>NC_069680.1:6250000-6875000 GCF_023699985.2 Odocoileus virginianus
TAACATCTAGCCATGATTTCCTATTTCCAGATTAGTCCAGATTCTTTTTGTGGCCCTCAATTCAGGGCCTTATTCTGTGCCTCTGTCTCTCCAGCCTCGTCATGTACCACTACCCCCCTCACAACCCAGATCACTCCCCTCCACCCTGGCTTGCTTTCAGCTTGTCAGCACTCCAGCTTTTTCATGGCAAGGGTCTCTGCATGAACTGTTTCCTCTGCCTGGGTAACCTGCCGCCTCCACCCCTTCACTTGCTAACTCCTCTCACCTTTCAGGTTTCATTTTACACTTTCCTTCAAGGGATGCTGTCCCTGACCCTCTAGAACTGGTTTGGTCTCCTCTATCTTACACCCTTACTGCAGACTACATTTTTCCTTACTTAACAACACCTTTTATAGCTATAATTAAAAAAATTACTGGGGCAATGTTTAGTGATTCTTCCACTTGCTTCATGAGCACAGGGACTACACACCTGGTTTATTGATCAATGTACACTCAATAAAGTTACTTCCCACTTCACGAATGAAGAGATTGAAGCTCAGTGGGTTTAATGACTTTCCCAGAGTCACCTGGCTTGACTGTGGTAGTCAAGAGATAAATCCAGGACTTTCTAATTGAGTGTATATTCCAGGGGCTACTTTGGGAATGGGGGGATGTCAAGACCTCCAATTGGGATGAGACAGGGCTGCCATCTACAATCGCAGCTCCCTGGTCCCCTGACTGGTAACACAGTTGCTGTGACAGTACAGGGTCACTTGGGACAGCAGAACTGAGAAGCCCTATCTTACCAGGGGAGGCCAACCTCTTGCTCCAAACCCTAGTATGGGCCCTGGTGAGGCGTGTAACTGCTCAGACCAGGCATACCAGATCCCATCATGCTGCTCCCCCAAGAAGTCAGCCCCCTGTGGAGACCAACATCCACCCCAGGTTATACCACTCCCGGCTGCTAGCAGTTGTCTGCCAACCTCTGCGAGGACCAAGGTCCATAGATGCTGCATGAAAGCTTCTAGGGAAGAAGCTCTCAGGGATGTGGCTGATGCCTAGCTTCTAACCAAGGTCCAAGAAGTTATTCATGAGAAACACCTCACTGTGCTCAAATAAAAGTCTTCCTGCCCTGAGCTTTTGCTCTGGCTTGTTTCCTAATAGAATGTCCCCCTTCCTCCTGTTCTTGGGCTGCCCAAACTTTCCCCAGCCTTCCAAGCTTGCCACTTCTTTCTTTCACCCTTCTCCACCCCTTAGGCTTCGTTGGCATTCCTTTCCTACCCAGAACCTTCTCCTAATATTTCTCCTTATAGTCCCTGAGTTGGGGAAGCTGCAGCCCAAACAGCCAACCTTCTCCAGGGCCAGAACACGATTTCCCCAAGACTTTTCAAATTCTGAATATAGGCCACAGAACCCCATTACATCCTGGGAGCTCTAAACCAGGGTTCACTTGTTAGTTGCACCCATGAAATGTGACTGTCATCCTGTCGTGAGTCTTGTTTGAATATCTCTGATGAAGGTAATAATATTTAGCATTTACTGACTGCTTACAGGGCTTCCCAGGTGGCACTAGTGGCCCTCGTGGCACTAGACACAGAGGTGGGTTCGATCCCTGGGTCTGGAAGATCCCCTGGAGGAGGGCATGGCACCCACTTCAGTATTCTTGCCTGGAGAATCCCCTGAACAGAGAAATCTGGTGGGCTGCAGTCCATAGGGTCTTACAGAGTTGCACAGAGTCAGACATAACTGAAGCGACTTAGTACTCATGGATGACTGCTTAAGATCTGCCAGGGATTGTTCTGTGCTCTTTACATGTATTAACTTACCTAATCCTCACAATTACCATAACATACTAATATATCATATAATCCCATTTACCCAAAAGGAAATGGATGCATTGTGAGGTTAAGTAACTTGCCCAGGGTCACGAAGTTAATAGCAGTTTTATACTCAGGCAGTCTGGCTCCAAAACCTTCACTGTTAACCACCATACTACACAACCTTTCATGATGCAAAGGGTCTGTCCTCAACCTGTGTTCTGATCCTCCTCTCCTCCTTGGCTGGCCCTCTTGCCTACCTCGGAATCTTTGCTCACACCATTCTCCCCACTCAGAATGTCTTTGCCCCTTTGCCCCTCACTTTGCAGGACTCACTTCCTCTCCGGAGCCAAACCTGACTGCCCCATTCTCACTGGCCAGGTGGCCTGGGAATATCTCTGGGACCGCACAGCTCTGGACTCCCCAGATGCTCAATAATGCCTCCTCCCCTCCCCAAACAAATTTAAGTGAAACTGGGGAAAGAAGTACTATGTTGTTCCCTTCGGGTGAGGATGTGCCCCAGGTGGAGGGAGACCAGTAGGCCACGTGGGAGGAGTCCTGGGAAGCAGAGTGGAAGAAGCCCTGGGCACTCAAGAGTCTAGAAAAAAGAGGTCTTCACTGCTTCTCCCAGACCCTATGAAGCCCGGCTCCTGGGGCCCTGGTACATAACGCAGGTTCCACAGGACATCATTGTCCCCTGACCCCCAAGGCAGCTCTTAGAAGCACCAAGGGGACCGAGGAGTATACGGGATTCCGGCATCCAAAATCAGGCGGGAGTATAAATGAGGGGTGATGGGAGTACAGGAAGTGGGGCCACGATGATGGCCGACCCCTGAAGTAGCAGCTCCCTAAACGAGCTAGCGGGATACCCTTAAGCGTCCAGAATAGTGGGCCTGAGGGCAGATGGATGCGCTTGCGGCCCTGGGGAACACATGATGAGGGAGGCCTGAGCAAGCCAAAAAGTGCCTTGATACAGGCCATGGTGAGAATCACAGATGGGGGTCCGGCGGGCCCCGGGGGTACCGTGGGGAGACACACAGGAGGGGTACCCTGGGTCAATGCTCTCCGCGACTCTTCCAGCCCTGAGTCGGGGCCTGGAGGGGGAATCACCTGCTCCGTCGGGCGCCGCCGGCGACTTGTCCCGCGCGGTGCAGCTCGCATTCCCCCAGCCCCACCAACGAGATCAAAGGCGGGGCCCAGAGCGGTTCACTTCCAGAAGCGCTGTGGTGGCCATTTTTAAGAAGGGCAATTGCCCGTAAGTGGGCGGGGTTTCTGTTTCCATTCTCATTTGTCTCAGGGTTTGGGACGGGCTCCCGCGGCGGCCATTTTTTTCCCCCCATTTATTTTTATTAGTTGGAGGCTAATTACTTTACAACATTGCAGTGGTTTTTGTCATACATTGAAATGAATTAGCCATGGATTTACATGTATTCCCCATCCCGGTCCCCCCTCCCACCTCCCTCTCCACCCGATCCCTCTGGGTCTTCCCAGTGCACCAGGCCCGAGCACTTGTCTGATGCATCCAACCTGGGCTGGTGATCTGTTTCACCCTAGATAATATACATGTTTCGGTGCTGTTCTCTTGAAACATCCTACCCTCGCCTTCTCCCACAGAGTCCACAAGTCTGTTCTATACATCTGAGTCTCTTTTTCTGTTTTGCATATAGGGTTATCGTTACCATCTTTCTAAATTCCATATATATGTGTTAGTATACTGTAATGGTCTTTATCTTTTTGGCTTACTTCGCTCTGTATAATGGGCTCTATATAATTTTTTTGAGAGTAGGGAGGCGTTAGGCATGAAGATGACTCCATGGGTGGAGTCTCAGCGACTGACTGTATCCCCTCCTAGCTCCTTGTCTGCCCAGACCCAGGACATTTGGCCCCACCCAGTGTATTCCCATCCACCTTATTTCCTAGACCCCCAAATCTCCCTCAAATCCTGTATCTTCCCCTCGACTTCTCCTTGTTTTTCCCTTCTTCCCACAGACCCGTGGCTCACTGGTTGATTCTGGTGACCCCTACTCCTAGACCTGGTGTTCCCCAAATCCCACTGTCTCTCCTCCTATGTGTCCAGTCCAGATTCAAGCCCTGTCACCCATCAACTCTTAGGTACTGACTTACCCGCCATGCGTGTGTGCGCGTGTGTGTTGGGCTCTTTGTGACCCCATGGGCTGTAGCCCCCAGGCTCCTCTGTCCATGGACTTTTCCAGGCAAAGATAGTGGAGTGGGTTGTCATTTCCTCCTCCAGGGGGTTTTCCCAACCCAAGGATTGAACCTGCGTCTCCTGTATTGGTAGGCGGATTCATTTACCACAAAGCCACCAGAGAAGACTATCTGCCCCTATGCAGTCTCTTAACAGCGATGGCTCCCCAAGATGAGGGTGGCTACAGGGCATAAGTTTGGGGCCTGGAACCTGGTTTGGATGGGGGGAGGGACAGCCGGTGTTCTGAGGACCCACTTGAGCTCAGATCCAGGATCCCTGCAGGCCAGTACCTTAATGTCCATGTTGGCAGGGCTCCTCATTTAGGACAGGATGGCTGAACCCCGGTACCCAATAAAGCCTCAGCTTCCTCTTTCTGTTCCTGCTACCTCAGCTTCCCGGTACTATCCAGGGGGGAAGCCCAGAGCCTTCCCTTCCCAGAAGTCCTTCAGTGGGTCATGATGGAAAGAGTGCCATTCAAGGCTGAGCTGTCCCATTCCCAGTCATGAGGCTGAGCCTCTTCTCAGGTCTAGTCCCCCTGTAGGGTGCTGGGCGCCCAGAGATTGTCCCTACGCTGAGGAGCTCATGGTCCAAGGTAGAAAGTCCCATTCTCTCTTCCTTAAGGACAGAGGCAATGCCAGAATATGAAGAAAAACGGGATCACCACTCCCTATTCCAGTCCTGTCCCTCACTTCAACTTCCCACCTCCCCACTGGGATTCTCTGGCCTCAAAGAGAGCAAGATGTGGGCTGGTGGGGAAAGGGGGCAGGAAAGGGGAGGAAAGAAGGAGGGAGCACCTTTGGCGTCGCGTCTCCCATAAAAGCCCTGCTGCTGCCAGCCCGGTGCTGCTGGGGTTAATGAAGGGTGGGGTGACAGCCACTTTGAACTCTGGCAAAGCAGGCCCCTGGGAAGGAGGTGATGGGTAGCTGCCAGGCCTCTAAAGACTAAGCTATTGCTCCCCTCCCCCAGTCCCCCATCTGTCCTCCCTCTCCTCTCCATTGCACAATAATGATGCCTCTTCTGTCCCTACCACCCCCATTACAGGAATTTCCAGGTTTCCTCAGTAGAGCTGTCCCTAGTTCCAAGCCCAAGACCCTGGCGACCATCCCTGAGACTGTACCTTTCCCCCCTCCCCCACGGCCTGTTTCTTGAATGGCAGTGGATGTAGCTACTTATCATGGGAAAGAACTTCCTGAGGTTTTGGGGAAGGACCATTTAGGAGGAGCCCCTCAATTCCCAGCTCAGGTTCTGGAGGGTCTCAACTCTGCAGTAAGTGTTGGGTTCTGGAATCAGACGACAGAGGGTGGGCTGGGGAGAGGGCCCACCACAGACAGGGACACACACAAACCGTAATCAGGAGCTCCAGGGAACACGAGTCCCATGCAACATTCCACATTGTCTGGGCCTTAAGCCCCTGATTTTTCTGTCCTCTCAGGTCTCAGTATCTCTCCATGGAATGGGAATAAACTCCACTTACGCTTTGGATGCAGCTTGAAGCCACATGAGGTAGAAGGAGGTAGACTGATTACCTCCTCCCTCCCCATTCCGTGAATGAATTCTGTAGCTGATGCTGGGTCTCCTAAGCTGATGGGGAAAACTAGAAGCTTGTGCTGAAGCCTCCACTAGCACATCAGCTCCCCAACATTCAACCTCAGAGTGAGGAACTGGGCTTGAATTAGGCAGGAAGGACAGATTTCCCAGACATTAAGGACAGAGGAAGAACCCAGGGGGCTGGTTTCAAGGGGTGGGAGGGACTCAGAGACTGAGGTGAGGAAGGGGATGCTTTGAAAGATGGGGGGGGGTGCAGAAGGGGGGGGTCCCCATTCTTGCTTGAGGTCAAAAAGGGCTCTCTGGGCAGGGTGCCCGGCCCTCCCACACCTTCCTCCTTTCTCAGAAGAGCCAGGATGGGGCGGGGGCGGGAGTTGGCTGGGGCGGGGCCTATTTAAGGAGCAGTCTCTGGGAGCATCACTGTAGATCCAGCTCCAGGAGAGAGAGGAGAGGCTTCAAGGGTAAGTGCGGACCTGTTTCTCTCAACTCAAGTTGGGGGTGGGGGTGGAGGGTGGCTCTGGAGCCTGCCGGCTTGCCTTTCCATCTCCAGAGACAGGCTGCAGCTCTGCCCTGAGTGGAAATAGCACCCCAGTCCTCAGTTTAACTCTCTAGAAAGTCCTGTGTTTCAGGGAAGTCTTTCTCTTCCATTCCCTTATCTATACCAGGTACTTCAGATCTTCATTTCAGGTGTGTTTGTGTGTGTGTGGAGGGGCGGGGGTGGTGGTTTCAGGGAGCTTGGACTCCTGGGCCTCTATCTTCGGGATCCACATTTTGTGGGTCTTGTTTGGCTCAGAGAAATACCCTCTCAGTGTACATGCTCTAGCTCTTCCCCCAGTCCCTTGTCTATCCAGTTCCACACCTAGGCCCATTGGAGCACATTTGGGCAGGGGATGACGGGACTCATTCTGCATGAAATCTCTACCATGACCCTGAGCCCCCACCCCTCATATCTAACATCAGTATCCTGTTGGAATTGAAAGAACCTTTGCCTCTTCTAGCAATGGACCCCTGTTTTCTGCTCCAAGCTCAGACCCTTCCTGGAATAGGAGGAATCTTGAGATCTCAGGTTTCTCACTTGACCCATCCTGGGGATGAGGAAAGATTCACAGAAGAGAGCACAGGAGGGCAGCATCATGGTTAAGAGAACTTTGGCCACCTGGCTCTGAGAACTGAATTCCATAGGCTGTGAGCGCTAGCAAATGCCCTAGGGACTCAGTTCTGGTGCCCGGCTGTGCTACACCATCAATACTGAGGTCATGGGGCATCAGCCAGGTGCTGCCACTGGCTCGATCTTTTAATAACTTCAATTCAAGCCACTCTTCCCCCCCGCCCCAAAACTCCTCACTTTGCCGTTAAAGTCTTTCAAAGTATGGCCTCCATTTAGCTTTCTAGCCTGATCTTCCACTGCTTCCTGGTTATAACCTGCCCTCCAGTGAAACCCTGCTCCTTCCTGCTCCTGCTGCCACGCTTTTACTTGTGCTGACCCCTCCTCAGTTCTTCTCCGGACACCTCCTTTCCATCGCTGTCAGATTCCTACACATCCTTCAAAGTCTTTCTCAGATGCCTCTTACAAGAAGCTTCTCCAACGCCTCAATGATGCATATGATGTCCTACAAATCCTCCACACTCTGCTTCCAGTGGGGCTTGATTCATGAGCCCCGTGATGACTAGTCTAGTATTCTTCACAGAGTGGCTGTTCAATAAATGTTCCTTGTATTTTGCTGAGCATGTCTCATGTATGAAGAGGCCTATATGTTAAGGCTACAGTCAGATTTCCCAGGTGTACTCTGTGAATACCGTTGGGTAAGTTGTTAATTTCTATAGGCCTCAGTTTCCTTATCTGTAAATGGGGATAATAATTATATCCACCTCAAGGTTTTGTAAAAATTAAATGATAGTTTCTGTACAGGGCTTAGCACAGTGCCTGCACATAGTAAGTGCTCAGTTAAGTGTATAAGGTCGTTGTGATTATTACCCTCCTTTCAGTAGAATTTGAGTTACCCAGTTGGGAGGGTTTTAAATTGGTCAGTCATGGTTTATTGGCAAAGGGCTCTAAACCATATGCCAGGGTTGGGTAAGGCTGGGGGAAGCCAGGAGGAGAAGGCCATCAGGATGAGAGTTTGGTGGATAGAGCCCCATTGGGATAGGGACAGTAGATGGATTCCCACCTACTGTGTGACCTTGGGTGAGTCACTCCTCTCTGGCCTTGGTTTCTCAGCAGAAGGTAACTTGAGGAGGTTGAGCCAGATAAACAGTAAAGTCTCTGGGAGCTCTGATGCTTTATGAGTTCTAAGCTTCTAAGGGTTAAGTTCAAAGAAAAGATCAAAGAAAGAAGCATCTAGGACTCCCTGCAGGGCTTCCTTACAGCCACAGGGCTGGAGCACTGGGGTTTGGAAGCAATGGCAGGCTGGACTGAGCTGAGTGGCAGCACTTCCTTCAAAAAGTCTATAATTGGGGACCTCCTCCCTCACTGGGGCTAGGGGATAGGGGTAAATTATGTGCAGCTGCTAGACATTTCCAGGGCATAAGTGGAGGCCTTGGGGGAAGAATGTGTGTGAGTAATGTGAATTCTCAGAGATGAGGAGAGTTGAGAGACTTTAAGAGTCTGGGCCTGAGAGGATAGAGAGGAAGGGGATTCAGAACACATCTTATATGGTGAGAGATTCATGATTTACTTAACCTGCTTTGTTTCAAAAAAAAGAAAAAGGATTTGAGGAGGCTTACCAGCATGTAGAAAATTCTCTAAGATTAAAATATAAAATCCGTGACAAATTACATTTTAAATGTGTATCCTTTTTGATCCAGAGATTCAATATCCTTATTATCACTATTTTTAGTTAGAAATTATTTCAGACTTACAGAAAAGTTGCCAGAATAGTACAAAGAACTTTGACTTAGCCTTATACCAGAGTTACCAACTGTTAACTTTTTTTTTGCCATATTGCTTTCTTTAATCTGTAGTCCTCATTCAAATTTTGCTACTTGTCCCAACATTGTCCTTCATAACAATGTTCATTCTGGTCCAGGATCCAAAAGAGGATCATGCATTGCATTTAGTTTTCATGTCTCTTTCATCTCCTTTGACTTGAAACCTTTGTCTGTTATGATACTGACATTTTTTAACAATTTTCTCTCAATTTAGGTTTATGTTTCCTCATGATTATGCCTTACCACTGAATTTTTGATGTTGTATTTTTTCAGTTTAACATATCCAAAGCACATGATGTCAATTTGTCTCCATTAAAGAAAAAAATTTAAAGACACTCATTAAAGATGGTAAGAAAAAAAAAGATGGTAAGGAAAAAAAAATGGTAAGAAAGATTTTGTTTAAGAGAGACTACAGCAATGGGGTTATTAAAGTGTTACCCACCACTTTTCCCTATTATACTATTAGGTTACTATTTTTTTCAGGTTGCTATTTTAAAATTTGTAATTAATAAATATCTTATTGGAACATATCTGAAACTATATAAATATCAGGTTTTTCATCAAACTTTCACCCATGAGTTTTAGTATCCAGGAATGACTCTCACTTGAATCAATCATTACTGTGATGATTGGGAATGGTAATTTTCTCATTTCATTTTTCCTTCTGTAAGGAGAGCTTTCCAGTCACATGTATTTATTTAGTTAATATTAGCATGGACTTAGGGATCCTTATTTTATTCAGTAGGTTATAATCTGTTACTGTGATTATTTGTTTTGATGCTTAAAGTGTCCTTGATTTGGTCAGTGGAAGTCCATTCAAGTTGGCTCCTTTGTTCTTTTGATATTTTCGAGGAGTCCTTTAATTTCTGGCACAAGTTGTCCAGGCTCATCTTGTACCTTTCCTGCCACAGCCTTGAAATCAGCCATTTTCCCAAGGGGAGTGGTTCCTTTTTTTGGAGAATGGAATTTAGAATCAAAGATCTGAGCACTGGCTGTCCTTGTTGCTACTAGGGTGTCATTATTCAGTGATTCAATCTCTAATTCTAAGGTTTCAGATTCCACAATTTAACACTTGTATCTGAACAAAGATGCATATTCAAGGGCATTTATTTTCTCATCACTCTCTCAGCTTATTTCTCAAATGCCTCCTAACTGTTCTCCCTATTTCTACAATGGCCCCTCTATAGTCTCTTTTCCACATATCATCCAGAATAATTTTTTAAAAAATCTCATCACATTTCCCTGTGCTCATAATCCTCATCTAAGAAAAAAAAGTCCAAAATTTTCTACATGGCTTCAAGATGCCACAGGATCCAGCTTCATCTGTACAGTTAACTTCATTAACTATACAGTTCAGTCACTCAGTTGTGTCTGGCTCTTTGCGACCCCATGAACCACAGCACGCCAGGCCTCCCTGTCCATCACCAACTCCCAGAGTCCACCCAAACCCATGTCTACTGAGTTGGTGATGCCATCCATTACCTATTACATTCCCCCAACTCAAAGGACAAGGACACCCCAGCCAAGGGTGTTTGTACTTGATTTTCTCCCCCAGCTATTCAAATGGCTTGTAAAGGTCTTTATTAGGTCTCCACTGAAGAGTCACCTCTTCTGAGAAGCCTTCCCTAAGTATCCTGCTGAAAACAACACCCCATCACTTATTGCTGTATGACATTGCATTGTATATTCCCCTTTGCTTATTGTCAGTTTTCATTTCCCTACATTACATGTCTAAAGTAAGCTCTATCAAGGGCAGAGAGTTGTTTATTTTTCTCCTAGAGCCCCAGTGCCTAGAATACTGCCCAGCATATGTGGGCTCTCAATTGCCTGTCAAGTCAATGAAGATGACTTTCATTCCTTGGGACTTTTGCATTCACCATACTTTCTGCCTGGCTTTCCCTCACCCTTCTCTTTGCACAGCTAGCTTTTTCATATTCTTTAGGTCTCAGCTTAAATGTTTTCCATAAGGACAGAAACTACCATGGCTATCTCATTCACGACTATATCCTCAGGGCCTGCAATAGTTCCTGGCAAATAAAAGGCATTCAAGAAATTTGTTGGATGGACTTTTAATAGCTAAAAACTGGAAAGAATCCAAATGCTACAGACTGTTAAAGAATGAGGTAACACCATGTGCATTGGCATAAAACAATGTCCAAGATGTACTTAATGTAAAATGCAACAAGCAAAACTGCAATTCCTTTTATGTAGTTAATATGAGGTGCACAGAAAAAAATAGTAAAAAATACTAGATTGGACCTCAGTGATCATTTGCAGGTGATGGGCTTTCCAGGTGGCCCTAGTGGTAAAGAACCCTCCTGCCAATGCAGGAGACATAAGAGACACAGGTTCAATCTCTGGGTTGGGAAGATCCCCTGGAGGAGGATACGGCAACCCATTCCAGTATCCTTGCCTGGAGAATCTCATGGACAGAGGAGCCTGGGGGGCTACAGTCCATAGGGTTGCACACAGTTGGACACAACTGAAGGGACTTCACAAAATATTAGAACAGATTTTAACTCTCTGTTTTATAAATTTCTGTATTGCAAACTACTTTTTAAAAACAAATACTAACCTTTGAGCACTTAGTATATGACAGTTACTGTGGTAAATGTTTTGTGTGCAGGATTTCATGATATCTTCTCAATAATCTTATGAGATAGGTCCTGATACCATCATCCCCATTAGTGATGAGGAAACTGGTTTGGGGACATTACATAGTTCACTCAAGGTCACACAGCAGATCCAACACACTACAACAGCTCCCTGTGTTTCCATAATTTAAAAAAATAAGGAATTGAAAATAAGATGAAATTAGGGGTAACAGTTTAGGATCCAGGTTTTACACAAAAGATGCTAAGCAAATGTGGCTCCCTAGAAACCAGGGCAAAGAGAAAAATATGATCAATTATGAGATCCTCGGTGCTTCAAAGATAAAAAAGCAAACCACTCATCAGGAGAAACATCTTTACCAAGTGCTGAGGTTTAACAGAACTTCTGCATGAAGCTCATAATTATAGCAGTGTTCAATCAAGTGATCTACAGTTTCAGTAACATACCTGTATACCCAGGTATCTGCTGGCCAACTACAAATGGAAGTTCACTGAAAGCAATTCCATGAGGAGCCAAATTTATACAGCCTGGGTGTCAGATATGGTGGTATGGCTAGACCTGTAGTTAAAATTGGATGTGTGGCTTAATCCTCCAGCAAACTCCTAGAATAGTGCACATTCAACCTATTAATGACTGTTAGCAAGGAGGAGGAGACAAGATACAAATATATGTATGACTGAGTCCCTTCGATGTTCACCTGAAACTATCACAACATTGTTTATTGGCTATCCCACAATACAAAAGTTTAAAAAGAATCGGGACACAAGATGTGACATTCATCTTAGACTTCAACCCTGGTAAAATTTCCAGGTAGGCTGTGTTAGCTTTATTCTTCTCTAACAGATGAAGAAACTTAGGCTCAGAGAGTCTAGAAAATGTCAGTCAGTTCAGTTCAGTCGGTCCGACTCTTTGCAACCCTATGGACTGCAGCACGCCAGGCCTCCCTATCCATCACCAACTCATGGAGTTTACCCAAACTCATGTCAGAACCAACCCTAAATCTGTGTCTTAGGGATCCCTTCCTCAGCCATGCTTGCCAGCCACACCTCAACAAAATACCTGATGCCCTCAGAATCTCTCTATGGGTGGTGGGCCTCAGGACCTAGGAGAGAGTCGTCTTACACTGGAAGGGAGCTGGTTAAGGGAAAGTGCAGCCCAGCAAGTGAGGAAACACACATTTCCCACTCTAATCCCTGACATCTTGTACCCCAAAAAGGGAAGTAAGGCTCACATTACACAGATGAAGAAACCCCACCTCCACCCCCAAACATAAAAACAATCTTAAAGCCTACACCTGACTTCAGTCATTTACTTTTCTTTACAAGCTTTTTCTTTATAAGTGGGCCCTCAGCTTGCGGAGTTCGGAGAAGGCAATGGCACCCCACTCCAGTACTCTTGCCTGGAAAATCCCGTGGACGGAGGAGCCTGGTAGGCTGCTGTCTTATGGGGTCGCACAGAGTCAGACACAACTGAGCGACTTCACTTTCACTTTTCACTTTCATACACTGGAGGAGGAAATGGCAGCCCACTCCAGTGTTCTTGCCTGGAGAATCCCAGGAACGGTGGAGCCTGGTGGGCTGTCAATGGGGTCGCACACAGTCGGACATGACTGAAGCGACTCAGCAACAGCAGCAGCAGCTTGGGGAGTTAGGGGAGATTTGCTGGAGAGAAGAAACGAAAAAGGGCACGTGGGGGCTCATTGCAGGGCAGGGTTCACGGGGAGGAGGTTGGGCAGGGAGGAAACAAAGGGTCCAGGCCCTTCCTCCACCACAGGCTCAGGCTTTCCAAGTCCAAGGAGAAGGAAGGAGTAACAGGATACCCACTCAGAGATCTCTATGATCCCTTTTCGCCCTCGCCCCGCCATCCTGCCAAAACCTGAAATCAAGGAAGACCAGCAAGCCGGAGGCGGTTTAAAAAAAAAAAAAAAGGCAAAAATACAGGTAACAGGTGCACCCAGCCCCAGCGCATAGCTGCGGCGGCAGGAGAGCGGCGCGCGTGCTCACCGTCGCCTGCCGCCGGGCCTCGCGCGCCCTCAGCTCAAGCCTTCCTCTTGTTCCGGCGGCCGCGCTCCACCGCTTCCCCTGCGGGACTCTCGTCCCCGCTGTCGCTGCTGGCCGGCGGCCGCAGGACTCCCCTCTTGACGCGGTACTCGGGCTCTCGCAGGCGCGGCGCGCCCTGCAGCAGGAACTCGCCGCCGCGGTAGGTGACGCGCACATTGGTGCGCGGGTATGTGCCGTACACGCGGCGCAGCTCCCGGCGAACCGAGTCCGGCAGCTCGAGGCGCGGCCCAAGCGCGCGCTCTAGGCGGCCCCACCGCAGCTCGGCCTGCAGGGTGCCGCCTTCCGGCCACTGCGCCCCGCTCTCGACCGCCGCCCGCCCGGTGGCCGCGGGCGCCTGCAGCGATGGCCCCAGGTAGCCGGGCGCGGGGAACGGCGGGCGCAGGGCCGCGGCGTAGGCTGGCGGGAAGGCCCAAAAGGGCGGCGCGACCTCCAGGGGCGTGCCGGTGGCGTGGAAGCAGTGGTATTCCCGCGGAGCAGCCCACTCGCCGGCGCACAGGTCCCGGGGCCGGCTGCAGAAGTTATGGGCTTGAATAGGGGGCAGCAGCAGAGGGGCGGGCTGGTAGGTGTAGATGAGGTGCTGCAGTAGAGGCCAGACGTCCTCCCCAGGCGCTCGGCAGTAGTATGCGTACATGGTCTGAAGTTCAGGCGGCCGGTGTGGTTCCTGGGGCTTTGTCCTGCCTGGTCCAGACCTGGAGTAAGGGAGGTGGATGCGCTTTGTTCTCACGTCCACCGCCAACCCTGGTGCCTAGTAACGCAGGCCCTGGTTCACAGCAGGAGCCCCTGCGATTGTGCCCCTGGCTTAGGGGAACTCTTACTGAGAAGTTTGGCTACCAGGTCACCTCTTGTCCTAGGGCTGGCCCCAAAGCCCAGGGTCCCAGCAGGCAGGAAGGACTCAAGGCCGTTTGAAGCTCCCAGCCCTGAAATGCTCTTCCAGGTAGCTCCCCACTCACTTGTCTCCTTTAGCCTCGGGGAGCTGGCCCCCAGCATTTGGAGGAACCAGAGAGATCCAGGAGCAGGGCTCCTCTCCACCACTTTTCAGTTGATCTGCTGTTCTTCATGCCCTGACTCGGCCACACCTCCTGGTTTCCAGGCAAAGGGAAACACCTTGACCTTGCCAGAAGCCAGCCAGCCTGTGTTTACACTGAGTGAACCTGCTGTAATCATGCTGGCCCCAACTTAGACACAACATCCGTGAGGGCATTCCAGTGCCCTTTGCAATTAGGTTAGCTCCCTGTTATCCACATCCCGTTTTCCCAGTCAGATGGACTGAGTTATCCTAACATTTCAGTTAAGCTCCTCCTCACCAGGCACTGAATCAAGTTGCTTCATGGTTCAGTCGTGTTCAACTCTTTGAGACCTCGTGGACTGCAGCACGCCTGTCTTTCACCATCCCCGGGAGTTTGCTCAGACTCATGTCCGTTGAGTCGGCAGTGCCATCCAACCATCTCATCCTCGTTCAAGTTGCTTATGAGCATCTAACTTCAAGTTTACAGCAACCCTAGAAATTAGGTATTAATAGTTTCCCCACCTTACATAGCAAGAAGCTGCTTGCCTCACATTTGGTATACAATGAATGTATTCTATGACTGGGGCTTGTGTAAATATCTTGTCCAGACTCACACAGCTAGTTATGTTAAGGGAAAAATTCTCAAGACTTGTGCTGTCAGTAATAGCATAATCACCAATCTATGCTGGGTCTGCTTTCCCACTATCTGACTATCCTCTCCTCTAGAATGTTACATAAGAGCTTATAACTTTTTTTCAAAGAACTTCTAATTCTTATTAGCCACATGAAGAACATGGTGATACCATTCTCATGGAATAGATTAAGGAACCAGAGACTCAGGAATTTAGGCCACTTTCCCATCTTCTCACAGTCTGTAATTGGCACTGTGGGATTTGGTCTCAGTCTAACTGATGCCAAAGCCCAGAAGCAACCTGGGTGAAGCCAGAAAGGTTGCTTCATTCACATGGGGTGAGCTCCAGTCCCCATTGGCTGCAGGTCATGCCCTTCCACCTCTCTTCCCCAGTGGAGTGGGTCATAGTTGCTGGATGGTTAAAATGGATACCCTCTCCTAGTTGCTGGGCTGCCAAGCCATCATACTTTCCTTCCTCCTCTGTTGATCTAAGCAGTATTACCACCAACCCCCACAGTTTCTCATAGATTTTCAGCATCCCTCAGAGTCCAGCTACCCTCTGGGAAGTTCTCCCACACTCAGCCTGGTGATGTCATGATTATTCCTGACTGTGCCACTCTTTCAAGTCTAACTCAGGCCATTGGCTTAGTGACAGCAGCGGCTCGGACTGGTTTAGGTTATCTACCTAACACTCCCTATCCAACAGCTCCGAGAAGGTAGACTCCCCCTCTGTCTTCTTTAAGAACTGGTCCCAGGGACTTCCTGGTGGTCCAGTGGTTAAGACTCCCCGTGCTTCCAATTCAGGGGGCACAGGTTTGATCCCTGGTTGGAGAACTAAGATCTTTCATGCTGTGTGGCCAAAAAAAGAACTGGTCCCAGGACATAGTGGCCTTTGTTGGGGGAGGCCTCCCACCCCCATGATGTCCGTGGCTTAATCCCTGGGGACTCATTAATATGTTACATTACATGACAAGGGGGAATTAAGGTTGCAGATGGTATTAAGGTTGTTAGTTAGAAGTCCTTAAAATAGAGAGGTTATCCTGGATTATCTCGTTGGTCCAGTGTAATTACAGGAGTCAAATATGGAAGATGGAGACTCAAGAGTCAGAATATGTGATACTAGAGAAAGTCAATCAGCTATTGCTGGCTTTGAAGATGAAAGAGGGTCATGAGCCTCGTGAGCCAAGGAATGCAGGCAGCCCCAAAGCTGGAAAAGACAAGGAAATGGATTCTTCCCTAGACCCTCCAGAAAGGAATGCAATTCTGCCAATACCTTGATTTTAGTTAGGATTAGTTTTAGTGAAGTCACTCAGTCATGTCCGACTCTTTGTGACCCCATGGACAGTAAGTAGCCTGCACCAGGCTCCTCCGTCTATGGGTTTTCTAGGCAAGAGTACTGGAGTGGGTTGCCATTTCCTTCTCCAAGGAATCTTCCCAACCCAGGGATCGAACCCAGGTCTCCCATGTTGTAGACAGACGCTTTACCATCTGAGCCACCAGGGAAGTCCTTGATTTTAGTTAATGAGACAGATTTCCAGTCTCCAGAACTGTAAGATAATACATTTGTATTGTTTAAAGCCTCTAAGTCTGTGGTAATTTGTTAGACTATTAGTGGAAAATAATATACCTCCCCACTCTATTTATAACTTTGCCCCTTTCTCCCCCACGGGGATCTGGTCACCCTGAGTGGGAGATGAGAGTGTGAGACCAAGCTCAAGTTGAAGCCTGGGACAATGAGAAGCCTGTGTTTTAATGTTCTGACACACTTGCTAAAGACCTCTGCTGCTCTGGGGCAGTGGGTGGTTTTAAGGAAAAATGAGAAAAAAAGAACCAGGCCAAGTTTTTCAGCGTTCATTCACCCTGATTCCAGTAACAGCCTCCAGATTTTTAGGGCTCCACACCTTATCTACTCTTGGGAAAGTGGTTTTGGGGGAGTTGGTTCTAGCCCATCCTTAAATTACCTAGGGGGAGTTGGTTCTAGCCCATCCTTAAATTACCTAGGTGATTTAGGGCTAGACCAGTCATCACTGTCATCCCTTTGGCCATAGTGACTAGTTTAGGCTGGCCATGTGACTCAATTTGGGCGAATGGGAGCCAAGCCCAGGGCTCTGTTCTCTTACTGTGTGGAGGGAAGGGCTCTCTCCCCTGGACTGAAATCTGGAAGAATGCAGTTCTGGGTCCAAAGCGATGCTGTCTCAGTATGGAAACGCAGAAGAATCAGAACCAAAGGTCCGAGGGAGAAATTGAGTCCTGATGACATCATTTGAATCCTGGACTTTGAAGTTATGTGAGCCATTAAATTCCTTCCCCCCCCACCACCAGTTTTTTAGGATATAGTTGGTATACAGCACTGTATAAGTTTAAGGTATACAGCATAATGATTTGATTTACATTTATTGTGAAATGATTACCACAATAGGTTTGGTCAACATCCATCATCTCATATAGATTCAAAAAAATTTTCTTTTCCTTCTGATGAGAACTCTTAGGGTCTACTCTCTTAACAACTTTCAGATATACCATAGAGCAGTGTTAACTTTGGTCACCATGCTGTACTTTACCTCCCTAGTATATATTATCTTATAATTGGAAGTCTGTATATTTGATCAGCTTTATCCAACTTCCCTCTCCTCACGCTGCAATAAATTCCTTTCCTGCTTAATCTAGTTTGAATGGAGTCTTTTTTTGTATATGCAACCAGTTTTGTTTACTTCATATAAACTTAACTGCAAAAGACACAATGAAATGGGCATTTAAAAGATTATACCAAAGCACCATCATGTTAGCCTTTGGAAGATTAAATGTTTATTATACTGTGGAGTGGGGTCTTCTGTTGTTTGCATCAACAATACACCCTGAGTGTTTTTCCCCCAGAATTTATGAAAAAATTAAAAATACAGCAACCTGAGGAGTGTTTGATCAGTGATCCCCATGATCAGAGGCTCTTTTTCAGGCAAAGTAGAGGATGGACTGGGGAGAGAAAGATTGGAAGCCAGTCTCGGAGGAGGTTCACATCCTAGTTTAGGAAAACTGACAACCAGAACAAGATCAGGGAATGAAAAAGACATGGGAGCAGATTCACCTGGACTTGACTCCAGGTGAATCAACTGCCTGGATAGGTAAAGGTGGATGCACATGTTTTTAGCTTGGTCACCTGGATGGGTAGTCAAGGTGATTCTGGAGATAAGAAACATGAGGGGGTGACAGAAGTTGAGACAGTGCTGAGTTCTGGTGGGACATTTGGAGAAGACTATCTAGCAGCAGTTTTATATTCAGGCTGGAGATAGGAGATGGGTTGGTCATGAAGGAAAGGTAGTAAGTGAAGTTACCAAAGCTGCTGCTGCTACCCTGGCCCATATTACATACACTGTGTCATCATGGATGCCAATTTGTTGGGTTCCACTTATGCCTTTTGAGGGCAATTGAGGTATAGTTTATGTATAATATTGTAAGTTTCAGGTGTACAAATAGCAATTCACAATTTTTAAAGGTTATATTCCACTTATAGTTATTATATTTGACTCTATGTCCTGTATTGTACTATATATTCTTTTTTTTTTTTAACTTTTATTTGCATTTATTTTCTGCGGCATTTATTCCCGGGCCATAAGTTTTTGTTTCTTCAGTTTCTTCTGGGCTATCTTTTTCTTCTGTGCAACCTCCTCTTCTGGTTTAGGAACAATCTGTTCTTTTTCAGTAAGGATCATCTCAATGTGGCAGGGAGAGCTCATGTAGGGGTTGATCCGACCGTGAGCTCTGTAAGTCCTGCGCCGCATCTTGGGGGCTTTGTTCACTTGGATGTGCTCAATGACCAGAGAATCTACATCTAAGCCCTTAAGTTCAGCATTACTCTCTGCATTTTTGAGCATATGTAGTAAAAATTCAGCACTCTTTTTGGGCCACCGACCCTGCGTCCAGCCCCACTGTTTGGCCTGTGCACACCTACCAACTCCACCATTGTAACGACAGAATGGCACACATTGCTTCTTTAAAGTGACATCCTTCAGATACTTGGTGGCTTTTCAGATATGCATACCCTTTATGGCCTGGGCAGTCTCATGAGTGTTCTTAAAGTGAACACGAAGATTTGAACCTCTTGATTTGCATGATTTTGTGGGGTTTTCTGGGTCGAGTGAATAGCGCACCATTTTCAAGGGTCAGCTCAGGCCGCTTACCGGAAAAAGGTGTACTATATATTCTTGTAGCTTATTCATTTTATATATAGTAGTTTGTACCTCTTATCTCTTACCCCTATCTTGCCCTTCCCCTTTTCCTTCTCCCCACTGGTAATTTGTTCTGTATATCTGAGTCTTTCTTGTTTTGTATATGCACGTTTGTTTTATTTTTAGATTCCACATATAAATTAAATCATACAGTGCCGGGGTCCAGCCCCAGCAGGATCCAGGGAATACCCTCAGGATGAATGGCATCGGCGAGAGATAGAAGACATGTGAGACCAGCCTTGATAGGGCCAAGTCTGCGAGGGAGAGAGAGAGAAAGAGAGAGAGAGAGAGTGAGTGACCAGACGGGGGGTGCAGCTGGCAGAGTCTGGCAATGCTTTATTTTTTACCGTAGCTTTTATACCCTAAGTTAGTACATTTCTAAGGGGAAGATAGTTTAACATTACGTCAGCTTGTCCTTCACGAAACCAGGGTGTTTTCTGCATACTTCTTTGTTTATGAGGGTCTTGCATATTATCTTCTGGCCTTGGGGCCTATTAACATTTTATGCAAGTCAGGTGAATGTAAACGTATTTTCTGTTTCTCTGGTGACCTTAACTGAAAGGTAGCAGTCTCATAGGGCAACAGTACAGAGTAGAAGTATAACCTTGTTAACACAAAAATTAATCCTTCTGCAGAAGTTGTCAGTTGCATTTATCTAAGAAGTTTACCCCACACTGACTCTGCGATTTTGGTGAGGCAGCTTCTGCCTAGCACTCCTGGCTGACAATTAACAACCATCTCATTGTTACCACACTAGGGCTAAGTTCTTATTTCTCTAGATCTTTAACTATATTAACAATGGTTTCTATAACACAACCTTAGCACATTAAAAGCAAAAACACAACAAGAAAAACACAGCAAGCAAAACACAGCAAGCAAATGTCAACCCAGTAACCACCATTAGAATAATTTTTCTTATGTTTTCTAATAGGACTCCTCCACCCCTCAAAAAGGCTCTATGCCTATTAGGGCTTTTATATAATCAGGTTCTTTATGCTATTTTATGATTAGGATAATATAAGCAATCATGCATATTAGTACCAAGGGCATAAATGCATTTGGCTAACAAACTACCAGCAAAGGAGTTTAAATTAAAACACTCCTTTCACCCTGGATAATCTCATAAAATACCACCACCTGGGAAACTTATTGATTAAAGTTCTAAATTGATTCTTATTTGGGAAGAGATCGGGGAAGGCCTTCTGTCTGTGTCACAGAAATTAGGGAGTAGTCTATTGAAGCAAGCATCAGAAAGACAGATATCATCTTTAAGGTGAGCGCCAGGGGCAGCTTTTCGGAATCCCTGAAAACCTGATCCGCCTTGCCTGTCAGGTTTTCTCCTCATGACCTTGTCATGGGTGGGATCTCGTGAGCTGGCCTTTTTGAAACCCCTGAAAACCTGATCCGCCTTGCCCATTTGCCCATCAGGTTTTCTCCCTCATGACCTTGTCATGGGTGGGATCTCGTGTGCCGTCTCCCGGCAATACAGTATTTGTCTTTGACTTATTTCACTTAGTATGATACATTCAAAGTCCATCCTTGTTGTTGCAAATGGCAATATTTCATTCTTTTTTTATGTCTGAGTAGTATTCCATTGTGTGTGTATGTGTGTGTACCGGGACTTTCCCAACAGCTCAATGGATAAAGAATCTGCCTGTAATGCAGGAGACACAGGAGACCGGAATTCAATCCCTGGGTCAGGAAGATCCCCTAGAGAAGGAAATGACAACCCACTCCAGTATTCTTGCCTGCAAAATCCCATGGACAGAGGAGCCCACAGGCTACAGTGCAAAGGGTCGCAAAGAGTCGAACACGACTGAGTGACCGAGCACACAGCATATATATATATATATATATATATATATATATATATGGGCTTCCCTGGTAGCTCAGAGGTTAAAGCATCTGCCTGCAATGCAGGAGACCTGGGTTCGATCCCTGGGTCGGGAAGATCCCCTGGAAAAGGAAATGGCAACCCACTCCAGCATTCTTGCCTGGAGAATCCCATAGACGGAGGAACCTGGTGGGCTACATTAGTCCATAGGTCGCAGAGTCGGACATGACTGAGCGACTTCACTTTCACTTTAGGTTGCTTCCACATCTTGGCAATTGTAAATAATGCTGCTATGAACATTGGGGTACATGTATCTTTGCAAGTTAGTGTTTTCATTTTTTTCAAATAAATACCCAGAAGGGAATTGCTGGGTCATATGGTAGTTCTATTCTTAGTTTTTTGAGAAACCTCTATACAGTTTTCCATAGTGCCTGAATGAGTTTATATTCCCATCAACAGGCAGTCTTGGTTTTGAAGTCCCTCTTGCCCCATATAGTGTATGGCCTGATGAGTTTAAGTGAATACATGAAAAGAGTACTGAAAGTGGAAATTTGGGGTACCCTCTCTCTGACTAAGAAAGCCGTGGAAAAATGTGCCCCAAGGAAGGGGCCTGAGGAGTTGTTAGGTAGGAGGAGACTATGGTGGAACCCAGATGAAAGAGGTTGGAAGCCAAGGGAACAAAGAATTTCAGGGAGAGAGAGTGTCTCTTTCCCACGATCCAAGGACTCTGATAGAACTTGAGAGAAGTGACGTGATCTTCAGTTGTACCACATGTCCCCTCCCAGTTATCTCTGTGCTTGACAACTGGGAAGGAAATCAGATATAATCACAAGCCTGGTGCTGACACAAAAGGGTAACTTGTTACACTGTCTATAAAATAAGAGGCTGAGGGAACACCGAGTGTAACTATGGGGCATTAAGTGCAATATAGAGGCCAAAGCCTTCTCTGTAAGACCACATCTAGTTCTCACCCCTTGGCAGCTCAGCCCATTTTTCTGTTCCCCCACTGGATACCCAGGGATGGCTAAGCCAGGATTCAGGGTTGCTCTGAAATAAAGGTGCATGCATTCCAGAGATGGAATGCCAGAAAGACTCCTTTAGTCAATTTATGGAGGACCTACTGTATCAGACTCCATACTGAATGCTGGGTTTCCTGCTTTCTATTCTCACAGCCAGGAGAGCATAGACAGGGATAACGGGTAGCAATGGGAGAGAAATGGAAGTCTTCCTTCTAGTATTGAGGGCTTTCTAGAACATAAGGGATTTCAGCAATTGCTTGAAGTCTTTAGAAGAGAGATGATGCCTGTGTGGCCAAGGGGGGAGGATATAGGTGGTAAGAAGAGGGTGTGAAGGGCAGGATTGGGGAGGAGGAAAATGAGACAGACTGGTGGGAAATGGACGCTGGGGGCAAGGTTCATGGGGCCTCTGGGGCTCTCCAGGAACTGGGTGAAGAGACTTTATCCCTGGACACTTAGGCTCTTGTGCTGGACTGTTTGCAACGGGTGTGCCCTTTGCAGTGGGTGCCACCCAGGTTGTCAGGATGGAGGATAAGGATAATATTCCTGTTGACAACAGAACTCTTAACACCCCTATTTCTCATTTAATGCCCACAAAATCTAAGGAGTAAAACAGAGACTCACAAAATGATAGTTCCTGTAAAAGTGGTGGAGACAGGGAACTGAGTCCCAAGTCCCCCAGAAGTCAAAAGTCATGATCATTGCCCCTTATCCCAGGGTAGGGAAGCAGCAGGACTGGAGTCTGTGCTGTCTGACTGCCTAGAAACCTAACTAGGCTTACAGGCCTATTGAGAGAAGACATGGGACATCCTCACTGGATTGAAGTGAAGTGAAATGAAGTGAAGTCGCTCAGTCATGTCCGACTTTTTGAGACCCCATGGACTGTAGCCTACCACACTTCTCCGTCCACGGGATTTTCCAGGCTGGATTAGACTGAGCAAAACAAAACTTGACTTTCAGGTCCTGGGAAGGGGTAGGAAGAGGAAAGACTCGTAAGAGTCAGGAGACCTGTGTTCCAGCTTGTCTGGGCCGCTTGCTTGCTGTGTGAAAGTCATTGAATCTCTCCCCCACCTCAGTTTCCTCATCTGTAAAATGGGATAATAGGACCTACCTCCCAGGGATGACAATGTTACTCAACAAGATAATGCATATAGAGTGTTTAACACAGCACAGGGCACATTCTAAGAGCTCAATAGCCTTATAGTTTACTATTGTGTGCATGCATGCTAAGTCACTTCACTTGTGTCCAACTCTGTGAGACCCCATGGACTGTAGCCCACCAGGTTCACGGGGTTCTCCAGACAAGAATACTGGAGTGGGTTCTCATGCCCTCCTTCAGGGAACCTTCCCCACCCAGGGATCGAACCCGCGTGTCTTCAGTCTTCCGCATTGGCAGACGGGTCCTTTACCACTAGCGCCACCCGGGGAAGCCCACATTTTACTATTAGCAGTATAAGGAGGCAGGGCCGCTTGGTTGCTCTCTCAGGGTCTGGTGCGTGTGACCTGAATCCTGGTGTCCACAGCAGCTCAAGGTGGGCGTGTCCACTCTTGGCTCACAGTCCAGCTTCAGGGAGTCCCAGGTCGTGCCACCGTCCTCTCCTTATCTGTCTCAGCTGTGCATCCAGTCACATCACAAGGCTTGAAGGAAGGCACTGAGCTCTCTTGATTCTCCGAATTAATAGTAAGGAAGGAGGGTGGAGAGGACGGGAAGCTCTCATAAAAAGTTTATTTGAACTGAAGTGACATTAAGGCTTCGTGGAGGTGAGAGTCAGGAATTCAGGCAACCTGCCCCGTTTTTTGCTAGCGTGCACATCCTCTCCTTGATCCCTAAGGGCAAAGGCCCATAACAAATATGGCGGCGGCAGCCTCGGGCTCCAGCACCTGCCTAAACTGCGGTCCCAGGAGCCGCGCGGAGCCAATCGCTGGGTAGGGGCGGAAGAAGAGGCTGGAGAAGCTACCGGCGGCCCGCGCGCAGGCGCACTGACTGGCACCTGGCTCCCGGCAGCCGTGGGATTAGGCTTCGCGTGCCACAATTGCGGTGAGCGGCTGGCCGGCGGCCGGGGCTAGCGGGCGGCGGGCCGGACTGGGGGCCAGTTAGACACGAAGGACGCACCGAGGCGGGCAGGAGTGCTGTCTGCTCTGGAAGTCCTCGGGGCTGTCTTTCGGGGTTCCTGAGGTGATCTGGTTGTGGGCTGAGAAAGTGCTTGGGTGGGAAAAGCTTGGGCTCAAGGGGTAAGGATGGAATTCTTGCAGAGGGGACCCCCTAGAGGTCGCCGGCTGCTTCGGGCCGGGATCCATTTCATTAACATAATGGCCTTTAACCCTGGTGATGCAGTAGAACCTATAGGGGAACTTTAAAAGAACACTGATGCTGGGCCCCATCTCTAGAGATTCCAATTTATTTAATTGGTCGGGAGTGAGGCTTGGGCCTTGGTATGATTGAGCAGCTCCTCAGGTGATTTTAATGTACAGACAGGCTGGAGAACCGCCACAGGGTTCAGCACCATGGTTGATCCCAGACTCCTCTGTGGTTTGGAAGGGGTGGGTGGTCTTGGGGTGAAGTTACTGACCCTCCAAGGAAATGGTCCCAACTCCCAATAAGGTGAAATTGACTCCTAG
Source organism: Odocoileus virginianus (assembly GCF_023699985.2). Taxonomy (NCBI): domain Eukaryota; kingdom Metazoa; phylum Chordata; class Mammalia; order Artiodactyla; family Cervidae; genus Odocoileus; species Odocoileus virginianus. Next base: position 6,274,478 of record NC_069680.1, read on the forward strand.
CCTAACAAAGAGGATGGGCACATTAGTCACTGCATGGAAAGTGGGTACCCTTCCAGGGTGGGCCTCCCCAACAGCCCTGCCAGAGGTTGTGGGAAGACTCAACAAGGAGACAAAGGGGATGTGAAAGAGGAAACTCAGCAGACAATTCAAAGGTCACCTTGTTGAAAAAAGGACACCCTTAATATTTGCATAGGGTTTTATATCTTTAAAATTCGTTTAATACCCCCTGGGGACAGACAGGGAATGGAATTTTTCTCCTGCTTTGCAGATGTAGGAATAAACTAGTTAGTGAATGGCTAGTTAGTGATAAGGTTAAGACTTGACCCAGGGCTCCCAGCTCCAAATAATGCTTTCTAGTAGATTTTTTTCCCTCCATACTAATTGCTTCTCATACAGTCTCTAGTCCTTCTGAAGCCCCTCACCCCAGGGGCCCTGTCTGGCACTCTCCGTTTCCTCTACCAAGTTTATCAGCCCCCTACCCACCATAGGCTGGTTCAAAGATCAGGGAGCTACTCTTGTTTCTATGCTTTTCTAGTTATTTCCCAGGAGCCCGATGGGGTGAAGAGGGGAGCAGTTTTGAAAGATGCGGGGGGGGATCCTTCTAAAAATCTTTTTCTGTCACCCAGCCACCTCCAGTGGCCCCCACCCCCCTTTCTGTTGTCCTCAGGAGAATATCTTGTGTGTGGTTTCCAAGCCCTTCCTAATCTGGTGTCTCTGTCCTGAGCTCCCTTTCCATATTGTATCAGTTTTCCTTAGCACAGGGTGAAAGCTTAATAAATGTTACATTTTGTTATTATCACTGTTCCTCTTTGTTCACCTGTTGCCTTGCTGTCCATGTTTCATATCAGGCTTTCCCAGGTTGCCTCTTTCTGACTTCTACATCAAGCAGAGTTGAGGGGACAGTGGGATCTGGGGGCCTCACTCCTCCTATGGCTGCTTTTTCCCTCTTGGGCTGGGGTTGTCCATATGAGCCTTTTCGGGGCAAATTGACCTGCTGGGTATTAATTAAAAAGCCAGTATGTGGTGAAGGAGCCTGGTGAAGGCTAGAGCTAGAAATCAGGAGTAAGTGTGACCTGGCCCCGCCCATAAGGAGCTTGGGGGATGGAGGAGGGTTTGGGAGACCTTTGGATCCTGATACAGAATATTCAGCCAAGGGATCTGAAAAAAGGAGAGAACATCTAACATGGTGTTCTTGAGAAGGTTTGTGCCACTGAACTGGCCCTTTCTCAGATAAGCAGGATTTGATAATGATTGTGGTGGGTGATGGGCAAAGTGATGTGAGAAATGATGAGGGTTTTTCCTTTTTTTTTTTTTTTGGCTCAAAAGCATCTGTTTTGAATCTTGGCTCCAGCACTTAATAGCTCTGTGGTTTGAGGCCAGTTACTTATCCTTCAGAGCCTTGGTTTCTTCACTTACAAGATAAGGATAGAAATAGTAACAAGTTGTAAGGATACATGATGATGGGTGTCAAAACCAGGCATATCTTATATGCCTGAGAACTGGTATGTAGTTACATCTAAAGTGTTTTAGGTGAAAGGAACAGCATGAACTAAGGTTGGAGGTGGCATTCAAAAAAGAATTTGAAAGATGGTAGGATATTCCAGGCAATGAGAAGCATCAATGTTTCATACTGAAAAGACAACTTCAATCCTGGACTTGCCAGAAGACAGGTACTGAAATCCTTTAAAGCTCCTAAAGCCAAACTTCAGAGAAGTGAAAAAGAAAAAGAATAGTTACATTTTATTGAGGGTCTTCTAAATGCCAGGCACTAGGCTTGGTGCTTTATATACCTTTATGCATTTCAGCCCCACAGCAATCTCAGAAGTTGGCTTAGATCCCCACTTTATAGATGAGGAAACTGAGGCCCCGAGGGAGGGAGTGGCTGGATCAAGGCCGCACAACTGGGGCCATACCTGCCGCCGTTGTGGGGGATGGGCTCTGGGGCCTCCGGCAGGCTCTCCTGGTGTCAAGATGAGGGTGGAGTTGGTTGCAGGTTACAGGATATCTCAGTCACCTTATACAGCTAGGCTAGTGTGGGCCCCAAGCTGTTCCTTCCCAAGAGAGACAGGGCTGTTGCTCTCTGTGGGGGTGGATTGGGGGTGGTGTTTTGCGGAAAGTTTTCACTTTCGTCTCAGGTTCAAAGGATTTGTTAACAAAATAAGCCTCTTGTTATATATGAATAAATAATACCAGTATTTATTAGAGAGTTATCTAACCTACTTTTGATATACTAACATTAAAAGAAATGAGAAACAGCAGAGGATACATCACCAAATTGAATTTTGACCAACATCCAGATTGAGACAGCGTTGGAAAGTCCCATGACACAGTGCATCTGGAGTCCCGGTTGGGAAAAGGTCCCAGGCATCGCATCCGCTTCGTGGGTGAGACTTCAAAAATTGAGGTTCGGAGTTCCCGCTCATAATCCCTGGATGCAGACTGATAACATCGTCAGTCTATAGCAAAAGCAGCTCTGGTTTTATGTTAATGGTGTTTGTTTTGTGGTGTAAAACTTGGAATGTTGTTAAGCCTGGGCCATGGTTGGTCAGGGCCTCTCAATGGGCTCAACAATTTCAAGATTTGTCCTCTATCTTATCTATGGTGCCACAGGACTTCCACTCACAGCAGATAGTCAGGGCAGTATCCAGGCAGGTTAGAAGCAAGGTCAGAGACCTGGTCTGCCTTGTCTCTGAAGCCTAACAGGTGGGACTTCCCTGGTGGCTCAATTGGTAAAGAACCTGCCTGCAATGCAGGAGACCCATGTTTGATCCCTGGGTCTGGAAGATCTCTTGGAGAAGGAAGTGGCAACCCGTTCCAGTACTCTTGCCTGGGAAATCCCATGAACAGAGGAGCTTGGTGGACTCTAGTCTATGGGGCTGCAAGAGTCAGAAACAACTTAGCAACTAAACCACCAACAGGTGGGGAGGGCTAGCAGAGGAAGAAGTTACTGATGGAGCATTACAATCTGGAATAGAAACTGCTGAGTGACCCCGCATGCTCCTCCCGCAGCTGTCTTTCCTGGGCAAAGGCTTACCTGGGCAGGGTGCTTTGCCTCTAGATCTAGTCCATGGTTTACAGGTTTGTCTCTGGTACCCCTGAACATTGTATATGCTCCTGCTTCTTGCAGGCCCTCCTCCTCTAACTTTACCTCTTGTGCTTTTTTTCCCCCTCAAACTCCCTTGCCACACGAAGGACCTGATTACCGGCATATTCCCCTGCTCTTACTCTGATCTAAGTGAGCCTAAGAAAAAGCCAGTTTCTTGGCATATTTCTGTTGGTGCTCTGGGACTTACTAATACTCCCTTTGTTGGTGATCAGTCACTAAGTCATGTCCAACTCTTTTCGACCCCATGGACTGAGCACGCCAGGCTTCCCTGTCCTTCACTATCTCCCGGAGTTTGCTCAAACTCATGTCCATTGAGTCTGTGATGTCCATTGAGTCTGTCACCATCTCATCCTCTCTTGCCTCCTTCTCCTGCCCTTAGTCTTGCCCAGCATCAGGGTCTTTACCAATGAGTCAGCTCTTGGCATCAGATTGCCAAAGTAGTGAAGCTTTATTTATTTATTTTAGTAGTGAAGCTTTAGAATCAGTCCTTCCAGTAGATATTCAGGGTTTATTTCCTTTAGGATTGACTAGAATTGATCCTTTCAAATTGTAATACTGGAGAAGACTCTAGAGAGTTCTTTGGACTGCAAAGAGATCAAACCGGTCAATCCTCCCTGCATTCCTGTAAAGATAGGCACTGTTACTTTCATTTTGCAGGTGAGGAAACCAAGGTTCAGACAGGCTCAGACCTTACCTGTGGGTGCAGTTAGTAGGAAGTGCAGTTGAGATTTAAAACCAGGCTCTTCTGATGGCAAAAGTCATACTTTTTCCATCTCACCACACTTTGAGGTTTTCCTCTACTGTTGTCCCAGTGTGGGTGCAGGGAGCTGGCGGCTGGGGACCTTGCCTATAGAGTCCACCTTCTCCAGTAACCAGGGCAGGTCACTGGACATCTGGGTAGGGGTGCCAGGAGGCTTCACCCCCTTTGGACAAAGGCTTTCAAGGTGAGCGAGGGGAGTTCTGAAAGGCCCTGGGGAGTCAGAGGAGGTGACCTGAGTTAAGGGTAAAAGCAGAAGCATACATTGTGCTTTCTAGGCGCAAAGCACCTTTAGATTAATCCCCATCTCATCCTGGTGTGGTGCATATGAACGGTCTGGGAGGCTTGATAGTGATAGTCTGTGAAGTTCCGGTGCTCACTGCACTTACTGTGCTCACCGTGTCGAAGTCTCTTCTCACTGACTGCTGACCCTAGCCTTAGGAAGGTTGGCTTCCTTGTGCAATTCAGGAAACAGGCATGGAGGGGTTAACCAAATTGCTACAGGTCACATGGGTAGGAAATGGTAGCGTTGGGCCTTTGGAGACCTCCACTTGTGCCTTCTTTCCACTACATTGCTTGGGAAAGTGCCAAGGAAACTTTCAGGGTGATGGATATATTCCTGATCTCAACTGTGACAGTTTCACATGCATACACATGCCAAAATTGATCAGACTATACACTTTGAATATGTGCAGATTATTATTATCTAGGGAAGGGTTCTTGTTTCCATTCTCTCTCTTTTTTTTTTTTTTGGCTGTACCACGTGGCTTGCAGGATCTCAGTTCTCCAGTCAGGGATTGAAACCAGGCCACGACAGTGAAAGCCTGGACTCCTAACCCCTAGGCCACCAGAGATCTCTCCACTGTGCAGATTACTGGATGTCAGTTATACCTCATTAAGGCTGTGGGAAAAAAAAATGTTTCCCACCAAATACTTCTTTAGGGGCTTAAAGGTCCCATGGATATTATCCTGCTTTTGGACAAGGCAGGATCCTTTTGGCCAGGGAGAAATTCTCACAGACTTAACAGCTGCTTTCAGGAAGTTTGGGCTTCCCAGATGGTGCTAGTGGTAAAGAACCCGCCTGCCAATGCAGGAGTTGTAAGAGACGCAGGTTTAATCCCTGGGTTGGGAAGATTCCCCTGGAGGAGGGCATGGCAACCCTCTCCAGTATTCTTGCCTGGAGAATCCCCATGGACAGAGGAACCTGGCAGGCTACAGTCCAAAGGATCTCATGAGTCGAACACGACTAAGGTGACTTAGCACGCATGCATTCAGGTAGTTTTGGCCACTCCTCCTCCTCCCTCCATCACTAACACGTGGACTGGCACAAAGCTGACATGGGGGTGGGAGGCTGCATACTGACCTCTTGAGTGACCACCTCAGCTTCCAGGGAGCCCGAGAGAGACCCCGTGAGAGTCCCTCCTTGTTCTCCCTGCAGAGCCTCTATCTCCCCAGCCAGTCACTACCACAGCAAGGGTGGCTGAGTCCAGAGATGGAGGTAGAGAGTGAGGACACAGCCCCCATGCTGGCTAACTCCATCAGGTTGGTGTGCAGGCAGGCAAGAGAGTGTGTGCAGGGCTGGAGGCTCAGTGAGGGACGAGGAGTTGGAGGTCTAATGGCCATGGCACCTGAGGGACGGGTGAGATGGAGACAAAGAGATGGGGAGGGTGCTTCTGGTAGCAGGGGGCCTTGAGAACAAAGGCCTAGCCAGAGAAGATGGAGGCTTGAAGGTCCATGGGAAGCTGGGCTGGACTGGCCGGGAGAGGCCGGACTATAGAGGCCCTTGAAGGCTGGGCATGGAAGCAGAGCCCTAGGGACTCATGGGGCAAGAATGCGGCCTGTGGGGGGCAAGTCACCACTTAGGGACTGGGCCTGTGTTGGTTCTCCAGGGCCTGACTCTAATGGGGAAACAGGAGTTTCTGTTCTGCATATGTGTGTGCAAGCATGCGGACATGTAAATGAGGCCTGTGGGTAGGCTTGGGTCATGAGGGCTTCAAGAGGAGATAGCCTCAGAGGAGGTGCATGAGTTTTAGGGCTGCCAAAACAAATTGCCACAAACTAGGTAGCTTAAAACAACCTCACGGTTCCTGGAGGGTGGAAATCCAGCATCGGGGCACCAGCAGGGTCATGCGCCCTCTGGAGGGAGCCTCTAGGAAAGCATCCTTCCTTGCCTCTGCCTGGCTGTCTTGTGCTACCTGCAATTCTTTGTGTTCTCTGGCTCATAGCTGCATCACTCAGATTTCTGCCTTCATCTTCACATGGCTGTTTTCCCTTTCTCTGTGTCTGTGTCCATATTTCCCTCTCCTTATGAGGACAGCAGTCCTTAGGTTAGGGCTCATCTCAATTCAGACCTCACCTTAACGTGGTTACATCTGTAAAGCTCTTTCCAAACAAGATCACCCTCACAGGTGCTGGGGGTTAGGACTTGAACCTATCTCTTTGGGGCTAATTCAACTAGCTACAGGGAGTTTGAGAGAAGAAAGCCCCCATAGCTTCCCTCTGGCAGGGTTGGGGGGGTCAGATAAGCACACATGGGATTATTTTTCTGAAAAGAGAACAACAACTTTCAATCTAAAAAAAGAGACAGATAGACTTAATGCCTGGCTGCTTAAAGTGTGGTCATGGCCCAGCAGCATCGGTGCCCCCTGGGAACCTGTTAGAAATGCAGAATCTCAGATTCCACTCCACACCTGTGGAGGTAAAAAATCTACATTTGAACCAAGTCCCCAGGTGACGTGGAAGCACATTACAGTATGAGAAGCGCTGCTGTAATAAGAATTGGATTTTTATTTCCTTTTAAACCCATGGTCAGTCTAGCCTGCTGGTCTCTGCATGAGCTGGCCTGGTCCAGAGCAGGCACATGTGTTGTCCTTTGTTCTCTCTCATGTAACACGTCCTTGAGTTTCTCTCCTATGTGTTGACACTCCCCACATATTTGACCTTTGTGGAGAGCATCGGGTTTGTTGAGCCAGTCCCTTTGTTGTGTTCCTGGTCTGTGTCCAACTTTTGACTGTTTTTAGATGTTGCTGCCATGAACAACTCTGTACATGTTTTCTTGGGGTTAGTTCCTTGAGGTGGGGTTTCTGGAATCAAACTGCATGGACAGTTGTGGACTCTTATCATATCTTATCACTCTTATATCCCTGTGAAACCTGACATCACAGCAGGTCTCTCCATTCTACCCAGCAGCCCACAGTAATCCTATTTGGGAGGTCAAGTGGCAAAAAAAGGCTTTGGAGCCAGACAGGCCAGGGTTCAAGTATGCTACTTTTATGCTGTGTGACCTTGGGCAAATGACTTAACCATCTCTGAGCTTGGTGTTGCTCTCCTATAATATTGTAACAGTGCTGTGAACTTTGTATGGGTTTTATAAAGATGATAATGATACCACCACCATTTATTGAGCACTTTCTGTGAGTTACCTCATTTAATCCTTTTATTCTTCTGAGTAGCCATGATCATCCACTTTTCCCTTTTACAGAAGAGAAAACTGAGGCTGGGGTTAACTAGCTTGCCTGAGATTCTACTGTAGGCACAGTGTGTGCCCAGGCCCAAGGCTGTCAGGTTAGAGTATGGATGAAAGAAGATGCCCTAGCATGCGACCTGACTCTGCACTTGCTGGCTGTCTGCCTTCTCTTCCCACGCCTTTATCAGTTTCCTTTTACTCCCTAGCAGTGGTATGTAGTCCAGCATTGTTTTAGCTGGTGATTCCCATTGGCGATTCCCTAGTTTTGTTTTATGTGCAAACTTTCTCCCAGTGAGATGACTCAGAGGTCTGGGGTTAGGAGCCGGGCTGGCTCTGATCCCTGCAGCTAACTGGCTCCTTCTTCCCCAGGAACAAGTATGGCCAGACTGCCCATGGCCATGAGCGCGCCTCGGTGCTCCTGGGGCTGAGGCTGGGCCGGCCGCCATGATGCTGGGTGGGCCCTGGGCCTGGCTGCTGGGCCTGCCCACAGCTGTGGTCTATGGCTCCCTGGCCCTCTTTGTCTCTGTCCTGCACAACGTGTTCCTGCTTTACTACGTGGACACCTTTGTCTCCGTGTACAAGATCGACAAAGTTGCCTTCTGGGTTGGAGAGGTAGGCCAGCACTGGGGCAGTCAGCCGGGGTGGGAGCCAGGCAGATGGCAGGGCAGGGTCCCACCCAGCCAGGAGCAGAGGGTAAGCTGGCTTGCCCACCAAGATTCAGCAAGAAAAGGTAGAGCTGGAGGCTCTCAGTGGGGATTATGCCAACTCTCCTGTCCTCTGTCCTGCGAGCTAGGCACTGTATGCACATTTATAATACATTCACATGTATTTATCAGTGGTGCCCTGGATGGTGGGAGTTTGATGGGGGCAGTGGCTGTGGGTTATGGCAGAAGGACTGACCTGAGCACAGGTTTTCAGGCAGGAGAGCTGGCATCATCTCTGAGGGATGGCGAGCAGGCTGGGGTGCAGAAAGCCCTGGAGAGGAGGCCGCCTGGAGCCCACCTGCCCGTCTCCCCTCTGCCCACAGACGGTGTTTCTCCTCTGGAACAGTCTCAACGACCCCCTCTTCGGCTGGCTGAGTGACCGTCGGTTCCTCAGCTCCCAACCCCGGTTTGTTTCCCTGGGATGGCTCAGGACTGGTCCTCGCCCACCTCCCCCTCCCCAGGGCTGGAGGACCACTGCCTGTATGTGGGGTGGGGAAAGAAAGGGAGACCACTGCCAGGCGTTGGCTGGGCCTTCTCATTTCCCGAGTTCAGGCGGGGAGTGGGGCCTGCCAGGGCATCTCCCAATGGCCCTCTCTCTCCCCGGCAGGTCAGGTACTGGGCTCTCCTCAAGGGCCGTGGTGCTGGCACGTGTGCGGGCACTGGGCTGGCACGGGCCGCTGCTGGCACTGTCGTTCCTGGCATTCTGGGTGCCCTGGGCGCCTGCTGGGCTGCAGTTCTTGCTGTGCCTGTGCCTCTATGACGGCTTCCTGACGCTTGTAGACCTGCACCATCATGCCTTGCTGGCCGACCTGGCCCTCTCAGCCCACGACCGCACCCACCTCAACTTCTACTGCTCCCTCTTCAGTGCAGCCGGCTCCCTGTCTGTCTTTGCCTCCTACGCCTTCTGGAACAAAGAGGACTTTTCTTCCTTCCGCGCCTTCTGCCTGGCGCTGGCCACTGGCTCCGGGCTGGGCTTTGTGGGGGCCGCACGGCTGCTGAGGCGGCGGGTTGAGGCGGCCGGCAGGGAGCCGGGGTGCCCAGCCATGGCTGTGAATGGCGGGTGAGTGGCCAGCACTTTGCTGGGCTTGACTGCCATGCTGGGGCTCCTGGCTGATGGATGGCTGCCTGGGGTGGGGGATGGCTCTGGCCCAGCCTAAGCTGTTCTTGATTCCCCTCTGCCCTGTAGCCTGTGTGAAGAAGAGCTGCTTGTAGGCGGCGAGGATGTGGGTAGCATCACCTTGGGCCAGTACCTCCAGCAGCTGGCACGCCACCGGAACTTCCTGTGGTTTGTGGGCATGGACCTGGTGCAGGTATGGGAACAATGCCCATTCGTAGGATGGCTGCAAATGCCTCACTCAAGGGAACCGCCTTCCCAGAAGCTGGGAAATCAGTTCTGGTCTTGCCTGAGGATAGCTGAGTGGCTGAATGGCAGGAATACAAGTTGGGTAGTTAGAGACCTGGATTCTCCCTGCATCTGAGCTCCTAACTCCCTGTGTGATCTTAGGCCCGTCTCGCTCTTTTGGGGCAGCCATGTTCTCACCTGCAACGTGAGAATAGGAGAGAGGTGCTCCCTTGGGGACTTTTTTTTGGCCACTCTGTGGGGCATATGTGGGCTTCCCTGATGGCTCAATGGGTAAAGGATGTGCCTGCAATGCAGGAGACACAGGAGACGTGGATTCAATCCCTGGGTCAGAATGATCCCCTGGAGTAGGAAATGGCAACCCACTCCAGTATTCTTGGATGGAAAATTCCATGGACAGAGGAGCCTGATGGGCTATAGTTCATGGGGTCCCAAAGAGTCAGACACAACTGAGCGACTAAGCACACATGATGCTTAGAACACTTTTGTATAATTGTATTTTTGCAGGGCATGTGAGATCTTAGTTCCCCAACCAGGGATCAAAACCACACCCCCTACACTGGACATAGAGTCTTAATCACTGGAACACCAGGGAAGTCCCTGAGGATTCTTTTTAAAACACCACAGGCCAGACCTAGAACACATGTAGTATATAAGCCAGCGAAATTTAGAAACAAATTGTTTTTATGTCATTAAGCTTGTTTTAGCATTGATAAGTTTTACAAGAGAAAGCTTCCAGTTGTTTTAATGGTGATGTTATCATTCCTTCTAGCTTTTATAGACAAGCATAGGAATTTGGTTTTAGGTTTTGTCCTGGTATGTTCCATGTTGAAGGACATGGGACTAGAGGCTGCTCTGGCTCCTGCTGCTGCCTCCCCCACCCCACCCCTGTTGGTTTTCCCTCTGTTCCTGGCTCCCCTTCACCCAGCCTCCTTAGTGTCCCTGTTGGTTGCAGGTCTTTCACTGCCACTTCAACAGCAACTTCTTTCCTCTCTTCCTGGAGCATCTGTTGTCAGACCACATCTCCCTCTCCACGGGCTCCTTCCTATTGGGTGAGTGGGTACCTTGTGCTGCCCGGAAGGACAGAGGCTTGCACCCCAGAACCCCTAGACTGACTGCAGATACAGCCACCTCCCAGCTGGGGCCCAGGTGGCAGAGGGCAGAATCTGCACTGGGGTTGCACTTCCAGCCCCCACCCCCACCCGCACTTATTTTCCAGAGGAAGGGAGGGAGCTTCTGTGAGTTTGAGTGGGTAGGGTTGCCCTCATGGTGGTCGTCTTGGTAGTCACGCCACCTAGCGGTAATGCGGCACAGTAGCTCGTTCACAAGGGACGACTACTCTCCTGACAGGCCTGGGAACGTGCTTGACTGTGCTGCTTCCCGGTGTGGCCTTGGGTGTTTTATTTCATCTCTTTGGGTCTCCATTTATCTGTAACGTAGGGATAGTACTTACCTTAAAGGGCTTCGAGGACTAAATAAAAGGATGTGGAAACTCAGCACAGCGCCTGGACCTCGTTAGTGCTGAATCAATGCCAACTTTGATTTCTGATGGTTAGAATGTGGGCAGTCGTGGAGGTTGTGGCAGCGCCCCTTGACAGGCTGCATTCCCTTCCTCAGGCATCTCCTACGTTGCTCCCCACCTCAACAACCTCTACTTCCTGCCCCTGTGCCGGCGCTGGGGTGTCTACGCTGTGGTGCGGGGGCTCTTCCTGCTCAAGCTGGGCCTGAGCCTGCTTATGCTGTTGGCTGGCCCCGACCACCCCGGCCTGCTCTGTCTCTTCATTGCCAGGTAGGCCCTGCCCCTCCCTCGCCCCCTCACTTGTGCCCCCCCGCCACCCTTCATTCTTATCCATTCTGTCTCGCTGGCAGCAACCGTGTTTTCACTGAGGGCACCTGTAAGCTGTTGACCTTGGTCGTCACGGACCTGGTGGACGAGGACCTGGTGCTGAATCACCGCAAGCAGGCAGCCTCGGCGCTTCTCTTTGGCATGGTGGCCCTGGTGACCAAACCAGGCCAGACCTTCGCTCCGCTGCTGGGCACCTGGCTGCTCTGCTTCTACACAGGTGAGGGCCCAGGGGCTGGCATGGTGCTCGAGGCTCCAGGGAGCACAGCATACCTGGTGTACCAGCTGATGGGCCTGGGACCTGGGTCCCAGTGAAGCAGAGGATGACAACGAGCCACGACAGTCTGGGCCTGGGCTGCCCCTGGCTGCCCCCCCTCCACTGCCTGTCCCTATGTGGGCAGAGGAACTGGGTTCCATTCTTTCAGTAGTTCATTCATTCATCCAGCAAATATATATGGGATACCTTCTCTGCCAGGTGCTATTCTAGGTGCCTCTAGGGAGAGAGAGAACAAAATAAGATAAGGTCTTTACCATCATGGAGCTTATATTCTGTGTTGGGGTAGGGTGGGGTCAGCACTATACAGCTAAATAAGAGAAAAGCAGGCAGAGATAAGTGCACTGGTAAAAGTACCATTGTGGTTAAGAAGCTACTCTGTGTGGTCTGGAAGGACCCCGAGGAGATGGCACCCAGGATGTGAACTGAATGGTGAGGATTTAGTCTGGAAAGATCTCAGCAAATCACAGACAGGCAGAAAAGAAAGTACAGGAGCCCAGGTTATCAGGAATGGTTTGGGTTGGCATTTCCTCCTCCGGGGGATCTTCCTGACCCAGGGGTCAAACCCCAGTCTCTTGCATCTCCTGCACTGGCAGATGGGTTCTTTACCACTGTACCACCGGGGAAGCTCAGGAGTGGTTTGGAGGTGAGGCTGAAAAAGTGAAGAGGGGCTCTGTAAATCAGGGCAGGGTTTGGATTTTATTCTCAGTGCAGCTCTTGGGAAGGTTTTAAGTAGGGCAATGGCCTAGACTGATTTATATTTTTTTAAGTTTGCTCTGCTCTTTGAAGAGTGGACTGTAGGGAGGCTGTGGCAAAAGCGATGGAGGCTTGGAGCAGGTGGTGCTGGGGGCTGAAAAGAAGTGTTTGGTTTGGGCTGTGTTTTGGAGTTGGGGGAGGTAAAGGATTGGCTCTTGGGGAGTGGTGAAGCTAATTGAGGACTCTAGGAAGAATTTGGTTACTGGGGGGATAGTGGTGTCATTCCGCAAGGAAGAACAGGGGAGAAGCAAGTTTGGGTGTGGAATTGAAAGTTGGGGTCTGGACGTGTCCATGTGACATCTGAGATATGAGGCGCTGTGGACTTTGGAGGCCAGGACTGACCTGTTCTTTCTGCGGGCTCTCTTGTCCTAGGTCATGATCTCTTCCAGCAGCCCCCCCTGGCCCCCGTGGGGAGTGCCCAGCCCTGGCCAGAGCCCCCGGCTGCGCCCCCGGCACAGGCCCCCACACTCCGCCAGGGCTGCTTCTACCTGCTGGTGCTGGTGCCCATCACCTGTGCTCTGCTGCAGCTCTTCACCTGGTCCCAGTTCACGCTGCATGGGAGACGCCTGCACGTGGTCAAAGCCCAGCGCCAGCACCTGTCACGGGCCCAGACCCTGGACGTCAAGGTGGTGTGAGGGGAGTGCAAAGCCACCCTGTTGAGGACACCACCTGTAGCCCTGCGGGGGCCAGCCCTGTGTCCTGCTCTTCCGCCTCCCTGGGGTCCTGCCTGGAGGACAGATTGCAGAGCGGGAGCACTTGGGGCTGAGCTGGAGTGTCACTGGGGTCTAAGTTCCTGCATGGCTCTCTGGCCCAGCTTGGGCAAAGGCTAGGCCATGTGTGTGCTCAGGGACCTGCTTCCTCCTCTAGGGCAGAAGGAAGAAGAGGACTGAGAAGTGTGGGGCCTGCCCTGTGGTCACATGGGGTTGCCATGGGTATGGAGGTCATTCTTCCTACCTGGCTGGGGCTGGCGCCCTGTGTGGGCTCCGGAACCACTTTTGCCTGGTCAGGACTGGGAGTCCTACCTGCCCCTTCCAGTGGTTTCTCTGAATTCTCTGCTTCAGCCACACCTGGAGTAGCACACCCCAGCTGCTGCAGGGTGCCCCTGAACCCCAAATGACCTCTCAATCAGGCTCATCTCATCACAGACTGATTAAAGCCAGTCATTTCTATTTCCATTCCTGAAGTCTATGCTGTGTATGGGAGTGGTGGGTTGGAGAACGGGATTCCTTAATAAGAGCAGCCTGAGAACATTTTCAAAGATGAGTGGGGTAGGGTGGAGGGGGACGCTGCATCAGGTTCACTGAGGTAGTGGGGAGAGCCTGCAGACCAGTGGCCTCATGGGCCCCTGGGAGCCAAACAGCTTTCAGGCCTGGGGTTGTAGCCCCAGTGTGTTTCCCATGTACCACTGCTGGAGGTGGTGAGCAGGGAGTGGCCACTTCTAGGCTAGAGATCCTTAACCTTGGAGTCACTGGGATCTTCCAAAGATGACTTTAAATTTTTTTTTTCTTTACCATGTGACTGGGACTAGAAACCCTGGCTTCAGGCCAGCGTTTCTGAGTCTGGGCTCTACAGACATTTGGGGCTGGGAAGTTCTTTATTGCGGATGGCCTCTGCCTACTAGACGTCAGTAGCGTCTCTCCCTAGTCATGACGACCAAGCACCTCCAGACATCGCCAAATGTGTCCGGAGAGGCAAACTGACCTTAATTGGGAACCACTGCCCTAGACCAATGGTTATTTGAAGGTCTGCATCACAGTTAAGATTGTAGTCTAGTGCTATATTGCCTGGGTTCAAATTCTAGCTAACAAAGGGCAGATTTGGGAGAAATTACATAATCTCTCTGTGGCTCTATTTCATCATCTGTGAGTAACAAACATACTTGCATTTTATGGTTGTTGCGAGAATCAAATGGTTAACACTTGTAAAGTGCCTAGCAATTCCCACCCCTAACTGCTCAAGTATACAGGTTTAAAATGGAGAAGTGATTAATCAGAGTATCTGAGCATAGACCCTGGGAACTGCGTTTTAATAAACTTCTGACTTCAAAGATGTGAAGAGCTGGCCTCTTATTGTGGGTGGAGTCTCATCCATGGGCTTGGGCATGTGTACAGGGCATGGACTCTCAGTTCCTGACTGGACTTTGGGCTTCTTTGTGAACATCTTTGCATCCCCCTGACAGGCTGGGACTTGGGTGAAGGTCTGGCTGGTGCAACAGTGACCTCTAGAGGATGGACTAGGCCCAGTCTCAGGGCCCACAGCTCCTCCCTCCTCCCACCTGCACTGACTAGACAGAGGCCCAGCTGATGTGTCTATTAGAACGAGTTTATTTAAGTACACTGGGCCCCACCAGGCAACATGGTTTGTGCGAGGCTGTGCAGGGGACAGGCTTGGGCTAAGAGGAGGGAGGTGAGCTGGTTAAGCACACTGCAGTCCGCGGGTCGCCACATCGCTTTCACACACACCTGCTGCTGCGGCCCACACCTGGCAGGGCCTTTGGTCGTTGGACGGCATGGGGTCGAGAATACTGCCTGGAATCTGGGATCGGGCAAGTGTTGGTGTCATGGGTGAGGGTGCCGGTGAATATCTGCTAGCCTCAGCTTTGCACCTTCTGGGCTGAAGAATCTTTGGACCCCTGCCAGGCCAGCCCAGTCCAGGGTAGGCGCCTGGCCCCACTGGACCAGAGGAGGTGAGCCTGAGCCCCATCAGTTCCTGGCCGCCTGGTCTGGCCCCTCCCTCCCTGACCAAACAAGTCCAAAGACAAGAATGGCACAAGTCAGCCAGAGGGGGCTGTCTGGCCTCTACAAGCTAGTCCCCCGGGGTCAGCTAGCATGGGAAAAGGCAGCTTGGTTAACTGCGGCTCTTTCTCCAGTCCTAAGGAGGCGGCATCCCCAACACCCCTCCTTTGCCAGGAGCCTCTGCCAAATGGGGTGTCTACCTCCTATTTCAGAAAAATCCAACCAGCAACCAGCCTGTTGATTCCAGGGCAGTGAGCAAGTGAAAGAGGGAGAAAGAAAGAGGCCGGAGTGATTTTGAATGTAGCATCTGAGCTCAAATGGTCCTGAGGCCTATGGATACTGTCAGTTCACCTTGGCAGGGAGTGGCGGGGCCCTGAACGCTATGCTAAGCTTAGGTGCTGTAAACATTAGTGTGAACAGGGTGACCGGTGGGCGGGGCAATGAGCTCCCTCTCTCCAGTCCCCTAACTGAACAAACACTTCAATAAATAAAACTGAAGATGGCACTGCCCATGGATGGATGGAAAGCAAGTTAACAGGACCTGAGGCCAACAGGCTCCTGAAACTCTCCCGAGATCCCTGGATGGGGTTGGGGGTTGGAGCGGTAAGCCCGCCACTGATCAGAAGTAGTGCTCCTTGCCCTCCTCAAATGCCCAGTGTGGTCCTGGTCCCCAGGTGAAGTTGAGGGCATCCTGCCCGCTCCTGACAGGGAAGTCTCAGTAAAAGCTCCTGGAGTGCTTCTCCAGCTTTCTAAACCCAAACTGCAACAAGACCAGACAAGAACTCAACCCTGGACTCAGGCCTCAGTCCACGATCAAGAGGCATCGAGAGCAGAATGATGAACAAGGGGAGGCCGCAGGGCACCCTGGGTAGAGGGGGTGGGGTCGGCCCAGCCTAGGATGGGCAGCAGCAAGTGTCCCCGGGGTTGGTTTACCTCCCTCTCTGTCTCCCTGTGGTAGTAAACATAGTCCCACACAGCCAGACAAAGGCCCGGCTGACAGAGCAGGGCCCTCTGCCAGCACTCTTCCCTGTCAGGGGCCAGTTAGTGGTCAACCCCAGGTCTCAGGCCATCGCCATCATGGGTAGTTCGTCGTCCTTTCCGGGCCCTGAAATCCTGGGATCCCTGGGCCACACGGCACTCGCATATGTGCACACATTCATACCCACACACACACATTCATACACACAGGCAGTTCCTCGCAAACACTCCGACTCAAGAAAGCGAGTTTTAAAGTGGAGTTAACTTCAGAGAGAGGCGAAGACGATGTCCCAGTATTAGAAGGTTTTCCTGTGGATGGACCGGGCACCGTCTTCCTCGTATTCCTTCTTAGAGACCCACATCTTCTTAAAGGTGTCCAGGGAGGCGAGGATGGAGCCCCTGGCATGGAGGGAATCCAAAGGAATCATGTCAGAGATGGGGAGTGGGTATCTGTGGAGCCAGGCAGTCCCCCTGGGGTCAAACCAGACCAGGCTTTTCTTCAAAGACCTGGGGTGGTGAGGCGTAATCAATGCCTCTGCAATAAGAGTGCTCCACTCTTATTCCCAGAAGAGCTACTCACCCAATCCATGTGGAATACAGTCTCTCTTGCGGTGCAGATATCTGCCAGGGTGGGTGGAAAGAGGAATCTGAGATGGCCGTCCTCCCCTCTCCCTTCCCCGTCTAACACTCGTCTCACCGCCAGTGACAGTCAGTGGATACATTTCACACAACAACCTTTTAAGTTCTGTCCCTGCTGGACCCTGTGGCCTCTCTGGGGGATACCATGGTCAGCCTGACACTCATCTGGAGAAACAGGCTTCTGGCAACCTGAAGTACCTATGGCTCCCAGGGAAGCAGGGGCTATCTGAAGGCAAGATCAAGCTCTGCTGGGGGCTGGTGGGGAGCTGATTGCATGGCAGGCACCACACTCCTCCACTTAGGATCCCTCCTTCCTCAGGCAGGCCAACTCCTCTCAGCAGTCACTGAGGTGCTGGGCTGTGTCACAGGGACAGCTGAAGTCAAGCTCCTGTCAGTGTTAGCTCCCCTGACAGACTGCATGTCTAGCATTCTGCCACATCTGGGGATCAGAACTGCCCCGTGTGGTGAAGACCCAACATGAGGATGGGTCCCCGCTCTAGCAGGCCTCAGGGGCACAGTAGAAGCTGGGAGCCACCTGATGGTGCCTGGAAACCTTGGGCAGAGCAGGAAGGGAGGCCACGCCACGCAGTGTTCCAGACCCTTGGCGGTCCAGTTCACCCACCCCCTGGCATGCTCCTACCCTGATCTTCACGTCCTTTGGAGCCAATTTCTTCACTTCACTCAATAGCCTGTCACCAAAACCTGAATGGGCAAGAAGGGAGAATCTCATGTCAATCCCCTGGGCCCAGCAGGACGTGGCAGCTTCCTGGGGTAGGGCCCTGAGACCAAAGCCCAACCTTTGAAGAGGGTGGAGCCGCCCGAGAGGACGATGTTGGAGAACAGTGTGCGCCGCAGGTCCATGTCAGACTTCTGGATGGCAAACACCAGCACCTCGTGGATGCCCTCGCTCTCCTCGCCGATCAGGTCTGGCCTGAACAGCAGCTCAGGTGCCCGAAATCGGGAAGGACCAATCTGCGGGGTGGGGGGGCAAGCGTCTCAGGCTCAGGTCCCTCTGCCCAGGGCTTAGTAACCAGGTGGCTCTGAAGGCCACACTCAGGGAAGACTTTCTATGTCAAGAGCCGCAAGAAACAAAGATAGGGCTCCTGGGAACATAAAGGAACAACCAGCATGCCTGGGAAACTAGAGAGAGGAATCTCCTGTGTTTAATCCTAGCTCTGACATTTTCCAGTCAAGAGACTTGATAGATTCATTCATTCGTTGAAATTTCCTCCTATCAGTGGAGGTCCAGGGGGCTGGAATTCACTCTATACTGTGCCTGAGTGGTTAAGGACAGCAGTACACATCAGCCTTCTAATCCCACAGGAGAACACCTCCTCCCCTTCACATAGGAGAAGCAAAGTCCCTAGCACCTCACCCTGCAGGAGACGCTGCAGCTCAACAGCTACACTGCTCCAGGCAGAGGGTGTAAAAGAACTGGTGCGCCTGACTCCAGCCTCCCCGTGGGGAGTTCTCTTTGGGCTCAGTGCTTTTGGGACCTGAGGGGAGAGGTCTGCCACCTACCTCAATGGTGCTGCCATCGGGCAGGTAGTATTGCGCCTTCTCCGTCTCTAGTGTCTCATCCTTCTGAGGGTTTATAGACAGGTAGCAGGCTCTCTGGAGAACCAAACACAAGTCAGGTTGGCTGGAAAGCTGGTGCCTACCTGGTCCAAGTCTCCATCCATTGCAGTGACTGTCCTAAAGATCATTAGAGCTGCATATCCTAAGTGCCACCCAGTGAAGCTGACTCAAACCTCCCCGCCCCTTCTTAGGATATGTGCCCCCACCTGTCCACCTTCCTGGGGGCCAAGTGTGGCAAGTCAGCTTTCTGGATTTGAGTCTGAGACCACACCCTAGTCTTAGTTCAGACTTGGGTTTCTTTTTCCTACTACTTGTATGGTTCTGGGCCCTGCCTACCCAGCTCAGAGGTCTCCCTGGAGCCGTAGAGGATGCGGAGGGTTCATTTTACTTAAAGAAAAAAAAAAAAGCAGTCTGACTTCTTCAAGGGGGTAAAAGAACATGTGTAATCTGTACATGATATATAAAAACAATGAGCATGGGCATGCTTATCACTCAGCTTAGGAAATACAGGCAGCTCCCTTTTGCCCACAAGATGGCAGCACTTTGGAGAGTCAATCCCTCAGGGTGAGGGGACTGGCTGGAGATAACAGGGCCGCCAGGAGGCCTGGTCTGGAAGGACAGATACCCATCTCCAGGGCAGGAGTTTAGCCACTCTTCACTCTAGGTCACTGAGGTCCTGGCTACTGTTCCCGTCCCCTCTCCCAGCCCTGGGCCCATGGGGGCAGCACTCACTTCTTTTATGGCCTTGACAATCTCAAACTCGGAGGATGAATGGAAATCATAGCCCTCCTTGCGCAGGTAGAGGCGAAGAAAGCGAGAGACGTCTCGGCCAGCGATGTCGATGCGCATGATGGAGTGGGGCATGGCAAAGCCTTCGTAAATGGGCACGGCATGGGTGACACCATCCCCCGAGTCGAGCACCACACCCGTGGTCCTGCCGGTGGCATAACTGAAGCACAGGGGGCACAGCATCACTCCCCCTGCCTCCTCACTCTGGGAAGACTCTCGTTTCTTGCTAGAGTTCAAGGTCAGCTAAACTAAAGCTGGGGCCTGCCTTTCCCAGAAGCCTCCGACTGGACTGAGTATGAAGGCAGCCTGAGCACTGAAGCAAGCCTGGAATATCTGAAGGAAAGGAGCCGAGCCTCTCCAAGCGCCCCTTCTGCCACCCCTCCGGAAGAATAGGCCCTCCAATCACAGGAGATGGCCTGGCCTTCCACTGCTTCAGGGACCCAGCCTGAGGGACAGTTTTTACTCTCTAGACAAGATGAAAAAACTCAGGGGTCAGGAAAGAAAAGTGAATGAATGAAAGAAAATAAGAATATTTTCACTTGCATAAAAAACTAGCTTTTGGGGACTTCCCTGGTGGAGTGGCTAAGACTCTTTGCTCCCAATGTAGAGGGCCCAGGTTCGATCCCTAGTCAGAGAACTAAGATCCCACATGCTGTACAATGCGGCCAAAATGTTAAAGAAGGAAAACAAATCAACCAACCAACTAGCTTTTGGCCCTCTAGGTCTGTCCTTAAGTTTTTCTCTTGGTAAGGACAAGGATACAGACATATATGTGATATGAGGGGGAAAACCCCATAATGTTTCATAAACAACACCTGACATTCAGCCTTCGTGTTAGATGACAGGCAGTGGAGAAGGCTGCGGTGAAGTCAGGTTTCCAAACCCTGTCTAAAATGGCAGCTGCGATTTTCTTTTAGCTTCTGCTGATTTTTGCTCTAGAGGAATGCAGGCCCAGCATTATCAGATCTTCCCATTTTTTTTCAGAGAAGTCAGAAATTTTGATTTTGATAGGAAATGTCCCAATTTTTAAAGGTTGGCTCACAATTTTTCAGCGGGGTCAAACATGCCATCTGCAGGCTACCAATATATGATCTTGGCAATAGACCTAACCCTGGTGGGAGGCAGGCTGGGAGCAAGACAGGATGACAAGGGTGTTTTCATCACGAGCCTATCACCAGCCTTGCACAGTGCCTGGCTCAAGTAGGCCCTGAAAAAAACACCTGAACTCACTGCAGGGGCCAGCAGGGAGAGCTGTTGTAGCACGTGGCCTTCCCAGCAGGCTCAGCGGAGAGCCTTTGGCACCAGACCAGGAGGGAGGGCCAAGACTGGGAGATGCTCCCTTTCCCACCATCCATTACCGTCCCTGGCAGGGGTGCTTAGGGAGCTCTGCACCAACCCACAGCAGGGCCAGCCTCGATTCTGCCAAAGGACTGCTTCCCCCCAGGGGCCAGGCTCGCCAGCCAGCTGCTACTCACAGGCTGAGCACAGCTTGCATGGAGATGAAAAGGGCTGGCACATTGAAGGTCTCGAAGAAAACTTCAGCAGCTCGTTCCCGGTTTTTCCGTGGATTTAAAGGCGCCTCTGTCAGGAGCACAGGATGCTGGTGAAAGATGCCCGGACAGCAATTAGGGTGAGGACAGATTCCCAGCCCTCATTAGTACTGCATGGCTGGCTGGAGAGCCCACCGGACTTTGTCAGCCTCTCTCTAAAAGAGGGCTGGTGGGCTGGTCACTTACCACCACCCAAGCCAGTTTCTCAACTTTCCAAATTCATACCCCCTTTAAAGTGTCATTCTCTCCTCAACTTCTACTACCCTCTTGTCCCCCAAGATTCTTATATAGGCCCTTGTACCTTCTGGATAGCTCCAGGTGTCAAGATTTTGCTAAACTCTAAATTTGAAATTACTATGATAAAAGTAATCCTTAAATTTTTTTTTCAAAATAGAAAATTAAATATCATTATTGATTACACTATTAAAAAACAGAATATATCCCTCTCTTAGAAATTCTGATAAGCCTAGTCAGCACCTTCCTTTGTGTTTCTGAGTTGAGAGTTTCTTCCTTAGAAACTAAAGTCCCCCCATGTTCATCGCAGCACTGTTTATAATAGCCAGGACATGGAAGTAACATAGATGCCCATCAGCAGACGAATGGATAAGGAAGCTGTGGTACATATACACTATGGAATATTACTCAGCCATTAAAAAGAATTCATTTGAATCAGTTCTAATGAGATGGATGAAATTGGAGTTTCATTATACAGAGTGAAGTAAGCCAGAAAGATAAAGACCAATACAGTATACTAACGCATATATATGGAATTTAAAAAGATGGTAACGATAACCCTATATGCAAAACAGAAAAAGAGACACAGATGTACAGAACACTTTTAGACTCTGTGGGAGAAGGCGAGGGTGGGATGTTCTGAGAGAATAGCATTGAAACAAGTATACTATCAAGGATGAAACAGATCACCAGCCCAGGTTGGATGCATGAGACAAGTGCTCAGGGCTGGTGCACTGGGAAGACCCAGAGGGATAGGATGGAGAGGGAGGCGGGAGGGGGATCGGGAAGGGGAACACACGTAAATCCATGGCTGATTCATGTCAATGTATGGCAAAAACCACTACAATATTGTAAAGTAATTAGCCTCCAACTAATAAAAATAAATGAGGAAAAAAAAAAAAAGAAACTAAAGAGTATATATAGCTCCGAAGTCTGAAAGGCGTGGGTTGGAACCCCAGCTCTACCACTCTTCACTGGGTGATTGCGGAAATACCACCTGGCTTCTCTGAACTTCTGTTCCCTTGTTTGTAAAAGGGAGATAATAATACTACCTGTGCCTCATAGGGATGCTGTGAAGATTAAATGCAAACATGTCTGAAAAGCACATGCCTGATGCCTAGAACATAAGACACAAACGCTCAAGGCAGTTATCGTTGTCATCTGCCTCATCTCTGGGGTAGGGCTTCTGTCTGTTCTGCATAGCCCCCATGGCACCCCACACACAGGACCCTCACCTCCTCTGAGAAAGTCTGCAGCTGGTCCTTAGAGTAGACATACTGCCAGATGCGCTCCATGTCGTTCCAGTCCTTGACGATGCCGTGCTCCATTGGGTAGCGGATGGAGAGGAGCCCTCGGTGCTCCTGGGGGCAGACAGCAGTGCTTGCAGCCGCAGCCAGCCTCTCAGCAGGACTGCTGGGTGGACCCCACAATCTGCACCCCTGGCTAAGGATGGACCCACCCATCCTCCAAGTCACTAAACTGTATGCTGTGAACTGTGTTCAATGCCCAAGCAGCTGGCAAAGCAGAGGGCTTCTGCCTTTCCGTGGGCCCCTGGGTGGCATCCTCCTCATTGTCTGGTCCCAGGACACAATCTCCTGGCATCTGCAACCAAGGTTGGCAACAAAGATTCTGTTGTTCTGCTTCTAGAAGCTGCCCGAGGGCTCTGCCAAACTGTGCTAATTAACTTATCCCCAGAGTACCCCAACCAGGATCTCCCCTCAATCACTTTTGCCAAAAAATAACCAAGCCAGTCAATTTGATCATTGGCAACATAGTGATAGGAGGAAGGCAAAAGCCCTTTTTTCTGGACTGGTCTCTGTTTCCCAAAGTGGGGTTCCAGATAGTTACTCTCCAAAACCAGAGGCTGTTCCTGGGAGAAATAAACCAGTTAGGTTTATTCTCTTTAGAATGAGAGAGTGAAAGGGGAGAGTTCAAGAGGAAATTGTTTCTTTTACTCATGTCCCTCTGTCGGATACTGCCTGCATGGGGAACAGTGAAGGTCCCCTGCTGGCTTAAGGCTTCTTCAGTAGGACATGGGATTACCTCGGCTTTGGGGCCAATGAAGATGTCACCTTCGAGGGCGCCTGCCATGACACGAACATGCTTGGGTCTGCCCACACTACAAAGAGAGTGGGGAAGACTATCACTTCTCATTTCATGACATAACACACGACAGAACACAGGAAAGATGTACTAACGCATGTACTTGGATGGGAAGAAATATACTCAATTCTACTGTGACTGTCACTGAGGAATGCACTTCCCACAATTTCTATAATGAACATTTTTTTTGTATTTATGCATTAGTATACTATTTCATATGTTTATTATAAGTTATCAAACTCGGGAGGATTCAATATCCCTAGTTCTTCTCTTTCCCCAATGTATGTACAGATCAAGAGAGACAAGGAAATAAGAGTTCACTTAAAGTGATTAACTCAAAAAGTTTTTGTCTCCTTAGCCTCCTGCCCAGGCCTTCTATGAAGGACAACTGTGATGTTGTAACTGAGAGATGGCCTTCCTCCTTTCTCCACTGCATTGACCCCTCTCCCAGGTGCCTGCGCCCTTTTCCTGCCTGCAGCATCTCTGCCTTAGTAAGAAAGTGCTGAGAAAAAGACTCATTCTCCCGGGAATGGTATGTATGGTTTAATGTCAAATTCCATTCTGAGTGACAGGAGAATTTTAAGAAGAGGACTCCATTATGAGACTGTCATCCAAAGCAGTAAGTCACCAATGATAACATTTTTGGCAAATAAAAAAACAACTGCCCCTCAATTGCACCATGCAGGCAACAGTTTGCTTACTCCAAAAGCCAGCTCTTGTCCCTTGCTTGTTGTTGTTTTGAGTACCAAGGCTGATCTAAATGAGAGATCCCGTCCCCCTAAAAGATGGAGGGCTGACATCATAACAAAACTGACGAGCCTTACAAGCTTCTGACTAAGCTACAGAATGACTTACTAGTTTGGGAAGCAGTATTTGGGGATCTGATCACCAGCAAAACCAGCTTTAATCACACCGGATCCCTGAGGAGAGAAAGAGAAGTCAGACTATCACACAAACAAGAAGAGATTCATATCACACAGTATGTATAATATGGTTCCACCTTTATTTTAGAAAGAGAAAGGATCTTATATTTATGAATAATATATCCACTCATATGAGGATTTGTACCGTGAATGCATGCCAAAGGGAGGGCACTGGGGCTGGGAATGGTAAGGGGAATTTCTACTGCACACTCTATTTGATTTTTATGTATTCTTTGTCTTTTCTACATTGAACATGTTTACTTTTGGAATTAAAAATAGTATTAATAAAGGGAAGAAAAGGAGAAGGCTTGAGGACAGAAGAGGAAAGTACCTAAAAGCACAAAGTGGCCGAGTTTAGGAACACAACAAAGGTGGGAAGGGCGCACAATTTTGCTAAACCATTAAGGAGTGCTCATCTAAGCTACCTTCAGCTCAGACCTGAACTGTCCCTGCCCTCCAGGGCCTCTATGACAGACACACCTTGAGAGCACTGCCATACTTGAAGCTAACTCCCATATGACATATGCCGTCTGGTTCTGACTGCAGGGGCAGACTACAATGACCTGTGGGGTGGTTGTAGTAGTTGTTTTGCTTTTTCACTGTGCTTTGCTATACTCATTGGTCTCTTGAGGGTAAAGAGCAGAAGAGCCCTTAAGCACTCTGAAAAGAATCTGCTGTCTCCCACCATCATCTGGTAACACTTGGGCCCAGCCAAAGTAAACATGGATTCTGGACATCAACTCCATGCAAGACAGATGTTGAGGCCTGATGCTGCCTGCAGATCACCCTGTTCTCTTCCTTCTTAATTCTTCTACCACTACACTGGGTACCCTGTCCTTCCATCCCCAACACAGTTTCGGCTCCAAGTGCAGCAAGCCGTCTCCTGCTGCCTGTCGACAACTTCTCCTGGGGTGGGGTGGAGTGTAATGTTTCCAGAACACACAAGCATTAAACACATCAGGAGATGCTAAATAGCCAAGGTTACCTTGGTACCAAAGGTTTCCCAGCAATACCCCTGGATCCATCTGTCTTTTTTATTCCTGCATTTTTATAAGAGCAAGGTGAGGGGGTAGGTGACTGATCCCAGCGAGGGAGGAGGGAGGAGGTTAGAAGTGGTTGAAGGACAGGGAAAGAGGTGTTGGGGGAGAGCAGGGCAAGCCAGTTCTCTAAGACAGCAGGAACTTCTGCCAACAGAAAAAACAGGAGACAATGTGCAAACTCATCGGTCTGGGCAGAACAGCAAGGAGCCTGGAAAAGGTACAGCTGTAAACTGAGCTGAAAGACTGGGAAGGAGGGAGGACTATCCTACTGCAAACCCAAGGGCTTGGGGACAGTGGCGCAGCTAGTGAGAAGAACATCATACAAGGGAATATGGGGAACTCGTTAGCTCAGGCTTCCGATAATTGCCCACTGCCTTCATCTGGGTGTGGTGACGCTAACAGACTAATTGGATCTCCTGGCAGGAGTTGAAAAGGAGAAAAGTAAAGATGAAATCTGTGCTTTAGACTCTAGATTTTTTTTTTTGGACGAGACTGACACTTTTTTTAAAATATTTATTTATTTGGCTGCACCAGGTCTTAGCTGCAGCATGTGGAATCTTTCAGTTGTGGCATGTGGGATCTAGTTCCCCAACCAGGAACTGAACCCAATCCCCTTGCCTTGGGAGTATGGAGTCTTAGCCAATGGACCACCAGGGATTCTCCAAGATATTTCTAAGAGATGATTTTCCTGGAGATTTGATTTTGAGTTTACTGACAAGAGGGCTAGAGTTTGAGTGACAAGGCAGATTCAGACATTAGATTCTTTTCTTTCTCCCTGTCCTTCCCAGCAAGTCTATAACAGGTCCAGTTCAAATATCACTGCCTTCCTCCTGAAGGATAATCTTCAGTTGGAATTTGTTATCCTCTTCCCATCACCTATCACCATTACCTGGTTCACTAGGTGGCATGAATTTCATTCTGCTTTCTATTCTAATTTACAGTTTACACTTTTGTCTCTTTTCAGCGCAAATTCCTTGAGGTCAGAGACTTTGTATATCAGCAGTATCTGACATTAGCAGGGTACCTGGCTAGATGCTGGCTAACTAAAATGAAAACCAAGCTCAAATGATTGGCAGATGAAGCCGAACGTATGGAACCTGAATGAGCAGCTGGAATGCCAGAAGCCCCAGGCAGAGGTGGTACAGGGAAGATGAAGACAGTCTTGGGAATGATACACAAGGTAGAACCAGACCCAGCTTGTCCCTGCAGCCCCATGAGCTGGCTTGGCAGGCCAAGTGTCAGGTGAAAAATGGGTGGGGACAGGGGAAGTGGCTGAGTTGCCTTTATTTTGCTCAAGCCATACCAAGAGAGCATACAAAGGGGTCATGTCAATTTAATAGTATTTGTAACTAGGAACTGTATACTTGGCAAATGAGCTGCCACTCTTTGTTATTCACTCTGTCAAAACCAAGTAAACAAATGCTTTGTTTGAAACAAATGCCTACATTTGAAAAAGTAATCTCATTAAATATTTGATTTTTGGAACTCAAGTCTGCTGCCAGCCAACTCTGACCATTGTCCTTCTGCAGGAGGCAAACAAATAGCAAATTCCTCAGCATGGTTCTTGTAGTACCTGCTGGCTATTGACCCTGTGGCTTGGGCAACTTTACCCTAAGCACTGATTATTCTTAACATGCTGGGAAGAATGCTAGTTGTCTGCCATTTAACACTGTGAGGTGGAGCCTCAGATTCTAGGACACTGGTAGCCCATTCTGGCCCAAAGACATATTTTGTTTGGTCCACAAAGTAGTTTTTAAAAAACAACTTTATTGAGAAAAAATTCACATACCACACAATTTACCCTTAAATGGGTAAATGCACCTTAAATGGTACATATTCTAATGGTTCTTAGTATATTCACAGAGCTGAACAATCATCACTACAACCTAATTTTAGAACTTTTCATCAACCCCCCAAGAAACCCTGTACCCATTAGCAGCCATTCTCCATCCTTACTAACCCCCACCCTAGGCAACCACTAACATACTTTCTATCTCCACAGACCACAAACTACTTTTACATTGACTTCCAACAGTTAAAAATTAGAGATTGCAGGACTTCCCTGGTGGCCCAGTGGTTAAGACTCCATGGTTCCAACATGGGGGGCTAGGGGTCGATCCCTGGTCGGGGACCTAAGATCCCACATGCCACCTGGTGTGGCCAAAAAAAAAATTAAAAATTAAAAAACACTAGAGATTGCATATGAAATTAACACTTTTTTTTTTAAAGTTAACACTTCTGATTTCCCTTGAAAAATGAGAAAATCTGGTAACACTGGGCCTGCATGGGGACAACCTGCTGGAAATGAGAAACAGCTGACCCTTTGGTCAAGCATGCTCAATGTTCCTTTCATATTTCTCACTTATTAAGACTACCTTCTCCTCATCCCCCTGCCCCTCCTCTGCCTTTTTAATGTATCTGCTTGGCCTCCCCAGGCATTGAGTTTGAGACCCCTATTCCAGACATTCTTTCCAGCTTGTGAAGCACATCCATGACTCTCAAAATACACATAATTGAGTGTAATCTATAAACTACCTTCTCTTCCCTCTCTCCACCAAACTAGGGAGGATTCTCACTGCAGTTGTGCAACCAACAGGATGAAAGTCATATCACAAGTGATGGTGTTAAATAAATACACTGACTTCATTTTCTCAGCTAAATTCTAGTGTACCTTAAACTTAAGTGAATCAACAGATCTTAAGAGCTGATGACAAACTGTTAAAAAAGAAAGAGAAAATCAGTGAAATTTGACACTGACTAGATATTTGATGATATTAAGGAATTACTGTTAATTTTATTAGCTTTAATAATAGTATATTGGTTATATTTTTAAAAGTTTGTACGAGAGGGAAGTGGGTGGGTATGTTGCTAAAAAGATTAGTCAAGAGTTGATAACTATTACAGTTAGATGATGGATATATGGATATTTGTTATAACATTTCCCCTCCTTTTGTTTATATTTGAAATTTTTTACATTAAGGAAGGGCTTCCCTGGTGGCTCAGCAGTTAAGAATCAGGATGCCAGTGCAGGAGCTGTGGGTTCAGTCCCTGAATCTGGAAGATCCCCTGGAGAAGGGCATGGCAACCCATTCCAGTATTCTTGCCTGGAAAAGCACATGGACAGAGGAGCCTGGCAGGCTACAGTCCATGGGGGTCATAAAGAGTCAGACACGATTTAGCAACTAAACCACCACCACCACCACCAGAATAAGGAGAGCTAGCAAATAAGATGATAGCAGCTAAGTAAAAATTCAAAACATAAATACTATACACACACATTATAAAATATGTGTCCATAAAATCAGAAAGAAAGGAGCACATTAATTTTACAATGAGGTTTGCTTCCAGGGTTATGTATGGACCAGAAAGAAATGATGGGATTATGGATGGGTACAAAGAGGCTTCGATTATATCTGTAATGTTTTATGTCCTAAAAAAATCTGAAGCAAATTTGGCAAATGACAACATTTATTAAATCAAGGTGGAGGACACATGCTACATAGGTGCTTGTTATATATGTCTCTGAACTTTTCCATGTGTTTAAAGAATCTCACTTTTCAAAAAGGGAGCCAAAGAAGCATAATGGCCCCCCCAAAACAGTAAAACTCTTAGCCTGAAAAACTTATAGAGATCTGATATTACTCCTTCATTTAGGCCCACATAGTCTAGCCAGAAAAGACAATTTTAAGATTGACTATAATGTTGATTCATTTTACGGAAGTATTTAAACTTCGAGATCCTCCCAAAGATCTGAGCTTCAGAATAAATATAGTATTCCAATTAAAGTGTTGTAGTCCTGAGAGTGGCCCTTCTCATTCTTGTACTACTATCTGTAATATGACTTTGGGAAGAACAACTTCTTAGTTTTTTAAAATACTCATCGCACATGCACATATGCATACACACACCCTTCCATCTTCTTCATTAAATTCTGATGAATTGGTTTGGTCCCAGAATTCTATGAAAGGGGTGGTCAACAATTGTCTTAAGACTAGGAAAGAAAAAAAAAGACTAGGAAAGGCTGTGAACTGATAACGGGGCTGTTCTCTCTTTTCCTTGCTTTCTTTGTTTTTCTGTCTTTTAATTACACTCTCCTTAGCCCAGAAATAAAATTGTGGCAGCATGATAAGCTATGGAGCTGTTAAATCTGCTAGAGACATGTTATTCTCATAATATAAAGCTGGCTCAAAAAAAAAAAAAAAAAGCTGGCTCAAATATTTTAAATGATTTACTGGCAGATAGTAAATTCTAGTGGAAAAATTATTTAAGTTTCTCCTACTTCACCTTTTGGTGGGATTGCTGGCATAATAAAGGAAATGTTTTCCCAGAGAAAAAACAAGTCTATTCCTTAAGTATTCAAACTGAAAAGGTACTGCTGCTTTGAAGCATTTCAAATACACTATCAAGAATGAGAAAGAAGGAACTAAGAAGCATTTGCATAAGTGACATAAAGAAAATGGTTGGAGATAGCACTGCTGCCCAACAATTCTAGAAGCAAAAGGTCTGGTGGGATGGACAGACTGCTCCTTTTGCACTGCTGATGAAAACAGGAAATTGCTAATTTCTATTTTTCTTTCTTTTTAAAACCAAGAAAAAGGCACATGAAGCATACACAAACTGGCTGAAGATAGTAGTGTTCTCTGAAATTTAACATCAAGAACAAAGAGTCCTGCTCAACCTTCTGCAGTAACTAGTCCTTCCTCCCATCCTTTTTTTTATTTAGGGACATCTTTATTACTGTCATAGAGATTTTTCAGCCATTTATACCCCCCACCCATAAAAATTAAAAATCCAATGTGCACCTAGTGGTGCCAGGCCCTAGATACTGTATGTGTGGAGGGAACTGGGGAACGAGAGACTAAGGAAAAGTGAAGGACTACCAACCATCTTTTCCCACCCGGATTCAATAGCCTAAAGGAGATCAGTAACCCTCCCCGCCCTGCCCGCCGACCAAATCCTCCCGAACATAAGGTGTCTCACTGAGCTCAACCTTATTCCAGGAGAGAAGGAAAGCTAGCCAAAGAAGCACCTTTCCTTGGAAAAAGTAAGGAATTAAGAACTCAATCTCAAATTGAGTCTTGGCTCTTCAATTCATAAGCCAGGTGGTTTGAATACTGTTATTTAACCTCTCCACGTCTCATTTTTTCTGTATATTTCGAGTCCTATCTACCTATCAGTGTTGAAGCTTGAATAAGATGGTGCAGACGACAGGACCTTGCAAGTGCCAACGGTCCCAAGGACTGAATCAAGAGACCGAATCTGAGTCAGCTTAAGACAGAGGGAATTCGCAATTCTGACTTAGTAGAGGGACTCAGAGGGGACAAGAAAGGTAGCAACCAATCTCCATTGGACCAAACCTGTGAATGGAAGACAGACATCCACTTTTTTAATAACGGCCTCCTTCCGCCAAAAATAAAAGCTATATTTAGATTCTTTCCATTTGTGACTATCGATGCATTTGCGTGGGTACTATCAGGATGAATAATGGATAAAGCACTGGATTAATGTGCGACCTTGGGCTCACTTTACCTTTTTGTGCTTCAGTTTTCTCATCTGTAAAACGAGGATCAAAATTCCTGCCTTAATTATTCACCCGGTTTTTGTGAAGATCCAATTGGAATGTATGCAAAGCCCCCATGTAAGCGCTGGAGCGCCTGGCAAGTATTATGTTTAGTAATTTTTACCCCCAGCAACTAGGCGTTCCAAAGAGGAAGGTACCTCCCTGCTTGCTTTGTCATTCTCCTTTCGTCTCGACCTTTATTAACATTGTAATTTATAATCACAGAAATAACTGAAATCCTGAGGCCATTTCTGGCATCACACTCTCGGACCCCACCCAGATACACCGCCAAGCCGCCCTGCCGGCAGGGACCGAAGGAAACTTAGCCCTTCTCCACCCGCCGGCTGGCCCTAGCCCTTCTGCCCCATCTACTGGGAGTCCCCGAAACCAATCACAACAGCCCTCGTGCACCGCACCGCCCTTAGAGAGGGGAAACACTATGGCGGCCCGGAAGAACGGCAGGGGCGCGAGCCAATCACTGCAGAAGGCTGCCCTCATCCGGCCAGGCCCAGAGGCGGGGTCAGCGGTCAAGATGGACAGCCAGAGCAGCCAATAGGGTTATCGAAAACTGGGGAGGGGCGGGCGCCGGGGGCTCAGAGCGGTTAAGGCCCCTCGAGTCAAGGGCCCAAGGACCCTGCTAGGGCTATAACCCTTCCCTTTATCCATCCCAAGGTTCTCCATCCCATGGTTGCTGGCCAGCTGGTCGCCCTATCTGCGGACTTCGGGTCGAGGGAGGAGAGAGGCGGCGGCGGCTGAACCCGCCTGACAGGCCGGGGCAGTGACAAAGAACCGGCAGCCCAGACTGAAACACGGGAAGCGATCCCTTCGGAGAGGAGAGCATAAGCCCTGCTAGGGGGATGCAACTCACGTTGTCGATCACGACAGGCTGGTTGGCGATTACATCGTAGGACTCCATGGCAGAAGAACCTCTCCTTCCGAGGAAGGAACTGCCAGCCCGGTCCGCCGCTAACGCCACTGACACGCATGCGCAGTCTAGCCGCCGGCACTGGACAGCCGGGGAGCGGCCCGACCTCACTTTCGAAGAACTACAATACCCAATATGCCTTGCACCTGAGTTAGCCAGTTAGGCAGCTTCGGAACCCCGCCTAGTTTAAGGAACGGAGCGTCGCGTTTCGACGCACAGTACTCTGGGCTTTGTAGTTTCTGCAGGTAAATAGAAGGGTACGCCTATTGATGGTTGCAATTTCATGTCTGGATCTGTAGTCCCTTTGAAGGGATTCTCAGTGCATGCTGAAGTATGTAGTCTTCAGTATTGTCTGTAGTACGGTTTGGATTGATCAGTAACTCGCGAATGTTTTGATTTTACAGGCTAGTCCTTCCACTCCCCACCACTTCCCCTGGAAGATATGAGGTTGTGATGTTTTTATATGGGTCTATAAGGCATTAATAAACATCTACCACCTTCTCAGTCTAATAAAAGGAAATTTTAGTATATATATAGGTGAGGAACATATTCCTAGAACAAAGGAAAGTATACTGCATAAAGCTTGCTTTTTTTGGAAAAAAAAAAAAAGTATATTTTTGTTTAGTTCAGTTCAGCTCAGTCTTGTCCGACTCTTTGCGACCCCATGGACTGCAGCACGCCAGGTTTCCCTGTCCATCACCAACTCCTGGAGTTTACTCAAACTCATGCCCATTGAGTCAGTGATGCTATCCAACCAACTCATCCTCTGTCATCCCCTTCTCCTCCCGCCTTCAATCTTTCCCAGCATCAGGGTCTTTCCCAATCAGTCAGTTCTTAACATCAGGTGGCCAAAGTACAGGAAATAATCAACAAAATATTTTTTGTTGATTTTCTCATTTTTTTCCTGGAAAGGTGTAAACTTGGCAACATACTAGTATTGGTCTGAAGGCTGACATTTGGAACTACTTGTATAGATGATCTTTTGGTCATTAAAACATCGTTCATCTAATAGCTTCAGTAACTGTTCTCTCTCTCTCTAGTCGCTAATTCGTGTCCAACTCTTGTGACCCCATGGATTTGTAGCCTGCCAGGATCCTCTGTCCATGGGATTCTCCAGGCAAGAATACTGGAGTGGGTTGCCATTTCCTTCTCGACGGGATCTTCCCGACCCAGGGATAGAACCCAGGTCTCCTGCACTGCAGGCAGATTCTTTACCGACTGAGCTGTGAGGGAAGCCCAGGAACTGCTCTAGTATATCTTTAATTTTCATGGGGAGCTAGAAATGACACTGATGAATGAGAAAATGGAACTGAAGAGAGGTTATGTGTTACTGCATTCTAAGGAGCCCAGTGCATTTTTCTCTGATAAATTATTTTCTCTTTCCCTTCATGTTGTGGGGACCTTTAGTTAATAGCTAGTAGTCAGGACTCTCTTCTATCCCTTTCTCTTGAAATTTCTTCAAGATTATTGAGTGGAAGACATTATTATAAGTAAAGTTATTGCAGGCAGGAAAATAATTTCCAACTCGGTGCCTTAGAAACTAAAAAATTCCGTTTTTAATGCTACAAGGACGAAGCTAATGCTACATGGACAAAGGAAGTAATCCATTGTCACATTTATGTTTAAATCCTTCTGAAATTAAATAAATCCTTCTGAGCACCGTGTTAGCATAACAGTGACATGCTTTTTGTCGGCGCACTTCCCGGAGCTTTCTTGGGTCCCTAGCACCTCGGAGGATGTCCCAGTATCTCTATTTAATCCTGGGCTCCTCCTAACGCTAGGGGGAAGCGAAGAGCCTTGGAACACCCTCACAACTCTGGGAGAGGGAGGAGGGACCTATTGTCAAGTCACGCCTTCCCTACCTGTGACTGGCACAGACATTAGCCAATGGAACCGGAATAGGGCGCGCCAGCACCCCGCCCCCTGAGCGCCCCGCGGCCCCCGAGGCACCCTCTGGCCGTCTCCACCGCGGCGACGGCCTGGGCGGACAGTGCGCCTTGCGCAGGCGCGGAGCCTAGACCTCGCTGCAGCCCCCTTCGCCTCCGGGAGTCGCACCCAAGGAGTTCGCCTGCTGGCGCGTCAGTACCCTCCCCCTCGTCTGCCCTCCCCGGTCCCCCCAGCACCCTAAGCACCCCGATGGCGGAGTTGCGGCCTAGTGGCGCCCCCGGCCCCACCGCGCCCCCGGCCCCTGGCCCTACTGCCCCTCCGGCCTTCGCCTCGCTCTTCCCCCCAGGACTGCACGCCATCTACGGAGAGTGCCGCCGCCTGTACCCAGACCAGCCGAACCCGCTCCAGGTTACCGCTATCGTCAAGTACTGGTACGTCTTGGGCCGCGCGGAGACCGACAGGGACGGGCTGAGAAGGGTTAAAGCGCCAGGGGGGAAGTAATTTGCCAGGGAATTGTAGGGGAAAGGAGAATGGTTAAAGCACTTGGAAGAGGGCTTCCTGCTGCGAGGGAAGAAGTTAAGGCTCAAGTTAGAAATGGGGACAAAGGGGTTAACGAAGCCTGTGGGTAGCGAAGGGTTAGCAAGGGAGGGGAGGATGAAAGGTTAACTGGCATTAGAAGAATGGAGTGAATTGGGGGTGTCAGTAGAAGCTGAGGGGGCGACGGTCGGAGAGAGGGAACTGTAAACGTGGTGAAAGGAGGGGGCGCCTGGAGAGGGTCATAAGTGGGCGCGGGGAAGCCGAGGGGGGGCGGCTGAAGTGAGATGGGGGAGGCGAGGCGGGGCCTGAGGAGCATCTGAGAAGGCTTTGGAGCCGCGCGGCCGGAGGAGCTCGGAGGGCACGGGACTGCACGGGTAGGGGCGGGTGTGGGTCTGTGGGTTAGGATGTGAGCGTTGAGCTTGTGAAGGGATGAGGGGGAGTTCTCTTTTTGATACCTTCCGGATGAGCTCAGACATTCGTATCATTTGCAGTGCTTCTGCGTTTGAAGTTTGATGGAGCCGCTTCTCCCCATCAACTTTCTGCTTACTCTGCACAGTTCTCTTACTCTATGCAGAGTTTTCTCTGGCTCCGCGGCTGCTTTGCTCTAGGTCACTGGCTAGAACAGGGGCAGGCTGGGTCAGGGAGATCCATGGTTTGGCTCAGGATTGAAGGAGGCTACAGTAAACGATGAAGATCCGGAACTTGGACACGGGAGGATCCTTTAGTGAGATATTAAGAAAAACTTTGTGGTCTGGAGCGCCCAGATGTAGGCAACGGTTTCTCAGGGAAGCTGAGAGTAACCCCCAAGTAACTCTGTTAAGATCAGACCTTTGTACACATGGACTGCCCCTGGGGAAGGAATGGTCTTTTCTAGTTTCCCATTCTTTTTGCAACCTGTTTCTTCTGCCACCTCTATTATGGGGACTCTTCTTCATGGTCTTTCTGAACTAAAAGTTAACTGAGAAACTAGTTGAATCTGTACAAAACCACTTTCATGCAGGCACTGTATTAGATGAACCCCTTCATTATCTCCTGAAAGACTTCAAGGCAGCCACTTGGGGTGTGGCCAAAGGGGAGGTACCCCCGAAGGGGGAATGAGTCCAGTGGATGTCTTTACTGGTTACCTTCCTTTAGGACTGAGTCTTTTCCCTCCCTGGCAACCACTTACTTCTCCTGGAAATGGCAGGAGCTGGGCTTTCTAGGGCTGAGGCCAGCTCCCTTTGTCTGTAGGAGGATGTGAAGAGGCTGACAGTGTGAAGGGCCTGGGAGGCAGCCACCTGCTCCGTGGGGAGAGCGGCAGGAGCAGCCTGCCTCTATCTGGTAGCCAGGAGGAGGTGTGGCCAGCAGTACAGTTCTCTCTGGCAGGCACGATGTTCTTTGGTTGAGAGGAGTTTTTGAAGAGGTCTTTTGAGTAAAAAACAGCTCTTGATAACTTAATCACCCATTTTAAACTTTTTATTTATTTTCATCTACAAATTATGGCAATTTTATTTCAGTTTTGTCATTCTTTTACCATTTACTTCTTTTTCTTGAGTTATTACCATCTGGTATAATTCCTTTCAGTATGTAAACTTTTTATCTTGTATTGGGGTATAGCCAATTAACAATGTTTGTGATAGTGTTAGGTGAACAGCGAAGGGACTCAGCCTTACATACACATATAGCTATTCTCCCCCAAATTCCCCTCCCCTCCAGACTGCCATGTAACATTGAGCAGAATTCCATGTGCTATACAGTAGGTCTTTGTTGGTTTGTACCACTATATTTAAATATGTTCAGTGAAGGACTCTATTGGCATACTTCGTGAGAAAAGGGGGACCTGCCTCTGCCATGCTGTTTGTTCAGGCCTTGTTTGAGTATAAGGAGAAATCCCCTCTCAGACTTGGGCCACTGTTATTATGTCACCCAAGTGGACATGAAGGATAGAGTTGTAAAAAATACTGAACACTGGCTTCCCTGGTGGTCCAGTGGCTAAGACTCTGTTCTTCCACTGCAGGGGGCATGGGTTCGATTCCTGGTTGGGGAAGTTCCACAAACCATGAGGTGTGGCAAAAAAGAAAAAGGTAATGAACA
This sequence comes from Odocoileus virginianus, assembly GCF_023699985.2. Classification (NCBI taxonomy): domain Eukaryota; kingdom Metazoa; phylum Chordata; class Mammalia; order Artiodactyla; family Cervidae; genus Odocoileus; species Odocoileus virginianus. Next base: position 6,310,295 of record NC_069680.1, read on the forward strand.
CATGCAAAGGACTAAGACTGGTTTGGGAATCTGCTTTTTCCTCCATCTCCCTGTGAACCTTTTTTCCCCTCTTGTTGCAAGTTTGTTAGCCAGGTCAGGACTTATCTTAAAAGATGGGCCAACATCTAATGATGAATAAAAATGATTGTATAGCACTTTGTGAAATTAGAAATGCTGCCTGGATGCAGAAATAAATGAGAAGGAACAGCTCAGGGATTGGTTCTTCCGAAGCTTCTGAAGGGGTTGCATAATTAAGATCCTGAAAGTGGTTCACTGATAAACCTTCACATTTGGGATCCTATAAGCCCTCTTCAGTTTTCATAGCAGGATGACTGACTGAGGCTGCCTCAGTTTGGCTGTGGCCCAGGGTATCTTGAGATTCTTTTTTCTTGTGACAGAAGGATGATTCTCTTGACTAGTAGTCCCTAGCCAACTGGGATATTGTGGCTGAAAGCTGAGGCTTTACTGGTCAGGGAGCTGAAGTAGAGCCAGTGCCCTGGGTCACCCTGGCAACTTCCCTGTGAAGTTGGGTGTTCAGGGACTTACACTGAGGGATGATCTGGGTCCTGGGATAACATCTTTTGCTAAGTGCAAAATATGATGATTTTCCACGTACTCATCTGCTTCCTATCCGGTCTCCAAGTGAGTAGAACAGAACACCATGTACTTATAGAGAAAAGGCTAATTTATTTGACTCTCGGTCCTTTTCTGCAGATGGAGTTTTAAGGTAAAGCCCCTCTCTTTGATGAAATGCCCTTTGGGAGACTTGGCCAGGGCTGTCAGGGGTATGGTAGATGGGGAGCATGGAAGAGTGGAGACAGTTTTGCCCCTTGTTGCTGGATGGACCTAGGCTGAAGGACGGGCAGGACTGGGACCTGGCATCAGGGAGACTAGAGCAGATATGGAGCCTGTAATCATTTCCACCTGTTCCAAGGCTCTGCTGTTATCATGAGGTTCTTGCAGGGGTAGCTACCCTTTCTTTCTTCTTTTCCCCAACAGACTTTTCTAAATCCAAATGATTGTGGAATTAGTCGAATGATTTACCCACTCACTCCAGTATTTGTGCCTGGAGAACTCCATGGACAGAGGAGCCTGGTAGGCTACATTCCATGGGGTTGCATAGAGTCAGACATGACTGAGTGACTAACTTGGCAAAAGCAGAGTTAAGGAAAGCCATGGAGATTTATCCCTTTTCCTAATCCACTCCGTTGAGATTCTAAGCTATTTGTAGCGACTTTCTTGCAAGTCCTATAAATAACTTAGCATTTCCCAGCAGAGAATAAGGACTTCTGCAAAGGCAAATAATGTCCTGGCAAAAGAGGGTGAAACCAAACCTACTGGTTTTAAATGGTGTTTGCATTGTGTGGTACTGGCATGTTTGCTGGAATCACATATGTGTAACATCTTTTATTTGGTTGGTTGTGTTCTTTCAGCATATAATCCCCAATGCCAAGTGTACCCCATCCTTGTCCCAGGGGCAGGCAAAGTTTTTGCAGTCTGTGGAACAGTCCAATGTCCGAGGCAGCTCAAGTACAGGGTTTGGGGGCTAAATGCAGACTTCTTTGTGCTAATGGTTTCCATTTAGTCTGTCTCTCGAGTCTACCACGTTTCCCTCTCCATTCTGAAGAAAAGCAGGATTCTTTTAAAAAGGTAACTAATTACTCTGCTAAAGGGACACCTTCTTGAATTAAATCCTCAGAGTGAGCTAATGACTGAATCTCTTCCTCAGCTGCCTCTCTGTTGGAATTATGGGGAAGTCTAATGTGGTCCTCAGAGGCCCTGAATCATTTAATGTTCCAGCTCTACCTTTCAGGCAGCTGTCTCCCAGGATCATCTTGCAGTTGCAAGACCTCACAGGGCTCAGCTGGGCTCCTGCTGCAGGTCTGTGTTCAGAGCTAAGCTAGCCTAAGTTTGGCCTTTGTCACTTGCATGATAAAAGACCAGCTTTGGTCTGGGGTGTTCAGGCTGGGGTCTGGAGGCATTGGGTCTGTTTAGAACAAACTATAATTAACATAGGGCACAATATAGTCTTTCAGGAATTAGCTGTCTAAGAAGCAGGAGTGGAGCCGAGCCTCTGCTTCCAGTAACAATGCCCATTGGGGATGCTCAGGATGGTCTTTCAACAGAGGCCCATTGATTGACTGATGCACTTCTTGCCTTGAAACTTGGCATATTTACAGGCTCCATGGAAGAGAGATAATCCCTGCCAATCCCACTTGGGGTTGGTAACTTGAAACAGAAGGAAGTCAAAGAGAGCAATCTGTCTGTTTTATTTCTAAAAGAGGTTCCACCTGAGATAGGAGAAGGGAGCCTCTTGTGCTTGTAGAGCTGGGCTACCTCCAGCTGTCCATCCTTTGGTCTTATCCTAGAGAGGTGTGGCCCTCCCTTTAATTCTTTTACCCCAGATTCGTACAGGATGGGGCCTGTAGGTTTGTAAGGCAGAGCCCTTTAGCTTCACATTGTCTGCTTTCAGGTTTACACTGACATCCCTGTGTTTTGTCTTTTGCAGGTTGGGTGGCCCAGACCCCTTGGACTATGTTAGCATGTACAGGAATGTGGGGAGCCCCTCTGCTAACATCCCTGAGCACTGGCACTACATCAGCTTTGGCCTGAGCGATCTCTATGGTGACAACAGAGTCCATGAGTGAGTGTATACTCTTGCCTTCTATGTCCTTCTTCCTTAGCTTTGAGCCTTATTTCTGAATTTTGTTTTGCCAAAAGTTAGTTTTGAAGGATTCATTAACAAAAGAAACCACTCATTACATACATAATTTCAATTTTTAATAGATTAACTTAATTTCAATATACAGTCATTAGAAGGAAAAGAAATAGAAACAATAGAGAGAAGTAACAGCGTGTACATCACCAAATTGAGCTGACACCTACATCCAGACTTGAATAGTGCTGGAAAGTCCCAAATGATAGCAATCTGGAGTCCCAGTTGGGAAAGGGTACTGAGCAGTGCATCCATCCCACGGGTGAGACTTCATATTGCAGTTTTGGGGGCTCCCGTTTACAATCCCAGGCCCCAAACTGATATCATCATCAGTTTGCGTGCAAAAAGGCAGCTCTGATTTAACTTATACAGTGGTGTTTGTTTCACCTTGTGAGTCACAAGACTTCTTAGACCACAGGGGGCTGCTAGGGCTTTAGGGGCTTACAAGATCCGAGACCCACTCCCTTTCTTGCCTAAAGTGCCGCCTGACTGATGGCTTGGAACCTGGGCAGTGTCCAGGCAAATCAGAAGCAGGTCAAAGGTCCGCCCTCCTGCTTCCGAAGCCTGCACAAGACTTCCTCTATTTTAATTTCCTTAGCAAGATTTTTCCTGAGCAGGGAGGATCACGTCACAGTCCCTTGAATTTGGCATTTCTCACGTGGAACATCTGGGTTTCTACCCTCTGCCTGTAGCTATTTGTGCCAAGGTGGTCCAGATCAGGACCGGAGCTCTACTCATCTGGTGCAGGAAAGTATTGATGATGAGAGAGAATTCCAAAAACTATTAGGTTTCTCCAAGCTTGTTGTGATGTTTGAGCTCAGAGGACAAGCAGCACAGCTGTGACCCAGAAGTTGAGTTGATTCCTCTAGGTCTACTTCCTTTCCCCCCCCTTTAGATTATTATAAAAATTTTAAAAGAAGCAAAGTTGAAAGAGTTTTACAATGAACACTCCTATACCACTACCTGGATTCTACCATTAAGATTTTATTCTACTTGGTTTATCATGAATATGTACATCTCTGTTCCTCTGTGGATCTTACCTACTTCCTTTTTACCTCCAGTTATCTGTGCTCAGATCAGTTGCAGTACATTTTTTATCCTAGTCTATCTTCCGTTTGCTGCCCTGTGACACTTCTCAATCCTACCTGCCTCCCCTACTTCCCTGTCTAATCACTGAATTTAAATACATTTTAATATTAAGTTAAACATTGTCAGCTGAAAAAAATAGCAACAAAATAATAAAACCTAACAGTTGTTAAGCATTAATCATTAATATGAGCCAAGTACTCTTCTAATCACTTTATATGTATATGTATTAACTAATTTTCACCACAACCCTAAAATACTGGTAGGTACTAATATTTGCCCCACTTTACTGTTGAGGAAGCTAAGACACAAAGAGATTCTATAATTTGCTTAAGGTCACACAGATTGGAAGTGCTGTAACCAGGATTCTAACACAGGCAGTCTGGCTCCAGAGTCCCTGCTCTTAATGCCTCTTAAACAATTGTATCATGTTCTCTAATAATTTTAAAATAATGTATAATGAAAAATTTTTTCATCTATATTCTTTTGAGAGAAGGGTTCTTCAATTTTAATGTAGTTTTCCCTCCCCCTTGTTAGCATGGTTAAGCAAGAGCCAATTTCTATTATATCTTTTCCTATTTTTTGCTTTGCATATTATCTTTTATTGCCATCTTTTTGGTATCTTGGTGGTGGCTGCTTAGCGTGTGCAAATTGAAAGAGTAGCCACGCTCTTCCTGCCCTGCCTCAGCATAAGAGGCTGATTCGAAGAAGATGATAATATTCTTTTTTTTTTTTTCCTTTGTTTTAGTTCTTACTGTGTTTCATATCATTGTGTCAAATGCTTTACAATCTTATCAGGTCTTTTTGTTATCTCTGTTTGGTACTGAGGAAGCTGAGCCCCTGGAGGGGTTAAATGAATCGTCAAAAGTCACACATCTAGGCTGTAAAAGAGCTAGGATTGACTTGAGCTGTTCAAAGTTTGAGCTCTTAACCACTGGGCTAAACCACCTCTCTGATCAAAGGTCCAACTCAACTTCCTCTTCACTCTTGTTAAGCTCGGAGGCCCAGGCTCTGTCTCCTCATTGATCACGTGTTGGGAGCAATGCCTGGGCCTGCCCTTTATAGCCTTCCAGACATATCCATTGCAGTGTCAGCAGAAGGCTTTGGGAACAGGGAATTAATCTTGCTTGAATCAAGACCCTGCATTACATTATTAATAATGGAGATAGAATAGCAAACAGATGCGGGAGTAAACGGACTGTGCTGGACTTTAATTTATATTTTTAATAAGAACCTGCAGAGGATATTTAGTGCCGCTAGCCTGTACCTTTTTGTTGACAGATTTATTCCAGTTAAAAAAACTCTTTTCTATGTGACCTAAAGATTCTTATAGTCTACCCGCCACTGAGATATGAGTCCAAGGCCCAGTTGGCATGAAGAACATTTGAGAAGGTTCTGTGTTTCAAGAAAGGCAACCTCTGAATTTTAAAACCTTTTTGTTGACAGATTTATTCCAGTTAAAAAAATACTCTTTTCTAAAAAAAAAAAAAATACTCTTTTCTATGTGACCTAAAGATCTTACAGTCTACCCGCCACTGAGATATGAGTCCAAGGCCCAGTTGGCATGAAGAACATTGAGAAGGTTCTATGTTTCAAGAAAGGCAACCTCTGAATTTGAAAAAGGGCCTTTCTGTGTTTCGCAGTATCCCTGTATATGTGTGTCATTTCTATGTGATAAAACACTTTGATATTCAGATGTCATTCATGACAATGGTGAGACCTCCCTTTGGACTTTTATCTCACCATTCAAGCCTAGGATTTTCTGGTATTGAAACCTGTCACTGGAAGGACATGGGAGGAACGTTCTTGGATGTTTACTGAGTTCTGGTCTATGTTGCAGAAGTCAAAAGTACCTTTGTAATTGGTCTTGTACTGGTGTGACTGGTCTCTTTTTGATCCTGATAAGTTTCTTGAAGAAAAGTTAGCTTTTCCAAACATTTCATGTGGCGAGCCCTCTTTAAAACTGGTTCATGAATTCTCATTTAATTTAGTGCTTGAAACTGAGGTCAGAAAGGTGAGTGTTCTCTCACCCAGCTTAAGTGCTAAGAAGTGTTGAATTGGAATTATAACAAGTGAATTTCTGGCAACAGTCTTCTTACACTGTCTTTTGACTGCTCATTCAGTGAAAAAAAGGACAGAAGCCTCGGTTCATTTATTCAGCATTCATCAAGTGCTGAAGTTCTGTTTTGTACTGGACACAGATGTCTTTAGGGATAAGATGTCTTGAGGATAATATGCCAAGGCAAAATTCCTGTCTCAAGGAGTACATGCTATAGAGGGAGGATAAATATAAAGACACTGAGTAAATAAATGCTATGATCCATGATGTGAAACATGATCTGGGAGCACAGTGGAGCAAGCGACTTGTAGTTGGGCTGCTGGATTGGAAGAAGCTCCAGGGAGGAAGTGAAGTTGGAGAGGAACCTCGTAGGAAGGGACTGGGGGAGATCTGCAGTCTGACACTCTTGGGCACAAACATTCACTTTGGGAACTAAGAAGAGGTTTCAAAATCTTCTAGCCCAGTATTTCCAAAATTTTTACTGCTGCCTTCATAATTTTTGTCACCTATAGTATATTACCTACTTTATATTCTTTTTAAATTAATCTCCTTTCAAAAAACTGATATCTTTTTACAAGTTAAATCACCTTGGTGGTCTAGTGATTAGAACAGCAGGGGACATGGGTTCAGTCCCTGGTTGGGGAAAGTTCTCACATGCTGTGGCCAAAAAAAAAAAAACCAAGTTAAATCATTACCATATATGGGAAACCATTATCACTTGCTGTAATTTAAAGGTACTTATTAAAGTAAACATAGTGATAACAAAGCAATGTTATTAAACTCTAGCTCAATTCTGGCCTGTCAGAGAAGATTCTAAGCCTGAGGTCAGCTTTCTCTGTCCAAGAGATTAGTAAGTATGAGTGAAGTATTTAAAAGACACACTAACACCAAATAGAACCTGGCCATAGAAACGATTAGAAAAGTTGAAAGACAATTGAGAAGAGAATTTTTTTTTTTAAAGTATGAGTCAGTATTATTTAGTCACAGACAAATGGGAAACACTGATTTAGTCCATCTCTCTTAATTGTGCAATTGAGAAAGTACAGCAGCATACCAAAGGCCACACAGCAAGTTATTGTCTCCTGACCTGTCAGCAGCAGCGTCTCCCGACATCCAAAATGTTCTGTGTAACAAGGTCCCGCTGTATAGCTCAGGGAACTATATTCAATATCCTGTAATAAACCATAATGAAAAAGAATGTATGTGTATGACTGAATCACTTTGCTGTCCACCAGAAACTAACACAACAATACGAATCAACTGTACTTCAATTTTTTAAAAAAGTGTAAAAAGTAAAAAATAAAATGTTCTGTGTGTTCTCTCCTAATTGGGGAGGAAGGAATATGGACAGGGCATTGTTTGTCTTTAAGGTAATAATATAAGCAAACTTTTTTTTTCTTTTTATTTTGACTATATTCTAGAGTAGCACTGAGCTCTTTATATTATCCTTATAGTAATTATATGACATAAGGAATTCTTATCACTTCTTGCTCATGGATACAGTAATTTACACTTAGAGAACTTATTGCACAGGTGGTAAATTAGCAGTCAGTTCTAGCAACCCCAAAGCCTGTGTTCTTAGCTATTGTCCTGTATTACTTTTCCATTTTAATCAGCCAACAGCATTTATTAAATGCCTACTGTGTACCTCTTCCCATTAAGGTCTTACATTATCCTTATAGCTTATGGAGGACAGGAACAGGACATGAAGAAGCCCAGGTGTCCCCTGGGTTTCTTCTTGCTCCTGGCAGACTTTCTTTGGCGAGCAGGAGGGGAGCCCCACCCTGGTAGCCCTGAGAGGGGTGAACAGCAAGCTGATTGGATGAGTCCTGGGTTGGCCAGTTCCATCCAAGTTCTTTCCCTGTTCACATTCACTAAAGAAACAGGACAAGAGAGCACTTGTTTGAATTAAAAGGTTCTTAAGAGGCTATTTCTAAAGTTGGAGAGATGGAACAAGTTCCACCTCGGGGCAGCTGCATGGGAGATGGGCGTGCTTCTCTAGGAACCCTAAGGCCACCCCCAGCTGATTTCAGTGGCCAAGACTGTCCTGGTCACCCCACCCCACCCCCCCACCCCCCACTTGAGAGGCGTGAGACAGCTGAGCTTCAGCTGCCAAATGCCTGTCAGAAGCCTGCAGCTCTGGCTCTTCTCTTTGTGGCCGGGCAGCTGCTGGCTGGAATGTGGGGCGTTGCAGGGCTGTGGAATAAGTGGCTTCAGCACCCCTCTCCGTGGGGATTTCTGGCTGTCCCTGGTCCTGCCATCAGTCCCAACAGGACCCAGGCTACAGGGGGTCTGACTGAGGCGCAGGAGTCTGGCTAGTTTCAGGGTGTTTGTGATCTCAGGCAGACTTCCCTGGTGGGATTCCACTGGGCAGGTCATCTGCTGTTCATGCCGGGCTGGTTCCAAAGCCAGCCTTTGTGTGGTGTTGGCTTGCAGGCTGGCAGCTCCAGAGGGCAGAGCCCACACCGCAACTCTACCTCCACGGTTGATCTGGGCTCTGCCCCACAGACCCTGGCTTCTTGGCAGATGTGTCATGGAGTGGAGAGGTGTTCTCTCACCCCAGGGGCCTGGAGCTGCTGCTAACTGGCTCCCCGTGGCTGCCTCTGCTGGGCTGGTGGACAACCTTCTCTTCCCTTTGGGTTTCTCTCATCTGGGCTCTGCACCGAATGAATTATTTATTAAAACACTGGATACAGATTAACTTTTCCACTTGTTGTTTTGCATGGCCTTGGTCTCCTGCAGTTGGGAAATGCTCATTTTCCTCTCTCAGAGCTTGGTTGGCAGGAACTTTTTAACATGCCATTTCATCCCCTGGGGTTTCCAGTGGAGATCCTGCCCGTTGCCATAACATACCTGTTCTGGGAGTGCGGGCCCTCTACTAGTTGGCCTTTGCTTTCTTCCCAGGGCTCTCCAGAGGCTGACAACTGGATTGCCTCTCTAGACATCCACAGATGGCAGGCCCTCTCCCTGGCTGGGCACAGGAGGCTGAGGAAATCCTTTGCAGGTTCACTGGAAGGCAGGCCTTGCTGACACTTTGGTTCCTCTCTCTGTCTTTCATCTCAGAGGTGGTTAGTTTTTCAGTATGACCATGTGAAATTGTGATGTTCTCTGCTAAGGGCAGGGGACCTGGGCTACCTGGAGAGAATGGGGTGTCCTTGATCTTGGCCCAGGAATGGGCAGAAGGGCCAGCAGTAGGAATAGAACTCTCCCTGAGGCAGAAACCACTGCTCTGGTCTGGGTTTCAGGCCCCAGATCTTGAATTTTGAAACTTTGAGAATTCCTTTTGTAATTTTCTTTTGTAACCACAGAAGACCTGAGGCATTATGGGGTTCCTAGCAGATCTGTGTGGGTGTGTGGCTTTATCCTCCGTAAAGCATTTCATTTGTAACATGGATTCTTTCTTCCTTCATGGTATAAGTTTCTAAATTTTCCAGTTCAAGGAGTCCTTCAGTAAGAGGGCAGTTGGGAAAAGATTCCTTGAGCTGGCCCAGTCAAACTGACTGAACAGTCGAGAGACCTGATTAATCTGGGGTGACTGCCAGGCTGGTGTGGCACCAAGTTGGTCAGCATTGGGAAGTCTCCTCTTCCTTCAGGGAGAGGGGAAGAAACTTGGAAGCCCTTATGGGTTTGACGTGATCAGATCTCGAAGTCCCAGCATTCTTCTCTGCTAGCACATGCTTTTCGACTCCCATCTTCCATGCCGCAGTTTTTCCCAAGTATACTGGTCCTCACACCTGCCGTGTTCTGGGTCTGGATTTGCCAGCATCTCCCTTGCCCAGTATTCTGATTCAGAGATCCTGACTCAGGACTCTGGTCTTTGGCTCCTAAATTCATTCCTCTGTCCTGCCTCTGGGGTCTCCCAGTCAGCTACATTTCCTATTTTCAGTAGTTCTGTTGTGCTGTCTGATCCTAAGATGTGTGTGGAGAGGTCTTGTCCTCACTGACCTGCGCCCTCTGGGAGTGGGCTGCACACCCCTGCACATCTCTTTGCAGCTTGCTGACCTGCCTGCTAGGCTCTCCACAGAGCACCAGGCTGTGTGGCACACTCCCAGCAGCTGCATTGAGTCCCAACAATGGCAGGATGGACTTCCCCAGGTGGCTCAAGTGGTAAAGAATCCACCTGCCAATGCAGGAGACGTGGGTTCCATTCCTGGGTCGGGAAGATCCCCTGGAGAAGGAAATAGCAACCCACTCCAGTATTCTTGCCTGGGAAATCCCATGGACAGAGGAGCCTGGTGGGCTACAGTCCATGGGGTCACAAAAGAGTTGGACACAACTGAGCGACTGAACAACAAGAACAACAGGCAGAACCCTGGAGAAGGTGATGTGTTTGGGTCGTGGTGGTGGTCAATGAGAAGTCATACTTAGCTCCTGTCCTTGAAACACCCAATGTATATACTTGGTAAGAGTTGCAGAGTCCCTGGGAAAGAGGCAACAGTGAGAATTAGGGCTAGGAGGAGCTTTCGGCTTTGCCTGACTCTAAGGCTTTGCGGCTGTCTCCCCTCATCCTGTAGCCTTCAGTGCTTCAAGAATCTTAAACCATGTAATGATAGTTGTAGCTCCTACTGTGTGCAAGGCACTCTTCTAAGTTTTTTATATAAACTCATTGAATCCTCACAATGGCTCTGGGCGGTAGGTATTATTAAGCTTATTTTACAAGGCAACTGAAGCACAGAGATGTTAAAGAACTTATCCACCCAGCAAGGGAATGCTGGAGCTGGGCCATCAACCCGGGCAGTTTGGCTCCAGCAGTCCTCACCCTTTCCTTCCACCACCTGTACAGGGAGTGTGGTGGAGGTCCCCCCTCAGACCACTGTTAACTGTCATGCATCTCAGTTCAAAGGTATCTTGGATTAATGGAGTGTGACTAGGTAAGCAGGAAGTGTTTGCAGGGGAAATGTTGACCTGGGTATTGAAGCAACTTTGTAACAAAAGAGTCCTGCCAGGGAAGGCAAGGGGGTAGGTGACAGGATCCTGTGTCAAATTTAAGTCAAGGCTTCTGCAGCCTTACTGTGACCATTTTTAGTAGGTTTCCAGAGAAGTTTGGGACTCTTAAGAACACAAAGTTGATGCTTCTGACTTGGATGTCAGCTTCACATGGTCACACTTCCTATGTGGTCAGGGATGTGCCTAGCATTCCAATAGCCCAGAGGATATCTTGCATAGAATGTGTGGACTCTCTGATCATTCTTTCTGGGGAGCGGGTATAGAAATGAGGGACACTTCAAAACCAGGACTCATACCTTGTAGCTGAAGTGTCTGTAGTGTCAACATGGGAAGGATTTTTGGTCTGAAATGAAGTTGTCTTATCACTCTGCAGAGGATATATTTTTCCTCTGTCATTATATTCAATGCAAACTGTCATATCATTTTTTAAAACATCTTAATCCCTGTAATGTTTATTTTTAACTATTAGGCTTTATATTTTAAAACAGTTTTAGGTTTAAAGAAAATTGAACAGTCTAAAGAGTTTTCATATACCCCTTCTTGCCTCTGCATATAATTTTCCTGTTACTAAATTGCTTTTGTTAGTGTGGCATATTTGTTATAATGGATACATTATTACTAGCTAATGCCCTCTAGTTTCCATTAGGGTTCATTCGTTTTGTTATATAGTTCTGTGGGTTTTGACAGATATGTATCCTGTATCCACCCATAGAGTATCTTACACAGAATAACTTCACTGCCCCCAGATGCCCTGTGCTTTGCCTTTCTATCCCTTCTTCCCTCCTCCCAGACCCCTGACAACCAGTGATTGTTTTCCTCTTTAGTTTTACCTTTTCTGAAAAAGCAAGAGAGTTCCAGAAAAACATCTATTTCTGCTTTACTGACTATGCCAAAGCCTCTGACTGTGTGGATCACAATAAACTGTGGAAAATTCTGAAAGAAATGGGAATACCAGACCACCTGAGCTGCCTCTTAAGAAATCTGTATGCAGGTCCGGAAACAACAGTTAGAACTGGACATGGAACAACAGACTGGTTCCAAATAGGAAAAGGAGTACATCAAGGCTGGATATTGTCACCCTGCTTATTTAACTTATATGCAGAGTACATCGTGAGAGATGCTGGGCTGGAAGAAACACAAGCTGGAATCAAGATTGCCAGGAGAAATATCAATAACCTCAGACACGCAGATGACACCACCCTTATGGAAGAAAGTAAAGAAGAACGAAAGAGCCTCTTGATGAAAGTGAAAGAAGAGAGTGAAAAAGTTGGCTTAAAGCTCAACATTCAGAAAACTAAGATCATGGCATCTGGTCCTATCAGTTCATGGCAAATAGATGGGGAAAGAGTGGCTGACTTTATTTTTTGGGGCTCCAAAATCACTGCAGATGGTGATTACAGCCATGAAATTAAAAGATGCTTACTCCTTGGAAGGAAAGTTATGACCAACCTAGATAGCATATTAAAAAGCAGAGACATTACTTTGCCAACAAAGGTCCATCTAGTCAAGGCTATGGTTTTTCCAGTAGTCATGTATGGTGTGAGAGTTGGACTATAAAGAAAGCTGAGTGCAGAAGAATTGATGCTTTTGAACTGTGGTGTTGGAGAAGACTCTTGAGAGTCCCTTGGACTGCAAGGAGATCCAACCAGTCCATCCTAAAGAAGATCAGTCCTGGGTGTTCATTGGAAGGACTGATGCTGAAGCTGAAGCTCCAATACTTTGGCTGCCTGATGCAAAGGGCTGACTCATTTGAAAAGACCCTGATGCTGGGAAAGATTGAGGGCAGGAGGAGAAGGGAACGACAGAGGATGAGATGGTTGGATGGCATCACTGACTCAATGGACATGAGTTTGTGTAAACTCCAGGAGTTGCTGATGGACAGGGAGGTCTGGTGTGCTGCGGTTCATGGGGTCGCAAAGAGTCAGACACAACTGAACTGAACTGAACTGAAATGTCATGTAGTTGGATTCATACAGCATATAGCCATTTCAGATTGACCTCTTTCACTAAGCAGTATGCATTTAAGGGTCCTTCATGTCTTTTTGTGATTTGATAGCTTATTTCTTTTTATCGCTGAACAGTATTCCCGTTGTATGTATATACCATAGTTTATCCACTCACTTATTGAAGGACATCTTAATTGCTTCCAATTTTGGCAATTTTGAATAAAACTGCCATAAACATTTATATGTGAATTTTCTGTGGACATAAGTTTTCAACTCATTTGGGTAAAATTGCTGGATCACATGGTAAGACTATGTTTAGTTTTACAAGGAACTACCAAACTGTCTTCCAAAGTGGCTGTACCATTTTGCATTCCTGTCAGCAATGAATAAGAATTTCTCTTATTCTGTGTCCTCTCCAGCATTTGATGGTGTCAGTTTTTTGGATCTTAGCCATTCTAACGGATGGTAGTGGTATCTCATTGTTATCTTAGTTTGTAATTCCCCAATGACACATGATGTTGAGCATCTTTTTATATGCTTATCTGCCACCTGTATCTCTCTCTATGTATGTGTTAGTCACTAAGTTGTACCTGATTCTTTGCAATCCCATGGACTGTAGCCCACCAGGCTCCTCTGTCCATGGAATTCTCCAGGCAAGAATGCTGAGCGGGTAGCCATTCCCTTCTCCAGGGAATCTTCCCCACCAGGGATCAAACCTGGGTCTCCTGCATTTCAGGCAGATTCTTTACCATCTGAGCCACCAGGAAAGCCTGTATCTCTTCTCTGGTCATATATATTTGGTTTTTTTCTTCACCTTCTCTCCTTCCCCATTTTACCCCTGACCACAAACCCCTTTTTCTCACATCATGGGTGCAGACGGTGCTTTCTGGCATATTTTCCGTTTGGTTACTTCTCAAGCCATTAAGTGACTTAATTCCCTTGAATAGGGGCTGGCTGCACATCTGAGGGCTTCCCAGGTGTGCTAATGAGTGGTAAAGAACCCGCCTGCCAATACAGGAACCACAGGAGACGGGGGTTTGATCCCTGGGTCAGGAAGATCCCCTGGAGGAGGGTGTGGCAACCCTCTCCAGTATCCTTACCTGGAGAATCCCATGGACAGAGGAGCCTGGTGGGCTACAGTCCATAGGGTTGCAAAGAGTTAGACATGACTGAGCAACTGAACACATCACACACCACATCTGACTTCTCCGTCTCTCTGGTTTTTAACTGGGGCTGGCCCATGTGTTCTGTACCCTCTTTTCCCTAGTGACACCTTCTTTTCCCTGGTGTCTTTTTACAAAGTCTGTAGCTGGTATTGGGTAGGCTGATAGCCTGCAACTGCAGTCCCAAGGTTCAAGATTGATTTGCCCTCCAGTACAGATACTACAAAGACTGGAGTACAAACTTGTCCACAGCAGACCCTGGCAAACTTAATCTCACCTTAGATGAGAAATGAGTATACCAGGTTCCTTGAGGCCCCAGCCAGACCTTAAACTCTCTGTCTTAGTTGAACCAGCATCAAGAAGACTCTTTTAAAGTCCGAAACTTTCCTGTTCCATTCATTATTGTTGTCACTTTTTAGTTACAAATTCACTTTTTTTTTTTTTAATTGAACCATTTTACCAAAAAATATTGGAATTAGAGAAGGAAGAAAAGAAACCTTTCATAATCCTGTCACTTTTTGTTTGCGATCCTATGTCTGTCCTCATTATGACTTCTGTAAATAGTTCATTGTGAATGATGCTGTGCCCAGATAATGCAAGGATTCTGTCTTGTGTGAGTCTCTCAGTTTGAGGCTAACATCTTCCAAGTCTTCCCTAGTACCTGGCTTATGCTGTTTTCTAAATTCAGCTGGGCCATGGCTGCTTAAATTTCCAATTTCTAAAAACAACACTTTTGCCTGGGATGATGGCTCCCACCCATTGTCGGGTTGCATTAACTCCATCCATTAATTTTGCTGCTTGACTTCTCACAGAAGTGAAGAGTAGAGCTGAGGTATGTATGTATCAACTGTGCTGGTGACCTTTTTAATGCAAATTACCCTCTCAGGTGGTGGTAGTCTTGAGAGTGTGTGTTCTTTTTGTTGTGTGCCCCTTAGGAGGTTGATCAGCAATTAGATTCTATGATCGTTTGTCACGTGGAAATTAGCACCACGAGCCTCCTTGTCTCTCCCTTACTTGGGTGTGTGGATACAGAAGACTGAGACTGACCTTACAGAGTACCCTAGGGTGTCAGTACCCAAGGTACTGATGACAAATTCTCAGAGATAGGTAAGATCCTTTTCAGGTAATTACCTGAAATAAATGGGCTACCGTTTAGAACTTTTGAGGCTTTCTGCCATACATAGGAATCAAATCCATAACATAGTAATACTCTTGTGTTGCAGCGAGATCTGATCACTGGATCTAGGAGAAAGGATGTTCTGTTGTTCTTTCCTGGTACTGGGTCTACCAGGTGATGGGTGGGCACACTTGGTTCTCATCCAACATTAATTACTGGCCACTCTTATTTGCTTGGAGGGTCAGCCATTCACTCATTACAGAGATAGCCATTGCTGGGATAGTTGTGGGCACAAGGTATGTAGTAATGAAAAGGATGCTCCTGGTCTGGTCTTGTCTTCATGGAACCTCCAGTCTTTTGGCTGAAGCATCCTTGAGCAGGAAAAGTGTGGGGAGGTAGACTTGTTATAGCCTCAGAACCTTAGGTATCAAACAGAGCCTCCCTGCCTCCTTTTCTGCAGTCTGTCCCTTGAGGCCTAGCAGGGGAGCTGTTTGTGAGCAGGAGTCCTGAAGCTCAGAAATGAGGCCAGAGCTTTGTTCTTGGCTGGGCCAGTTACTCATCTGTAAGTGAGAATGTGGATTCATAGCAGTTACTCAGAGAGATGTGGTTCACTCGACTTCAGGCCCTTAACTAGCAGGTTAGTATAAACTGGTAGCCTCTAAAGGTCCTTTACCTTCCAACCCCCTCCCATGTTACTCAGGCTTCTTGAGTCCCCGTCGTAGAACCAGCTTTGCTGTAATAAGGCCAATCAAGGAGATATTTTGTTATTCCAGTGCTGACCTCCGTGTGATGCCTGGAGGTACTTGGAGGCTTGTCTCTGCTACCAGTTTCCCTGCCTCTGATCTCAGGCTTTTCAGCATGAGGTGAGGAGCTTAGGAGCCATGCCTGTGGAGGGGGCTAGTGGAGGGTAACTAGCAGAGAATGGAGCCTGGCCCAGGTTCCCTGTCCCAGGGGGTCAATCTGGCTGGCTGCACTCTCTGACTGTGATGGATTTGACTCCTAAATGCTTATGAAATGCTTGTTTGCTTTGAGGAAAAAACTTAGTGAAATCCGACAGACGACACCATGGCTTGTCCTAACCCCTTCTCCTTCCTGACCTAGGTTTTTCAATATATCAGGTTGCAGACATGCTGGATTCCTGCCCTCCTGGAGCCAGTCTGGCAATTTTTCATTCCTATAGCCATAGGTTTTGCACAGAGAAAGGGCCCAGAAGGAAGGCAGTGGCTGAGCAGGGAGCCTTTGAGGTTGGAGCTTTACAGGAACTTTGCTACTATAGAGCCCTTAGTCCTATGCCAGCTCTGTGGTTGATGGCAGTGTTCATACCATATCCCTCCCTGCCATCCAGTGACCTCCTGTCTCAGTAATAGCCAAAGTCTGTTGCCACCAAGATTCTTTAATCCACCTCATCCCCTGTTGTTCTTCTCCTTCCTCACTCTGTTCCTGCAAAACCAGGCACTCTGCTGCCTCAGGGCCTTTGCACTTGCTCTCCCCATGTTTAGAAAGCTCTATTCTCAGATAGCTTCATGCCTTACTCCCTCATCTCCTTAGGTCTTTCCTCAAATATCACCTTTTAGTTAGGCCTTGCCTGACTTCCTTACTTAGAATGGAAACCCTGAGCCCCCTCCATGAAACACTATCACCCTTTCTGCTTAATTTTTTTAAAGCACCATTTACCTTATTTTACTTAATTGGCTTGTTTGTTGTCTGTCTGCCCTTCTTCCCACTAGAATGTAAGCTACCCTAGGGTAAGGATGTATATCTGCCTTGTGCATTGATGTTCCCCAGTACATCAACAAATATTTGTTGAGTGAATGAGTAAGTGAAAAAATTTAAAAACCTTGCTTTGGGGTTTCTCGTGCTATTGGGAAAGCATTTTCACAGCAGAGGCAAAGAATTCTTTTGGCCCAGCACCAAGTCTGAGCATTTAGCTCATGCAGGGAGATTTCTTCAGTTTGGACCTATGTACTCAAAATGGGGTTGATGCTCCATGGGAATTTTCATAAGAGTCAAGAGCTTTTCTCTGGAAGGAGGTGTGTGATTTCAGTAGAAATGCTGGAACCTTGCTTTATTGGGGTGGGGGAGAACCCCTAGCATCTGGCCTGGTACTTGGTGTATAATAAGCCCATAATTGGTTTCCTGAAGTTTTTAGTGCACTTTATGTTTTAAATGCTGGGGATAACATAGGAGCAAGATAGGTAGGGTTTCTTTTCTCATGGATTTTACATTTTAATAGGAAAAAAACATGTTAAAAAGTTTTAGGTAGTACAAGTGCTGTGTTGAAAATAAAGCAGGGATGATGTGCTGGAGATATCCAGGTAGAAATTGGGGTTGAGGTAGGTGGAGAGGTTACATTTAGCAGGTAATCAGTAATGGCTTCCTTGAAGACACAGCATTTGAACTGAAAGCTCAGTGACAAAGTAGCAACCAGGTTGCCACCCCCTGTAACTCTAGGGGCACCATTCATATTATTCTGTGCAATTTGTGCTCCCTGGAGTTGTACAGTGCTCTGGTGACTCAATTATGTGAAGATTGTAGGCAGTGAAAATTGCTGTTCCAGAGGCCCTGTGGTAGTAAGGACCTTGACATGTTCAAGGAACAAAAAGAAGGCCAGTATACTTGGGGCTTGGTAAGAAGAGCACAGTGGAGCCAGATGAGGTTGGAGTTTGAAGGCAATACAAAGAATCTGACATTCAACAGATTATCTATTATCTGTTGATGAGGGGAGCAAAGGGATGATGTGATGGGGCAGAGGTTTCAGGAAGCTTTTCCAGTAACGTAGGAAGTCAGCACTGGTGTGCAGTCAAGAGAACAGAACTGAGTGATGGTTTTATTTCCCTAAAAAGGAAACATCTGCACAGTGACTCCAAGGAAATGCCATTAAGATATTTGAGTCGGACTTTGGTAGTGACTGAGAGGAAAGCTCATTGCTTTTTAATACTGTCTTATCTTGTTTGTCATTGAATATCTCAGCCTGACTGTTTCTTTGGACAGCAATGGGAATATTACTACCATTTAGCATTTGCTCAGCTGTGACACTTTGTGCCCATGTACAGAACACACAATAAGTACAGTCCTTGCTCTGGGGGAATGGAGATGCTGAAAAGATTTGTTCCTTCCCATTACCCTCTTTCAGGTGTCTCAATCTGGGGCGGCTGACTTCCCAGAATCCTGGAGGCAAGTGGGTGAATAGAAAGTCCTTGGGCAGAATGCCCTGGCTCTTGGGTTTGCAAGAAGCCCCAGGCTGTACACCTGTGTGCAGACAGAGTCTTGCTTCCTAAATCTGACTGTGATCTTGCCGCCATTGGCCTAGCCTTTTTTTTTCCTTATTAAAACAAAAAAAAAAACGATCTTAGTGTAGATGCTGCTTTAGCCCAAAGCCTCGGGTGGGGGCTCTCCTAGTGATGCCAAGTAACTCAAGCACCAAGCTCCTCTTTGGCCTAGAATTCCTCTAGAACACTGGGTGGGCTTGGAATCCCTCTGGGGACTGACCTTTGAGTTCTTTGGTGGTGACTGGGAGTAGAGGGGAGAAGGTATAGTTGACCTCCACTAGGGGAGGATGAACTCTCAGCTTTTGCCATCTTGCAGAGAAAGGGTCTGCTGCTCTTGGCTTGGTGCTTTTCTTAGATTCAGTTCTCAGGCTGGGAGGCTATTTGCTCACTGAAAGCCTGGGACAGAGTTAAACCACCCTGAGCGTTGGGAGCCAGGTAGATTGTTTAGCTGGGTTCTCAGCTGAATCAGCCTGGGAGCTACTGTTTTTAAACTTGAGAAATGCTGTGGGAACATGCTAGTTGACTCCCAGCAAGGGATCCGAGGAAACATCTACCTGAGTGAGGCAAATGCATTCCATGAGTCTGGTTGGATGACACGAAGCAGAAAGAGCATCTGCTACTCAGAGTTCAAGCTCAGAGGTGGCTGCCCTGCACTGTAGCCTCTTCAGAATCCCAGCTCAGCATAAGGTGCAGTCTCGACTGATACAGTTTTTTCTTTCTTTCTTTTTTTAACTTTCTTTAAGATTGTGCAAAATTAACATGATGTAGCTGGAAGTGTTTTAAAAAAACATAGCTATGTCAGAATATTACCATATAGACATTGGAAAAGAATTTAACAAAGTGTTACTACCTCATTTAGTCCTTGTGTAGTCACCAAACACGACTTCAAGATAGGTCATGATGTATCAGTACTTGTGAACTGTTCAAAATGAAAACATAATCTTTGCAAATGTTTACTTTGTAATTGTTTACTGAATTCTGTTGTAATGGCTGTCACTCAAAGCATGGAAGCAGCTAGGAAGACTCTTGGGCATGGTTTGAGGAATCCAAGGTCAGGAACTTGGGCAAAGTTGGAAGATCCAGCACCTCTTAAAGGATGAGGCTGGTTAAGCTTCAGAGTCTAGAGGGTAGGGAAGCTGGAGGCGTCTGCTGCTATTCTTAGGGAGAAGTGATGAACAGGACTGCTTCTGCTGAGCACTAAGTAAGGGAAGGTTGACTACTAGCTTCTCTGTATGGGTACTTGCTAGTGCTGGACACTGTGCCACCCACTAAAAGCCTCCCAGCTGCCCTATGAAGTAAATATTCTCATTCCAGTTAAACAGGTGAGGAAACTCCAGGACACGTGGAAGTTAACTTGCCCGAGGGCCAGCTGGAAAGTGGTGGAGCTGGGCTTTGTGTCTTGTCTAAGTCACTGGACTCGCCTCTAGCATCTTATTAGGACCATAAAGTAGGATAATTTTTTGCAGTTTCTGCCCCGAGTCCGCCTTGGGACCTCCAGAGGGTTCAAGGAGCCCAAGACTAAGACTGTCTTGTGTTTCCCATCCTCACTTCCCAGCCTCCCTGCCCTTGCTGGCAGGCTCACTCTGCCTAAGCCCTTCAGCTCATAACCTTGGGCTGGCATTTGCCCTCTTATCCCTTGCCCAGTGTTCTAAATTCTGTAAAACTTTGCCTTCTTTCTCGAATTTAGTCTCATTAGTAAATATTGTAGTCTCACTCTGTTCCACTGTTCAGCAAGCCTTCACTGAGCACTTCTTTGTCAGTCACTGGTGGTGCAAAAAGGGGGCAACTCCAGTCCTAATGGGAGAACTAGGAAGGCAGTTACCGTAAGGCAAGGAGGGTCCTGTGGTGGAGGCTTGCACAGGAGCAAGGAAGAGTGGTAGGTGCCCTATATTGGTCTCAACAAGAAAGAGTTTGGCGCCTTCAGAGTAGGATGCCTGGGGAAGGGTTTGTTTGTAAAGAAGAGAGTGCAGTCACGCAAGGCTAGTCATTGGCTCAGCTGCTACTCTCCTAGCACTGAAGGGACCAGAGGGAGTGAGGTTTGAGAACCCAGAACAGTTGTGTAAAGTGTTGTTCTTCAGAGTGACCTTAAGCGGTAAACTTCAATTGAAGAGTCTCTCTCCTCCCTCTGATTTCCTGTTAGGGTTTCCACTGGCTGAACCCAGTTGAATGCCAGAAGGTTCAGGAGCCCCACAGAGGTCAGCCTTAAAGGGCAGAGAGCAAGGTGGGTGTGTTGGTTTTATACTGCTGCATAACAAATGACCACAAATTGAGTAGCTCAAAGCAGCACACATAATCTCACATCTCCTCTGGATCAGGAGTCCAGGTGTAGCTATTCTGAGTGTTCTCTTCAGGGCCTCACAAAGCTGCAATCAGTGTCAGCTGGGCTGCATTCTCATCTGAGGCTCCATTGGGGAAGTACTAGGATCTAGTACTCACCAGCTGGGGCTTCCTGGGTGGCTCTGATGGTAAAGAATCCGCCTGCAATGTAGGAGACCCAGGTTCGATCCCTGGGTCAGGAAGATCCCCTGGAGAAGAGAATGGCTACCCACTTCAGTATGCTTACCTGGAGACTCTCATGGACAAAGGAGTCTGGTGGGCTTACCTTCCAAGGGGTTGCAAAGACTTGTACACGACTGAGCAACTAACACATACTTACTCAGCAGTTAGAGGCAGAAAACCCTTTGCCTCTCAAAACTCAGAGATTAGTCTTCCTGCTTTGAAGAAATCTAGTTTTTAATGACTGTGTAATGTCCCACCACACAGTGCACCAGAACTGGTAATACCCCTACTTGTAGAACATTTAGATTGTTTCTAAATATTTTACTCTTATAAATACCACTGAATATATTTATAGAAAAGGCTTTTTGCAAATACAAGAGTGAAAAGCTGCTGCCCCTCATATATATATATATATATATATATATATATATATATATATATAAAATAAGGCATTGATTCATGTAATTATGGAGGCTGTATTAAGTCCAAAATCTATAGAGCCAGTGTCATTAGGTCCATTACAATCAGTGTGGCATCAATAGAGTTTTAATTAATAGGTTATAATTTGCTAATACCATTTGTTTTGATGCTCAAATTGTCCTCAATTTGGCCAGTGGGAGCCCTTAAGTTTGGGTTCTCTTTACTGTTGACTTATATGTTCACATCATTCTTTAAGTACTTACTTGCCTTCTGGTACAACAAAAAGTTCCAAGGTCATTTTGTGCTTTCCCAACTCTGAAATCAGCCGTTTCTCCAGTGAGCTCTGGTCTTTTTTAATGGTAGATGGTATTTAGAAACCAAGATCTAAGTGCTGTGTGTTATCATTGCTTTTGAGGTGTTACTCAGTGGAGAGAGCTAGGCAATACACATGTATCACACCCACACCCACATCTTTTATCCCACTTTTAAATACCATACCAATACCTCCAATTCCAAAATCATACCTATGAGGCTCATTCTATCCTTCCTTTTATACATATTTTTTTTCTTTTTTTACATATTTTTAACTTTGATATATGTTTACCAGTTTTTTTTAACATTTCTGACAGTGAGAAATTATCCACTGGCTCTCATTATCCACAATACATTTACACAGAAAGTAGTTTCAGAATTACCAGCCCATAACACTGCATGCTAACCAGAGTTCAGTATTTGTTTACTGTTCTTTCTGTCTTTAGTCTGAGGACATATGATCAACAAACTGTGTACATAAGGTACTTGGGTGACTTTTTCCCCCCTCTTCAGTGTGGTAATATTATTTCAAATACAGTTAAGTTCATTAATTTATATTTGTATTACATTTAAAATTTTCCTCCATCCTTGTTTATTTTGAGTATGTGAAAGCATTATCATTGATCCAGAAGTGATAGCCATACAGAAAGGAATATTCAGAGAAATGTCACACTCATACTTCCTCCACCCCACAGTCCTTTCCCCGTGATTCCCACCTACTGCCTGTAGGTAACCAATCTTATTAGTTTCTGATTTATCCTTCCTGTGTTGCTTTTTGCAGAAATGAGCAAATACAGGTACATTTTCCTGTATTCCCTTTTCTCTTTCTCAAAAGGTGGCGTGGTATAGTTCTCTTTTGCTGTTTTTACTTAACAATATCCATTCAGTTTTTAGAGCTCTTCCTCAGTCCTTCTTATAGCTGCATAGTACTCTTTGGACCACTCTCCTGTGAATGGGCATTTAGTATTTTGGGGTCATAAACTCTTAGAGTTTGATTGCTGAGTCAAAAAGTAAACAATATGTGGGAGTTCTCTGGTGATCTAGTGGTTAGGATTCTGGGCATTCCCTAGTCAGGGAACTGAGATTGGGCAAACTGCTGTGGTGCATCAAAAAAAAAAAAAAAGATAAATGATATGTGATTTTGTTAGATGTTACTCGCTTCCCCCCAAAAAACTTGTGCTAATTTGTATCCCCACCAGCATTATATGGAAATACCTCTTTCCTCACAGGCTCATCAATGGAATATAATGTCATACTTTAAAATTTTTGCCAATCTAAGTTATAATGGTATCATTGTCTTCTTAATTTGTATTTGAGTTGCATTTCTCTTACCATGAGTGAGATGGACAATCTTGTTTTATGCTTAAGAGGAATATATCTATAGCTTGATTTGTGAATTTTTTTACCGTTAGGTCTTTGGGGTTTCTTCCCCCCACCTCAGTTTTTAAAAACAGCTTTATTGCGATAAAATTCACTTACCATACAGTTCACTCACTTAAAGTATACAGTTTAGTGGTTTTGAATATATTTTCAAGAGTTATGTAACCATCACCATAAACTAATTTTAGAACTTTTTTTTATCACCCTCAAAAGAAAGCCCACACCCATTAGCAATGACTCTGCCTGTGTCTTTAGTGTCTCAGCTTGAGGTAATCACTGATTTGCTTTCTGTTCCTGTAGATTTGCCTATTCTTGGTATTTTACATAATATAAATATATATTATAAATTATATTATTTATTGTATATGTAAATGGATTCATATAACATACGGTCTTTTGTAAATTCCTCTTTCCCTTAGTGTAAGTGATATAATGTTACAGTGTTTCAGGCAGTTTTGAAATATTTTATCCTCCTAACAACTCTGAAATAGTTACAGTTACTATCCTCATTTTATAGATGGGGAAGCTGAGGCATGAAGAGATTAAATATATTGCCTGAAGTCACACTGCAGTAAAAAAATGGGCTTTGGAGTCAGACCTCAAGTCTGAAGTCCATCACTTGCTTAATGTGTGACTTATAGAATATTACTTAAATTCTCTCAAGTGTCTTTTTCTCATATATTAGTTAAACGAGGATAACAATGGCTGAGTCACAGGGTTGTTGGGGAATTAAATAATACAGCATCAGGAAAGTGCTTAGTGCAAGGCCTCCAACTTAATAGGTATTCAATTAATTGTAGTGGTTATTTGTAGATAGAGCCAGGTAAAGGCCTGGCTTATTTGGCATGGTTGGCTCTGCCTCCCCTAGTGTAGAGGTGTATCTGAGATGCCAACTTCCTTTTTTTAAAGATGTAATCCACATAGCATGAGATTCACCCTTTTAGTATACAATTCAGTGCTTTTTAGTATATTCACAAGGTTGTGCAATGGTCACCATTAAGTTCCAGAACCTTCCCAGCACTTCAGAAAGAAACTCTATACCCATTAGCAGTCACTCCCCATTCTCTCCTTCCCCAGCCCCTGGCAACCACTAATCGTTCTGTCTCTGTGAATTTGTCTATTCTGGACATTTCATATAAACGGAATCATGTGATATGTGGTCTTTTGTATCTGGCTCCATTCGCTCGGCATAATGTTTCCAGGGTTCACTCATGTTGTTGCAAATAATCAGTACAGCATTCCTTTATATTGCCAAGTAATATTGCATTGTATGGATATTCTATGTTTTGTTTATCCATTTATATGTTGATGACATTTGGGTTGCTTCCACTTTTTGTTTGTTATGACTGATGCTCCTGTGAACATTGGGCTTCCCTGGTGGCTCAGCTGGTAAAGAATCTGCCTGTGATGTGGGACACCTGGGTTCGATCCCTGGGTTGGGA
The DNA here is from genome assembly GCF_023699985.2 of Odocoileus virginianus. Classification (NCBI taxonomy): domain Eukaryota; kingdom Metazoa; phylum Chordata; class Mammalia; order Artiodactyla; family Cervidae; genus Odocoileus; species Odocoileus virginianus. The sequence goes on from NC_069680.1 coordinate 6,334,651, forward strand.
AGATGCCCTGGAGAAGGGAAAGGCTACCCACTCCAGAATTCTGGCCTAGAGAATTCCATGGACTGTATAGTCCATGGGGTTGCGAAGAGTCTAACACGACTGAGCGACTTTCACTTCACTATGAACATTAGCGTACAAGTTTTTGTGTAAAAACTGTTTTCAGTTCTCTTGGGTATATACCTTGGAGAGGAACAATTGTATCATATGGTATATTTAAATTTTCGAAGAACTGCCACACTGTTTTTTCCAAAGCAACTCTGCTGCTTTACGAGTGTTCCAATTTCTCCACACCCTCGTCAACACTTGTTACTGTCCGTCTTTTATTTTGGCCATCCTAGAGAGTGTGAAATGAATGGTATCTCATTGTAGTTTTGATTTGAATTTTCCTAGTAACTAATGGTGTTGAACACAAGATGCCAGCTTTTAGGTCAGCCTGCCCACATCTTGTGTTTATTCTCGGAAGTCTCTCCCAAGTTCCTGTTTGTCTTTTGCCTGGAGTTCACAGTCATTTTGGTCTCTCTGAGGCTGATTGGCACCTTCTTAATCAGATGCTTTGGGGGAGACCTTTGGGCAGGTTCTGGTGGTTGGGATTTGAGGCACATGTTTTTCCTATTGGCAGCTTTGATGTGACTCTTGAGGCTGGCACAGCCATTGCCTGGGTCCCCAAACTGCTGGGACAAAGCCAGCCTCTCCCTAGGTGCCTTAGTAGGCAGGATCAGATGTTCTCTAGCTGGAAGCAATCTTGGGAGGCCAGTCTCATCCAGCCTTCTACAACAAGACAGAATCCTTCACCCCTTCCTACCAGACTGGGGAGGGGAGGATCTGTCATGTCTTCCTTTAAGAATCTCTGTAGGAAGAAATACTACTGGGTGCCTTTACCACCAGCCAGTGTTTTAGGAGTCTTCTGTGTTAGTAAGATTCTTTGCTCTGACCCAGATCCCACCTTCTACAGCACGTGACAGTTTCCTCTCATGGGTTTCTTTCTCAAGAGGATGCATGAGACAGCCGCTCCCCAGGAGGGGTTCCTTACTCTGGTCAGATCAGTCTGCTTTGGCTGGAGAAGCCCTCACATGAGGAAATGCAGACCAAGCCAGGCCCCTCCAGGGAATGTTAAAGACTGAATGACCTTGTCATTCGGCTATTGCCTGGGCAATCTGCTTTGAAGAAGAGGCCTTCTGACAGGCCCCAGGTTGTGTGTTTATCCCAAGGCTAGGCCATTCCAAACTCATGTTTCAGAGTTTAGAGGTTGCGTCCAGCTAGCCTGGTGGGTGGTAATCAAATGCAGGTGGAGACCATCTGGCCCGGACTGTCCCTCCCAGCCAGTCAAGTGAGAGCTGGCCTGCCCACCACAGAGCTGGCCCAGAAGGCAGCCCGTGTGGAGGCAGACGGTGTACACGTGCGTTTATGCGCATACACACCCATGTGTGTGTGTGCATGTCCCTCCTTAGAGAGGCGGTACTGCTTGGGAGGATGTGGCTCCTCTCTCTGCATCTGAGGGTTCTCCCCTTTGCACAGTGTGAGGAGCGTGTTTCTCTTAGTCTGTTTCTCAAGTTTTTGCGGTTAGAAATCATGTATTTTTCTTGGCCCAGGATGAAAGCCCGGGAGTAATGGTCTAATACATTTTACAAAGCAGCTTCTAATTGGTGGCTGCTTAAAATCTTCCCTTTGCCCTAGTGACCCATCTCCCTTTGCAGGGTTTTGACTCCAAGTCAGTCTTGCTTTACCCCAAGTTTTCACACCCCCTTGAAAGCCTACAGCCTCAGCTTGCTTAACTCTTCCCTCAGCTTCTCTGCATAGAATTGCTCCCAGCCAGGACAATTCAGCAAGGAAAGAAAATAGCTTACACTGCATCCTGCCAAGCATCTTCTAGCCTGGCCTCCAAAATTCTAGATGTATACCCCCAAATGGAATCTGCCTCCCCATTGATACTCAGAGAAAATGGTATCTAATTAAAGATCTAAACGTAAGACCAGAAACTATAAAACTCCTAGAGGAGAACATAGGCAAAACACTCTCCGACATAAATCACAGCAGGATCCTCTATGACCCACCTCCCAGAATAATGGAAATAAAAGCAAAAATAAACAAATGGGACCTAATTAAACTTAAAAGCTTTTGTACAATGAAGGAAACTATAAGCAGTGAAAAGACAGCCTTCAGAATGGGAGAAAATAATAACAAAGCAACTGACAAAGAATCTCAAAAATATACAAGCAGCTCATGCCGCTCAATTCCAGAAAAATAAACCACCCAATCAAAAAATGGGCCAAAGAACTAAACAGACATTTCTCCAAAGAAGACATACAGATGGCTAACAAACGCATGAAAAGATGCTCAACATCACTCATCAGAGAAATGCAAATCAAAACCACAATGAGGTACCATCTCATGCTGGTCAGAATGGCTGCTATCAAAAAGTCTAAAAACAATAAATGCTAGAGACGGTGTGGAGAAAAGGGAACCCTCTTACACTGTTGGTGGGAATGCAAACTAGTACAGCCACTATGGAGAACAGTGTGGAGATTCATTAAAAAAACTGGAAATAGAACTGCCATATGACCCAGCAATCCCACTGCTGGGCATACACACTGAGGAAACTAGAATTGAAAGAGACATGTGCAGTGTTCATTGCAACACTGTTTACAATAGCCAGGACATGGAAGCAACCTAGATGTCCACTGGCAGATGAATGGATAAGAAAGCTCTGGTACATATATACACAATGGAATATTACTCAGCCATTAAAAAGAATGTATTTGAATCAGTTCTAATTGAGGTGGGTGAAACTGAAGCCTTTTATACAGAGTGAAGTGAGTCAGAAAGAAAAACACCAGTACAGTATATTAACGCATATATATGGAATTTAGAAAGACGGTAATGATGACCCTATATCCAAGACAGCAAAAGAGACACAGATGTATAGAACAGTCTTTTGGACTCTGTGGGAGAAGGGGAGGGTGGGATGATTTGAGAGATTAGCATTGAAACATGTATATTATCATATGTGAAACAGATCGCCAGTCCAGGTTTGATGCATGAGATAGGGTGCTCAGGGCTGATGCACTGGGATGACCCTGAGGAATGGGATGGGGAGAGTGGTGGGAGGGGGGTTCAGGATGGGGAACACATGTTCACCCATGGCTGATTCATGTCAATGTATGGCAAAAACCGCTACAATATTATAGAGTAATTAGCCTCCAATTAAAATAAATAAATTAATTTTTTAAAAAAGAAAATGGTATCTAAGTATTCTATGGTATTATAAGGCTTCCTTTCAGTCCTTTAGACTCTTAAATTTAGAGAAACTTTAAGTTTAGAGAACTTATCAGAGGTGATCTCCTCACTGCAGCAGGTGTAGGTAGGCTGGACCCACCCATGTACACAAGCAGGACTGGCCTTGGTGTCAGAGCTTCTGAGTCGTTGGAACCTCTTTATGTCCAGTCTCCTGGCCTGGCCCCTTGGAGGCGATGACGATGATGATGGTGGAGGAATGATGTCACGTGGAATCCCAGGGTTGGGCACTGACCACCTCATTCTGACCTTCAGCATTCTCCGCTCTGACCGCCTGTTCCAGTAGCTTGGCTCCAAGAAGGTGTTGGCTGTCATCTTATTTTATAGCTTGAATTTGTATGCTCAGGAGTTGACATGTGTATAATCGTTGTGGCTCATGTTTGTACAAGATATAATTACTGAAAATTATATCATGAACATATTTTAACTTTTAACCCTTTCTGGGCTGGCAGGCCTTGTATAGCTCTCAGCCACCCCTCCCTGGATGTTTCCCTCACCCTAGGAGGTGCCACCACCAACCAGCCTTCCTCTCAATCTACATCATTTCCTTCTCTGGCAGAAGTCCGTTGCATGGACTCCCCTGAACATTTGGGCTCCTGAGCATTTCCAAGCAGGCACTGCTCCCCTGCCTCATCTCCCTCTGATGTGTGTGACCATCATCACTCTGGGCCACTTGGGGCCAGGAATGGAGGGCACACTCTGCTCCCTCCAGGTGCCAGTGATTGGAGAATGCACATGGGGTGCCAGGGTTCAGAAAGATCACAGGCCCTCCCAGTATTTGGAGTCTGCTTTGAGACCCGTCCTCAAATGCTGAGTTTGGAGGTCAGCCAACTCAGCCCAAGGATTATCCCGTCGTGGGGCAAGGTGGAGGTGGGAGTGGAGAAGGGTCTCATCCTCCTAGGGTATACAGTAGGACATATATTCTTAGCAAACTAAGTAGGTGCTTATTAATAGCTTGTAGGAATACAGAATGTGAATAAGGACAATTTTCAGTATTGGAGCCTCAGTCATACAGAAAGGAACATTCCAGACCCACAAAATCTGGAACTCGTAATTCAGAGTACCAGCAGGCAAATTTGATTGGCCAGGCTGAGGTCATACACATGTATGGTAGCTGGAGGGCAAGGCTAGTGTTCTGGTTCCTTACCCCCTTTCAGGATCCTCCCTCCCCTCAAGGCTTATTCCCTGAGATGCTTCCAACTAGGGGGTTTGGATGTTGAGGCCACCAAGAAAGGAGAACTTTAATTAGGCAACAAAACAGTGTTTTCCCTAAGGTAGTTAAACTAAAAACATTTGCTTTTTATTCCTTCCAGATTCACAGGAACAGATGGACCTAGTGGTTTTGGCTTTGAGTTGACATTTCGTCTGAAGAGAGAAACAGGGGAGTCTGCGCCCCCGACGTGGCCAGCAGAGCTAATGCAGGGCTTGGCCAGATATGTGTTCCAGTCAGGTAAGAGCCCCAGAAGCTGGCTGGTGTGGGTGTCCTTTCACCATGAGCCTGCTAAGGTTGGGACCTTCAGGTATATTTTGATGTCTGTGGAGGGAGCTTTCCTGGGAGTGCTATGTACCCCATTTGTACCACGAAGGTGGTTTGTTTCCTGCCGTTTCCCAGGTGGAAAGCTGTCTGGGCCATGGGAGGGAAGGATATGTCATATGACCTCCAGCAGTGGGAGTCACTAATACCCGGAACCTTGGTCGCAGTCTGCTAGCCTTGCTTCTCATTCCCAGAGAACCAAAGGCCAGCCCTGCATGGAGCTGACCAGTGTTTTCCTGTTTGCCCCCTTTCCCGCAATTAGCACTGTCCTTCCTCCCTGATGCTGGAGGCCTAGCCATCTCCATTTCTGGGGCCACACACACACACATGTTAATCTTGGCTAAGGGTTAGCAGTAGAGCATAGGGCAGAGAGAGAGAATGAATTGCCATGAGCTAGCTCCCTCACAATATGAATGAGAAGCTGGAATTAGGCAGGACCTTGATAGTCAGATATAGCATTTGATTCAGATGATTCAAGTGCCCTCCAGGGGATGGTCCAATGCCCTCAGTGCCCCTCTGGAAACTGCTAATATGGAACCTGAAGAGTGGGCTTTGTGCTGGGAGCCTTGGTCACATGCTCTTGACTTAGCTTGCCAATAGTCCTCCAGTGGGATGATATGTTGGAGTGGAAGTCAGTATTTTTTACGGATGATTTCAGTTCATCTGAGTGTTTCTGAGTGGTTAATTAATTACTCAGAAACCTTTCCCATATGACTTCACATTTTGCTTCTTTGGTTTGGTAAGTAGCCTTGAAGTGAAAGCCCGCACAGTTTTATCCAACTCCTGCAATTTGACCAGCAGAGAAGACCAACATCCGAGGCTGGATGTCTCAAAGTATAGTCTTGTACCCCTGCATCAGAATCATCTAGAGAGCTTGTTTCAAGTACACATCCCTGGGCCCCAGAGGAGATCTCTGACTCAGAATCTTAGAAGGGTGATGTTCCCAAATGTTCTGATAGAAGCTAAATTTGGAAAACCATAGACTTGACAGCTTCTCTAAGTATAGTCACTTTTTTCCCCCTAGCCTTGAGTAGGCTATAAATTGGGGGTGCAATTGACCATCTTTGTTGAAGCCCTCCGCCCTTGTTCCAGACCCCAGGCTTGTCAGTTGTTGGCTGGATGGCCATCATGTAATGGGACTGATCCTTAATTACCATCTACCATTGTGTGGCCTATGGGATAGTTCCCCTTTGGAGGCTATAGTGGGTCTTCTCTCAGCAAGAGTTCCCAAACCTGGCTGCTCATGAGATTCTCTGGGATCTCAACATACTTGAGTCCCAAATGCCCCACAGGGCTCTGATTCAGTTGGTCAGAGGTGGGACTGGAGCATCTATTTCTTAACCAGCTTCCCGGGGATTCTAATGCAATAGTCTGGGATGTCATTTGGACTCTAAAGGACTATCGACAGGAAGAAATATCATTCACTGCGGCAGGGGAACCAGGCTGTTGGAAGCTGATCCATGTGATTTGGTACTGTCCTAGTGTCTTTTAACATTGTGCCAGGAGTCTACTGCCTGAACCCGTTGTGTACCCTTCTCTCCCTTCTTGGGATGCCTGAAACTGATGCTGATATAGAACTGTCTTTGAGAAAATAGACATTTCTTCAGTCTCTCCCAACTGAGATATTTCAGCTCCTAGAAAATAGACATTTCCTGACATGGAATTTGATCCTTTATGGGAAGGAGGGCTCTAAAGACTAGGCAATCTCTTGCTTGTATAGACAGGTAGCTTCCTGCCCACTGCTTAAGCCAGTGCATTTATACGTTTGTTTGCACTTAATGTACCTGCTCAGGTGGATCAAGATCAGAGAAATGTAAAACAGGTGTTATGAATCACTGTCAGGTGGAGTCAAGCAGATGAACTTCTGAAATAGTTCTGATGTTATAGTTCTGAAATAATAATGCAAGTGAGGGAGAAAATAGGATTTGATTTGCAAAGGTTCATTTCAACTACAGAGTAACCATCACAGTGACTGTTTTGCAATACTAATGTGGTCATTGATTCAAGCTCATTGTCAACAGATGTCAAAACCATTGGATTAAAACAGATTGTTGGGGTACAAGATGTTCACAGGGACACAAAGAATCCCTCCACAGATTACTTATTTGAATCCTGAATGTATAGTCAGGCAAGTCCAGATTGTAAGATATTTTATAAGACAACTGCCTGGACCCTTCAAAAATGTCAATGGTCTGAAAGGTAAAAGGGCTGGGACTCGCCTAGATCAAAGAAAACATGACCATTTAAATGTACTTACATGATCATTTAAATGTCCAGTCCTCAACTGGAACCTGGATTGAAAAAAAAGGTTATTTTTAAAGCAATTAGAAAAAATATAGACTGTATATTAGATAATAGTACTGTGCAACTGTGAAATTCCTTGGGTGTGATATGGTATTATGTTCTGGTATTATATTATGATAGTGTCCCTGTTCCTAGGAGATAGGAGCTGAATTATTTATGAACAAAATAACATGATGTCTGCAGCTTAACTTTTGAATGATTTGGCAAAACAAAGTGGGCTGGAGGAGAAAGAGAAAAGAAACCAGATGTGGCAAAATGTTAATAACCGGTGAATCTCGGTGAAGACAGTATGGAGGTGAAGGATATATTGTACTCTCCTTCTAACTTTCCTAGGGGATTGGAAACTTTGAAAATAAAATGTCGTGGCTGTTTCTTGAGTGTGCATTGACTGGTGTCGCTCCACAGTATCATCTGCCGCAACAGGCCCTTTTGTGGAGTCTGCAGTGTGACAGCTGTGGGTGTTGTCTGCAGGTCACTTCGGGCGTTTCACAGCAGCGACAGGATGACTTCACTCTCCAAAGTATAATACCTGATTTTCTGATTTCCAGATTTTCATAATATGATGGCATTCTTGAATAATAGCTAAAACAAATCTACCTTAGCTTTTTCTTGAAACATGGCAGGAAGTAGTAATTATTTAAATAATGGGGGCCCCTCCCAGACCACGCGCCTAATCCCCGCCGTGCTTGGCGAACCGCGCGAGCTATGTCCAGTCAACCGCCTTCCCTGAGGTGATGCCGGCCATGCAGTGTTCTCTCTCCTGCTAATCCTCACAGGGCTGGGCCGGCTGGCCTCAGCGGGCCGTCACTCTGAAACATTACTTCTACAAATTACAGTGCCACGGAAGACGGAGACAAACACCAAAGATGGCAGTATTTCAGAAACGCATGTAATTAACAAGTCACTTTAAAATAAAAGAGTGTTTTATTTTTACTGGAAAAATAAATAAATAAATAAATAATGGGGAAATGATGAAGAAACGTATATGTCAACTGATGTAAGAGAGAAGACCGTGGCCACGAGTGGAAATAGTAAGGACAGAGCTAAAATTCAATAGTGTGTTCTGTGTACCAGGCACTATTGTAAGTGCTCAGTCAATGTGCAGTAAAGCCCTGTGAGTTAGGCACTGTGTGATACCAGCTTTTCAGCTGCGGAAAGCAAGACAACACGGAGAGGGGAAGTAGATTGTTCAATATCACATACCTGGTATGTTCAATATCACATACCTGGTATGAGGGAAAATCTGAACCCAGGCGTTGTAGTTCTTACCGCTACTCTCTTAACCATGATAGCTTAGTTGATGTTTGGGCTGCACTTGTCTCAGGCTGGACAGTGAGATTTGAGAGTCGTCCACATAGATGACTGCACTTGTACATGTAGTCTCTGAACTCCAACATGCCTTGCTCGGGCATTCTAGAACATTTGGAAAATAGAGGAGGGCGAAAGCCATTTGTAATGTTATCCAAGTCCTCTTAAACACATACTTTCATCTTTTAATTTTTTATTCATGAAAATATGTATATAAAAAGTGCAGCTGTTGAGAGTTCATACCCCACGTAACCAGCACCCAAACCAAGAAACTTCCCTTGTGCCTCCTCTCAATCATCTTTTCTTTTCCTTTTTTTCCCTTCTTTCTTCCTCTCTTCCCTTCCCTCCCTCCCTAACTCCCTCCTTTCCATCCTTCCTGTTTTATTGCATAGTACAGGCTCTCAGCTCCACATGCCTGAGCTTGTTGGTAAGTTAGGTAGGTAGCTATAGACAAGGTAGCCCCCATTTCTGCTTCTTTCCCTGGCACGCTTCGCCACTGGCACATTTTGCCATCTGGCATATTACTAGTAGATCAAGGGGGACAGCATAGTATGATGGTACAAGCATGGGCCTTGGGCCCAGACTGCCTGCATTTTATTTCAGCTCTGCCAATTATTGCCTCCTGGCCTTGTGCAACATAACCCATTTGCTCATCTATAAAGCAGAAATAATAATAGTAACTATGCATGAAGTTATTGAGATGATGAAATGAGTTAATACTCTCAAAGCACTTAGAATAGTGCCTCTCTCTCTTTCTCTCTCTCTCTACATATATATATAACCTCCAATTATTATTATTCAGTCTTCAAAAACTTTATATGAATAAAGAAGGTGGGTACCTTGATCTTTTTTTTGTTTTTTTTTTTCAGTGTTAATAAAGACCCCATTTTACAGGAAAACCCTGGTTGTCCCATTGCTTGTTTGAGCATCAGATGCCTACCTCAGCTGATATGATAAAATTTTTGGTGCCGTTATCCTTCTCCCACACAGAAAATCAATAGTAGTGATACATATAAAATCACCTCATTTTATATGTATCACATTGTAAAACGAAAAAGCAAATTCAGTTCAACTGTGGCTCCTTGATTTATATAGTTGGCAGTGCCTGTAAAGTCTTAAGCAAATCAATTCCTATTCTAAATGCCCTAGAGTCCATGTACTTTAGTAGACCCTTGCAAGTAAATCCTTCTTTAAAAGGTGAAAAATCTTTTTATAGTTTTCTCGGAGCAGGGCACACTTTCCTGATGCCGCAGAGAACCTCTCTTGTGACATGAAGGCATTGCTCTTCCCTGACTGTGCAAGGATCACACATATGCTGTTACACAGAACATGTATTTTATGTCTGATGTGTACATAGATAGACCCACATGTGTACCTAGCAGCATAGTTCTGTGTGATGGTCTTGCCTCACTTGGCTGCCCACCTTAAACTCAGTGACTTACACAAAGCACCCTGCCCATTTGCATGTGAGAACATGTTGAGCAGTATCTAGTAAGTGGAGTGCTTAGACCTGCTTTTCCAGGTCTGAACAGCATCCACAGCATTGCCCTCCAGACTTAGAAATAGCATTAGGGCAGTGGGAGGGCAAAGGAAAGAGACAAGACTCTAGGGGGTGTGATGAGGAGTGGTGGTGCTCTCACCCTGCTGTGGGGCTGCGTGGGGCTGCGTGGGGCTGTCTCTGAAGTTTGCTCTGAAAAATGACATCGACAGGTTCCATAACTTAGCCCCGACCTGCTAGAGGGCAGTCATCTTCCGGTTGGTTTGCTCAGAGATGGGAAGCTGAGCTGTAGAGAAAAGGAAGTAGAAATGTGAGCAGCCTGAGAAAGAAGAGTATCCAGAGAAGGTGAAGACGTCAAGCTGTAGGGGTGGGGCAGGTCAGTGTTTATTTTAGTCTGGATGGTTCTAATCATAAGCAGATGACAGAAGCCCAACACAAACTACCTGAAATAAGAACAGACTTTATCGGCTTAGGTTACTGGGGTGTCCAGGGCTTCAGGCATGGATTGACCTAAATGTTCAAAAAGTGTCCTCAGGGCTCCTACTTGTGTGTTGGTTTTGTGCTGTAGACTGACTCTGCCCACGTGCCAGGAAAAATGAGCACCACCAGCCAGAGTATCCAGTTCTCCCAGTTTGTACCCGGCAGGCAGAAGGCTTTTTTCTTCCAACATCTCTCCATCAGTCCTGGGGAAGGATTCAGATTAGTTCTGTCTAGGTAAATGGGTTCCCACAGTTGAGGGTGGTCCAGATGGGAGCATCAGGATTTATGTTTAAAGGCTTCCCTGCTCCTCACTTCCAACTACACAGAGTGGGAGAGAAGTCCTCTAGAGCACGGGGTCTAAAGCACCAGAGAAAACATGCAGGTCTTGCCCTTGGCTGGCAAAGTCAGATGCTCTCACAGGGCTTTAGGGGCATCTACGACCTCAGATCTGTGTGCAGTTAATGGAAGTTAGGTCATTAAAGGATGCAGATGAAGCAGGCACCTTTGTTCTTGTTATCTGTCAGGATGGTTTTGACTACAGGTAATAGAACGCCATGACTAAAATGGCCTAACAATAGTGCTGTTATCTTACATAGTAAGTCATCTGGAGGTGGGGAGTTCCAGGGTTGGTTTTCATCTGTTCAACAACAGTGTTAAAAACCTAAGTTCTTTCTAACTTCCTGCTCTGTCTTCTTCAGTGCTTTGGATTGTCTTTTTAAACTGGGATTCCCTGATGTTCTAGAGAGAGCTGCTGGAATTCCTACCATCCTGGATTCACACTTGACAGAGTCTACTAGCAGCAAAAAAGACACTTCTGTCCTGTGTCTCTTTTCAAGACCAATCAAAACCTTCACAGAACTGCACTCATTGCATCTCATTGGGTAGAGTGAGTGAAAGTCACTCAGTCATGTTCGACTCTTTGCAACCGCATGGACTATACAGTCCATGGAGTTCTCTAGGCCACAGTACTGGAGTGGGTAGCCTTTCCCTTCTCCAGGGGATTTTCCCAACTCAGGGATCAAACCCAGGTCTCCTGCATTGCAGGTGGATTCTTTACCAGCTGAGCCATGAGGGAAGCCCAAGAGTAGTGGAGTGGGCAGCGTATCCCTTCTCCAGCAGATCTTCCCGACCCAGGAATTGAACCTTGGTCTCCCGCATCGCAGGCAGATTTTTTACCAACTGAGCTATCAGCAAGCCTCTTATTGGCCAGAATTGTCAGGAAAGGGAGACAGCCCTGTTGACTTACTGATCAATATCCACCTTCTAGGGCTGAAAGTCATGGCCAAGGAAAGGCAGAGGAGGAAAATTGGGGTTCTCTTAGTAAGAAGACGAGTGACCAGCAGATGGGCAAAAGAGTTTTCTGTCCTCGTGCCCAAGTGGTACCTGGGGTCAGAGGATCCTTGCATATTGATCAGGATGCCGGGCCAACATAAAAGTGTCATGTGGAAAGAGAATGTGATAGGATGGCTGCTGTTGTTTCACCTGCTGCACAGATTTAGAACAAAATCCAGTCACCATCATGAACAAGTTCTGCAGCAACTTCACCAGTAGACACTTCAACTTCTTTCCCTCTTACTTTACAGCCAGTTTCTCTTACTTCCCCATTCCCTTTTATTTTTGTGATCAGCTCATTCTTTCTTCTCAGATTGCCAGTGACTGCTCCCCTGCCTGCCCGCCCGCCCCCCCCCAACTCTGGGTTTCATTAGAAAGAAACCATTCCCCAACTCAGCGGGGCTTGATTTCTGAGCTGCGCTTTGGAATTCTGCTGGAGAGGCTGTCTGCTCTCAGTTCTGCCATTGGTAGACCTTAACCACAAATTCCAAGGCAATTTCACTTGAGTTTTAGGAGAAACATGGCCCTCCAACCTTGTAAGTGACACTGGAAATTCAAGTGGCTTTGCTTGCTGCTGTTTAATGGCAACCTCATGCCATGGGCTAAGTCGGCTCACTTTGTGATTCAGGCCCAAGCAGGGAAATGGGGGTGGGGGTGGGTGGCATCGACTGAGTATCCTGAGTTCTGTGGTATGGACAGACTAATACCAACAAGAGATTTTTTTTTTTAATTTTACATTTTTTTCCTTTTCCCATTTATTAAAGAAATACTTGCTCATTGTAAACCTGAAACATAGAAATATGTGACAGAGTGAAGTCCTTCATAATTCATTCCCCCACTGAGAAAACATTGGTGTTCTATTTTTTAATTTTCTTTTTTTCTGTGATAATTTCTTTTTTTAAAAAAAATTTTTTTTGAATTTTTGAATTGGAGGAAAATTGCTTTACAGTGTTGTGTTGGTTTCTGTCATACAACAATGCAGATCAACTGTAATTATATTAATACATATATCATATTACTCAGCCATTAAAAAGAATTCATTTGAATCAGTTCTAATGAGATGGATGAAACTGGAGCCCATTATACAGAGCGAAGTAAGCCAGAAAGATAAAGACCATTACAGTATACTAACACATATATATGGAATTTAGAAAGATGGTAACGATAACCCTATATGCAAAACAGAAAAAGAGACTCAGATGTATAGAACGGACTTGTGGACTCTGGGAGAAGGCGAGGGTGGGATGTTTCAAGAGAACAGCTTCGAAACATGTATATTATCTAGGGTGAAACAGATCACCAGCCCAGGTTGGGTGCATGAGACAAGTGCTCGGGCCTGGTGCACTGGGAAGACCCAGAGGGATCGGGTGGAGAGGGAGGTGGGAGGGGGGACCGGGATGGGGAATACATGTAAATCCATGGCTAATTCATTTCAATGTATGACAAAAACCACTGCAATGTTGTAAAGTAATTAGCCTCCAACTAATAAAAATAAATGGAAAAAAAAATACATATATCACCTCTGATTTTCTTTTCAATGCATGTATCTAGAAAGAATTGTCATTACTTTATAAAAATTAGACCATGTTTTTCATACTGTTTTTCAACTTGCTTTTTTTTAACTTAATATCTTTTGGATATCTTTCCATGTCAGTATATTTTTTCTAACTGTATACTTTTAAAAATTATCTAGATACACTGTACTTTAACCACATCCCTAGTGTTGAGCATTTGGGTGATTTCTAGTTTTTCCCTACCACAGACTTGCAGTGTGCATCCTTGTCTATGTGTGTCTTTGTACTCTTGCCTAAGTATTTCTGTGGGATAAATTCCTAGAAGTTGGATTGCTCGGTTAAGGGAAATGACCATTTTATATGGTAACAGCCATTGCAGATGAATGATTATATTAAGTATACTCTTGTGATCATCCATAAATGTTATAATTGTTTTCAACAAACAACAGAATGATTGTTATATAAAATTACTTTCATAGCAACAAAGTACTCTTCTGAGTCCTTGAGAATGGTCCCCTTCCTTAGTTACTTGTCCTGAGGAGGCTTTTTAATACATGTTAAACGGCATGCATTTGGGGTTAGGAAACGTGCAAGCTCTTATGTGGTTCTTACACAGTTTAGATTTTTAGCCCAGGAACCCATCCATCATGCTTCTTGTCTCTGAAGCTGGAAGTGGTGAGGGACACAGACTGCTGCCTGAAGTCAGAGACTTTTCCAGGTATTGACAGTGGATCAAGTTTTACTAAAGAATCCCAGTGAATTATGGAATTTTCTCAAGTTTTGCCACCTCCTACCTTTCCTAAAGTTAAAAATACTCATAGAGTTAAAGTCTTTTCCTGTTGGGGTCTTTTTTTTTTTCCTAATAGTTTAAAGTAAGTAAATAAAACAATAACTATTGAGTACCAAGCTATCCTAGGCACTTGCATTCTCTTATTTAACCTCTGCAGTAGGTGGCTTGATGAGGAAGATACTGATATTGCCACTTTTCACATAAGGAAATGGGCTCAAAAGGGCGGTGGGCTTTGGAGAACTTCCTGCAGCTTGTGAGTGGCAGGAGCTAGTCTCCAGGGCCACCCTTAAGAGCACTGGTTTGCATACTCTGGCCTCTGAGCCTGCAAGGATCCATTTTAAATGACTAGAGGACTTGGGAGAAAGGAGCACTTTTTCTTTGGTTGTGTTTTTTATTGAAGTACCTGCTCCATGCCAAGGATGCTGTCAGATGCTGGGTAAGCTGCGTGGAACAGACAGATAGGATCCCTTCCCTCAGGCAGTGGAGAGAGACACCGAAAACACAGGCCAGTAAGTACTGGATTTCATCAGATGGCAGAACAGGAAAGCTCAGGGTGCCCCAGGAGAATAAGGTGGCGGACCCCCTTTAGGTTGTGGAGTCGGGCAAGGACAGGACTGAAGGCAAAGAATGAGGAGAAGTTTTTTGGCAGAGGGACCTGCGTGTGTAGGCCCTGGAGGAAAGAAAGAGGTTGACGAATATGAGAAACTGAAGGGAGGGAGAGAAGGGGGCTCAGGAAAAGCTGGAGGCTTGGCAGGCTTGGAAAAGTGCTGGGTTTTGTACTTGCACTTGGACTCAAAGTCACGATCAAGAGTCTGGTTTTGATTCTAAGGGCAGTGGAGAGCTACAAAAGCATTTTGAGGAAGAAAGGGAAATGACCAGTTTGGGGAGTGAAAACACTTTTTAAAAAAGGAATTAAGATACGTTTGAAACTGAGGTGTTCTGAGGTGTCCTGTCTGCATTATTAGAATGGCTCTTCCATAGGAGGTGCTGGGGCCACTGCAGTCCTTGGAGCACAGCGTCAGAGTCATGGCTGCTTCCCAGCCCAGCCGTTCTAACCCTGGGGACCGTCCTGCAGTCTAATCCTGCCCCCAGCCGGCCTCTGCTAAGGCTCTCCAGCCTTGGGAGGGAAACCCCTCTTCTCTCTGAGGGGTTATCAGCAACCTTGGCCTCCTGTGCCCAGCAGCACACCACAGGGCTTTCTTTCCAGATCCAAGAAGTGGACCGGGCCTTGCTTCCTCATCCCTGCTCTGCAGGTGAGTGAAAGAATTAAGGAAGATTGAGTGAGGCGCTTAGAGCATGTCCCCAGGTGTGAGATGTTGCTAGGCTGCAGTTCAGTTTCTCATCAGCCACTTACCTGGCTGGCTTCTCTCTAAATATCCCAAGTGTATTCGATCTTAATATCTTTGCCTCAAGTAAAGTTTTCTGAAAGGAGATGCTCTATCATTACCAATGAGAGCTGTCGAGTTCTCTCGTTTCCTGGTTCCATTGCCCTAGTAAGTTAACTGAAGCCAAATGGAGCTGCCTGGTTATATTAATATCATTTTTCTTCTTCATACTCTTTTTGATTTTCCTGACGTTTTCTTTCCCTCAGTCTGATTTATCCTCTTTTCTGGTTGCTATGGATCTGTAAAATATTTTCCCTTTCATCTGTTAGTAATACTGACCAACTATAAGGCAAAACAATTCCTGGTTTCTCTGCACTTTCCCAAGATCTTAAGATTAGTGATTGAAAGATTGTGTTTCTACTCCACTGAAATGAAACAGTCAACCCCTCAGAAATGATCTTATGGCCTAAAATTCAAGTGGTTTGCATGTAAATTGTAATTTATTCTGTATTTAAATTTAAGTGTTTTTAGGGAAGACTTAAATCCTAGAAACAAAAGTTGGCAACATATAGCCTGTATGTCTAATCCTGATGGACATCTGACTTTGTACACAAAATTTAACTGGAACACAGACATGCCCATTACATATTATCTACGGCTTCTTTCGTGCTGCAGCAGAAGAGCTGAGTAGCTGTGACAGGGACTGTATGGCCCTCAAAGCCTAAAATATTTGATATCTGGCCTTTCACTGAAAAAGTCTGCCAACCTCTGCCTGAGAGTGTTTTCCACTGCTGAATAACCACTCAAGCGGAGTGGTGGCCATCCTTACATCTCTCTGATAGATCCAGAGGTGCTGGGAAGCACCTCATTTTAGCTGGGGCCTGTGCCTCTGCCCAACACAGAGGGATCACAGTACCAAGAGGTTTGTTGGGGGAGGAGGAATTTGAAGCAAACTCCTTTCTCTTCTGTGGGTCATATCTTACTCGGAGAACTGCGTGAAATGAGCTTCTTTTCAGAAAGGAATTCTTTGATACAAGCATTAAGCTAGGATATTCACCCTCAGATTAGCGCGCTTTTCTGTGGCCCCCCCATGGAGTCTTAATTGGTTGGCTCTTCCAGCAGAATGTGGCTCCTTTGCCTCTAGCACCTGCATTTCAGGAGTGCCCCCTGAAGGGGGCGGTGAAGGCCTCTGGCAAGTAGAACAGAACAGCTGGTACATTAGGAGTAGACCCAACACCTCAACAGTAGGTAGAGCCCTGTAATAACTTGAAATGGCTCATAATTGAGTGTTGAGTTAAAGGACTGGAGGACAGCACAGGTAGGGGCAGGAGCTCAAGAGGCAGGCTGCCAGTACGGCCGTGTGGGACCTGTGACTCCTGGGGTCAAAGCTGAACATCGCTGAGACTTGGTTACTTAATCTGTGAAATGGGGTAATCAGGATATCTATAACATGGGCTTCCCTGGTAGCTCAATTGGTAAAGAACCGCCTGCAACACGGGAGAACCCAGTTCAATTCCTGCATCGGGAAGATCCGCTGGAGAAGGGGTAGGCTACCTACTCCAGTATTCTTGGGTTTCCCTGGTGACTCAGCTGGTAAAGAATCTGTCTGCAATGTGGGACACTTGGGTTCGATCCCTGGGTTGGGAAGATCCTTTGGAAAAGGGAAAGGCTACCCACTCCCGTATTCTGGCCTGGAGAATTCCATGGACTGTGTAGTCCATGGGGTTGCAAAGAGTTGGATATGACTGAGCGACTTTCACTTTCACTTTCTAATATAGTCAGTGTCCCTAGTACAGCACATGGAAGCAATTGATATTATTTATGTGGTCATTTAAGAGGCATATTGCAAAAAAAAAAAAAAAAAAAGGCATATTGGAGGTGGGGGAAAAGGTAATAAGCTTAAAAGAACAAAAATGGTGCACCTTACAACTCTACAGAGTTGGGTCCTAATCCTGTGAATATATACACATCTACAAAGATGCCCGGAAGAGATGCATGAAGATACTCACAGAGGCCATCCCAAGGTGATAGGGTTATGAGTTATTGACATTTTCCTTTTGGTACCTTCCACTGTGATAGAATTTTCTGCACAGAGCATGGATTTTATTATCAGAATAGAAAAACTGAAAGGACACCTGTGACTGAGTTTTTCAAAGAACTTCCCAGGGGACAGGATGGTGAGCCCCGAGAAGCAGTCCCAGGCCAGTGTGCTACAGGACCAGTCACCACCTCAGGGTGTGCCCCTGTGGTGGTTACTGGAACAGCTTTGAATGCCATGCAATGATGGACCAGTGCAAGGGGTTCTGCTTTCTTGCCCAGTCCTTTCATAGCTCTTTCAGTGGGAAAAAGTGACTTGTAAGCCAGACTCAGTTCTGCTCTGGCCTCTCTAGCATTGGGTCTCCTCAGCCAGGCCTGTCTTCTTGCTTTTCAGAGCAGACATGGTGACAGGCTTGTTGTTTGGTTTCTCTCCAGGACTCAGAGGCCAGGCAACTGGCCTGCTCTTCCCCACGGAGCTCTGATGAGGTTCCAGCAGCATTTCTGACCCCTCACAGAGCCCTTCTCCAGGAATATGACAGTTGAAACTAGAACCAGAGGATGAAAAGAGAAAGGAGCTGGAATGCTTTTCAAGAGGGGCTGCAGCATGCCCAGGCCATACTGGGTGGTTGTACCATGCTGTCACAGGGCCTCCAAAGCAGCCGCTGAGTAGCCATCCGCGGCCATGTCTGTCTTGGCCAGCAGAAGCGGAAGCCTTGGGCACTGCACTGGCATGGGGTGGATGTCTCTGGGACAGGCTACAGCCCTGTCTGTGCTTTCCTGAGCCCTGGGCCCAGTTATAACAGTCCCTCTTTGGATTTGAAAATTTAGGAAGAATAGGACATTTTATCGACCTCCTGGGCCAACTAGACATGTCTGGGTCCCCACCTGGACTGGCCAGCTTGGTGACCTGAACTCGAGAAGCCTTAGTCCTGTGCCTCTTGTGTACTGGGCCACTTAGATTACATGTACATTGTGATCCATCTTGGCTGATGCACTTTTATTCCACCAAACAAAAATAGCTTTATTATTTTTCTTGTTAAAAAAAATTTTTTTTTTAAAAATCCCAAGTAATATGGAAAATGCAAAAAAAGCAAGTCACAGAGCAATGGGTAGAGTGGGCTTGCATTTTTACTTTAAAAAAATAAGAAAAAAGTGTAAACTTGATTATATATGCTTAGAAGAAAATCTGGAAGAGTACAAGTCAAATATGAACAGTGGTAAGTATATAATTGGAAATAAAAAATAAACATTATCTACATCCCAGCACCTGAGGCAGCTACTCTTAATATTTGCTTACTATCCTTCTAAGATGTCTCTACACATAAAATAAGTAATTTTACTAACAATACTATGTGTGTTAGCATGCTTTCTCCACCAGCATTATGGCATAGTCTTTCTAGCTAAGTGAGTGTAGAGATCACCAGCAGTGTTTATAATGGTTGTATGGTGCCCTACTGTATGATAGTGAAAGGAAATGTGTTGTTTTCCTCTACTCCTCTACTTCCTTATGTAATGTGTGGGTTTTTTCACACCAAGTAATTCTCCAGTTTTCTGCAGACATCAGTTAGGTGTCCTGCAATTCTGTTCAGTTCTGACTTTTTAAAAAAATTTTTTTAAAGATCTGACTGGTTTTATTCAATGTTTCATGAATTTGGGAGCATCCCCCCGGTAAATAGAAGTGTGCTCCCAGTTCTGACACTGTTTACTTGGAGTTAGCATTAAATCCCACAACTAAGGGTGCGGTCCCAGAAGATTGCTCCCACCTCAGACATTAGCCCCAGGTTGTCAACTGTCCTTCTGACCAACCTGGGGTTCCCATGACCCCCTCTTAGGGTTTGATAACTTGCTAGAACAGCTCACAGAATTCAGATTACTGGTTCATCGTTACAGGATACAACTTAGTTGCAGCATTATTTATGATAGCCAAGACAGGGAAGCAACCTGAGGGTCCATCACTAGATGAATGGATGAAGAAGGTGTGGTGTATATATATATATTCCACTTTAAATATATATATATTATATAATATAATATAATATATATAAAAATATATATATTATATAATATAGTATAATATAATATATATAAATATATATTATATAATATTATATATATATAAATATATATATTATTCACCCGTAAAAAATGAAGACATTCTACTATTTGCAATAACATGGGTGAACCTTGAAGATACTATGGTAAGTGAAATAAATCAGATAGAGAAAGAGCCACTACTCATATATCTCACTTATATGTGGAAATGACCCCCTCTCCCCACAAAAAACACTCATAGATATAGAGAATAGATTGATAGTTGCCAGAAGCAGGGGAGTGGAGAGTTGGGGAAATGGATGTGGGTGGTCAAAAGATACAAGCTTCCAATTATAAAATAAATGTCATGGGGATATAGTGTACAACTTGGTTAACATAGTTAATAATATTGTAGTGTATATTTGAAAATTGCTGAGAGTGTATCTTAAAAGTTCTCATCACAAGAATACTAATTACTGTGTTTGGTGAGGAATGTTAAGTTAACTAGACTTATGGTGGTCCTTTTATAATATATACACATATTGAACCATTATGTTTATACCTGAACCGAATATAATGTTATATGTCAATTATATCTCAATAAAAAGGAAGGAAGAAGGATACTACTCAGCAACAACCAGGTGGGAGAGATGCATGGGTCATGGTTTGCGGGAAGGGGTGCAGAACTTCCCTACCTTCTGCAGGTGTGCCATGCTCTCAGCACTTGTACATGGTCACCCACCCAGAAGGTCTCTGAATCTCATTCTTTAGGGATCTTTATCAAGGCTTTATCGCATAAACAAGACCATTTATTAACTCAAGTCTCCAGAGCTTCTCCCTCCCTGGAGGAGATGGGGTGGGGACAAGGCTGAACATCCCAAGCTTCTAATCAAGACTCGGTCCTTTCAGAGACCAGCCCCCACCATGCGGCCATCCCATAGCTCAGCAAATTAGAACAAAAGATGCTTCTCTCAGTCAGGAAATTTCGAGAGATTTAGGAATGATACGTCAAAAACTGGGGTCAAAGATCAAGAAGAAAGGATGCTTCTAGGACCTTTATCACCTGAGAAATGACAAAGGTTTTAAGAGCTCAAAATGAGAGCCAGGGAGAAAAACCAAAATATATATTTCTTATATTGCAGCATCACAAGTAGTAAGATAACTGCCAGTATAAACAGACCCTTCTTGATGAACTTTCAGTTTCCAGGTTTTCCCCACTTTAGACAGTACTCTAAGGAACATTTTTATGTTTATCTTGGCGACTGTGTTCAATTATTTCAGAATAAATTTCTTTTTTTGGCATAGGTAAATGTTGTTTTTTTTTTTTTTCCTGGCTAATGTACGTATTCCTCTGGTGTTTGCCATGGAAAAGACCCACCTAATCTTTAGTCATTGAGGAAATCACTGAATCATATGGAACTCACTGAAGTGTTCTCTGGGTTTCTTAAACCTTGCATTTTTAGCTTCTGTGGTGACTCTGACCTCACCTCCTTCTCTGTGGATCTTGCCTTATACATGCTTCTAGAGGCAGGATAGAGGAATGTATCAGATCCACCATCGTCAGCAGCAGAGATTTTTTTTTTGAACAAGTGAAATGAGAAGATAAAATAAAGGAGCCCTTTCAGAGTTGGTAAAATGGCTGCTTTTGCTGGAACTCATGTCTAGGCTGGTTTTGCCTGAGCTGCCCACTACTTGAAACTAGTTCTCCAAAACACCAAAGTTCTCCAGAGGGGCTTGTTGGGAATTTCAGAGTTCCTTCAAGTCCTGTCCTGGAGGAATTTGGACTTGTGCTCTGGAAAGAATAACGTTGATAGTAGAAGAGTTCAAGGTCTTTATGCTGCTGACACATTTGGATGTTGATTCTTGATATTGAGGAATCTGATTATTTCCTGCTGGTCTTAGAGGGTCTCCTGGGAGGTAAGGGGTGGCTGTAGCTCTCCCTGGGGTCACAAAATCTGGTAGTGGACACAGTGGAGTGTTCATCCATGTGAACCCTGGCTGGAGGCAGACATCTTGGGTCCTTGGCACCCAGAAGAAATTTCTAGAGTGGAATTTCTGGGACACAGATCTGCACATTTTGTAGTTTGGTACATGTGCATGGCTGTCCTCCATGAAGATGATTCCATAAGGCTGGGTGGCTGCTGGCAATCACTACCTTATGTCCGCTCATCTGTAGTTATGGCCAGTTGGCAGCCCAGGCACTGAGGAAGCACTTTGTAGCTTCCGAAGTCCACAAAGTGAGTCACAGGAGTCTTCCCGTTTTTGGTAACTTCAAGGCTGCCTTGATTCTAAGGTTAAAAGAGTTCTGTGACACTGGGGTCTATAAGCTAAGCCAACCCCATGGCTCTCAGAAAGCCCAGCTAAATGCACTTCCAAGCTTACCCTCATGACTTAGTCCCTGTTCCACCGCTTCAACCAGGAAGAAATGTCCTGACAAGGAGTCTGGTCTAAGTACCAAGCTGTTACCACTCATAATTTGCAGCCTCTGCCAATAACCAGGTCACACAAAGTTGGTTATCCCCAGCCTCCTTCCTGTATCTGAGCGGTAGGGAACTTTGGAAGTGCTTGGGCAGACACATGAATAGCTGAAGGTCTGGTCTTTATACCTGTACCCAGAACTAAGTTTCTGTTTCATGTTCCATCTCCAATATGGTAGAACTTCCTGGGTGCCGCATGCTTCAAACTTGGTGTACCCAGAGAGTAGTGGTTCTCAAACTGACAGAAGTTCTCTAAACTGTGGTTTGTGAGGAATGGCTTTAAAAGTGAGGAAATTGGAAACATTTTACTTTGAAGAAGAGAAGACTTTGGGATGAGGTGTGGAGAATGGTGAACTATGACCCCCCACAGGTGTTTTAAAAATATCTGAGGTCTTGCCATATGGAAGAGGGATTTGACTTTTCTTTGTTACCCAGAGAGGATTAGAAAGCTGTTGACTATTCTTTAAGATGTGGAAGCATCGATAGGCCTCAGGAGGCAGTAGACCTTCCATCTTTGAAGTTGTCCTAGTCAAGTCTGGCTTTAAGTAGAGAGGCTTTAAGTGCTGCATGTGGGATTGGTTATCTGGGGGCTCAAACCACTAAACCCAAAGGCCACTTAAGACATGCTTGTTTCCTTCTAATCCAGCTTCCAGCCGGTTCTGCTGTGCTCTGGTCTGGCTTCCTGCAAACAGCCTGCCTCCTCCCACTTCTTCATGCTTTTGTCTCAGGCCCTTCTTGGTCTGACACTGCCAGGCAATCTCTGAGAACACCCATTAGTACTATAGCTGTGATAAGCGAAGGAAGAGGAGGCCTCATTTCCTGAGGTCAAAATTAGAATCCTGGCTCCCTGAGGAGGTTGTCTGCTCTGCCACAGGGGATGGACTCTGAGGGTCTCACCTCCCACTATGCCCTTCCACCTTCATTCTTTTTCTTGTCAACAGTGGCTGTGTTTTTCAGTGGTAGAATCTTTCAAATGTGTAGAAAGTGAAAGTGAAGTCAGTCAGTCGTGTCCAACACTTTGTGACCCGATGGACTGTAGCCTATCGGGCTCCTCCATCCATGGGATTTTCCAGGCAAGAATAATGGAGTGGGTTGCCATTTCCTTCTCCAGGAGATCTTCCCGACCCAGGGATTGAATCTGGGTCTCCCACATTGTAGGCAGACACTTTACCGTCTGAGCCACCAGAGAAGATGGCTCAGATGTGTAACAGTTCCTTAATTTGTACCGTACTTTCATCTCAAGACAATTTTTTACTTATGTTAATTGTTTTATTTGGTTGTAAAAGCTGCCCTGTAAGGTAGACTATGTCATGTTTTGATACATAAGGAAAGGGATGCAGAGAAGTTAAGTGACTTCTTTAAGGCTGCACAACAAAGGAAAATGTATCAGAAAATAAAGTATGATTACATGGAGACTCCTCACTTGATGCCCTGTTTTTGCCTTGGACACGAGAGTAAACAAAATACATTTGGGCCAACTCTTTGTCCCCATGATTTTGTAGAGGAAAACTGATGAATGCTGAGTGTTGCTTGAACCTTACACTGTGGTGGCCAGTGACAAAGCCAAGAGAAGTCAGTGTTTTATTAATTTATCTTTTTGGGTTGCTGGAGATGAGGCCCACCAGAAAGCTCTCTGGCTTAAAAGTTGATGTTTCAAGCAAATGGCCCATAAACACATGAAAAGAAAGATGTTCACCTCATAATAAGAAAAATACAAGTTAAAGTTAAACTACCCTGAGGTACCACTTCCCACTTGTCAGATTGGCAGAAATCCACATTGGATCACATAACCTGTTGCCAAATTGTGAGGAAACGGGCACTTTCAGGCATTCATGGTGGGTTGCAAAGTGTGCTGTCTTGGTGAAAGAGAACATATCACTGTCTAGCAAAATGCTTATCTACTTACCTTTGCTATAGCAGTTTCACTTCTAAGAATCCGAGACATATATGCAAAAACAGGAAAAGATATTTACAAATGGCTACTAATTAAAGCATTTTTTTACATGTTTGAAACATTACATGTTTGTCATAACTAGTGAAGGTATCTTCTCATGGCAGTAGTGGGTGGGTCCTTGGGAAGACCAGGAAATTTGTGCATGCTTTGTTATGCCTCTGCTTCTGTTGGGTGCTGTCCCCTGGGCCAGTGTAAGTCCCCTGGCCAAGCCTAGGGTCAGAGAATGAAGGATCTACCAAGTTACAGATAAAATGCATATGTTAATTGGGACTTCCAATGCAGTCAGTTTACCGTAGGGTAAAGTACAGGTATTTGTAATTCATATAGCATGGTTTATAGATTTATGATCTTGGTTATGTAAGTAGAATACACTGTGTTAGCGAGATGTCTCTTAAAATGTATAAATCCAGCCATTTCAGATATTTCAATATATATTAACATTATATATATATAATGTTTAAGAATGTGTATGCTCATCATTCTATCTGTGCAATGAAAGATTTGGTGGTAATAATGATAACACTCTTGAGGATAATCAGTGGAACTGCCTCATGCAGAAGGCCAGGGCAGTGGCCTCAGAGTTGTTACTCAGAATGGGAGGCAAATGTGTCAAAGCAAAGAAATTTCTTTTTCACATAGCCTAAAAAGTTGTTGAATATTCAGGGATATAGAATCAAATATATGGTAATGTTGTGACCAAAATAAAACTACAGCCACTGCAGTCTTAAAAAAAAAAGAAAGAAATGTGGAGAAAAATATGTATAGTAAGTTATTTATATAGGAAAACATGTTTTTCTTTATATGTTTTAAGTGGAAGGATAAACCGTTTTATTTTTAAAATGATGATCTATGAGAAAAGGAACAGAATGGGGAGAACAGGAAGCCAGATTTCTCTACATAAACTTTGTTTTTAGGTTTTTGACTTTGGAGTGATGTAAAGTTTATTTAATTACAAAGCAAACAAACAAAAAAGCCTATAATATTACCAAAATATTCCTCATAAAATAGAATGTGATTGATCTATATTTCACATTGTATAAATTTGGTAGTTTATAACCAGATGTATTATTTGATCCTCATTCAGTTCAGTTTGGTTGAGTCACTCAGTTGTGTCTGACTCTTTGTGACCCCATGGACTGCAGCACGCCAGGCTTCCATGTCCATCACCAACTCCTGGAGCTTGCTCAAACGCGTGTCCATCGAGTTGGTGATGCCATCCAACCATCTCATCCTCCCTTTTCCTCCTGCCTTCAATCTTTTCTAGCATCAGGGTCTTTTCCAGTGAGTCACTTCTTTGCATCAGATGGCCCAAGTATTGGAGCTTCAGCTTCAACATCAGTTCTTCCAATGAATATTCAGGACTGATTTCCTTCAGGATTGACTGGTTTGATCTCCTTGCTGTTGGTCCTCATTATATTCTACAAAAGCATTGAGGAAATTTGAGTAAGAAAGTATAATAATACAGTGAAGATTCCTAGATGAGAAGATTGTCTTGTTTGCTTTGTTTAAAGATTGTTAATGCATATCAGTAATGGAGAAAATGACATTACTACCTAATATTGAAAAATAAAAGGTGTCTGTCTTCTGAAGAAAATTATAAAACAAAACCCAAAATGAACATTTTTCCTGTCTTGGTTTTCTGTGCTATAAAACTGATTTTCACAAAGTTAATGACTTAAAACAACATGTCTTTATTGTTAGTTTCTTTGGGTCAATGGTCTAGACCCAGCTTTGACAGGTCCTCGGCTTAGGGTCTCACAAGGCTGATATGGAAATGGCTGAAGGCTGCATCCTTATTTGGAGGCCATCCTGGGGAGAGATTGCTTCCAAGTTCCCTCAGGTTGTTGGCAGAATTCCTTTCCTTATGGCTGTAGGATTCAACACAGCTTGCTTCTTCAAAGTCAGCAGTGCAGAGTCTCTGATGTGTGTGTGTATCTCAACAGTCCTTTTTTTATTTTTTAAGATTTTTCACCTAATTCAGTCAAGTACACCAAAAATTATCTCCCCATAATTAACTCAGAATCATTTGGTTGGGCTTCATATCCTTTAGGATGGCTACTGTTAAGAAAAAGAAAACACCAGAACATAATGTGTTGATGAGGATGTGGAGAAATTGGAAACCTCGTGCACCGCTGGTATGAATGTAAAATGGTGCAGCCAGTATGGAAAATAGTACAGAGGTTTCTTGAAAAATTAAACATAGAATTGCTGTATGGTTAAGTAATTCCACTTCCAGGTACATATCCAAAAGAATTGAAAAGCAAAGTCTCCAAGAGTCAGTCGTACACCCATGTTCATAGCAGCATTATTCACAGAGCCAAAAAGTGGAAGCAACCCAGTGCCCATCAACAGAAGAATGGATGGATAAAATGTAGTGTATATGTACAGTAGAAAATAAACAGCCTTAAAAAGGAAGGGAATTGTGACACTTCCTACAACATGAATGAACCTTGAGGACATTATTCTAAGTGAACTAAGCCTGTCACAAAAGGACAAATGTTGGATGGTTTTATTTATATGTGGTACCTGGAGTAGTCAGCTTCACAGAGACAAAAAGTAGAATGGTAACTGCCAGAAGCAGGAGAGAGTGGAGAATTGGGAGGAGTTGTTTAATGGGTATAAAGTTTCAGTTTTGCAAGAAAAGAGTTTTGGAGATTGTTTGCACAACAAGGTGGATGTACATAATAATAATGAATTATTCACTTAGATTGTTCAGATGGTAAATTTTATATGTATTTCAGTGCAAGAAAAAATTTAAAAATCAAATGATTAGGGATCTTAATAATGTGTAAAATCCCTTCACTTTCATATTCTCTTGGAAACCAGCAGATTGCAGGTCTTGCCCACGCTCAAAGGGAGAGAATACAGGATATGAACAGCAGGGGGAAGGAAGCCATGGGGACTTCCTTAAAGTTGGCCTAAAAATTCATTTGCTAAAAATTCAAAGCAAAATGTAGCAAACGAAATTCACAGCATATCCAACTAGAAAAAAGCCTGTGCAGCAACGAAGACCAAGCACAGCCATTTAAAAAATCTTTTTAAAAGTCTTTGTTCATAGTAATACTTAAAAAGGTAAACAAACAGGGTCCTGCTGTATAGCACAGAAGTTATATTCAACACCTCTGATCTTGAATATATCAACGTCAATATATTTATGTGTTCAGTTCAGTTCAGTTCAGTCGCTCAGTCGTGTCCGACTCTTTGCAACTCCATGAATTGCAGCATGCCAGGCCTCCCTGTCCATTACCAACTCTCAGAGTTGACTCAAACTCACGCCCATCGAGTTGGTGATGCCACCCAGCCATCTCATCCTCTGTCGTCCCCTCCTCCTCCTGCCCCCAATCCCTCCCAGCATCAGGGTCTTTTCCAATGAGTCAAGTGTTCCCATGAGGTGGCCAATATTTATGTGTGTGTGTGTGTGTGTGTGTGTGTGTGTGTGTGTGTGTATATAATCAGTATATTCTCTATATATACATATATGTATAACTGAATCAGCTTGCTGTACAGCAGAAATTAACATAAAATTGTAAATCAACCAACTTCAGTAAAATAAATTCTTAAGAAAAGGCAGTCAAACCACAAGAACCTCATTTGATCATCTTTTTAGAAGACATGACCATTTGTCATTCTGAAAACTAGCAAATAAAGGAAAAGAGCCACACATTTGATCTGCCTTTCCTGTAAAAATTACCTCAAGGTAACTTTCGAGATGATTTCCAGCTAAAAAAGCTATGAAATATTAGATCTAGCTAGTGTCATTACTGTCTGCTAACATCACAATCTAGCTCTAACCTTTGGTATTTACAAGAAACATCAAGGGACAGAGCAGCATGCTGAATGACATCATGGGGATGTAAAATCCAGACTGGGAAATTCTACTGGACAAAAAGCCTGTTTCCTTCAACCAGGAGAGAAAAAGAAAAAAACTTTGAGATTAGGAGGCTTAAAAAGTAAACCATCTAATGGGTTAGATCCCTGGGTTAGGAAAATCCTCTGCAGGAGGGCATGGCAACTCACTCCAGTATTCTTGCCTGGAGAGTCCTCATGGACAGAGGAACCTGGTGGGCTCCAGTCCATAGGGTCACAAAGAGTCAGACACGACTGAGTGACTAAGCACAGCACAGCACATCTAAATACACTGTATGGTCCTTGTTTGAATAGTAATATGATCAAACCAACTGTCAAAGACATTTATGAAAGATCAATTTGAACAGTAACTTTGATATGTGATAATCTGAAACTACTGTCAAATTTTTTAGGTTTGATGCCTATAATTGTGGTTATGCTTTTAAAAGTGTCCTTACCATTTAGAGATCAAAACTAAGATATCCATGGGTGAATTGATATAATATCTGAGATTTACTTCAAAGTAATCATATGAGGTTAGGGTAGAAGCTGAGGGAGTGGTTACAGATGATTTAGAACTGCCCATGAGAGTTAATAATTATAGCTAAGTGATATTTGGGAATTTATTGTATTATTTTCTCTACTTTGGTTGAAAATTCACCTTGACAAGTTGTTTGGTTTGTTTCTAAGTTTCAGACCAGGAGTCACAAAAAAAATATGTATATATTTTAATGTAGTTTGGAGAGATTTGAAGTACAAAGCTGTACAGTGGGCTGGCCAAGTCTTAGCAGATTAAGTAAGAAAGAACTCCTTGAAAATTATGTTCTCTAATACCCAGGTCACCGCTGTACCGTAATGCTTTCCTTCCTCCTGTTTCAGTGTGGTTGGTGGTTGGGAGAACGGTTGAAGTTCACTGGTTTTGGTTTGATTGATTCATCAGTTTCCCCTGCCGCCTGACTGCGTCTAGTGACTCACTCAGGAATGACTTCCTGAGAGTACTGGGGTGAAGCCTGAGCTCCACCCCAGGCCTGCCATTGAATGGTTCCACCTTGCTTACATCTAAACTCATAGCTGGGATGAGGGCAGACATGTTTTCTGAAATGAGAATGGCACTTGAGAGAAGACTTGCTTTTCTCACCTATGTAACTTCTTACCTGGTTCCAGAAGGTTTCCCTCTTCATATTTGTTGGAAACCAAACACTTTATCTACGTAAAGCTTGGGCAGAACCAGGTTCTTCCCTTGAAAGGAACTGGAGCTACATCCTGTCTTCACCATCCTCTTTGCTGAAGAAAAACAGAGATGGTTGTTTTATCTGCACCTTCCTAGCCTGTGTGTGCCAACAGTACACCTCTCTCCATTCCCAAAGCAAGTGCAAAATGACAACAAAGCAAAAAGGTACCTTAGAGTGTCCCTCCAGGCTTCCAGACTTCTGCAAAGTAACAAAATGCCCTTCCTCTGGAATTTAGGCAGAATGAGGGCTGTGCTAAAGTTCTTTGACTCAGATGCTCAGAGATACGAATGCAGCTTTGTTCCATCGTAAGAGTGCTTCTGCTCTGTTTATCCTAACAAATGAGAATAGGAGGTATGTGTGGTCATCTTCACCTGGGCTTTTCAGGTTGTTGATCTATAGCTATGTCTACAGATCTTAGATTTTAGACCTTTTTTCTTTTTTTTGAAGAGAACAGTTGCCTTTATTATTAAAATGATCAAATAGGAAATGTTGATTGTCAAAGTATCATGAACAAAATCACTTAACAGATCTTGTCCTTGTCCCCAGAGATCTTGTATGTCAAAGAGCATAAAAACAGACTATTAATAGAAATTTAAAATAATATCCTAAGATTTTAGACATCTTAAGAGCAATGTTAACCCTGAGCTGTAAAGTAGTAAGAATGTTAGAAGTGCTAGTAAGAAACAGTGTACAGAAATAGGACTAAGAACAAAAGTTGCAAGGGAGAGAAAAGGGATTGTTTTTATGTAACTGACCATAACCACCAAGAGAAGAAGAAAAATAAAGTAACAGGAAAAGTGTGAAATCTGTGGCAACAGGACCAGCATCATCAGTCTGGTTAATTTAGAAGGTGGGGCATGTGTTTAAGAATTTGAAAGCTTAGATGGTGAAAGTGCCACTGGTGACATGTTAGATGTGAGCCAAGGGTGGCCCCTAGCTTCCTGACTGGGCCAGATCTGTGTCACTGCACACAGAGTTCCTGCGGCATGTCTGAGGGATCAAGGAGTTCTTTCTGATTTTATTTTTTTTAATGTAGTAATAATATGTAAGTACATTTTGGAAGGCTAGAAATTCAGATTCTACAGATAAAGCCCTCCTTAACCACACAACCCAATCTCAGGCCCCTCCCTAAAAAGAGCCATTTATCTGTATGACCTTCTAGATACTTTTTTTTCTATGTATTCACCTTCTTCTAGGTACCTAAAGAAATGAAATGGGTTTACTATTTTTTTTCTTCTTTTTTTTTCATTTATTTTTATTAGTTGAAGGCTAATTACAATATTGTAGTGGTTTTTGCCATACATTGACATGAATCAGCCATGGATTTACATGTGTTCCCCATCCCGATCCCTCCTCCCACCTCCCTCCTCTTTTCCTTCTTTAATGTAAGTGAAATGGTACTGTTCTTCACAGATCGATTTTTTCAATTAACAGTATGTCTTGCGGATCTTTCCACGTCAATATATGAAGATTTATCTGTTTTTTTCTTTTTTACTGTTGCCTATGATTTGGTAGCATGTTTAGGCCATCGTTTAACCATTTTCTTAGTGATGCACATTCGGGCTGTTTCACTTTTTCCATAATCACAAACAATGCACCGATGCTGCAAGCATCCTTGTTCATTCCTCCTTGGGCATGTGTTCTGCTCTAGGGTGGATGCTAAGAAGTAGACTGATTGAGTCAAAGGGAATGTATCTTTATTGATAGTTTCTGCCACGTGGCCCTCCACAGTGACTATGCTAGTTTACATATTTGTTGTTGTTTAGTCGCTAAGTCGTGTCCGACTCTCTTGTGACCCCATGGACTGTAACCCGCCAGTCTCCTCTGTCCATCAGATTTCCCAGGCAGGAATACTGGAGTGGGTTGCCACTTCCTTCTCTAGAGGACCTTTCTGACCCAGGGATCGAACCTGTGTCTCCAGCATTGGCAGGAGGATTCTTGACCACTGAGCCACCGTGGAAGCATTAGCAACTAAATGGATTTTCCTGTGGATTTAAATACTAG
Organism: Odocoileus virginianus; assembly: GCF_023699985.2. Lineage (NCBI taxonomy): Eukaryota > Metazoa > Chordata > Mammalia > Artiodactyla > Cervidae > Odocoileus > Odocoileus virginianus. The sequence continues at coordinate 6,365,608 of NC_069680.1, forward strand.
TCTCTTTAGGAAAGAGGCAGAAGGAGTAGAAGCATGCACTTGATTTTAAAACTTTAAAACATTCCTTGGCATTTTGAGGGGTTGAAATGTACGTAGGGGTTGAAATGTACGTAGGGGTTGCAAGTTTAAAATCTTTTTTGTTGGAGAAGGAAATGGCAACCCACTCCAGTATTCTTGCCTGGAAAAGTCCATGGACAGAGGAGCCTGGTGGGCTGAAGTCCATTGGATTACATGACTGAGCATGTGTGCATGAGGGTGGAGGGAGATGGGTTGGTAGCAATAAAGTGATAGAACTAAAAAAAAAAAATTAAAATAAAAAAATAAAATATTTTTTGTTATTTTGGCTTTTGGAACAAAGGAGCTTGGAATCTGCTCTGCGTGTTGGTGGCGAGTCCTCTGTGCCAGTTCAGGAGAGTGAGAGGAGCACAGACAGGTTTTGCCCAGTTACTAGCCTCTGGGCAGAAGACTCCGCCTTTCCATACTGAAAGATGTCTAAACACATGGAGTTGCTTTAATAGAGAAGTGAAAGCATCTGCCAGTTTAGGACTCAGGGCTCTCTGGAAGGCCCTGAATTCCTTACAGGAGGGCATGGCCATGGTGAGTGGAGGAACAGGATTTGACTAGTGACAGCTGCTACCCATGGCAGATAGATCCCTATGAGCTCCCACTGCAGTCAAGGTCCTCGCCATCCACATGGGGAGAATGAGGGTGTCCCACTGGGACCCTGTGTGTATGGACATGGAGTGTCCGGGATCTGCTGTCGGCCTCTGGAGTCATCCCCACTACCAGGTAGAGAGCCTGTCTTGAGACTCGCTTTGGGGGGAGTACCCTGGGGGCCACTGGCAGCCCGCCAGCCCCCTCCTGTGCTAATTTTGCTGAGTTTCTCTGCTTATGAAAGGGATCTTCTTTCCCCTGCACTGTTTGCGTTTGTATCTTCGTCTTTGAGGAAGGGGGAGGAAGGTGGAGAGCCAGAGGTTGTTGAGAAAATACATAGGGAAACAATTTGAGTCTCCTTGGACTGGCTTTCCAATCCTTGGCAATTCCTTTGATTCTGGACGAAACCTAGAAGGAATATCCTTTCCTTTCCCCTTCAGTTTTGTAAGAACAAGCACGTCTCCTCTTGCTCTTCCTGACTTAATCAAGTGCTATGGCACGCCCACTTCCCCAGCCGTGTCTTGCAGCCACATTGAGCCAGATTAATGTCACACAGAACTAGTTGAAGGACTCTCTCTAACCAAACACTCAGATTCACTTTTTCAGTCTTGAGAAACTGCCTTCAGGACTTTTAAAAGGTGGGAGAAGGGGGTTGAATTCTTGCTTCCACCACTTGACCAGGTGGGAAAACCTTGACACCATCCACCCAACTGTGAAGAACTTTGCCTGCTGGCCACAAAAGCCCGTTAACACACGTATAGGCAGTCTGTCTCTCTCCCGCCTCCACACACTGTTTGTTTGTTTTGTGGTTATTTCCTTCTTTCTTAAAGAAAGAATCCTGTCTCGGCCTTTCTTTGGAGGAGTGTGATTTGAAGCGCTGCAGCGGGGCGATTGTGCAATCGGCTCCTGGAATCTCCTTCCTACAGCCTGCTGTGCATGTGTACTCAGAAGGGCATGGGTGCCAGATTCTGTTGTTCTGTACCAATTGGTGCTTCTAAACTCATGTCCCCCTCATACTGTCTCCTTCCAGCACTCAAGTGTTAAAGGGGAATTACCCGGGACATAGTCATTTTTTGCTCCTATGTGATACCCATGGTCTCACCACTGCTGCAGGACTCCGAACAGAACACAGCTCTGGCTTGGAGCTGGGGGGTCCAGGCAGGCGGGCAGAGAAGTATCCACTCATGACTTTGTTTGGCTCCCTGGAGGAAGGAGAGTTGCTGTTGACAGGAAAGGTGAGCGCTGATCTTCCCCAGCAAGAAGAAGGTCTGCTCCCTTCCCTCGGCCGTGCTTTCAGATGGAGGTAGAGGAGGCCCGCGGGAGGCTCTGGGTCTGAGGGTGCTAGAACAGCGAGGGCAGTGTCCTCTGGCTGATGCCTGGGGCGCCCCCTCCCCAGAATGGGCACAGAATCTCACAGGTGTGTTAAGGGCTCCAGAAATGTAATCTGTGGCAGTGGCATCGAGCTGTCCTACACCCTATGACCTCAGAAAATGCTGGAGGCTCCTCATTTCTAGAAATCTACCATGACACAAATAGATGAGGCAATATACAACCCCACCCCTTTCCCTATAGCTTGGCTTAGAACAAGCAAGGAGAAAGCACCAGGGCTTAGAAATTAGGACAGGATTACATGGAGATCCAGCCGGGGCAGTGGGCAGACTAAGTGGCTTCAGTTAGTATTTGGGCTGGCCAGAGGCTGACAGGGCTGACTTTGAACTTCACCCCCTCCACCACATTGGCTAGGCCTGGGTTGTTCAGCAAAACCTCCAGGCTCTCTCCTCCTCCTGCTGGGGCATCTGGAGGCTGCTCAGGCCTGTGCAGACTTGTGTTTCTACCCATTTAATGTATTGCAGTTCATGGGCCTTCAGTTGACTTGAAGGGGCTCTCTTCCAACCTCAGAGGAGGCCTTCTCTGGGCCCAGCTCCAGCAGCCCACAGTGGGCCTTCTCAGGAAGGAGAGGGGGTGAGGCCATTGCCAGATTCTCCCCACCCGGAATGTTGGTTTGATCCTGGGGCTTTCTGAGACAGGGGAGGCCACCTGACCTTCCCGCTCAGCCATCTGTGTCGGAACATCTGGCTTTCAGGGAAAAACTGCTTAGCTGTCTTAGGAACCAACTGTGTGTCTTCATTTGGGAAGCATGGAAGGCTTCATCATCAAAGTGATTTTTGAGTACCAAGAAGATGAGAGGGATGGAAAGATGATGACGGCAACCCCATTGTTCAGAGTTTGACCCTAAAGTTGACAGACTCCAGTCTACCAGCCTGCTTTGGTCCACCTCTTGTTTTCTTCCACTTCCTGAAGCACCTCTTGCAGATCCGCAACACCTTTGACACCTGTCCCAGTTCAGCTGGGCTTCCTGCCTTTGCTCTTCCTGTCTGGAGCACAGGTAACCATCTGCAAGCATGAGTGCTCCTGGCATCAGCTACGAGAAACCCTGTCTTTAAGGCTCCAGGAGATAACATTAACCCGTTCTCCTCAGACCAAGCTTATGGATTCTGACTACTGAGATGGGGGCTGGGGGAGGCGGGGGAGCTCATCCTATACTTCCACACAGAATGGAGACAGTCACTCTCCAGAGTTGGGGTGACTTAAGAACTCTTGAAGAATGCGTTTGTCTCTCCCTGTTTCAAAGGCAGCACTCATTATTTTGCAAACAATAGCTGTTTCTTCTGCAACCCATTTCCCTAGATTTTGCTAACTTCTTCAATCCAGCACAGTCCAACTTCAAACCACCATGACTAAAGCTGGATGTTCACGAGGTAGGGTAGGGTGACAGCCAATTCAAGGGGTCAGTTAGAATCTGCACAACCATATGGGCCCCCCTGCCCCAACCTTTTATGAGTTCTTGCCAGGGAGTTGTTTGTTATTGGGGAAAGAGACATCCAGTGATGAAACCTTTCTTTAAACTGAGCAAGGGGCAGAACTGAAGCAAGTATTTTTTGGATCCTTTACCACCCTGGAGTGGTGTGAATTTGCCAAACAGGCTGCAGCAGCGGGATGGTACTGCAATGTGGTACTGGGAGGCAGAGCGGAGAGGAAGAGGGAGGGAATGTGAAGTGGCCTCCAGGCCTCACCTGGAAATGCCGCCTTCACACCTCCTGGCAGCCCCTCTGCCGTGCTTTGGGTGGGGTTCCCAGGGATGTCTGGGTAAGGACATTTGAGGGGACCAAAGAGAGGAAGGGAGAGGGAGCGAGCTCCTCTAACCACTGGGCTGAACAGTTGGGCCCCCAACCGAGGCAGTATTAGCATTTGAAAACCCCTGTGAGGGTGGGCTCAGGGCCTGAGAGCAGAGACTGTGGTGGCTCCACACAGAACGGGGCTGAGCATCCGGGGCATAAAGACCAGGCCGGACTCAAGAATGAGTCCATTGTGGCTTTGTCCCAGGCTTGAAAACTGTGACCAAGGCTCTTTCATTGTTAAGAAAGACTGTTTCTTGGCCAGAGCAGAGCTCAAAAGTCTGGTTCCCCCAGCAGGCAGGTCTGGGAGGTTGTTAGCTATGTGCTCTCTGAACCTTTCTGTGGGTAGTTAAGACCGTCTCGCTCCGGATCATGCAGGCTGGTGTGTTGGTTCTGGAACTGCAACCCGGGTCTGTCTCCCAGTTGACTAAAGTCAGCCCCTTCCCAAACTGTCTATACAGAGTAGCTTTTTGTCATTCATATTTCATTTAAACAGTGTAGCTTTATACAGCATGTATTTTTAAATTGATGTTAATTGTGGTTAATGAAGGTCGTAACTCCAAACCTCTGTAGCCTCTTCCCTGTTTCCAGCCAAAGTCGGCTTAGAGGTGGGGCGCTGGAGGGAACTGGCCACACTCTTCCTTAATCCAGGAGCAATGGTGCCACCTACTGGCAGTTGCTGTTAGCTACAGGTTCTGTGGCCTGTCCTGTTTTCTGGTAAAGGCACTTTGACCCAGATGGAAGTAGCAGTATTCCAGTCCAGGAGTAACTGCAGTGGAACGTGCACTGAGTAGGCACACTCTTTCCTGCTTACAGATGTGGAAGGGCTTAGAGACTGCGATTGGGCAAGTTGCCCAGGGTCACAGAGGCAAATAGGCTTCCTCGGTGGCACTTAGTGGTAAAGAACATGCCCGCCAGTGCAGGTTAGATGTAAGAGACACAGGTTTGATCCCTGGGTAGGGAAGACCCCCTGGAGAAGGGAATAGCTACCCACTCCAGTATTCTTGCTTGGAGAATGCCATGGACAGTGGAGCCTGATGGGCTACAGTCCATAGGGTCATACCGAGTTGGACACGACTAAAGTGACTTAGCACGAGCATGCATGCAGTGGAGGCAAATAGGACAGAGCCTTCCCACCTGCAAAATTAGCCAGTTGGCCAGGGTTTGCCAAAGCCAGCAAGAGATTTTAGATGGTAACTGGACAAAGCACTCAATACTGTGACTAGTGAGAACTGTCTTCCCTCTTCAGTTCTGATTCAATCCTGCTGAGTTTGTCAGTTTGATATGATGCTTTAAACCTTTAACAGTCTTTGACCCTTATTTATTTCAGTTTTTAACAATGTTAGATAGGCAGCAGTATCAGTTATAAATTATTAACTTTTTTCATTAAATTATTTTGAAGTTACCAAAATTATTTTCCACTTTATGACGGGCAACCTTGGTTTTCTGTTTTCCTTATGTAGTATAGTGATATGACATTTCATTTTAAAGTAAGTTTGTTAGGTTTAAAAAAGTGAGTCACTTTTAGGGGGGAAATACAGGTAGGCAATGGTATGGGTGTACACAGATAATGTTGAAAATCCTGATGGATGTTACGGGTGACTCAAAAGTGTGGGCGATGTTGCACTGTGCCCGTCCTGACTGGCTTGCTTCACAGCGTTGGGCAATCTTGAGGATCCTTTCCTTCTTTGTAGGAAATGAAAATGGACTAGGTGATCGTATAGGAGGACTATAAAATGCTGTGAAGTCTGGGCACTACGGTTCAGGTTTCTCCCAGGTCAGGCTGCTTTACCTTTGAAGGTAGTAACAGTCCAGAGCCTTGTTTCTTCCACTTTTCTCCTCCCACAGGATTCTTCCCTTTTACCTGCTGCATTTTCTTCTTCTTAAAAATCACCTTTACAAAGATATAATTCACATATTTTATAGTTCACAGCTATGAGACCATTACCCCAAAAAGCAGCTCCAGACCAGTCACTTCCCATTCCCCCTTACCCAACCCAGCCCTGGGCAACCACTAATCTATCTCCATAGATTTGCCTACTCAGGACATTCTGTATTAATGGAATCACACATGGCCTTTTGTGACTGGCTTCTCACTTAGCATCATGTTTTTGCTATGTTGTTCATGTTGTGGCATGTATCAATACTTCAGCATTTTGTATTGCCAAATAATATTCCATTGTGTGGATATACCACATTTTATTTATTCATTCATTAGTTGATGGACACTTGGGTTGTTTCCACCTTTGGGCTATTATAAATAATGCTGCTGTGAACATTCAGATACAAGTCCTTGTGTGGACATGTTTTCATTTCTTTTGGGTATGTACCTACAAGTGGAATTGTTGGGTCATATGGTAATTCCATGTTTAGTATTTCATGGAATCACCAAACTTTTCCAAAGCAGTTCCACTGTTTTACATGGGCTTCCTGGTAGCTGAGCTGATAAAGAATTTGCCTGCAATGCAGGAGATCGTGGTTTGATTCCTGGGTCAGGAAGTTACCCTGGAGAAGGGATAGGCTACCCATTCCAGTATTCTTGGGCTTCCCTGGTGGCTCAGGTGGTAAAGAATCTGCCTGCAATGCAGGAGACTCGGGTTTAATACCTGGGTTGGGAAGATCCCCTGGAGGAAGGCATGGCAGCCCACTCCAGTATTCTCGCCTGGAGAATCCCCATGGACAGAGGAGCCTGGCTGGCTATAGTCCTTGGGGTCAGAAAGAGTCAGACATGACTAAGCACAGCACACCACCACTAATGCAGAGGGGATCCAGTTTTTCCAAATCCTCACCAATACTTGTTATTTTCTGAGGTTTTTGTTTGCTTTATATTTTTGTTTTTATAATGGCCATCCTAATGTATGCATGAGGGCTTCCCTTATAGCTCAGTCAGTAAAGAATCTACCTGCAGTCCAGGAGACCCGGGAAGATTCCCTGGAGAAGGAAACAGCAACCCACTCCAGTATCCTTGCCTGGAGAATCCCATGGACAGAGGAACCTGGCAGGCTACAGTCCATGGGGTCACAAGAGTTGGACGCAACTTAATGGCTAAATCAATCAGTGTATATAAAGTGGTTATTTCCTTGTGGTTTTCATTTGCATTTCTTTTCACTTTCTTGAATCACAACAGGTTTTAATTTTAATGAAGTCCAATTTATCTTCTCTTTGTCTGTGTGTGCTTTTGGTATCTATCTAAGAACATTGCCTAATCCAAGGACAGAAGACTTACTCTTACATTTCTTCTAAGAGTTTTGTAGTGCTAACTATTATAGTTAGGTTTATGATCCATTTTGAATTAAGTTTTATTTATGGTTTAGAGAAGGAATCCAACTTGATTCTTTTGAATGTGGATATTCATTTGTTCCATCACTATTTGCAGAAAAGAGTATTATTTCCTGTATTGAATTATCTTGACTATCTTGTCAAAAATTAATTGCCCATAAATTTGAGGGTTTGTTTCTATAAATTCTGTTACCTTGATCAAATGGTATTCTTGTGTCAGTACCACACTGTCTTGATGACTGTAGCTTTGTAGCAAGTTTTGAAAACAGAAAGATTAAATAGTCCATCTTTTTCAAGATTGTTTTGGTTATTCTGGGTTCTTTGCACTTTCAAATGAATTTTAAAATCAGGTTGTGAATTTTTGCAAAAAACGGGGAGGGGGGCATTTGGCATTTTGATAGGGACTGTATTAAATCTGTAGTTCAATTTGGGGAATATTGCGATCTTAACAATATTAAGTCTCCTGGTTTATGAGCAATTTCCATTTGTGTAGGTCTTCTCTATTTTCTTTCAGCAGTTGTTTTATAGTTTTCAGAGTACAAATTTTACATTTCTTTTGTTAAATTTATTCCCAAGTATTGTATTCTTTTTGATTCTGTTGTGAATGGAATTATTTTATCAATTTCATTGTCAAGTTGCTCTTTTTAGTGTATGGAAATATATGTACTAGCTGTTTATTATTCTTGTACTCTGAAATGTTGCTGAACTTGTTTTTTTCTGATAGTTTTTTAGTAGATTGCTTAGGATTTCAATGTATAAGATAATGTCATCTATAAATTGAGATAGTTTTATTTCCTTGTCGGTCTATCCAAATTTTTATTTTTTCTTCTTACCTTATTGCCTTGATTAGAACCTTTAATCAAACCTTTTTTGGTTTGTTTGTTTTGTTTTTTAGAACCTAGGGAACGATTCCCTCTTAGTCCTTCTTTTCTTTTTTTTTATTTTATTTTAAGTTTTACTATTTATTTATTTATTTTTGGCTGCACTGGGTCTTCCTTGCTGTGCACGGGCTTTCTCTAGTTGTGGTGAGCAGGGGCTACTCTCTAGTTGCAGTGTGCAAGCTTCTCCTTGTGGTGGCTCCTCTTGTCGTGGAGCACAGGCTCTAGACACACAGGCTTCAGTAGTTGTGGCTCTAGGGCTCCCTACAATGTGTGGAATCTTCTCAAAGCATGGATCAAACCCATGTCCCCTGCATTTTCAGGGGGATTCTTAACCACAGGATTACCAGGGAAGTTCAGAACCCCTAATACCATGTTGAATAGAAGTGGTGAGAGCCAGTATCTCTGTTTCATTGTTGATCTTAGAGGGAAACAATTCAGTGTTTCATCATCAGGTATGATGATAGCTGTAGATTTTTTTGTAGGTGCCCTTTAACAGATTGAAGAAGTCTCAACTATTCCTAGTTTGAGTGTATTTGTCATAAAAAGAAGTATTGGATTTTGATAAATGCTTCTGTGTCTATGGAGAGAATCATAATTTTCCAGAAAAGCTGTATTCTGTTGACGTAGTATTTACTACATTGATTTTCTTAGGTTAAACTAACTTTGTATTTCTGGGATAAATCTCACTTGGTCATTGTGTCATTTTATATGTTGTTGTATTCAGTTTGCTGATATTTTTGTTGACGATTTTTGTGTCTGTGCATAAGGGATATTGGTCCATGGCTTTCTTTTCTTGTAATGCCTTTGGTTTTGGTATCAGGGCTTCATAGAATGAATTGGGAAGTGTTATCTTTTTGTTTGTTTGTTTGAATTTTGGAAAAGTTTATGAAAAACTGGTATTAATTCTTCTCTAAATGTTGGTAGAATTTACATTGAAGTCATTGGGCCTAGACCTTTTATTGTGGGGGGAAGCTTTTAATTACTAATTCAGTCTTTTTACCGGTTGTGTTGTTTCTTACTTGCAGATCACGCGTGCTGTTTATAGACACATACTTCTGTAAAGGGGAGAAAATCTGGGAGGAGCAGGCCGAGCAGGAATTGGGAGATTTGGGGGTTTGTAGTTGACTCTCCTTGTGCCTTACTTTAAATGTTGATTGAAAAGTGAAGAGATCTTGACAGTTGCAGATTCCCAGATCATAAGTAACAGACCACAATGAACTACTATACACCAGTTCTACTACTAACTATAGTTAGTATGAACTACGACAGTTATATAAAATATGAGGTAGTTGACAATTTCAGCTATTTCAGAATGAAAAATACAAACTTACTTCATGATTATTTAAAAAAATAAGAATAAGAAATGAAGTAGTTATTGTACATAAAACTATAGTAACCAAAACTGTATGGTATTAACATTAAAAAGACACATAAATCAGTGGAACAGTGTAAAGGACCCAGAAATAAAGCCACACGTGTGGTCAATTAATTTACAAAGTCAGAAAAAGAGAGATAAGTATCATATGATATCATTTACATGTGGAATCTAAAAAAATAAAAGGAAAAGTAAAAACCAAGCTCATAGATACACATAACAGAGGTATAGTTGCCAGAGGGGAGAGGAGGTTGCTGGTGGGGGCGGGGGGCACAGGTAGGTGAAATTGGGTGAATGGAGTTAAAAGGTACAACTTCCAGTTACAAGATAAATTCTAGGGAGGTGTATACAGCAGAGTGGCTACTGTCAACAATACTGTGTTGTATACATGAAAATTCTTAAGAGACTAGATCCTAAAAGTTCTCATCACAAGAAAAACAAAAATCTGTAACCATGTGTGGTGATGGGCTTGTTGTGATAATAATTTAACAATATATACATATAACAAATCATTATGTTGTGTGGCTTAAACAAATATAATACAATATTATATTTATATTTAATAATTTATAATTAAGGATAAAATATGAGGTAACTTTCTGTTTGTTGATATAAAATGATCTCCAGGATACATAATTTTGAATGAAATGTGCAAAACAGTGTGAAGGGAGAAGAAATGGAAAGGACCTGTAAATGCTTTCAGTCTGGTAAATGCAGGAGACCTGTGGAAGGACACCAAGGTGAAAGGCAGGGGTGCAGAAAACTTCATAGCATCTGTGTATTTTGCCCTTGTGGCTCTGCCACCTTGCGCATCTTTCTTTAAAGCAGTGGGCCTGTGTGAAGGGCAACAGTGAGACTTCCAGGTGGCCGTATTTGCACGTTTCTCTTAGGCAGCCTGAGCCCAAAGCCTGTGTCCTCCAGGGCAACAGCTGCCCCTCTGGGCTGCATGTCTCTGCCGAGGTGTGTGAGGCATGGTCAGATCTCCATCTGCTGAGGAGCTAGTCCCTAAATCTCTCTGCCTGTGGGAAATTCAAAGGCCCTCCAAGGTTGGGAATTCCTGTTTGAACAGTTTCAGCCGCGCAGAAATCCTAGTATGTTTTTCCAAGGTGAAGGGCTTTCACGGCCCCCCAGCCTTCCTGTGGACTTCTGGCCGGATGGCCCAACAGTAAAGTACTTCATTCTTTCTTGGCAGACCTGATCATGGCTGCCCCTTCCCCCGCAGAACTCCCCCAGTGAAAATACTGGAGGAGTGAAGGTTCCAGAAGTTGTTGGACCACCCCCCCCCAAGTGAGCAGCCCCACTGGCAGCCTGTCATAGTCCACCGAAGACTGGCAGGATTGGCGAGCAGGAATGCATTTGATTTTGGGGAAATAGTCATACTCTTTGCTCTCATCTGAGTGAATGCTTCCCCTCCTTCACTGGGACCTCCTTGGAAGGCTAGGGAGCCTCCCAGCCCAGGCTTCTCAGGCCCCAGGTTGGGCTCCAGGGCTGGCTGCCGAGCCTCAAATGCTGAGGACCCTCACATCTCTCCACAGAGAACACCTTCTGCAGTGGCGACCATGTGTCTTGGCACAGCCCTTTGGACAACAGTGAGTCGAGAATTCAGCACATGCTGCTGACAGAAGACCCGCAGATGCAGCCCGTGCAGACACCCTTTGGGGTGGTTACCTTCCTCCAGGTGAGATCCAGGTTGGACATGGGCTCCAGCCTTCCCCGGCAGGATGGGAAGGCGAGTAAGGGAATGGACATTTTCTTTTGGTCTTCTCCCTCTTTCTAGTCCCTCTGATGGTTTGTCAGGTGGATTTGGGTGGTCTGATTCAATCTGCTGAGATGGGCTGAGGGGGCAGGGGCGGGGTCATTTGGGTAGGAGAGGGTGGCCATAGCCTAGTGGATAGCAGGGGAGGGTATTTCTGTGAACTTATAAGACCTGGACAGCTACAGGCCCAGGACCCCTCCAGTGGGCAGCTTGGGGCTGGACTGGACCTTACCCAGGGGGGTGTGCACCTCCTCCAGCTGTAACCAGTCTGCTTGTGGTCATGGTGGGTCGCTGTGAAGGTCCAGTTGTTTCCTCTGAGATTTACTCAAAGGTTCAGCCCCTGATAAGGAAGGAGCTTTTCTGCGAGCTGCTGGCAACCTCTGGTTGTCTTTCTGAGCTTGAAGGGTCTCAAAATCTCCTCTGTTTACAATTCCTGTGATCTCGACTGGGCAGGAACGTCTCCCTGGACCTCCTCTGCTTCCAGAGATGTGGGCTGGGGGCCCATCCTGAGTCCTCAAGGCCCTGATTTTCTCTTCTGCCATCTGGGGCTTGGCCTTGTGTCACCCAGACACCTGAGCCATCGCAGAAGGGCAAGGGTCAGACCTTGGTGCCCACCTGTGGACCCATCTGCCTCCTAGTCAGGCTGCAGTTCCTTTCTAAGGGAACCATCCTATTTTGGACACATCAACCCCAGAGCACAGATCTTGCCTGTGGTCCCCCAGGTTTGGGGACACTGAGAGAGCCTGTGTGGCTGACCTTCTGGATGGGTGGGAGGACTGGTCATTAACACACAATGGCATCTTTGTCCCCGGGTCTCAGATTGTCGGCGTCTGCACCGAGGAGCTCCACGCAGCCCAGCAGTGGAACGGGCAGGGCATCCTGGAGCTGCTGCGGACGGTACCCGTGTGAGTGCACGCCTGCGCCAGGAGCTGGGGGCAGGCTCCCCAGGCCAGGGGTTGGGAGCCCCTCCTTCTCCCTCACATTACTGCTCAGACTCTGGGTTTTCACACTGGGCCTCCCTGATCGCTACCCCTGGCTGTCCCTTGGCCACTAGTACCCTGTGTCCCGGGCCTGGGGCAGCGAACAGGGAAGGCTGTAGACCAGCCCATCAGCCCCAACCCCTCAGTTACCATCCTGTCCCCTTTCCTTGTCCACAGTGCTGGCGGCCCCTGGCTGATAACTGACATGCGGAGGGGAGAGACCATATTTGAGATCGACCCGCACCTGCAAGTATGTCTTGAGTGAGGAAAACCTTTCTAGCACACTGTGCCTAGGCCTCTGCCACATAACCCTGGCTTTCCTACTGGGAAAACAGAGGAGCTGTATTTGTGAGTGAGTAGAAATATGGCGTGATATGTAATTTGTTCCCTGAATTCTGCAGAGTACATAAGGGAGCAGAGAGTTCAGTCCAGGAAAAATTGTCTTCGACATACATTTTCCTGCATTTTAAAAGGATTGATTTTATTGAATGCAAATTATACATCAATATACCTGACCAAAATATTGGATCACCAGCAAGGAAGAAAATCAGTATAATGGGTATTGCTTGTCTGGGATTCATCCTGCCACGTTCCCCTTCTTAGAACACGGACTTCCTTTCAGAAAACCTTCCTACTGCCACTGCCACACCATGGCAGACAGTGGAACAGGTGACAGCAACCCCACAGCCCAGCTGCGGGGGTGAGTGCTGATTGGTCTAAAGATCCTACCCTTTTTCAGATCATTTTCATCTTGGGCAGTTGGACCCCGAGCTCCTCCCCTGGGAAGGTTGGTATCCCTTGATCTATAAAAGAAAATCTTTATACACAGAGGTCGGCCGTTCCCACTCGCTGTGTATGGCCCACCTGTACAGAGTGTCAGTGTCATCTCTGGGTTTTTTATAAGCAGCACTGTTTGTATGCAGATGAATTTTGAAAGCCATGTAGAGCATAACTCTGTTTCTTATGGGCTACTCATGAAGCAGGAACTGCAGACAGCCAATAATGTGCCTGGCACATGCCTGCCTTCTCCTCTTTTGCCCTTGCCCTTTGCAAGTCATTGCCATCTCTGAACATTTTATGCCTCTCTAGAAATCTCACAGGCCACAGGCAGCTGCCTGTTTTTGTGTCTTTTAGGAAGGCTGAGAGTGGGTAGAGAGAGGTAGCAGGCAGACAGGTAGCTTGGGGTCCCTGGACTCCTTACTGCAGACCTGGGAGTTCTCAGGCAGAAGCCTACTCATTCACAGATGATGCTCCTCTATTTACCTAGTGCCTTGAACACCGAAGCTTTCCAATCACTGCCAGAATCCTGTTATCTCTCCTTTAACTTGGTTTCCTAGTAGCTTCTGCTTGTGCAAGAACTGGAACCACATGGCTGTGTTTCCCTAAGCCCTTGTTCTGCAGCCACACTGGGATCCAGCACAGGGCACCGTGGGCTGTTGCTTTGGCCCCTGTCCTAAGTGCCAAGTGCTAAGAAACACCTGATCCTTTAAGCTACTAGGGTAAGCAGCCTGTCCTTGCTCTACATGCCGAGAACAGTTCTCCTTTCTAGTTTTCGGGTGCCCCTAAGGCCAGCCAGCAGGACCCAGAGCACTGTTGTTCTTTAAAGCAAGCAGGAGCACCTCAGTGTGCATCCAGTGGGAGCTGCTCTATGCTCACTTGTGTCTCTGGGGTCTACTTGCAGCTGGTTCGTTTTAGAGCTGCTCCTGGCCCTTTGCTCCACACTCTACCACTAGCCAGCTGTGTGCGGGAACAAGTCCCCAGACTCCTCGGCGTCTTCACCCTTACTTGCTTGCTCATAAAGTAAGTGGGCTGAGCTCATTGAGCCAAGAGATGCCTTCAGCTTCTTGCTTAGGTGAGGGGCCCCAAGGTGGCCAGTGGAGAAGGAAAACATAGACTCTATCCTGAGCAAACCAGCACCCACATGCCCCTGCCTAGGGCACAGAGAGCCACTCCCTGTCGTCAGCCTCCCTGCCTCTGCTCAAAATCCCCAGCTTTGCCTGGGCTGATGGGAGCCCTGGAGATGGGGCGGGGGGGTGGGGTGCTGACGGGAAGGAGACATCAGGCCAGGGCCACCTGCTGCCTGGTGTCCAGAAGCAAGGACCCTCTCTGTAGGCTTATCTCGTGCTTCCTGGACAGGCTCCCCAGCCAAGCAGCAGGCCAGTTTGGGCCTGTGGAGCCATGGGGAAAGGTCCCCAGACAGGGAGGAGCAGATTCTCATTGAGGTCCTGACTCAGGAGCTTTATTTGGCCCACACGACTGTTTATGAGCAAGGTTGCGGGAGCCTCTCAGATGACCTTTCATCCAGAGCCCAACAGCACACCTGTGTTTCACCAGAAATCCCAGCGTGTTTGTGTTCACCTCTTCCTTGAGGCCATTTGGAGAGTGTTTGGACTCCACAACGTCAAGGCCTGTGTGAAGGCAGGACCTCTGGTGGGGTTTGAGATGCTCACCGCCCTCCCGGCCGCTAGTTCAGTCTAAGAAATGGAAAAGAATCTCCATCCAGAATCCTTGGCTAAACAAGTCAGTGATGCCACAGGGAGAGTCCTGCCCTTCTGCTCTCTGGGGGCTCATCACCGTGTGACCACACCCTCTGCTGTTGGAAGAAGAAACTGCAGGTGTGGAGCAGGAGAGATGGGGCTGAGTCCCAGTCTCTCCCGCCTGTGGCTGGCTTCCACACTGGCCTCTGAGGCAGGGCCGGATGATCAGTCAGCAGTGGAAGGACTGTGCCTTTCCTCCAGGAGGTAGTTCCTGGCCGTGCTACGTCAGCTCTACAGGCCAGCACAGGGTGGGCAGAGTCAGGGCTCTGAAACAGGTGTGAAGGTCACTATACTGGAAGTCTAATGAGTGAGGAGAAGTTTCCTTTGGGATTTTCATTCTTCCCAGCTCCCCGAACTCCTGGTTCTCTTGGAGGAGCCCAGTGGCTGGCAGAGACCGTCATTCATTAGTAACCAGGGTGGAAAAGAGTCAGGAATCCTGTTCTTCTGACACCTGTCCCATGCTTAGCGTTTACTCATGCTCGTGCTTGGTCATTAAGTCATGTCCAGCTCTTTTTGACCCCGTGGACTGCAGCCCACCAGGCTCCTCTGTCCCTGGGATTCTCCAGGCAAGAAGACTGGAGTGGGTTGCTATTTCCTTCTCCAAGGTATCTTCCCTACCAAGGGGTCGAGCCCGCCTCTCCCACATTGGCAGGTAGATTCTTTACCGCTGAGCCACCAAGGAAGCCCTTAGCTCTTATTGAGGCTCAGTAAATATGGGAAAGGTGGTGGTGACCTTGGGCCACCGGTTGGCTGAAGGAACTCTGACTCTTTGGTTCTTTCCAAGCAGGAGCGAGTTGACAAAGGCATCGAGACAGATGGCTCCAACCTGAGTGGTGTCAGCGCCAAGTGCGCCTGGGATGACCTGAGCCGGCCCCCCGAGGATGACGAGGATAGCCGGAGCATCTGTGTGGCTGCTCAGCCCCGGCGGCTCTCTGGCAAAGGTGGGGGCCTCACCTTCCCCTTGCCCAGGCTGGGTTTTACCATTTCTTGGCAGGATTTAAAGTGCCAGTGAGATCTCTAGCAAGGTGGAATGGAGGGAGCTTTACTGACCCATTTCTCCTGGGTTTTGTGTGTGTGTGTGTATGTGTGTTTCACGTTGCACCTCCAGCAGGGACCATTGTGTTTTAGATTTTCCCCTTGCAATCTGAGGTCAGGGAGGTGAGTGGAAGCCCTAGAACAGTTACAGGAAATGGCCATAGTCCACCCAAGTGCAGGAGAACAAGCCCCGGCCACCCACAGAATTGACACAGGGCCCAGCTCTAGCCTGAAAGCCGTGCCAGACCCGAGGATCACTGGCCTCAGGCCTGCCCAGGCCTCAGATGGGAAAGGCCTGAGTGTGAGACCAGTTTATAGACTTTACCCCCCCAACACACACACTGTCTTGCAGATACAAGGTAAGGGGCAGGGGCAAGCACCCTTACCTCTAAACCTGGGGGTGGGCCTTGGAGAAGGAGGGTATGGCTCTCCTGTTGGAAGCTCACCATGCTGGTCTTGGCTAGAGAAACAGTCATGGTTTTAAAGAAAGGGCATCCCTAAATATCTTCAAAAGAAAAGCAGCCATATATAAAGATACATGCTTATAGCTGCTCTCTCTCCTTCCTTTCTCTATTCTTCCCCTTTTCTTTACCTTTTGAAGATTAAGATACTTGGTCCTGCATAAAATACAAATACATGTGATAGCACTTTTAAAAGGTTTTCTTTCCATAAAGAACAACTTAAATCCCTCATGCAAATATCTGACCCTTTTCTTTCCTTCCTGCTTGTTCTAATGATGTGCCAAGTCCCAGGGAGGTTCTGAGAGAGTGTACAGTTATTAGACTCATTCAGTTGCTTTTGCAAAAAAGGGCTAATTGAAGGAGGGATTCACAGCTTTGTCCAAAATTTCAACCATTATTGGCTATTTAAAAAAAAAAATTTTAAGTAAGATCCATGCTGCTATAACAAATCAAACAGATAGAAAAGTCACTAATCATGTTCAGCATCTACCCTAAACCCACCCTTTGATCAACCAACATTAATTTGCTTTTTAGTGTGTATTTGCGGAAGTAAGTCTTAGACCAAAATCTCAGTATTTAGTCTTAGACCAAAATCTCAGGACCAGAGTAGTAAGCTTTACCCCCAAAGACCAGCAAAGCATCTTGCAAAGAAATAATTCCACCAAGAGACTCTTTTCTCACCTCCTGATCCTTGGCAGATCCATGGAGAGGCACGGTTCCCTGGGATGGGACCAAGGTGGGAATATGACTCAGCATCCCACTGACCTGGCCCCAGGGGCAAGGATGGCACGACCAGACACCAGCTGACCACCCCGAACCCAAAAACTTGTGTCAGGGACACCTGCCCGTTCACTGCAGAGCACTTGCAGCCCTTACTGGCACCCAGTAAGCGGGGAGAATTCCTGGGTGGTCTTGGGCAGCGGCTGTCTTGTGAGTCACTGTTTGGAGCTGTGTTAGGGGTAAGCCTAGGGCCTGTGATGCAGGAAAGGAAGGATAGTGGAGGAGAGCCCTGCCTTGGAGGGTACCCTTCTGTGGTCCAGGGGCCACTCCTTGTCTTCTACAAGAGTGGTGCTCTTCAGACCAGATGTTTCAGGAGCACACAATGCCGCATCTGCCCCGTGTCCGCACGCTGCACTCAGATCTCACAGCTGATAGCTGGAGTGGCCTCAGGACCAGCCTTCTCGGGGGCCTTTCCCCAGCTCATCTGCAGAGCCAGGATCTAAGGACAGGAATAAGGCTGCTGGGGCCCAGAGAGCCATCGGGTAACTTGGTGGTGTCATTGCAGACACAGAGCAGATCCGGGAGACCTTGAGGAGAGGACTTGAGATCAACAGCAAACCCGTCCTCCCACCAATCAACCCTCAGCGACAGAACGGCCTCACCCACGACCGGGCCCCGTAAGTTGCCCACCCACAGAGGGGGTCAGTCCAGCTTCCTGACAGCAGTGTCCCGGGACTGGGACATAGGAGCAGTTCTGTCCTTCAGAGCCTGTCCCTATGGCTTGCATGAGAGAGAACAATGCCCAGAGGCCTTGCTGGATGGACTCAGGGTCTCTGGGGCACACAGATCCATGGTCATAAGGGCCTCGGAGGGGACCCAGCGGACCTGAAGTATAAACAACAGTAAATATTTACACGGGCTGTGTGAGCAGATGGAAGGCCAAGTTGGGGCAAAATCTGACTTGGGGCCTCTCAGCCTTGTGGGAGCCCATTGTGCTGAGCACCATTCCCCTTCTTATCTCGGCCTCAGCCAGAGTTGCCCTTCCTTCCTTCCTGGAGCCTGGTCTCCGGCTGATAGCTGCAACCCCAGGGGCCTCCCTGTCTGGCCAGCCCCAGACTGGATGCCTGCTGCTGAGGCCCTTCTTCCTGCCTCCCTTCCAGGGGGCCCAGGGAAGGGAAGTCCTCTCAGGCCTCTGCTATCTGTCCACGAGCTCTTTGGAGAGACTTTTGACCACCCGAGAGGTCAGATATACTTCCTGTTGACCTGTCCTCCTCTGATGGGGACAAATGGTGGGCAGAGCTGGAGCTGGGCACCCCCCACCTCTGCCCTTGGTCCCAGGGCAACTCCAGGGAATAGCTGCTGGCAGGGGCAGCCTGGGAACTGGCAGCCCAGAGCAGCAGCCCTGCCTGCCAGAGAGGAAGTTGCTGTGTCCTGGGCTAAAAGGGAGGCGGACCACTCCTGCAAGTCCAGGGTGATCCGTCCTTCTTCTGAGAAGTCTTTATTACACATTCACTGTGCGGCAGGCTCAGGACCCAGAGGGCCATCTGGGGTGTGGGCTCTTTTGGGAACACATGAACTGAATGAATTAATTAATTGGCATGATTCTGGCTGTGGATGTAATTTGTTGGAATTAGTTACTTAGAATTCTATCTCCAGTTCCTCATCCATGACCCCCAGAAGCAGCAGTGATTTAATGTGCTACAGAAGGGACAAGGCAGCATGATCTTGAGTAGTTAGGGAGGGCTTCCTGGAGGAGGAAGTACATGAGATGGGCCTTGAAGTTGCCCTAGAATTTTAACAAGCAAGAGATGGAGCTGACGGGGATGGAATGGGGAAGGCCTGGCTGGTTAAAGTTGAGGCTGGAACCAGGGAGCAGATTGTGGAGTAGGGAGAGTTGCTCTGGCTGCCTGAGGTGGCCCACCTGGCGAATCTGCCATCCAGAAGCTGTGAGAGTGGAGCTCTTTGGAAAAAGCCTGGAGAAGCTTCCACTGCACCTCTGAGCAGCTTTTAACTTTAGCCAGTGGGTTTCTGCAGCCAGCTGCCTTGAAGGAGCTGGCTGAAGGCACCATCCTCCCTTGGCAGCAACAGAGTGCCAGGCGGAGTTGTAGGGTATCTGGAAACTCTCCACCTGGGAGTCTGGCTCCCATCCCAGGGCCATACTTCTTCCCATGCCCTGAGCTGGGCCTCTTCCTCTGGGTCCTGTTGGCACTGGTGGGAGGTTGGGAGGTACTTGAAGGTTTTAAGTATCAAACAGATTGCCCCATAACTTGTAGATGGTCTTAGTTCAGATGGCCCCTTACCTCTGAAAGTCTCGGTTTCTGGGCAGAAGGGAAGGGACTCGTGTGGAGGTACCCCATTTGCCCCTGTTGTAGATCTGGAACAAGCCTGAGCTCTCACGCCCTGTCTTGGGCATACTTCCAGCTGCTGCAGCCCCAGCAAAAGGGGCTCAAGATTCTCGGATGCTCACATCTAGCTCAGACTCAGTCCGCTGGGCAGTGGGGACCGGACCTGGTCCACGGGCAGTCTGCAGACAGGTAGAGCTGCAGCCCCCACTCTGGCCTGAATTGGCTGAGCTGCAGAGAGGTGGGAGAGAGAAGAGCAGAGGTGCAACCCTCTGGGCTCCTCGCCCCACCCCGCAGCTCAGGGACCCAGTCGCATCTCTAAGGCGCTGGAATCTAAGTCGGAAGGGAATCAGCACTGTCTCCTCTGAGGTTATCAGTGACCTTACCAATCTGCTAGCATTTGGTTGAGAACTGGTTCCTCCTCCTTTCCTAAGAACATTTTCCAACACCACCCCCTGCCCCCCAGTCTCCAGCTCCCTGTTATCTCAGGATCAGTGGCGGTGGACTCCATTCACATCAGCAAGCACAAGTGTAATATCTGTGCTGCCCAACCTGGGAGCTGACCCCATTTCAGATAAACGGCCTGGAGGCGACTGAGAAAGCTGACCCAAAATGTGCTGGCACCAGTGTTTGCTCCCCTCTCCGTGGGGCCACAGTGGGCACGGGCTGTGTTGTGTCTTTGCGTCCAGTTTTTCTTTAGTCAGGCTTTCTGGGCGGGGACTCCAAGGCGTGGTCCTCACAGGGCCGAACGTGGTTTGAGGAGGCTGTGGAGATAGAGCGGAGGACCAGAAGAGCCCATGGAGCCTGGCCATGAGCAGCGGGGCTCTGGCCTGCCTGGGGGTCTCAGACGCTTGCTCTTTCCCATCTCAGTAGCAGCCAACACTACTGGTAAAGCGCGTGTGCCGGGTCATGTTCCGAGGGCTTTGTATTAATACCACCCTTGTGGTCAGTCTGTAAAGTAGATAATATTATTATCCCCCTTTCCTAAGTGAGGAGGCTGAGGTACAGAGAGGCTAATAAGTGGCTTGGTGAGGAAAGGGTGGCGCTTAGGGCCATCCCTCAGCCGTTAACATGGTGTTAACTCCTCAGGGCCCACGTGAGGGACACTCCAGACCTGTCTCTCCCCCTCCCAGGCTGACCCCTTCTCACGAGTCGGAGCATGAATAAAAACCTTGAGGCCAAGGTCCAGGCTGAAGCCCCAAGTTAGAAGCTTACTGTTTGTATTTAACTCGAGGAGGACATGCTGCCAGCCTCAGTGCTTCCAAATCCCCGAGATAACGAGATGTGTCATAGTTGGCTCGTTTATATCACAGTTCCTTCTTGACACGAAGCCTCGTTGCCCTCATATTCAGAAACAAAATCAGCCATACCTCTGGCCCCTCCACCACTTCAGGGCTAGGGGATTTCTTTCTTTTCTTGAGTCCTCACTTCCTGCTTTCCGGACAGGCAGGCCCCTCTGGGTAACCTGCTCCTCTCCCACTCGCCCCTACCAGCCCTCCTCCCACCGCCTTCCCAGAAGGGGAGCCCTTGGCCCTCTTTGGGGCTTCTTCCAGCGTTTCACAACCCCTGCATTCCAGCCGTGAAATTTGTATCTGGCTTTTCCCAAGATGATCAGTTGAGAAAAGCCTCCTTCGGCTTGCTGGCGCCTCCCTTCCCACTGCCCGCCCTCGTGAGTTTGGGAAGCAACTCCTCTGTGCCACTGAGGGGAGTCCGGCTTAGGCACTGTGCCTGCCAGCATTTGTAAGGACCTGGGTCAGTGGGGGAAGAGTCACTGGCATCCCGTGTCTGAAGTGGCTGGCTTAGACGTGGACTGTGGTATGGAGCCCGGCCTGTGCTCCCCAGCCTCCACACAGGGACTGGGAGATGAGTGTGGTCAGGTGTACTGCGTGGCGAGGCTTGCCTCTCTGTATGCTTGCTCCAGTGCTGGGAAGCTGCCTCGGTGTACCAGCCCTCCTCCTTTTCCCTCTGCAGTGACTCACTGACCGAGGCTGGGGAGCCTCTAGGGAGCTCTCTGGATCACATAACAACCCCCCACACCCCCCCACACCCCCCCCCCCCCCCCCGCAAAGAGGGGCAGGGCTCCTGGGTGTGTGTGCACATGTGTTGGTAGGGAAGGTTCCTGGCTGTAGGAGAAACCCTTTGTGGTGAGGTACCTTTAAAAAGTACACTAACCATCATCACTGAGCTCTTTCAGTCTTCTGGAATTGCACCAGCAGCACTTAAGGCTTTTTTTCTTGTTGCCTTAACTTTCTGGAAAATTAAAGTTTTGTAGCATGATTTCTTCCGTCATGGCATTGTCAGCTGTACCTTCCCCCCAACATGCACCAGAACACAATGTACGTTTCTCTCCACTTTAATGAGTGTCTCTGCTCCCATGTGTTTGGCCGTTTGAAGAGGGGTTCCCTACTGCCTCAGTCCCTATCTTGAAGAGCTTGTGACCTGGCCAAGGAGTCATTCTTTAAAGAAAACTGTGTTTTGTTTTCAGGCTTCCCAGGTGGCGCTAGTGGTAAAGAACCTGCCTACCAATGCCAATGCAGGAGATGTAAGAGACACAGGTTTGATCTTTGGGTCGGGAAGATCCCCTGGAGAAGGAAATGGCAACCCACTCCAGTATTCTTGCCTAGAGAATCCCATGGACAGAGGAGCCTGATGGGCTACAGTCCTTAGGGTCGCAAAGAGTCAGACATGACTGAAGCGACTTAGCACGCATGTGTTTTGTTTTGTTCAGCCTATGAGGCCCATGAAGATTAATTAGAAGAAGACAATATCTCGTTTGCATCCAGTGAATTGGGTGAAGGAAGGTGAGTTTCTATCTGGGAAAACAGCTGGGCTGTTGCCGTCACGTCCCACACACAGGGCCGGCCTGGATAACCTTGCTCCCGGGGCTCCATCATGTCAGCACAGTGACCCGCCAGGAGCCCACGTGTCATGTTTACTCCCCTCACCCCTCCCACCCTGGGGAAATACGGTTGTTTTCACTGGAGAGAAAGCCCAAAAGAAAAAGAAACAGCCCTGTTCTCAGGGCCCCTGCCAGGCCCCACAGAGCTGACGAGGGGAAGGGCCCAGGCCCCTGTGATCCACTGCTGTCTTGAGCACCTGCCTTTAGGTGCCCTTCTCAGAAATACACATTTGAAAGGGCAGAACGAGGGCTCCAAAGCGGTCCTGCCCGGATGAATTTCTGTTTGAACTCCATTCTCCGTCCACTTCCCCAAAGAGGTGAAGCTGTGGCCGTTGTTAATACCCCAGCCTCAGAGTTCATGGCCAGCACATTGAAATTCTCAGTCCACACTACATCTCCTCCTCCTTGAGTTGCACAATCAGTATTTTTATCACCCATCCTTGATCCTCAGTGTCACCCAACACTTGAGCAGTGAGTCACTTCTCCAGGGAAGGGGAAAGGAAGGTTCAAAGGTGAGAGCTGGAGAGAGGAAGTGACTCAGTGTCTCAGGAAGCAGAAAGCCAAGGGCTCTGACTGGAGCTGGCTCATTCAGGAGAGCAGGGGTCCTCGTCCCCCACCCAAGTCAGACCACGCAGCTGCAGGGTGGAGGTCCCTCGTGCCCAGAGGAATTCGTAGTTGATGAAGGGATCCACCAACCTTAACACAATCCTTCCTCACTCTGTTTTCTTCACCCACACTCCATCCCACTATTCTATCATCACGTTTTTCTCCTTGGGATGTTCACAGTGAAAATACTGCATTTTGTCATTTGGTTGTTGGTGTTTACCAATGCCCTTTTAAGGCCTTTTACTTCTTGTGTCATCCTCATCAGAGAATTTGTCTGAACTCAGCGATAACAGTAACTGTGGAGGTAAGCTGGGGCCCTTGCTCCCACCCACACCCTGTCCCAGTCCTGCCCTGAAGGGAGACCTGCAAGTGCTTCTTTCTCTGGAAAGTTCAGCGCTTTCGTCAGCAATCTGAAAGCAAAAGGAACAATCTCTCAGGCTAGTGGGCAGAAGCCAGAGGTTGGACTGGGCTCAGCAGGCCAAACCCACTTCACTTCTGAATCGTTGCCAACCCGGGTGCCCTGGTTCCTGTTCCCCGGCGTCCCCAAGGAGAAGGCCCCAAGTTGTGTAGCCAGGTCAGACGTCATCACTGTCACAGGACTGGGATTGTGGCTAAAAGGAGTCACGGTGGTTGGGCTCTTCTCCTTTCTACACTTGCTGCCATTGATAGAATATGACCAACACCCTTAAGCTAAAATGGAAAAATTAAGACTTTGCAATCTGTTGAGAGCAGGGTGGAGAGGAAACATGGCTACGGTTCTGTCAACCTGTGACATGTGGGTAGGGTGACCAGAGCATGTACTGCGATCTGTGCAGTACTAGAAACAAGGAGTCTCTCCTGACGTTGGAAGGAGAAGGCGTGTTAGGATATATAAAAAGTCCCCTTATACAGTGGGAAGTGTAAATATAGAATGTGTTATATAGACAGGTGGTAAAAAAGAAAGAAATGGGAAGATTTAGATCAGTTGCTGAATTACTGAGGCGTGCCTCTGAGCCATCCCGTAAACCATTGCTCAGTGTTCCCAATACAGGAAGGATCCTGGGCTGGACAGGTTCTGTGGCCAAGCAGGCATTTTCACTAAGTATCACCATGTGCCAGGCCCTGTATTGTGGATTACTTCTGTCCCCATTTTACAAACTAGAACACAGAGGCTTAGCTAGATTTTATAACTTATCCTGGGTCAATGAGCCAAGATTAAGAAGGTTCAGAGCCAAAATTTGAACTGTGAGATTTTTGAATCCAGATCCACGCCTCATCTCATCCTGTTAAAGAGGATAAAAGTAGAGGAGGTGTCTGCCCCTCATCAGGAAAAAAATAACTGGAAAGAAGGCCACAAAAGTCTCCAAACCAGTGCACAGAGTAAAGCTGGTGTTAGTTTGCCTGAAAACTCCTGAAGGTAACAGATCAGAGAGAAGCATACTAAAAAATAAAGTGAAATCTGCTAGAGGATATGCTCCATCGAAATGAGTGAAGAAAATACTCGGTAAATAAGAAACGGGATCCCATATGAGAAAGAGGGGAGAGGAATCGCAAGCGTGAAGGTGAAGGATGATCCCGTGAGGACACCTGTGTAGCAAGAATGGAGGGCAGTGAGTTCAGACTGGAGTCATTTGGAAGGATCCTCTGGAGAAATGTCTTTAAGAAGATAAAATTGATAAATATTTGCTCTATTTGAAAGTCTTGGGACAATCTGCAGGCCATGGTAGTTAGTTTAGGATTGAATTATTGAAATTCATAGAAAACAATACAGTTATTAAATACAAGGAAAATAGAAAATTACACTAAAAAGGAAGAGTAATCATAGTAAATACTACATGAAAGTGAAGTGAAAGTCACTCAGTCATGTCTGACTCTTTTTGACCCCATGGACTGTAGCCTGCCAGGCTTCTCTGTCCATGGACTTTTCCAAGCAAGAATACTGGAGTGGGTAGCTGTTCCCTTCTCCAGGGGATCTTCCCAACCCAGGGACAGAACTGAGGTCTCCCACATTGCAGGCAGATTGTTTACCAGCTGAACTACCAGGGAAGTTCAGTTGTAAATAGCATTAGTATTGTATAATAACTTAAACACTTAATAGTGATCCAAACAAACTTACAGTACAGTTATCTTGGGAAGCAGGGAGTGTGAGATGAAAGGGAGCTAAAAGCTCATCTTGCGTAGCAGGAAGTCAGTGTGTATAGCCTAAAAAGGGAATAACGGGAAGTGGAAAGTATGTTAGAGGTATTGAGGAAAGTCAAAGAAGTGATATTGTAGGAGCTGTTACAGCTTACCCTGTGTAGTGAAAAGAATGACATATTCCAGGTAAAAATCACAGAATTCGCACTAAGGTAATCCCTGGTCACTCAGAGGAACTTCAGCGTCCCCAGCATCAGGCTGAGAGCTCAAGGTGAGCGTTGTATAACTGTCTGACAGGCCTCTTGATAGTGTCTTGCCATGGGGTGAAGGAGCTGATGGAGTGCCTCGCTGTGCATCTGACTGGCAGGGAGGCTGATGCCGTAGGCATGCCAGGTCCTTGGGACAAAGTACTTAGGCAGAGCAGGGTTTAGGAGGGAAAACCCTGGGCCCTGTCAGAACACTGCTTGGTCAGTGGTCCCCAGACGGAGGGTCCCTACAACCTTGTAAGGGACTTTGTTGGGGATTAAGTGACAAGGGGTTCCTGTGGCTAAGCTTGGAAGATACTGGCTTACACAAAGTGAAACTGGTTTGTTTGCCCTCCATAGTCCTCCTCAGAGTCCTCGAAATGCCAACATTTTATGAATCTCTCATCAGAGTTGCAGTGTGCTGCATCCAGCCCTTGCCACATCTGCTTTTCTAAAAGTGTGTCTTAAATTAAAATTCCATCGAATACCCTTTGGGAAGCCCTGCTGTGGCTTCTAGGAAGCAATTCTTTTTAAGAGTTCAGGGGAAAAAATAGATGTGTCTTCGTGGCCTTGGAAACCCCAGAAGGAAAGACCACTCAAAGCGATGGGAGGCTCTTAAGAAGAAATATTGTGGTTACATGTTTGCTGGCATCAGGAAGACCTAGGGGTTTTGTCTCAGCCCTTTATTGCCTCATTGTGCGATTTGGGTCTAGTTATTTAAGTATCTGAGTTTCAGTTTCTTCATCTGTAAAATGGGAAAAATAATACCTACTTATAAGGTTGTTATACCGTTCATGGGGTTCTCAAGGCAAGAATACTGAGGTGGTTTGCCATTCCCTTCTCTAGTGGACCATGTTTTGTCAGAACTCTCCATCGTGACCTGTCCATCTTGGGTGGCCCTGCACGGCTTGGCTTATAGCTTCATTGAGTTATGCGAGACTGTGATCCATGTGGTCATTTTGACTAGTTTTCTGTCATTGTGGTCCTGATGCTGGAAAGGACTGAGGGCAGGAGGAGAAGGGGGTGACAGAGGATGAGATGGTTGGATGGCATCACCAACTCTATGGACATGAGTTTGAGCACACTCCGGGAGATAGTGAAGGACAGGGAAGGCTGGTATGCTGCAGTCTGTGGGGTCACAAAGAGTCAGACATGACTTAGTGACTGAACAACAACAATAGGGTTGTTATAGAAATGAAAGGAACAAATATATACAGGGTTTAGCATAGGACCTGGCTTCATAGTTGGGCTTCCCAGGTAGTGCAATGGTAAAGAATCCACCTGCCAATGCAGGAGGCACAGGAGACATGGGTTCTAGCCCTGGGTCTGGAAGATCCCCTGGAGTAGGAAATGACTTCATAGTTGGTATCTCTTATTATTATTATGGATAGTCCCCTGAAAACTGAAAGGAAGTGTAATATCTCTGGCGACCAGTACAGATATGTAGAGAAGTCTTTATGTAACTCAGAATATTTTTGAAGAATTTGAACAAAGGCTAGAAGTATGTTAGACCAACACCAACTTTAAGGAACAGGGTCAAGAAAAGCTGAAACTTTTCTTAGGTCAAGAAGAGCTAAGTCTTGCAAAAAAGTGCTATGATCAACAAAAAGGACTATTTTTTATACTTCTGTTTGGAACAACAAGAAGAAAACCTAAGTCCTGTTGTTTGAACAGACAGATGTTAAATCAGAGACAGACAGGCAGCAAAAATTTACTCTAGTTCTGTTAGCTTCCATCTCAAATAGAATGGTTATCAGACTAGGAAGAATCACACAGGCATTGATAAAAGAGGATTGAAGCCATGATTTCCAATCTCCTGGTCCACATGTATTGCACCCCAGAATACCAGTCCAATTGGCAGATGAGATTCAGGAAGCTGGTGTCAGTAATCTCTGAGGGAATGGGAGAGAGGTGTTGGCAGACTGAAAGCACTCAGAAGTTCCAAGATGCGAAAAGCATCTTTCACTCTCTAGACTAGCGAGCTTGGTGTCAACTCACAGGGAAAACTCTGGGCTAGATTGTTCAGTGAGTAGGCTGTGAACACTCCCTAAGGAAAAACAGTGAGGCCTGCTTTCACAGAGAGTCAGGCCTGCCAGACCTTCCTCACTGCCTTTTTAGAAACACTTAACCTATTTCTTACCTGGTAGATAAAGGAAGTGCTATAGACCTCATATAGGTGGGGGTGAGCAAGACATTTGGAGAGTATCTTCTGACATCATCGTTGGCAAAACACAGAAATGTCTACAGAACATCCAGGAGGGTGAGGGACGTAGCGGTGGAATGGTTGGGTTGATTATAATCGGTTGGATGAGCATACCCAAAGAGTAATGATGTCAGTCTGTCAGCCCGTCTGCCTGGCCCTGTCCTGTTCACTGTTTAATCAAAGCCTGGGATGAGAACATGGATGGCAAGTTTATCAGTTTTGTCAGTGATGTGAAGTCGGGGGAAATGCCAATATGATGTGTGTCAGAGCCAGGTTTCAGAAATATCTGGACTGCTCGAAACCCTAGCCGAGTGACAGCAGAGTCCTGTTTTAAGCTCCAAATCATCTAGAGTATACACATGCAGGGGAAGAAGAGGTTTAAGCTCAGTCCATGGGAGAAAGCCTGAGGGGGATTTGTTGACAGAGGGAGTGCAGTATAAGTTGGTAGTATGATGAGGTTACAAAGAATAGACAATTTGATGACAGTTTTAATAGAAACAAAGTATCCCAAGCAAGAAAGCTCACAGTCCCTCTGTGATCTGTGCTGGTTAAACCACGTACTGTATTTCCACACATGGTACCTCAACTTCACTTCTGGATATGACACTAGGGTTTGACAAGCTAGAGTGAATGCAAGGGAGAGTTACTTGAATGGATGGATGATTTAGGACCTTATCTTAAGAATATAGTTGAAAACCACAATAATAACAGCAAAGAATATCGTTGAAAGTTGGGGCAACAAATCCTGGAAGAGAAACTCTTGCTGGGCTGTGGGAGCAGCCTCGGGGATGTACAAGGCTGTCATGGAGGATGAATTAACCTACTTCTGGCTGACTTGAGGACCAGTGGATGAGAATTGCAGGAAGGCTTATTGTGCTCATTGTGCAGGAAGGCAGCCCTGCCAGCACGTCCCTCAGCAGAACAAAGGCCTCAAGGGATTTTGTTGACCTGTAGTTGGGCCTTCCCAGAATACCAGTGGTTGACCAGGGCCCACAGTGACTGCTGCCCCATCTCAGAAGTCCCCCTCCCAAGCCCAGGGTAAGGACCTTTGCTCAGAAAGGGGGACTGACTTGGCTAGAGGCACTTGGATTCTGGGCCCAGGGTAAAGGCAAATAAGTCTCTATTAAGCTATCAACATTCCTGCATGAGGAGCAGATAGACTTCTAGAGGCAGTCCGCTAACATCCTGGTAATGCATTCCAGATACATTTTGAGTACCCTACATCCCAGGCACTGTTTGATGCTTCACCTAGGTCATCTCATATAATCCTTATAAGGAAAGGATATTATTATTCTTCCCATCAAGAAGATAGTAAAGCTTAGAGAGAGGTTAAGTTATTTGCCCAAGGTCATATGGGACTCGAACCCCAAACCTACGTTTATTAGCCACTCTGCTTCCCCGAGCATACTTTTATCACCTGGCTCCATCTCCCCAGCAGCCCCGGGAGGTTGCAGGTCACCACGCCTTCCCTGGGAGCAGTTCTCCCCTCCAACCCTGAAGCTCTGCCTTCCCCTCCACTAGGAACTCAGGGAGAAAACAGCCCAGCTGAAAAATTAGGCCACGCTGGTGAGCGCACTACTTATTTTTTTATGACTAAGATTAAGCTGACAACCGTGCAAAACATTGCAAACCTGTGTCGGCTGCAGATTTAATACCTCACCCAGCCCACACAAATAATTCATGCTTCTGCATCGATGTCCAGAAAAAACAAATCAGCAAAAAGCTGGGCTCCTGCGTGTGTGTGTGTGTGTGTGTGTGTGTGTGTGTGTGTGTGTGTATCTGCCCTGTTTCCATTGAAGCAGCAGGCCGGAAATACCCAAGCTCCAGGACTGCAGATCTAGCATTTTGCAATTTTTTTTTCTCTTTAAAGATTAAAGTACGTTTTCAAATGATTGAAGGTTGGTGGGAGGTGTAAATGTGGGCACTTGTCACATTAATTCTTCAGATGATTAAGTTCTTTTCCATTTCTTTAAAGCTGTTTGCACTTGGGTTTGATGTCCTCGTTCCGGGTGAGTGTGTTGGGTGAGTGTGTTGTAGCAGTTACCAAGGTGACTTTAGCTGACTTTCAACAATTTATTTTTCCCTCCAGCTTGAGACGTCTCTAGCCCTGTGTGCTGTTGATTCTGCTCTCCCAGCCCCCCGCCCCCACCCCCCAGTTGCTATTCATCCGCATTTTTGCCTGTGTCAGAGAAGCCCTCTGCCTGGCCCCACCTGGCAGCTGGGCTGAGAGCCTGGTGGTGGGTGCTGTGTCTCAGAGGTGACACAGTGAAGTGATGGTGAGAGTCACACCCTGGTTCTTCCTCTTAAACTCACTCTGTGACTGTAAGCTTATCCCCTCTCCTATCTGAGCCACAGTTTCCTTACCTGTACAAGAAGGGCTAACCACAGAAAAATTTACCTGGTGTAGGATCCTACTCTGGAGCAGAATAAGGGCTCACCAAAGAGGGCTGCTGCCTTTCCTGAGTCCTGCTGTTGTCCAAGCCCCGAGGCTGGTGTTTGCTGTTGCCCTCCTCCGAAGGGAGGCGTAGTGGCCAGGGCTTCAGGGGAAGAGAGCTGGTCAGAGGTCCAAGGCTCCCACGCTGGCCTGCCACAGCCCAGCTCTCTGACCTTGGACGCGTTACCGGCTCTTTTTCTTAAAGAATAGAGGTAGATTAAACACTCAGAGTTTCCTTCCAGCCCTGAAATTCTGACCTGCTTGGCCAGTGTGTTTTGTCTTCTTCACAGGTCTCCTAAAAGGGCTTGTCAAAGGAGGTGCTAGGACAAAGGGCAACTCAGAATTGGCTTTGGGAGCCCAGAGGAAGAGACTACTTTGTGAAAGAGCAGTCACATCTGGGGGTGAATCCACGCAGCTGGTGGGAATGGTCCCTGTTACCTTGGGCTTTTTGTCGCTGCCTCAGCTGCCCCGTGCTACCCTATGTCACCCTCCATCCTGCCTGCTGACCTCACCTCCTCCCTCTGGGGAGGTGCTTTCTTTGAGTGTCGGGGTGCCTCTTGGGCCACAGGCTGCAGTGCTAAGCCCTCCAGTGTATAAGGAGGTTATCAAACCCAGACATCCTGGGTGGCTTCTGCCGCTTGAATGATAAATAACTAAAGCTTCTCCCCCAGTATTTATTTATTATATTTATTTAGTTTTGGCTGTGCCGGCTCTTTGTTGTTGCACATGGGCTTTCTCTAGTTGCTGGGGCTACTCTCTAGTTTTATTGCACTGGCTTCTCATTGTGGCGGCTTCTCTTGTTGCAGAGCACAGGCTCTAGGCACATGGACTTCAGTAGTTGTGGTGTGACAGCTCAGTTGTTGTGGCGCACCAGCCTAGTTGCTCCTCGGCATGTGGAATCTTTCCCAACCAAGGACTGAACCCGTGTCCTCTGCGTTGGCAGGTGGCTTCTTATCCACTGCACCACCAGGGAAGCCCATCACCCAGTATTTTGATTGGACACCTGAGTAATTATTTTGAAATTCACAGTCCAAAATGGGATCTGATCTTTTGAATGAGATCAGTGGGTAACCTTCACTTCCGGCTGGGGCAGATTTGCGAGGTCGTCATTGGGGGCAGCTGAATTTGAAAGAGTGAATCTTAGATTGCAAAGGGACCCTGTGGCCCAGCTGTGGAGCACACTGTGGGTGGGAAGCAGGATAGGAAGCGGCGTGAGGCAGCAGTGGCAACGTGCCGTGGTGGGAGCCACAGTCAGGAGGAATCTGGTACCACGTTCCTGGGACCTCATTGCCCAGTGGGGTGGCGGCCGGTCCCGCTGCCCAGCCAGGCTCACAGATATGACTCCCGCAAGCCTGCTCTCCACCCCTTGGTGAGGCCTGTGTCATTTCCTGTTGGATGAAGGGTGTGTATGTCACTGCAGTTGTGGGCCGCCAGCAGAAGTGTGCATGCTCTGAGCCTGCTCCGATGTCACAGCCTTTTCAGGGTCAGCTGGAAAGAAGCTTTCAGAGCCGAGTCTCCTGGCACTGTGGCATCCCAGCATTGGAGGACTTGGGGTCTGGGGCTCCAGGGCAGCAGCAGAAGGGCTCCCAGAGACCCCTACTGCTATCTGAGGGAAGAACAAGCCACTGTGACATAGCTTTTCTACAGTGTGTTGACCAAAGATGAGGTTTCAGAACCCACCCGCGACCAGATCCCAGGTCCACAGCCCCTGCTGTGCAACCTGAACAAGTTACGTCACTTTCTTGATCCCAGACTCCTTATCTGTTAAAGGGGTGTAAAAATCGTTCCCACCTCACAGGGGCGCCGTGGCCACCATGCGAGGGGTGCCTTGCCCAGCAGTTGGCACTTGGCAAATGTGGGCTGAGTGAATGGTGGCTGTTGTTATCTTTATCATCAGTCACCATCCTTGTCGTTGCACAGGAGCCCAGCCTGGGAGTCTCCCGTCCTGCTCTGCCCTGCGGTTTTCACCTTGTGCTGAACCTGTTCCTGTGCTTGCCTCGCAGGAGCCGCAAAGACAGCCTGGAAAGCGACAGCTCCACGGCCATTATTCCCCACGAGCTGATCCGCACTCGTCAGCTGGAGAGCGTCCATCTGAAATTCAACCAGGAGTCAGGAGCCCTCATCCCTCTCTGCCTCAGGTGAGTGCCTCAGTACACAGCTTGGCCTCAAGGAGCTACCAGGCTTGTGCTTGCCCCCGCACGCCTTGGTGGAGTCTGGGACCCTGGCGGGGAGGAGAGCTAGTCAGGCAGCTCCAGCCTGGGCCTGTGGGCGGGCCTGTGGCCCCCAAGCCCACCAGTAGCCCCCACTGCACTGAAGAGCTCTCCTTTGTGCAGAGAAGTGTTCCCCCAGCCCTGCTTCCTTACAAAAGTCCAATAACCTAGGATGTCTCAGACCCCCCCTAGCCATCCCACCAGCCCAGTGGCAGGGTCCCTGGTAGCACTGAGGTGGTAGGGCAGGGGCTACAATGGGTGGGACTCTGTTTTCTCCTGCTTTGCTGTTTTTCCATGCAAAACACTCAGTTCTCTACACCCTGTGGCCCGCATCATACTCCTTGAGGGACTCAGAAGCCCAGACTATGTCCCTTCTGCTGCCATCCACAGAGCCAGAAACCCAGCCCCAGGGCCAGAATGCAGCTCCCTGCGTGAGGACGCTGCCCTGGGAGAACCTGTGCAGCTGGCTTCCTACACATCCCCAGGGGTTCCACCCTCAATTTTACAGCAAGGATAACTGTAAACCCTGACAGCAGTGACAGGGAAAAAGGGGAGTGTACTTGTTGGGACCGTCCCTACTGTCCCAGAGCCTGGGGAAAGAGCTTGGGTGGAAACCAGCCTGGCCCAACAGGGCAAAGACAGCAAGTGGTAGAGTGACCAGGGGCTGGCTGGGCCCCTATACAACACCCCCCACTAGGACCCCAACCACTTCCTCCCCCAGCTCCCTCTCTGGCCTAGGCTCAGGGCCTTTAGGCTGGTTAAGGGTTAATCTGAGGCAGCCTGAGGAAGCCAGGAGCAAGTTTTGCTTCCTTTGCTGACTGGCATCTCTGCCCCCACAAATTGCCCCTGCCCACCCTTCCCCCAGGTGTTATTTCCAGACTGGGGGTTAACAATAACTTCTGTGGCTCTCTCAGAGTGACCCTACTTGGCTTCAGCTTTTTTTAAAGATGTGGACTTGGTAGCCATTTAAATCTCATGAGAGGCCCGGGAATGGGTGGACCAGACACAGGCTTGTGCTGTGAGGGTGCTGTGCCATCACCCAGGGCTATGGGAAATTTGTTTAGGGACTTCTTCATTCCCACCCTCCAAACAAAGCGGTGCACGGTCCCCCTTTTAGCTCTGGGCCTGACCTTGGGCACGTTGCCACATGGCCCCTCTGGCCTCAGTTTCCTCACCAGGACACGGAAGAGGTGGACCTCTCTCCCCTTGCAGCCCCTCTGAACGCTGCTCTGGTGTCTGCCAGCCTTGAGCACTTTGGAAAGATGCCAGTAGAGAACTCATGAGAGGCTTCTCTTGGGAGGTGTTGAGATGAACGTGTTTGGTTAAGTCCCCTGTTAGTGGGCAGGTGGTCAGTCAGAAGGGCATTTGCCAGGCACCCCATCCTGGGAGTGTAGCCCCCACAGTCCCCGAGTACCCCAGCCAGGCCCACTCTCACTGTCTCACGTTCCCACCCCCAGGGGCAGGCTCCTGCACGGACGGCACTTTACATATAAAAGTATCACAGGTGACATGGCCATCACCTTTGTCTCCACGGGAGTAGAAGGCGCCTTTGCCACCGAGGAGCACCCTTACGCAGCTCATGGACCCTGGTTACAAGTGAGAAGGCTCTTTCTCTTCTGCCTGCCTCCTTTCCTGTGCCCACCACCTCCGTCTCCTCCCTTGGCAAGCTCCCGGAGGTGCCTTCCTGTGGGGCCAGTGGTGCGATGCCATGTGGTGTGTGGATGCTTCCACCTAGCCCACCAGCTCTAGGAGCACTTCCTGGCCTCTCCCTGTCCCCCAAGACAGGAATGGTAGCTTTCTAGGCTCTGGCTGTGGATAATTCTGTTTGCCATGGAAATTCAGTTTTGAGGGATGTGAGACTTTCTGCATCTCAGGTAAACCAAGGTACAGGAAATGAGGGGTGCAGCAGGGTGGGAGGGAGGGTGGAAGCCACTCTCCACTATTTGGGGAAGCCCACCAGAATACCTCGAAAGTGGGCATCTGAACCTGGACCGGGAATGGGCTGTGATGGGCAGATCTCGGCAGATCGAACCTGCCCCCTCTCCTCTAATGGTTCTCCTGTGTTCCTGATGGACACCCAGCTTCTCAGTGCAGACCTGCTGGCTTTTTCCAGAACACTTTGTCCTTCCTTTGCTCTTCTGGCTGGGGCACAGCCTCAAGCCATTGCCAAGCAGGGTGCCCAGACCTGACAGCCACAGGCCTCCTTCCAATCCCCACCCTGCCCAGGTCTCTAACGGGTACTTGGCCTGGTCCAGCCCACTCCCAGCAGTAGTAGAGGAACAACATTCTTTTTTGTCTGTTGGGGGTGTGGGAGGAGGAACACGCCACCTTACCTCTCTCAGAAAGGAAGTCTGATCCTAATGTAAAAGATGACTCTGCCTTGTCTATAGTGTATCCTGGGCAGTGGGGGGCAGCAGTGGGCAGGGGGATTACAGTCGAGGGGAAGAGAATTTTGCTGGTTCTGTGGGTTTTAGGCCAGTCTGGGGAGTGTGTGAAGTGTATTTGCCATTAATGTAGGCATGCTTTTAGTTTGTGTGTGTGTCTCCTCCTCAGGCCAGCTCCTCCCTCCCCCTTCCCACCAAAATACTAACCCTTAATTAAAACAAACAGCAAACAAAGGATACCAACCAAACTCCCAAGACTAAGCTGAGGTAGAAATGGAAGCCGGTGCTTTAGGGATATTGTGTTCCATAAATTATCTTGCCTTTTTCCACTGCTGTTATTACATTGTTTCATAACAAAATTACTTTGAACCATAAAGTTATAAATACATTTTAAAAGTCCCACTTGGTAACATTAGATTTCTGTCCAACGTGGTGTTAGTAGTTACCTTAGCAAAAGCTCTGAAGTATATAGCATTTGAAATTAGCCCAGAACAAGTAGAAAGGGCCTCCTCCCACCCCCAGCGTGTCCCAGGCCTCCAGGCTGCTTATAGAGAGCAGGGGCAGTGTGGGGGGGGGGGGGGGTGCGGGTAGGCCTCCCGCCTGCAGCACAGCTGGGAAAGAGTTGGGGGTGGACCATGCAGGAGACCCAGCCCCTGCCAGGTCAGAGGTCATCATTCCCAGCATGTGACAGTGTGTTGACAGGTCTCAGCAGAAGTGTCCTCAGTACTTTGCGTATTGAAGGTTAAGCACTTTTTCTTGGGTAAGTAGGAACTAAAGCCTCCCCAACTCGAGAATAAGTGCCACCCAGTTGCCTTTGACGTGCTTGACTCTGAACCTGTCCTTGGAGCCCCGCCATCCCTCCTGGAACATCTTCCTGCCTGGGGTGAGGGTAGGGGGCCAACATCTGCAGTTCTCAACAGCCTGGTGACCTGGGCCTCCAGAGAGCTCAGCACATGTCATGTTGCCCCTTAGTCCCCCCAAAGGTCTGGGCCCAACCCTGGTTCCCAAGCCCCTGATCCCCTAGCTGCTGGGGTTTCCTTCCAGCTCTGCTCCCCCACGCCTCCCTGGCAGCCCCTCAGCCAGCTCGAGCACTCGCCCTGCTGACTCCCTGCACATGGTCCCCTCCCAGGCGCTGTTGCCTGGGGAACCGGAGCGGTGGGAACCAGCCGCTGGCCTCGGCATGTTTCAATCAAGTTGCTGTGCTGGGAGCTGCTTAATCAAAGGCCTGTGTTATGGGCTCATTAGTGTGGTCCACCACGGGGGCCAGCTCACAGGGGAGCTCCCGGGAAGGCTGGCTGGGGCCTGCTCCCCAAGCATGCACCCTAACTCACCCAGGGCTTTCTCAGGCCCTGTCCAGGGAGCCTTGGGAAACCCTCTGCCCCTGCCCCCAGCCCAGCCCTCCTTACCTCCCCACCCCCAAAGCAGTCAGCACTTTCTGCATCTGACTGCCAGCATCAGCCCGCCTTCCTCTCTAGGGTCTTGCCACTGTGGTCACAGGCAGCTCCCTGGCTTGTGGGAACCTGGACTTGTAATTACTTGTGGGCCTCTCAGTCTCCCCCTGGGGCCGCCTGTCTCGCTGGGAGTCTGAGGACCTCCTGGAGGTCTGGGGTCAGGCTCCGGGTCACCAGTGAAGGCCCAGCCCACTGGGCCAGGAAAGACACCGGGCTCTTCTGGAGGGAGACCCCAGCAGAGAGACTCGCCTTCACCTCCTATGGGACTCTCTCCCTCATGCTTCTGGGTACCAGGATGTCTCCCCAGCCCGTGTGCCCAGGCCTGTTGGGGGCAGGGAGGCAGGAAGGAACTGAATGCAGCAGCCCCAGGATTGAAGAAACCCAGACTTCTGTTCTCTTGGCTGCTGCTGGAACACTTTCCGTTGGTCCCAGATGAATTGGGAGGGGCTAGGATGACTTTTCTTGCATCAGCCTTCAACAGCCTTGGAAGCCCTCACTCCCAGCCTTGGCACCTTGTTCTGGCCTCCAGCCCAGGCCTGTTATCTCTTGGGGAAGTGGCATGGCAGAGACACCCCACATGGGAGAAGATGACAAAGGAGAGCCTGAGAGAAAAAGGCAGAAAGTGAGGGAATCTGGGCCCTTTCCGGGGTTTCTAGAGTAGCCCCAGACAGGCCCCCAGACCCACCATCTCCTGGGCCTGCACCTGCCTTGAGGCTACCCCCTTTCTCCAGGTCCGCCCCCCCCCCCACCATCCCTCCAGCCCCAGGAACGTCAAGGCCTGGCTCACAGAAAGGCAGGGCTGCCTGCCACCCCAGAGTGAGCACAGCGGACACTCCCCACTTCCTGGAGGAACTGGAGAGGCAGGAATCCTCCAATTCCTTAGGCTCTTCAGTTTCCGGAGGTTGACACCAGACTCCTCTGTCCGCCCTACCCTTGGCTGTTTTTATCTCTGCTGAGATGGTGAAGGCTGTCAGCCAGCTCCAGAGGAGTACAGGAGGGTCTTTGGACCGGGGGAGGCCTGCCAGCGTCCGCTCCCACACACACCTTCCCCCAGCATTCCTCAGCCCAGTGGCTTTAACCAGCTTCTCTCCCTTGAGTCTGTCAACACTGGGCTGTTAGTCTCTGAGCGGGAGCCTGGCCCAGAGCTGAGTCGTTCATCCGTCCCCAGCCAAGATTGATCTGAAGGGGGAGACGTCGGCCCCAGAGGTCACTCAGGGGTCACATCACCAAATATGAGAATATTTTTTTAAGCCCTGCAATGCTTTCTCAGCTGTGTGGTGTCTGACGGCTCACCCAGGTGGCCCCCCTTTCCCAGCCATTCTCTGCCAGCCTTGATGGGAGGCCTGGGGCTTGGGAGAAGACGCCCAACAGCTGTTCAAGTGGGATTCGCTTCTCCAGGCCAGATCTGGGGAGTCACTGCCAGGCTCTGCCCCTCGCCCAGTGGCTGACTCACGCCCCCACCCTGTGGACAGGCCTCAGCCTTCTCCTGTCCCATGCACCCATTTGGACATTGTGTGGAAGACACTTGGCGAACCCTGGCCTAGGCCCAGCACAGCTCCTCTAACGTGCCTCTGCTATTTCTCCTTCCACTAGTGAACATGGCATCCCAGAAGACTTTTGCTTGGCTGTCCGAGGGTCCTCGTTGTCCCAGCTACAGCCATAGGGCTTCAATCCCAGCACTGTGCCTGGGGAGGTACACTAGAGGACTGAGAGGGCCTGTCGTGCCCTCACCAGCTGCCAGCCAGAGCAGAAGTCTGAGCCCGCTCCTGGCCACCTCAGCCAACGCTTCGCCACCCTCCGAGAACAGGAAATGAATGCAGCCTCACTGTGCGGCTGCTTGCAGTGGTACCTGCCACACCTGCACCTCTGCCCCTGAGCCTAGGGTGGGGGTGGGGGTGCTCCAGGCCGTTGTCTAGCTTTTGTCCGGCCTGTTGGTGTTGGGGGGACGCAGACTAAATGGCTTCCTGGTCCCTGCCTCCTCCCTGCCATCATGGGTGCCAGGGCAGCTCCTTGGCAGGCCCTACCCTGTAAACAACACATTTCCTTCCCTGAGAGGAGGAAAGGGAGGGGAAAAGAAAGCCAAACTTGTTGGGAAGCAAGAACAACGTGTCAACACGAAGAGCAAACAAGGCCCCAGACAAAGTGTGGATTGTCACACCGAGGGGAAGGAGTGGGCATTGTCAGTGCTGTTTGCAGACTCAGAAATATCACTGACCGCAGACATTTGAATCAGATCTGCAGTGGCTGGGCCCCTGCCTGCCCCACCGCCAGGCCTGCCTAGGACAGGCATGATGAAAGATCACTTTTCAGGTTCCTTCTAGAACTTGCTGGGGCCTGGGGAATTGGGAAGATTATTGACGATCCTCCCTCTTCACTCCCCAGCCAGGCTATCCTAAGGCACTGGGTGTGAGCACCTTGGAGTAAGCGGCTGGCCTGTGCTCCAAGCCCCCTCCCTGATCAAAGGTGGAGGCTGGGAGAGCTCTACCAGTCAGAGCTGGTGGGAGAGCTGCAGCCACTAACTCATCCCTGTTGGTCAAACCTGTGCCTAGACCCGCTGCCCCTGTGAGTGTGTTTTCCCAGAGTACCCTCCACCATTATCTCCTGCAGGGAGGGGTTGCCTTTTTAAAATGCAGATCCCTTGGCCTAGCCTGAGCTACTCAGATTCAGAAGGTCTGGATGGTGCCTAGTATCTCCAGGTTTTTAAAATCCTCCCCAGGGAGTTTCTTCTCAGATTGCTTGGGGGGCTTGCCGCCTCACTGGAGGTCTTCTCCCTCCAAGGGCTGTTTGTGCACAGACATAAACATCTTATGCCCAGTTCTCAGTGAGCATGAGCATCGATGAGTGCTGTTTCATTATTAGTATTATTTCTACTGCTGTTTTCTGGACTGGAGCAACTGTCGCCTCACATACACG
Organism: Odocoileus virginianus; assembly: GCF_023699985.2. NCBI lineage: Eukaryota > Metazoa > Chordata > Mammalia > Artiodactyla > Cervidae > Odocoileus > Odocoileus virginianus. The sequence goes on from NC_069680.1 coordinate 6,404,264, forward strand.
TTTACCAAGCTGACCTGGAAATCTGCCCCATTGGAAACTGTATCGGGGCATGGTTTGCCTTCCTTTCCACTTGGCCAACCTGGTTTTGAACAGCTGCCTGTCTGTGACGCCCAGGGTTCCAGCCCTCTTGAGCTGAGCAGGTGGCCAGGAGATGTGTCGCTGGTTTTCCAGGCCATTGAATTGAAGCCAGAGTCACCTCCACCTCCCCCAGCAGAGAAGAGAAGTCAGCTCTGAGTATACGAGGCTTCTAGAATTGAGGTGCCTTCTCCAGACAGAAAAAGAGTATCTTCTACCACCATGAGTTCAGGTCACTGCTCTTTTAAAGTCCAGACTTGTCTTGTCTCGACACCTGCTCGTCTGCACAGTGGAAATGATGGTTACCTTCCTCACAGGATGGCCCTAAGATGATACCAGTCAAACACTTAGCCCTGTGCCTGGCACATGGAGGAGGCACTGGTGCTTCTGGCTGCTGGCGGTGTTATCCTTACTGCTGTCATTCTCATAACCCTTCTTATTATTATTTGTGGCAGAGCCAGGCAGCTCCATGGGGACCCAGGGAGCTTCAAGAGTCCCAAGTCCCAGAACTGCACAGGCTTTTCCCACAGTTGCATCACAACGGCATGTCTGTTCCTCGTGAGAGCATCCAAGAGCTGCTGCATCGGGGCTGTCTATCTCCAGTGTCCTGTTGATAAGATCTGTTAACAGTCTCAGCTCCAGGTCTGAAATATACAAAGAACAGGGCCTGTTTGTTCAATCCAAGCTTCTAAGGTTTAACTCCCAAAGGAAATTAAATTAGGTGCCTGGAGCTATGACAGTCTGTCGTGTTTCTTTGTAGGGAATGTCACCCTTAATATCATGCAGATCTCGTGTATAATTTTCCCCATTCAATTCTTTTAAAATAATGTGAAGTTTCCAGCAGGAACCAGCCAATCACCAAAAGTGAAAATTGAGGAGCCACTAGGGTTGTCCCTCCTTTTGGTCTTGCAGTCCTCTCCCCCAGCTGAGTATAAAATGAGTCCACACACAGATATTAATAGTACACACTTGGTAGTTGGTCTACTGAAAGCCACCGGAACTCACCCTCTCTCCACCACCAACTCCATACCTTTGTCAGAAGAACTGGCTTAGGTCTGAACTCCTGTTAGTGGGATTATTTTTCCCATTTCTCCAGCTCTTTGGAGTCTCTCTGTGTGGTCACCATTCCTGTGAACCCTCTGCCCATGTCCTCTCACCCCCAGCACTAGTTACAGTCCCAGGCCTATTTACTTTTCTGGCAGAAATGTCCTCCCTCCCAAGTATTTGTGGGTTAGAAATCAGTTCAGCCTGGCCCGGACTGGAGCCATTGTAATATAATTGGGTTTTAGGTATGCTTGTGTTTGTGCTCGCATTTGTAGAGATGGCAACAAGCCCCGGAAATTCCCAAAATGTGAATGTGACTTTTGTACTGTTCAAGCAGACTGGTGATAACTAGTCGAGAGACTTCGGGCTTTGGGGGGTGGGGCTGGTGGGGTGAACCCTGGGATAAGAGCTATGGGAGTTAGAATCAGTGGCATTGGGCAGCGTCACAGTAGTCCATGAGAGGAGTTACCCGGTCCCACCTTAGGGAACCAGGTGGGCATTTTCACAGACCCGCTTTGCCTGTCCAAACTTTGTCTCTGTCTCCACTTGAAGCCTAAGCTTCTCAAACAGAAACTGGTGAGGAGATATGGGCTGGTGGTTGGAGCTGTTTTGTCCCTGACTGTGGGCTTGTAGCCTGAGAAGGAGATGACCTTTGGCTCCCAGTCAGTCCCAGGAAGGTGCTTGTCTAGCTGGAGAATGGACTGCTTTCATGGCTGTTTCCCTAGTGCTCCACCCAGGGCCAGGCCTAGCAGAGGCACCCAGGGAATGCTTCTGGAATCAAGTAGGTTGACGGGCAAGTGACTGGAAGAATCAATACATGATTAAATGCTGTGAGGGTTAGACTTCAGGATTTGGAAGCTCTGCTTTGCACACTAATTTTAGAGTCCAGACAAGACTGGGACATGGGGACTTCCCTGGTGATCCAGTGGTTAAGACTCCACCTTCCAGTGCAGGGGGCATGGGTTAAATCTCTGGTTGGGGAACTAAGATCCTACATGCCGTGGGTCAACTAAGCCTGCATACCCCAATGAAGACCCAGCTCAGCCAAAAAAATAAGGACCAGGACATGATCTTTTCTCAGCTACTCACAAACCATGTGACACTGGGCAAATCTCATAACCTATCTGTGTCTCAGTTTCCTCATCTGAAGGAGATAAGCTCTATGAGCAGTTAGCACAGTGCTCGGTGTGATTCAATGTGCATCGGTGTGCTCGATGTTTTGTCTGCCCACTTGGGGTGGTTTTCTCATTCCTTGCTCACACCTCCACCCAGTCAACTTCCTCCCTTCGGAAACTTCCATCCTGTGAGGTGCCCAGTGAGCCTGCTTGCTTGCCCGCTTTCCTCTGCCATTTCACTTTATCTGATACACTGACCTATTCCAAACGTTGAGACATATGTTCTTATCAGAATGGACAATTCCCTGGGGAAACCTGCTAGTATTTTTCTCGAGTCCTGGATCCTCCTCCTTGTCATAGGGGACTTTTCCCGCACCTTGGTCTTCACCTCGTTGTTTCTCTTCCTCTGTCCCCACATCCTACCCCGGGGCATTCAGAGGCTACTGGAGAAGGCAAAACAGGTGGGGAGAGCCACAGCCTGGGGTCACAGAAGGATCCGCTGCAAAGGTCAGGAGGGCCCATGGACCAGCATGGGAGGAGTCAGGTGGAGGACAGGATCAGGCTGGGAAAAGGAAAGACATGCCTAGCCTGGGCCCAGCGTGGTACCGGCCTGAATAGAGGAGCCTGTTGAGAAGATTGCCCTGCAGGTTGAGAAAGTCCTGGGTATCCTTGCTATTGACTACATAGCGGGTGAGGGTGGTGGTTGTGCCCCTGAACAGAGGGGCAAGGCTGTTCTCAACAGCAAGCGTGAAGCCACGAGGTAGCAGACTAGAGTAGTGAAGTGGGATAGGTGGGAGGTGCCCTGGAGAAGACGTTTCTTAAAAGAAAACTTGAAGAATTCAGTGTCTGAATGGGGCTGGCAAGGCAGGGCTTTGGGAGCTTGGGGCCTGAGAGGAGGTAGACATTACTATGGGTGTTGAGGAGTCCCTTTCGCTTTGGTAAAATGAGAGAGGTTGGTGCAGTTCAGACATTCCTAGATGTACCTTCCGGGGCATTTCCAGATTCCAGGCAAGGCTTGTATTCCAAACCCGAACAGATTTCTTTTGTCCTCCCAAGTGGGACTGGGGGAACACGTGAACCTTGTTGAACAAGGAGGATGTTGGAGTCACTCTCCTCTGCCCTTCGGCTTTTCTGTTTCCCCTCTACCATACTGCAACATGCAGGATGCCCAGACTGCCAAAATAGGGGGCCTTCCCTGCCCATCCTCATGTCCCTCCCGGGACCAGCACTGCCGTCTCTCCTGATGTCCTCACCCTGATCCCCACCGTCCTGTATGTTCTTCCTTCTCTGCCCAGTCCCTCTGATATTGTAGGCAGATGGTGGTAGGAGGTGGGGGCAGGCTGGGGGTGACAGTCAGGGATAGGCCTCAAGTACTTCCCCTGGCCCTAGAACACATCACAGTGGGCTCATCGCTCCTCCACGGCCTGAACAAAGGTCTATAGCTTGGCAATTAGCAAAAAGACCATACACTTTAAACAAATAATAATTATAAAAGCCTGTCTTGTGCCTTCTTCCCAGATTCTGTTGACCGAAGAGTTTGTAGAGAAAATGTTGGAGGACTTAGAAGATTTGACTTCTCCAGAGGAAGTAAGCTGTTTGGTTCTCTCTGACAGCAAGGTTCCAGTCTCCAGGAGTCTCTGTGTGCGTGCGTGCATGTGTCTGTCTCTGACGTGTGGAGAGAAGCTGGAAAGGAGACCCTGGAGATGTTAAACGGCTTCATTTCACTTCCCTGAACCTCCCCCTTCCCCACCCCCAACCCTTGTGAGGACACCCAGCAAATTGTCTGAATTGCCAGCTCCTGAGAAGCTCATTGAAGAGGCAGCCAGGGCCTTTGGGCTAGTACAGAGTTCTCCTCAGCCCCTGCTGTTCCCTGGCAGGTTCTGAACAGAAAGCCCATGCCTGCTGCCAGAGAACATTCCATGGAGGAGTTCTGGTGGGCAGCAAGGGGCTCCTGCTCCAGCCTCAGGCCACCCAGGAGCCACGCTCCTTCCTCCCGCCTCTGACCACGAGTGCTCCCCTCTGGGCCCGCCTCTTCCAGCCCCAGCTGAGCTGCGGGCCAGGTGGGGGCCGGTGCTTGTCCTGGCTACTCCACTGGGGTACAAGAGTGGAGCCCACAATCCCCTTTGTTTTTCTTCCTTGTTCCCGGCATCCTCATTTGTGGGGACTTACCTCATCCTGGAAAGTCCCTTCCCCTCCCCCGGCCTCCTACCAAGCAGCACCCCAGCGGGGTTGAGCCTTTGGCCTCAGCGTCCTGCCCAGATAGGTTAATGGAACATTAGCACACTGACAGTTCTAGGGCTCTTCTGGGCTCTCCCTTGTCCGGGGGAAGAGACAGACCCTTCTTCTGCCCTTTCTGCCCAGAAGTGTATTTTGGGGAGAGCTCCTTCACCTCCCAGGGGCCAGGCTTACAAGCCAGAGTGAGGCCAGGCAGGAGTCAGCTTTCAGCCAGGGCCCAGTCAGCCCAGACACAGAGGCCTCCGACGGATGTCCACAGGGCAGGACTGGCCTGTCCAGGTCTCCAGGTGGACAGGAACTCCTCCGAGCCTGAGGTCACCCCTAGTGGGATAATGTCTTCTCTCTTCTCATTTATACATTGAAAAGTCACCAAGTACCCAGTCTGTGCCAGCCGGTCAATCCCCACAGGTCACCAGCCCCCGAGGCCCGGCTCCCATTCAGTCAGACCAGAGCTGGCTGCCCAGAAGCGCTTCCGGAGAGGCCATGTCGCACAGGGATGGCACAGCGCCAGACTGCTGCTCTCAGCTCGGGTGCTGAGGGGGTGGAAGGGGGGTAGTCCAGGCAGGAGGGACAGGAGCCAGGAGGAGCTTAGGAAAGTAGGTCACTAAAAATGACTTTTTTTTTTTCTTTCCTGTCCAAGGCTGTCCCCACACCCTGCCCTCCTCTCCACTTTGGTCCTGGCTTGGACAGTCCCCCATCCGAGGGAGGGAGAGGGAACCAGCCGGGCAGTGTCAGGCCGTCCTCTTCTACCACCAGCTCTGGGCAGGCTGAGGGCCCTGCTCTTCCCTCCTTCCCAGCTTGCTCCCGGATTAGCATGAGTCCTAAAAGGCAGACCCTGCTCCTAAATCAGGGAGCATCTATGATCACCAGCTGTGTGCCTGCTGGCCCCATGCAGGGTCCTCGCATACACAGGGAACATGTAAATCTCTTCCCCTATCCCCCACCAGAAGCTTGAGAAACAAAACTGTAGGCAAATCAGTGATTCCGGGGAGTCGGGTCATAAGAACTTGGGCTCTCCTTGGCCACTGCCAGCACCTCTCTCAAGCTGGTAACCCTGGGAAGCTTGTGAGGATGAACAAGGGGGAGCAGGGTGGGGAGCTCCTCTCAAGTTTGCACCAGGCCCAAGAAGTCACCTCAAACCACACTAGCTCTGCGTCTCCACTCCCACCAAGGCCAAGGCAGGGCCTCCTTCCTTTGGGACCTTTTGGCAAAGGCTCCAGAGGGCAGGTTCCAGTGTTCTTCCCTGCCAGCCTCGGAAAGGAGCCATGGCAGGGACAGGACCACAGAGTTTCAGACCTCAAGCCACTTCCCTGTAGCATCGGTACCCTCCCCTGCCCCCCCCCCCCCAATCCTCTAGCCCCCGGGCCTCAGGGAGCAGATTCCTTACATGCTTGTGGCCAGAGGCAGAACCAAGGAAGTGAGCTGGAGGGAGGTCAGCACAGTCAAGAAAGAGTCAGAAAACAAGCCTCCTCCAAGCCCAGTTAATTATTGGCCGGGTGCGGGGAAGGAGGGGTTGGCGCTGGATCCCAGCCTCTCTCACCTGGGTTCAACATTCGTGACTGAAGCCAGGCAACCAACCAGTGGCCTGTCTTGCCCCAGCACCCAAGGGACAGGGCCTGAGTGAGAGTCCTGGCCTCTCTAGGCAGTGTGGGAAGAAGGCAGTGGATTCTAACCGTGTATCCTCTGGTTCTGTTCTTGTTGCCCCCTCCACAGTTCAAACTTCCCAAAGAGTACAGCTGGCCAGAAAAGAAGCTCAAAGTCTCCATCCTCCCCGATGTGGTCTTCGACAGCCCACTGCATTAGCCTGGGCTGGCCCTGCAGGGGCCAAGGGTGAGCCTAGCTGCTTCCTGGTGACTCCAGTGTAACAACTGCGTAAACAAGATTCCCGCAAACACAAGGACACGTGTGAGGATGACTGTGTAGCCCCCACACCGCAGCCCGCTGGGATGCCCTGCACAGGCTGCAGGGCCTCCCCTCACCTGCAGCTCGCGGAGGGGGGGGGGTATCTGCCCCTGCAGCCAGCCGAGCCACATGACCAGGCCGGGGCCTCAGTGGGCTGCAGTCGGGCAAATGTCAACCTTCCCCTCCTGCCACCGCAAGGTCTGATTTGAGATTTGCCTCTGGACCTCTGATGTGCCCCCATGTGGAGACAGGCCTCATTCCCACCTACCCTCTGCCGCATAGCCCAGCGGGATGGGGGTGTAGCAGACACCTACCCTGCCCAGCTCAACTCTGGGAAGCCTTCGGTATTCAAGCTCTTCTGGCCGTGGAATGATTCCTTTGATCGTGTTTGGTTTTCTTCATCCTTATTTTATTTTGTAGAAACTGGATGGTATTTTATTGCTCTTCAAAGATGTCCAGAAGCCATGTATATATGTTTTTTTTAAAAAACAGAACTTTATTTCCAGATGAACTTTCTCATTCTTACAGACAAGGGCCTGGGGCCGTCTTCTCCAGAGCCGCCACCAGAAAAGGTGCTGGTGTTCGCCTGCCGGTCAAAGCCTGGGAGGAGTCAGCTTCGCACAGAGGCTTTTCTTCCCAGCCAGGCCCGGGGGAGCCAAGACACTCCCCCATGCAGCCTGGAGCCCAGTTTAGCTGGGGCCAGGAAGGGCTGCTGCTGTTTCCCAGGTGGACTGGGCCCCCACAGAGTTCAAGATCATCAGGGTCTCTGAGACTTGGTGACCCCAGCCTCATCTTCTAGGCATTTTCCTCCCAACCAGGCCTGCCTGAGAGAGGGCGAAGCCCAGCACTTCACAGACCATCCCCACCTGCCACTCAGGGCCTGGGTCTCCAGCTCTTTGCCACTCCCATCCCATTTCCTCATCCCCTGGGCCTCCCAGCCTCAAGGCTGCAGGACTCTGACTTATTAAAAACAGAAAAATCAACCTCTTCACATGTCTTTCACATTAGTTTTGCAAACACTGCACTCTCCCGCCCTCCATTCATTTCTGCGTTGATTAATTTTTCATCCTTCATTCTCTACCCCCTTGTCCTGTCTCCTTTCCGGCATCCTGGCCTCTAGTGGTCTTTGGTCCCTCACTGCAGTACTGCAGATCTCACGGTCTTCTGTCTCATAGCCAACCTATCTCTGACCTGTAGTTGTGGGGGGTTCTTCTGGGGTTGTCTCCCACTTTTGACCTGTAATCACAAGCCCCTTTCAGGCCCTCTTACCCCTAACTCTGGGGACGGCTATTACGAGACCACCCTTCCGGCTTTCCCATGACAAAGTTCTTTTGTCTGTCAGGGACCACACAGACAGACAACATGCCCTTCCCCTCTCTGCAACCACCACACACATGGGCACCACCAGGAGTGCCAAGGAGGCCCATAGGGCACAGGGCACCTCTGATGAGCCATCCAGCCAAAGAGCCGCCTTCAGGGGCCATGAGGGTGGCCAGGCTATTGGACTTCAAGGGGCCATTCGGGTCTGGCTCTTCCTCTGCTTATACCCTCAGGGCTACCTGGTTAGCACCATTAAACTCAGAGCTTCAAAGCAGATCCACCTGGCATCTGGGAGACACATACCACCACCCACCCCACCCCGCCACCAACACAGCAAAGGTGGAAGCCCCTCTGGGCCTGATATTGGCAGCAGCTATGCCTTCTGCTCTGAGGACTTTTCCAGAAGGACATTTCCTGGTCTTCACCCACCACAGCATCCCCGCCTTGAAAACTCTTTGTCTTTAGATGTTTTGTGGCCAAAGAGGTGTCATTGACTTTCCTCCTTTCCTTGCCATCCTGACCTGCTTTTCCACAGATTCTTTCTGGGGACCTGCCTCTACCCCGCCTGCTTTGGCTTGGGGGCAGGGGGGTATTTTCTGAGCTAAGCTTTGTGGTCAGTACAGAAGGCAAAAGGGAAACAGGTGAGCTCTGAGACAACAAGCCTGTGAAGCCTGTGGCTCCTTCCTGCCTCCCCTGCCCACCCACCCCCCACACCCCCCTCCTCTTATTGGGAACCTCCAAGGTTCGGCTGAGACCAGCCTCCATCTCATTTCCCTACAATGCTTTGGCTCCAGAGGAGTGGCAGAGCATCCACCATCTCTGCTCAGACCTCTCTCCCTTGGGCGGTGGTGCCTTCCAGAGGGGGCTCTTCACTGAGAGGGGACCCTCGCTGAGGATGAAGCAAGATCGATCATGCAGCACGTCCAGCACAGCACTTGGCATATGGCAGGCACTCACTAGATGGACTCCTCCTTTCCCTCTCCGTAGCTCTTTGGAAGCCCTGACCTCATAGTAAGTTGGGGAGGTTAAGAAGTCTCCCTCCCTACATCTGCCTCTTCCATAGGCTTCCCTGAAGCTTGCCCCTTCCTACCCTGTCCCTCCATGTCCCTGTGACTGAAGCTTCTGAGGGGAAGGGGCTCCTCCATGCTGTTTGCTGGCAACACAAGGTGGACACACCCGCGGCTTCTCAGGCCCAGTGTGGACTACAGGAGGACCACGGCCCCAGCTGCCATTCTGTGGGGGTGGGGAAGCTCACACAGGGTCTCAGGTCTGGCTGGGGAGCTGGTGCCTCTTCCTGCCCTTCTCTTCCAAAGGTGAGGCTTCAGGGCAGGGTCTGGGAAGCCTCGGGGAGAATCTAAAGGGCTAGCATGTTTTAAAAAATAAATGCAAGTTCTTGGGACTGGGTTTTGAGATTGAGAACAGGGAAAAAACCTGCAGGTCCGCCCCTATGGGGCAGACCAGGAGAGAATTCCCTTGACTGTATTTTTTTATCTGGTTGTCTTTCCTTGCTGGCTTCCAGGTCCTTGTGTCAAGTGAGGTACCTGGGTCCCTGTTATAAGTCAGGAGCCCCGTAGAAAGAGCCCTCCTTTTGTACAAGTACCTAAATGCTGCAATGAGCAGAATTTTGTAAAATTTTATATTAGTTTCTAATGTCAACGGTGACTCGGTTCCTGGGGGCTGCAGCCAGCCTGGGACTTTTGTAAGAATTTTTGGGTGACTCACTTAGATGTCGTTTCCTTCTTGTCCCATCTTCCTCTGTGTAATCTAAGTGCATTAAACGTATTTGCAGAAGTGCCTGGGTCTTGTGCTCCTTTCTGGCTGCCTGGAGTAGGGGAGCGGAAAGCCTGGGGCCCTGGCAGAGGGGTGGGTTGGACTCAGCCTCTTAGAAGAAGCCAGGATGTGGAAAGGCCCAGAAGACTGATGTTGGGAGTGGAGGGGGTGCCAAGGAAGCAGGATCACATAGCAGTGACTCTTCAGTCATGCAGAAATGACTTCACAGGGACAGGCTCTCTCACTGGTCTTGAACTCCTCTAAGGTCAAGAGGGTAGGAGGTGGAACAGTCTGGGGTGATGAGTGAAAGTGAGTGGGTAAAGACCATCTCTTCTGCCTCATTCTCCTCTCCTCCTCTCACCAAAAAAAAAAAAAAAAAAGGAAAAGAAAACCTTTTTCCCCTGGGAAGGCAGGCCTTCCTCAGGTCCAGTTTGGAGTTCTTATGCCCCTTTCAGCGAGGGCAAGAAACAGCAACAACCGCCACCGCCCCCCACCCCCACCCCCAACCACCTACATTCAACCTCCTAATCCAGGGCCTGGGTCAGGCTCAGAACCGGCACACTGGGTGAGGCAGAGGCCAGCCCACCCTTCCTATGAAATCTGGGCCTGCTCTGGGTGAGGAGGCAGGTGGATCTTCCTTCTCTGAATCACCCAGCTCCTGTCTCTCCAGGGCCTGGTGTAGCAAAGCAGAGCCTAGTGCTGGAGGAGGAGAAGCCCTCAGAGGCAGGCAGGAGAGGGGTCTGCACCCAGACCAGGTCCACGACCCCACAGGACTGCTCTGGGTCCTCACACATTCCCTCCCTACTAGGCCTGCTTGTCCATCCTGGGGAGTAGCAGGGCCCTTTTCTTCTGGTCCTCAGGATGGAGCCGTAGTACCCAGGAGGATCTACAGGGGTCCTGGGGGTGGCTTGAGAGGGTAGGACCTGAAGGAGTCAGCTCCTGTCTGAAGGACTCTTAGCTCCCCTCCCTGTCCTTTTCAAGCAGCTGGATCTGTGGGACCTGCCTTAGGGGAGGTCACTACTCCTTCCTCTGTGACCTCCTGCTGAACTGTGGCTGCCCCTACCCCCACCCCAGGCAGTGGGGCAGGTCCTGTCTGGGGCCCTCAGCCTCTCTGGGAGTCAGAGCCAGCAAGCCGGGAGGGTCTGGAGCCAGGCTGACTACCCTGGGGTGGCCCAGGCCACACCCCTTCCCCTTTCTCCTTGGAGATTGGGGGCGGAGTGCTTATCTAATCCTCCTCATCTGACTAGCCTGGAAGGACCCAGGGTCAGGGTGACGTTCTTGCCCCAGAGAAAACAGAATAGGGAGATTCTGTGCTGAGGTGGCTCTGGGAGACAGGAGTAGGCTGGGCTTGTTTCTGGAAAGAAAAGAGTTCCTGGGTGTGAAGCAGAGACTCTATCCCTAGATTTAGGGAGGGAGGAATCTTCCATTTGAACTCTAATGTCTCCTCCAAAAGCCTATACATTCCTGCAGGTAGACACCCTACTTGGGGGGTTAGGGGACCCACAGGCTTCAAGCCACGGGACAGGGGATGGTGAGAGATTTGCCAAACTGGCCTGACCAGAAGGCGAATGCATGCTGGAAGTGAGTGACTCAACCCAGGCTGCCAAGCTCTGAAGTGGGGAGGCCAGCATGGGGTGAGGGGGTTGATCGACTGGGCAGGAAAAGGGAGAGAAGCCTCCCAAGACCACAGGGCAGGGCAGGATGTGGTCTGGGAGGGGAGGCCATTTGGGCCCTTCCATGGGGGTATGAAGAGACTAACCAGCCCCTCCTCCTCCTCAGCGCAGGAAGTCTTCAGGAGAGAGCTAAGGGCAGGATGCGGGAAGGGCAGGAAGACTGCTGGTGGGCGTCCATAGCTGGCGTGAATGTAGCTTTCTGAGGAACTTGAGGGGCAAGGGAGACCTTGAGGGGATTGTGATGAGAGCAGTGGCCATGTTGGGGCCAGAGAATGAAGAGAAGTGACACTGTTCCTTCGTTTTTCCACTTTCACCGCGGCCACCCCCATTCCATCTCAGTACTGAAGGCACCTAAAGGAGAGAGAATCGAGCTCCTGGGGTCTCAGCCTTGACAAGACAGAAGAGGGCCACCCAAGCAGTGCTGAGCTGCTATGATACCACTGTGGAAACCGTAAGAACTAGCAAATATGCTTGCTTGCCCTTTCAACTAACGTGCGGCAGGCACTCGGATGTATACTGGGAGACTCCTCACAGGCCCAGCCTTAAGGAGCTCATAGTGCAGTGGGGGGAAGATGGTCAAGGAAACAATTGCAAGAGGAACCATAAAAGAGGAAGCCAGTGAACTGCTTTCCATCCTACCCCAGCTCCGCCACTTATCATCAGCTTGCCTTTAGACAAGCTAACTCAGCTCTGCCTCAGTTTCTTCATTTAAAAGTGGATCCTCACTTCCTAGAGATGTTTTGTTTTGTTTTTAAATACTTATTTATTGATTTTGGCAGCACTGGGTTTTAGTTGCAGCATGCAGGTTCCTTAGTTGTGGCATGTGGGATCTTGTACCCTGACTAGAGATCCAATCTGGGCCTCCTGCATTGGGATCATGAAGGCTTAGCCACTGAACTACCAGGGAGGTGCCTCCCAGAGTTTTTGCAAGGATCATAGTAATTGCCTACTTAGCGTCAACACTTTATTAAAGGGCTATGCCCCTTTGTTAAAGGGCTTCCCAGGTGGTGCTTCCCACCTGCCAATGTAGGAGATATAAGAGAGGAGGATTCGGCCCCTGGGTTGGAAACATCCCCTGGAGTACGAAATGGCAACCCGCTCCAGTATTCTTGCCTGGAAAATTCCATGGACAGAGCAGCCTGGCGGGCTATAGTATGTGGGGCTGCAAAGAGTCAGACACAACAGAGTGACTGAGCACACATACACACACACATGCCAGGATATGAACACAGAGAAGGTGCCCAACTCAGTCTGGGGAGATTCAAAAAGGCTTCCTGCAAGAAGTGGCATCTAAGTCGAAACCTGATGCTTAAGGATAAACTGGGCAAAATGGGGTGGGGTGCTGTACTTTGAAAAGCTCTCCAGGCAAACAGAACAGGGCCAAAGTCCCCAAACTCTTCTCAGGAACTGTGGAGTTCAAATTGCCTAGAGCAGATTGCTTAAGTCATCCAGCTTTCACAGTAGGATCATCCCCCTACCTGCTGGCTGGCTGGAGAACATATTGAAAGAGAGGTAGATTGGAGGCAAGGTGACCAGTCAAGCCTAGATTAGAATAGAAGCAGTAGGAATGGAGAGAATGGGATTCATTTGTTGACACAATGAATATTTGTTGAGCATCTACTATGTGCTAGGTCCCATCAGGGATACAGTATTAAAAAAATCCTTTTACAGATCTTAAATCTTGGTGATGGAAGATAGTATTTTTAAAAGTAGGACACATAGTGCATGGAGCTATGTGCTAAGGAGAAACAATGCAACAGAGGAAGAGAGACAATGAGGACTGAAGAAGAGGCACATTTTAAAATATGGAGGTCAGGAAAGGCCTCACGGCCTAGGCATCACTTGAACAAAGGATCTCAGTGACAGGAAGAAGGGTGCAGTAGGGATATCTGAGGGAAGACAGATTCAGACAAAGTGAGGTGCAAATGTGAAGAGCCTGGGGGCTGGGGCATGGGAGGCACACGAGGTATACTTGAGGAACAGCGGGGAAGCCAGTGTGGCTGGAGCAGAATGAGGAAGGGGATCGTAGATTACTTACACAGAGGCCAGACTCTTCTGGCCTTAAGGTCCTGTGTAGAGACCTCACAGGCAATTATAAAATTTTGACTTTTATTCTGGTGGAAGTGGGAAGCCATTGGATGAGTGAGCAGAAGAGTGACAAAATCTGACACATTTTTCAAAGATTACTCTGGCTCTTCAGTTGAGAATTGACTCCAGGACGTAAAGGTAGGGGCTTTCCTTGTGGCTCAGCTGGTAAAGAATCCACCTGCAACGCAGGAGACCTGGGTTCGATCCCTGGGTTGGGAAGATCCCCTGGAGAAGGGAAAAGCTACCCACTCCAGTATTCTAACCTGGAGAATTCCCAAAGAGTCGGACATGACTGAGCGACTTTCGCTTTCACATAAGGGCAAAAACAGAAACCAGTTAGGATCTACTGAAATAAATAGACAAGAGTCTGTGGTAAGTTATGGAGAGGTTAAGTAGTCAGGATTTGCCAACATCTTGAAGGGGCAGCAGGTTGGGAAGTGAAGAGGATGAAGATTTTCATTTCCAGTACACTGAATTCAAGGTACTTGTGGGACATTGGGGTGGAGAGCAGAGTTGGCTACATGAATCTGCAACCAGGCGGGTGAGGATCTAAGCTGGAGACTGATTGTGGAGTCATCAGTATATAGACAGTAGTAAAGCCTTAGTAGAAAAACATCTACTTCTGCTTTATTGACTATGCCAAAGCCTTTGACTGTGTGGATCACAACAAACTGTGGAAAATTCTTCAAGAGATGGGAATACCAGACCACCTTACCTGCCTTCTGAGAAACCTGTATGCAGGTCAAGAAGCAACAGTTAGAACCGGACATGGAACAACAGACTGGTTCCAAATTGGGAAAGGAGTACATCAAGGCTGTATATTGTCACCCTGCTATGTAACTTATATGCAGAGTACATCATGCGAAATGCCCACCTGGATAAAGCACAAGCTGGAATCAAGATTGCCGGGAAAAATATCAATAACCTCAGATATGTAGATGATACCACCCTTATAGCAGAAAGTGAAGAGGAACTAAAGAGCCTCTTGATGAAAGTGAAAGAGGAGAGTGAAAAAGCTGGCTTAAAATTCAACATTCAAAAAACAAAGATCATGGCATCCAGTCCCATCCCTTCATGGCAAATAGATGGGGAAACAATGGAAACAGTGACAGACTTCATTTTCTTGGGCTCCAGAATCACTGTGGATGGTGACTGCAGCCATGAAATTAAAATACGCTTGCTCTTTGGAAGAAAAGCTATGCTCAACCTAGACAACATATTAAAAAGCAGAGACATTACTTTGCCAACAGAGGTCCATATAATCAAAGCTATGCTTTTTCCAGTAGTCTTGTATGAACGTGAGAATTGGACCATAAAAAAAACTGAGCACCAAAGAATTGATGCTTTTGCACTGTGGTGTTGGAGAAGACTCTTGAGAGTCCCTTGGACTGCAAGGAGATCCAACCAGTCAATCCTAAAGGAAATCAGCCCTGAATATTCATTGGAAGGACTGATGCTGAAGCTGAAGCTCCAATACTTTGCCCCCCTGATGCGAAGAACTGACTCACTGGAAAAGACCCTGATGCTTGGAAAGATTGAAGGCAGGAGGAGAAGGGGACAACAGAGAATGAGATGGTTGGATGGCATCACCAACTCAATGGACATGAGTTTGAGCAAGCTCCGGGAGTTGGTGATGCAAACCGAAGACTAGTGTGCTGCAGTCCATGGAGTCGGACATGACTGATGGACTGAACTGAACTGAAAGTCTTAGGAATAAATGAGGGAGCAGGTGTAGGTTCATAAGAGAAGAGTGTGGAGGGCAGTCAATATTTATGAGATAGAAATTGGAGAAGTCTGTGGTTAGAAAGATAAGGAGACAATCAGAACAGTATGATGTTATAGAGGTCAAGGGGAGCAGTCTAGAAAGGTGAGAAATTAGTGGAATTCTTTAGATTATCCTGAAGGTCATTGGTGAGGAGACCAGAGAAGGATGCTCCAACAGCATCAATCTAGACCTTGTTTCTTTGCACCATCTTTCAACCAAGGAATTGAAGATTAGTGCTTGAAAGTCACTTTCTACTTGTTTATTCACTGATATGCATGCATGCATGCATTCATTCACTCAGCATAAGACCTCACATGTAAGGAGATGCAAAGTACTAAAAGATACTGGACCCATATTAGCCACCCTGTCTTTTCCCCAATCAGGAATAAAGAGATGAAGGTCCTAAAGTAGACACGCTGTCTGGTTTTATGAAAGGATCAGACTCATGGGTCATTTTCCACCCCACCGCCCCCCCATGGGTCATTTTGAACTGGGTTTAAATCTCAGGTCTACCATTTAGAACATACTCATGAATCTCAAATGCATAATCTTCAGCACAAACCTCCCCTGAGTCTGTATATACAATTGTCTCCTCTGGAATTGCCACTGGGAGAGCTAAACCAATTCAAACATAACTTAGAACTACTCAAAAATCTCTCCACCCAAACCTAATCCTCTCCAATTCTCTCCTTCTGGGTAAATGGCATCACTGCCCAGGCTCTTGTTAAGGTCCAAATCCTAAATTCAGAAGAATATCCTATATTCATAATGATAAGCATATCTTGATCCCATTCTTACTCTACTACTATTATGTGTTGATTCCTCTTCACCCCATATCTAATTTGGCTCTACTTTTAAAATACATCCCAAATCTAGTAGCTTCTCACAACCAGCTTCAAATCCAAACTCCTTACCATGATCCTGTGTATTCTGGTCCCTACCTGGCTTCTCCCTCACAACAGGCCTTCCTTCGGCCCTAAAACATACCTTATTCATTGCTTTTGTATTTGTTTTTCCCTCTGATTGAAGCACTCTTTGGACTTCCCAGGTGGCACAGTGGTAAAGAATCCACCAACCATCCTGCTGACCAGGAAACACAATTTGATCCCTGGGTTTGAAAGCTCCCCTGAAGAAGGAAATGGCAACCCACTCCAGTATTCTTACCTGGAAAATTCTATGGACAGATGAACCTGGCAGGCTACAGTCCATGGGGTTGCAAAGAATCGGACACGACTGAGCACACATGCCACACCCAAAGCACTCTTTTTACAGATTGTCACCTGCCTGTGAAGTGAAAGGCCTGTCAAGTGAAGTGAAAGTCTCTCAGCCGTGTCCGACTCTTCTCAACCCCACAGATTATATAGTCCATGGAATTCTCCATGCCAGAATGCTGGAGTGGGTAGCCTAACCCTTCTCCAGCAGATCTTCCTGACCCAGAATCGAACTGGGATTTCCCGCATTGCAGGCAGGTTCTTTACCAGTTGAACTACCGGGGAAGCCCTGACTCCTCCTGAATATTCAGGTTTCAGCTCAAATTTCACTTTCTGAGAATACTGTGTGAGTCCCTTACTCTCTGCCACAGAAATTATCCTACATAATTAATTAAAAATATTTTTTGGGGGGGTACTTGTTCTCCAGGGAATCCCCAGGGCCTAGAAAAATGCCTGGTGCATGAGACTTTTGTTAAACATTTGTTAACTGACAGGTTGACTCCATTTTTTTTTTTACTCCAATTTTTTAGGCCTCCATTTCCTTATAAATTGAAGAGAGTAATAATGCATATTTTGTTTGGTAGATTTAAGCCTCAGAAATGTAGGGAAGGGAGTTCCCTAGCTGTCCAATGGTTAAGACTCTTAACTTTCACTGCAGTGGGAACAGGTTCGATCCCTGTGGGGGCACTAGGATCTCACATGCTGCCTTGGGCAGCCGAAAATAGAGTATCAAAAAAAAAAAGTAGGTAAAAATATTGAGGATACCGGGGAAATTGCTGCACAGTGAACCTTTGCAATTTGCTGCTGAGTTCCATCAGAACAGATGAGCCGATTGACAAACCCTCCTTTCCCTCTCAGGTAAAAGGAGCCACGGGTGAAGAGGCCTAGGAAGATGTGGTCCCACTCCACAGCATTATCATCTCCCTTTTAAGAAGCAGAGAAACTCATCCCCCATCCCCAATGTTTAATGTACCGAAGTTAGTGCAAGTCACGTGAGCCCCGGGTTGCCCCGCCTTAAAGAGGCGGAGTCCCAGTTTGGAGACCAATAGCAGGAACACTCTCCGGAACCGCCCCCAACTCCAGAAAGGGATAAGGGGAGGAGCCGGGCGCCCAGCAACTGTTATAGCACTTCCGGACAATACGCCCCGCCCCCCCCCCCCCCCTTCCCTGTCCGCTTATTTCTCCAGTGCCGGGTGGGCAGAACCAGCGGGTGCAGATTACAGGCGCCGCCGTAGTGCTGCTGCTTTCTCCTCGCCTACACCTCCCAGTCTCCCCCCGCTACCCTCGCAGAGTAGCGGGACCGGCCTTGATGTAGGGACACCACCCTCCTGCCTCCGCCTCTCTCCGCGCTAACTCGGGACCCCGGCTCACCGCAGTCCGCTCGCGTCTCCACCCTGCCCGCCGCGCTCTGCTCCGAGCTCATTGTATCCTCCCCATTCCTGGGCTCAGACTCCGAAGCCAAGCTGTGGCGGGAAGATCGGGGACCCCTGTGCGCCCCTCCAGCCGGTCCCACGAATTGGGGCCCCTCCCCCGCCTGCCGTCCTCGCAACAGCGCGGTAGTGGCGAGGGCTCTCTTTCCTTACCACTAAAGCAGAGAGGGCCAACTGGCGGGCAGCAGGGACGAAGCCCCCACTCCCAGCCGCGAGCCCTCTCCTCCCGTCCCCTTCCTAGGGGAAGGAGAGCCGAAGCCCGAGCGAGCTGAGGCAGGAAAAGGCAGCCGTGGACTGCCCAGCCAGGAGATCATTTTTATTATCGAGATTATTATTAAAAGGGGGCGGGGAGCCCAGGATGAGGGGGAGGGGGTTAGAGGCGCAGCTATTTTTATTAAACAGATTATTCCTGAAATAATAATACGCGCAAGATGGCTGAAGGTGGCTGTGATGAGAGTGTTGGGGCTTTTTTTTCTTCCCCTCTTTTTTTTTTTTTTGATCTGAGGATAAAGCTCTGAGGCGACAGCCGCTGCGGAGACCCTGCCCGGAGTGCCCTCCCCCCAGTTGAGAAGCAGCAGGCGGACAAACGGACCCACCGACGGAGCGACTGGCTCGGGCCCGCCCCGGACGCGTCGCCTGGGCAGCAGCTGGGGGCCGCGGGCGCTCGCCTTTCTGCCGACTTCTTCCAATTCTAATCTTTTTTTATTTTTTGGAAAGAACCAGGGTGGGTGGAGCAGAGGTGGAGAGAAATCGGGACTTGGCATTTTCTCCCCTGTCTTCTAATCTGAGGGAGGCCGCCAGCCCTCCCCTTAAAAATCCCACCAAAAAAAAAAGAGAGCGAGCGATAGAAAGAACGCTGCAGGACCCTCCAGCGAGCGCGCTCGGACCCCCGGCCGCCACTGCGGCGGCTGCCGGGAGCTCAAGATGGCTGGACGCTGAGGGAGGCAGTCCGGCCCGGCTGGCTCGGCCCGGCTCCGCCGCCGCGGGCTGGCTCCAACCGCAGCCCCGAAGACCGGAGCAGAGGCCGAGAAGAAAAGAAAGTGGGGGGGGAGGGGGGCCGGGGTGGCGAAGGGGGAGGGCCGGGCCGGGCCGGGGCGGGGGGGAGGGGAAGGCCGGGAGCCGAGCCTCCTGTTCATTAGCAGTTGAGAAAAATTCCTTTCTAGTTTGATCAATCCTTGTTTTCCTCGGCAGAGCCGGGGCGCCCGCCCAGCGCGAAGACGGAGAGCGGGGTCTCTCCGCGGCGGGGGCGCCGGGCGCCAGGCCTCGGGGGAACGCAGAAGTAGAGACGAGGGGGTCAGGCCGGAGCTCCGCCGGGGCTTCTCCTCCCTCCCTTTCTGGTTGGCTTTTTTTTTTTTTTCCACTTCTCTCCCTCCCCCTTCCGTTTCTATTTGTGAAGGGAGGAGGAAGGCAGAGGCGGGCTGCTGTCTCTGGCCGGGGACTGGAATTTCATCTGAATGACTGCCCCTGCGCTCACGCAGCGCCCCGGAGTCGGCCCGCCTGCGCCCCGCAGCCCGCACCCGCAGACCGCGGGCCAGCCGGTGGGCGCCCGCGCCGCGGCCCGGGGACCGGCTCGCCTCGCCCGGATCTAGCAGTCTTTGGCCGGGCCGCACTTGCTTCCCCGGCCTGTCAGACCCCGGCCGAGGCGAGGGAGGCGCGGCGCCGGCGAGCCGGGAGAGAGCCACCATTGCCGCCGCTGTCTCTGGAGGAAGTGTGCGGCTCCCGGGCTCTGTCCGCCTTGGGGCGCGCCCCAATGTCAGTCGCGGGCCGGAGTGCGGGCCGCCGGCCGCAGCTGCCTTAGCCGCTTCGACCGAGAGGCGGCCTCTTATATGGAATTTGGACCCCGGCGCTCCCCTCCAGGGCTGGTGCCCCGGCCGCGGCCCTGGCGCAGTCCGCCGCCTCCCGCTAGGCGCTCCGGAGGAGGAGGAGGAGACGCAGCCGGCTGCGCGCGCTGCGTGAGGACCGAGGCTCACTCCTCTGGGGGGCGGGAGCGCGGAAGGCGCTGGTGAACTGAGCGACTGTCGGGACCGCTCGGGGCTCGGTGGCCCTCCCGCGGCACCGGACGGACCCCCCAGGTCGGGGTGTTGGGGAGACCTGCCCGCCGCCGCCATGGCGGAGAATTGGAAGAACTGCTTTGAGGAGGAGCTCATCTGCCCGATCTGCCTGCACGTCTTCGTGGAGCCGGTGCAGCTGCCGTGCAAACACAACTTCTGTCGGGGCTGCATCGGCGAGGCGTGGGCCAAGGACAGCGGCCTGGTGCGCTGCCCAGAGTGCAACCAGGCCTACAACCAGAAGCCGGGCCTGGAAAAGAACCTGAAGCTCACCAACATCGTGGAGAAGTTCAACGCCCTGCACGTGGAGAAGCCGCCGGCGGCGCTGCACTGCGTGTTCTGTCGCCGCGGCCCCCCGCTGCCCGCGCAGAAGGTCTGCCTGCGCTGCGAGGCGCCCTGCTGCCAGTCCCACGTGCAGACGCACCTGCAGCAGCCCTCCACCGCCCGCGGGCACCTCCTGGTGGAGGCGGACGACGTGCGGGCCTGGAGCTGCCCGCAGCACAACGCCTACCGCCTTTACCACTGCGAAGCCGAGCAGGTGGCCGTGTGCCAGTACTGCTGCTACTACAGCGGTGCGCATCAGGGACACTCGGTGTGCGACGTGGAGATCCGGAGGAATGAGATCCGGGCAAGTACCCTACACACACACACACACACACAATCACACAACTCCCCTCCTTCCCTGCAGCCTGGGATCACCCTTCCGGACAGGCTGACTCTTGTGACATCAGGCCAGAGGCCCCTTTCCAAACTCCCACTCTGTAAGTTTGGAGGCAAGGTCCTGGGAAGAAGGGTCCCTAATTGCTACTTGATATATTCCTGCACCTGTGCTCACAGGGTCCATCTTGTCAGTCACTTATAGAAATGAGGTGTGGGGCTGTCAGGGGTAGAGTTTGGTTGTTGCTTTTCTGTTTTGCGCGCAGCTCCCTGGCCCGGCAGTTGTTTCTGTAGGCCCTAGGGGAAGTCACTAAAGGCAGTGACCCAGGTCCTGCTTCTCCAGCTGCTGTTTATGTAATGAGTGTCCTGGTGCCGCTGCTGTGGCTGACATGATCCATGATGCTGGCATACCAATGAGGAAGTAAACAAAAGCAGCCATGTTAGTTTCAAGCCCTATTGGAAACACATTGGGAGGGTGGAGGGGGAGCTTCCGGAGGGAGAGCAGAGCCCCTGGTATCTATCTGGCCAAGGCCTGGGCAGCCAACGGCATCACCAGGACAGCATCTCGGCTGTTGGGATTATTCCCCGTAACCCCCTCTCCATATGTGAGAATCGCTGCCCACAGTGTGCCTGTGTGTGTTGCACTCGTCCGCATGAACACACCTTAAAGTATGTCTTCATCACCCTGAGCCTTTTTCTCCCAGCCCAGCCCTCTATCACAGCCCTCCCACATTTGGGGAGGGGAAGTGGAAGACGGAAAAAGAATCCTGTGGGTTTAAGGTTGAGCCGCCTTGCAATCTGGTTTCAGGCAGCTGGCTCCCCTGGGCTGCCGGCTGGGTGATTATGGAACCGCATCCCCTCCCATTGTATACACCCTGCAGCAGCGGCCAATGTCAAAACCGCCTTCCCCCTCAGGCCTCTGAGCCTGGCCTGGCAGTGGAGCTGGACTGAAGCAATACTTCCGTCCCCTTCAGTGGAGGGGGGCTCCTCCTAGGTTCCTCCCTGGTCCCCTGGCTTTCAGGGTTGAGTCATACCAGAAGGAAGGGGTTGGCCTGAGACTGTCTGAGCCATCTCAGAAGCCCCAGCTTGGGGCCTGGGTGTGATATCATGGGGGTGAGACTGGGAGTGTTGCTGGGTGGGGACCGCTGGAGGCTAGTCGAGACCAGTGGGAGCTTGGGTATGAGGAAGCTCTGAGCAGGGCACAGTTGGAGATGGGGGCTGTTTCCTGTGAGGGGGACCAGTCAGAATGAGTCACTGTTTAGCAATTAAAAAACATACACATACAACTAACAAAAGGCAGGAGGGCTGCCACAGGCTGAGGGCAGGGATAACAAATAAAATTTGCTGTATAATTAGTTTCCAATTGGATGGGCTAGCTCTGGGATTTTGTGCCAGGGCAGGGCCTCTTGATTCTTAAAGGAAGTGTGTGTGTGTAATAGGGGAGGATGGAGAGAAGAGCCACCTCCTCACACACACCAGGACTGGAAAAGGCAGAGGCCTAGGGGAACAAATGAGCCCCTGGTGTCCTCCACCCCCAATCCAGGGCAGGCAGAGCCCAAACTATTAATAGAAGAAGCTGTTAATAAAGGTGGAAGGGCTGGGAAGGAGGCTGGGAAAAGTGCAGAAAAAGGAAAGCTGCCCAGTTCTCTGTCCTGGGTTTGACAGTGGAAAATGAAAGGAGGGGAAAGGTGGAGATGTGGCTGAAAGGCACAGAGAAAGGGACAACAGCCAGGGTGATGAGTAAGTGTGTAGAGTGAGTGTGTGTCTGCACCCACGGCTTTGCCCTTAGTTATGTCAGAGTGCTCAGGTGTCTTTCATTTCGGTGGGGAAGAAAACACAGTTATACCTGATTTGGTAGTAGGAGGGTGTCTGTAGACGTGGGTCCATGTTCTCGAGTGTCTCTAAGACTGTCTGCTTTGCCCTCAAAGGTTCCTGGCACACGCACACAGTGTACCCTGGAGTTCCCACCAGCAGGTCCTTGAGCGCATCGAAGGACCTGGATGGAAGCAGGCCCTGAACTTTGTTAGCAGCTCCATGTGCATGTGCGTCTGTGTGTGTGTGTTTCTTCCTGTGCCTGCTGTGGGCAGGCGCAGAAGTAGTGGGTTGCATCACAGCCAGATGTGCAGTTCTGTGTGCTCAGCATCTGTGCCCCACAGCCTGAGTCTCATCCCTTCCCAGGCTCTCCTACCCCAGGCCCTCCAGATTCTCTCTGCTGTCAGGGCACTGGAGTTGGAAACCCTGCAGTGGTCTCAGCTCCATGCTACCGCCCCTTGGTGTGAGTTGGACTTACTGAACAGGAGGGCCTCACCCTCATGGGAGGGGGCGAGCCGCAGAGAATCTGAATGGAAGAACCCATTGCACTCCATCCTCACTAGGCCAGCCAGGGGGAGGGGCCTTTTCCTGGGCCTCTTTTCCCTTGTGGGAGGGAGTCTGTCTTAAAGGGCCCCGGCTGGTGCCATGGATGAAGGCAACAGAATTCTCCCAGATACAGGAGCAGACGCATAGAAACCTGGATCACACCTTAGGATACAGACAGCTCTGCTTCTTGTGCTTCCTCTTCCGTCATCCCAGGGAAGGGCTAGGGGCTGCTGAAATGCCCTATTGGCTAGAAACAGGAAACCCTGATCAATCTCCCCGGGTGGTCCTCTGCCCCATAGTCAAAGCACCCACCTGTGCAGTGACCCAGAGCTGGGACCCAGCAGGGAGCCAAGCAGGGCTTCCACCTAGCAGGGGGGCTCAAAGGCAGGCCTTTGAAGTCCTTGCCCCACTCTGCCCTTGGGAGGCCAGTGTGCAGGCCATGTTGCCCTGAAGCTTGGATGCCCACTGGGTA
Organism: Odocoileus virginianus; assembly: GCF_023699985.2. Classification (NCBI taxonomy): domain Eukaryota; kingdom Metazoa; phylum Chordata; class Mammalia; order Artiodactyla; family Cervidae; genus Odocoileus; species Odocoileus virginianus. Next base: position 6,427,427 of record NC_069680.1, read on the forward strand.
GACCCTAGAGACCACGCTCCCAAGACACCTTTAGACCCCATTGTGTTCTCCTTTGCGGCTATGGAAGGCTGAGGACCCAAGATTGGGGCATCCAGGTGGTCAAACACTCTTCAGCCCCCAGGTTTAGGGATTCATGTGAGCAACTTGGGACTAGTTTGAGCTGAGAGCACCTCTATCTTAGAACCCTCCTCAACATAGAAAGAAGACCCAAGATAAGGCCTAGATGTGTCTATAAATGGTTACACAGTGTGTGTGTGTGTGTGTGTGTGTGTGTGTGTGTGTGTGTGTGTGTTCAGGTCATAGTTGTGCCTCTGTGTCATTCCTAATACCCCAGACTGAGGTTGGAAATGTTCCTAGGACTTTGTACCTTGAGTTCTCAAAGGTTTAGAGTTGAGAAGAGGTTTTTCTCTGGAGACGGGGTCCCACTTCTTGGGCCAGTTTGGGGTTCACAGCTGCTGGGGGTGGAGGTTACCCTGCTCCCATTGCCGGTGGCCAGAGGGGTTGCCCTAGGACCCTGGAGGGGACCCTAGGTCTCTGTCCCATGTGTCTGTCACCAGGTGGGCTCTGGGAGAGAGGGCTGCCCTGGCCCAGCTAGAGCCTGGCTGTGGCTGCAGCCTGCCTCAGGCAGTATTGACCCTGCTGCCCCCCACCGACCATAATCCTGAGGTCTTAGGTGGGGTGGGAGCTAGGATGGGGAGGCTGTGTGTGGGTGTGTGTGTGAGGTGTGAGGGTCAGGTAACTGCTCCTTTACCATCCTGAAGGATCAGGAAGCGGGGCAGGGCTTGGCCTTCCTCCCTGGGCCCCAGGCAGAGAGGAAGGAACCTGAGTCAGAGGCCCAGCCCCCCACCTCCATCCCAGAATCCTGCTGATTCAGCTGGGCACCTGTCATGCATGCCCTATTGATTATCTGCATCCCCCAGCTCTGGGTGCCTGGGTGTACATCTCATGTGGAACTACTATTTTGTATCTCATGTGTGTATCTCCGAAAAGGTACAGTGTGAATGACTGACTTAATTACAGAGTTGTTTTGTGTCTGACTGTGGGGCCGGGAAGATCCATGTGTGTGTTGTTGGTGGGGGTGGGGGGTGCCCTACTGACTGTACACCTGTGAGTGGAAGTTGAGTGTGCACACATGTCTATAGGTGATGGCACTAGTGTGTGTGTGACTGCCTGCCTGGTGGTGGTTGGTTGGTAGGTGTGAGTCTTGTGTAACTTTCTCATCTGGTGGGGATGTTGGAGTGGGGTGGGGAGGGGAGGGGACGCACCTTTGGGTAAGCTTGTTGCCTGAGGTGGGTATTGGAGGTGGAAGCCCAGATGGATCCTCCCATGCTGTGTTGGGGGCAGTCAGGGTGGTCGTAGGAAGAAGGGGAGCCTGGCTGGGGCCCCAGCCCCGGCCTTAGCAGGCAGGCCTGGCTGGCCATATCCCTGGCTCTGGGAAAGCCTTCCTTCCCAGCTGGCCTGGCATTCAAACCCAGACAAAGGGGGGCTTTCTCTCTCGCCTCTTTGTTCTGCTGCCCCAGAGCTCTGCTCTCTGCATGGCAAAAGCTAATTCCACTCTGCAGCTGGGAAACCCTCTCTAGGTCTGCCGGGGCTTGCCTCCGAGGTGCCGCCTTTCTCCTTGCCCTGGCTCCTGCCCTGTAGCCACTTCACTCTGGGTCTGTGGTTGTCTGCAGCCTAGGGGGCCACACAGTAGCCCCAGGCAGGGACTGAGGCCCGGGAAGGGGTGACCAGGGCAGGCAGAAGCTGCTCTGAGGCCAGGAGGGAGTGCTGTGGCCCAAGGAGAGGGGAGGCTAACTAATATACTCCTGGGACTAGGGCTGACGCGGGAGAGTGGGGGGCGGCTTTGGCAGCTGGGGAGGAGGTTAGGAGGGTGTCGCTCTGTGCAGGGGCTGCCTCCAGAGCGGGAGCTGGCATGGGGGTCATCTGAGCAGGAAGAGGTGCTCTGGCCGCCCAGTACCCTTTGCTCACCTTCAGATCTGGCCCCCTCTAAAAAACCTGGGGCCTGCCTCTGGCCTGGCTCCTAAGGCCCTGTTCCCTCCTGACTTTACTTTTCTTCAAGGTTGACTTGAGGATTTTATTATTATCATTTATTAACTTTTATACATCCTAGAGTCTCTATGGCCTTACCCATCTGCCCAGTCCAGTCCGGCACCAGAAATGCCAGTTGGGCCTGGCCAGTCTCTAGAAGGCTGGGAAGCTTTCCCGGGGCAGGAATGTGAGGGGCTCATGATGGATCCCTCTCCAAGCTGGTGTTGGGTGTCAGAGAGAGCAGCTCAAGGCAGAATCTGGAACATTAGGCAACAGGTATGAGGGTCTCGGAAGGGTGGGAATAGTGGGCCCCCAAGTCTTCCTGATGCTTTTGCCCTAACAGGCCCAGAAGCAGACTGTGGAAGGTCTTAAGTCCTCAGGGAAGGAATAGGGGTGGGAGTGAGCAGGACCCACCTGGGCCAGCAGGTGTGGAGTGGGGCTGGGCCTCACGGCCTTCTGTGGGAGGTGTGGTCCCTTGAGTGCTACTAGTCTAGACCATGGTTCTCTCCATTCTGCTTCGGCACACTGGAGGTGTGCCGCGGTCCAGGTGACCCACTGCGGGCTGGGAGCAGTTTGTAGAGTGTATGTCACACTGCCTCCGGCACTGAGAGGCGGTCAGGCTGGGAAATCTCTCACCTGTGGGTTCTTCCCAAGTGGGTAATGGAGCCTCAACTCTCAGTAATTTCTGGGAGGTTGAGATGGAAAGGAGGCTGCTGGTAGGGGAAGGGGCCCTTGCTTCTTCTGCTCCCCATCTTCTAGCTTCTTAGCAACCTGATTCAGTCATTTGGTGGGATTGAGGGGCAGCAAGCGGATTTCCATTCTCCCCACCACCACTCCTACCCCCGATTTTCCAACGTCTGAGACAGCAGTGTTCCCTCCAGCCTCCTGTTCCTCCAGGTGTTGACTGTGGCAGGAGTAAGATCACCTAGCCCCGAGGGAGAGTGATTCCTGCAAGGGTGAGCTGGACAGGGTAGGCCCCCTTCCCAGGCCAAGGGTGACTGCTACCCCCTGACGGTTTCTTCCCTATCCTGGGCCTCTCCCTTCCCCCTGTAGTGGAGACAGAAGGCCGATGGCCTCTGAGCGGGCCTGGGCTGATAAAACCCAGCCACCTGCTGGGGAATGTGCCCACTTGGCTGGGCTGAGCTCTGTCCCAGAGGGCTTGGGGCAGGCAGGAGTTAGGGCTTGGATTCGGAAGTCAAGGGAGGACACCTCAGGGTCCTGGGGTGTCAATGCTGCCAGGAGAGGATCTGGGAAAAGCCCAGAAGAAGGAAGGGGCTGAGTCCCACCCTCTGGGACAAGACCTAAAGTGCCTCCCTGGGCTGTACCCTGAGGGGGTTTTAGAGGGGTGTGGTGGGGACCTCCCACTGGTCTGGAGGGTGGGAGTGAACAGGCCCACTCCAGGGCTCTGAAGGAAAGGGGGCTGGCATCCCATCTGGGGCTGCCTGTCTCCTGCCCCTCATCTGGGACTCAGCCCCAGGTACACCCCTACTCTGATACTGATGGGTTTGGTCATGTGAAGGAGATGGGCAGGGAGACTGCAGTGCACAGATGTGTGGAGGTGGGTGAAGCCTGGGCTCTCATATGTCCTGGACACTGGGAAGGCCTGGAGCCTCAGATGCATCTGGGTTGGAGGACTGTCCTCCCAAGTGTGGGGACGAGGCAGCCACCGGGCAGAAATGTGTTATAGGGAGGTACAAAGGTCTAAAGTCCTTTGGTATTCTGGCCACCTCACCTTCACGCAGGCCTCCCTCAGTTGCCTGGGGCCTTCAGCACTGTGCAGGGCTGTGTGTGTAAGACAATGTGCCTGAGGTGGTCTCAGGGCCCAGGTGGTGGTGTGTGCCTGTGCAGTTGTATACATGTAGTCAGGCCGTACTGTGGGGGGAAACTGCCTGCCCTCTTCACATGACTGGGGGCAGTTTCACAGACAGGGAGGAAGGACGTGTGACTACCTCCATTCCTGCTCCCAGCCAGCTGTTTCTAGACAGGCTCTGACTCCCAGGCTGGCAGCAGATCCCTGTGCATGCAGGGCTGGGGTGAGGGGCCTGCTGGAAGGATGAGGTGCTGGAGTGGGGGCAGGGCTGTGTCGGTGGGTTGTGTCATGAGGTGCTGTCCTGGGTCACTGAAAGGTCAAGTTGTTGGCGGGGTGGGGATGCAGTGTGTCCCAGACTTTTCCAGCTCAGAATCTGAATGCCTCCTCCTGGCCCCGGAGATTTGGTTTTCTGTTTCCAGGGTCACCACCAACACAAAACAGGGTCGCTAAACTCTTACTGGCCTTGGTTTCCCCATATGTAAAAGGGGTTGGGGTATAAGGGAGGGATTGCTGGCAGCTTGTCTTGAGGAAGTCTCCTGAATGTGAATGGGAGTGAGGGTCATGGGGTCAAACTTGAGGGTCACTTTGAGGTGTACACAGAGGAAGAAAAAGAGCCACTTTTGGTGGAGTGGACACTTACTGTGAGCTAGGGTCTGTGCAATCTGTTTTGCAAATCTTGTTTTATGCACAAAACTCATGGGTTTATTCAGCAAACAACGTTATGCATCTGTAGGGTGCTGGGGTCCTTGGGTCTCAACTGGGAAGGGAAGTAGAAAAATACAGTAGCAAAGCCCTGTTTTCAAGAAGCCTTGAGTTTTGTTTGGAGATCAGAGTGCAGTTTGTCAGACAGACTATAGAATGCTGTTGTCCTTAGCTCTTTCTGTGACGTGGCCATGATTTGTGTCTGTAGTGTCTAGTATAGGAGCCACTAGCTACATGGAGCTGTTGAGCACTTGAACCGAGTGAAAAACTGGTGCTTAGTGTATTTGACTTTTGATTAACTTAAAGTGGAATAGCTACATTGTGACTAGTGGCTACCATATTGGACACCACAGCTATAGAAGGAGAGCAATGTGACAGCCCCATCGTACGGCCAGGACAGTGAGGGACCTTCAGAGCCTCTGAGCAGGGGCCATGGAGAGGAGTGGGGCCTTAAGTTGGGCCTTGAAGGATAGACAGGGAATAGGAGAAGGTACCTCGAGCTACAGAAAGGCATCAACAGGCTTCAGGGAGCTCGAATGTGCAGTGTCAGGGACAAGATACCAGCCCACCTGACTGGGAGAAGTAGGTTGTAAGAGCCTACCGTGTTTCGAAGGAGGGGTCATTGAGGGCTCTTGGGCAGGAAAGGGACCTTGTTTCAAGAGGTGTGTCTGGTAAGGGAGGATAACAAGGTGGTTGGAACAGCCAGGATGAGCAGCGCTGGGAGGAAAGGGGTTGTGGAGTCAGAAGATTAAGGGCTGAGAAGGGCAGCATGGTCCAGAACCTTCCAGCAAACTGGCCTCAGGTCTTCGGAGAGCCAGAGTCTTCTCTCCTTCCAGGTCCAACTAGCAAGGACTTCAGAGGCCCAGCTCTCAGTGTCAGGAGCAAGCCAGGGGTCAGCTGGCTGGCTTGATGTCCCACAAGTGTAAGGCAAGCATAAGATAAAATCTCTGGACTGGGCCAGAGGACTTGTGAGACCCAGGAAAGCTGTGTGTAGCTATGTACCATTTCTAAGATGGTGCTCCCCAGAGAGAGGCCCCATGACTTGGATAAGAACAGACCCTACTGCCTGGTCATTTAGGTTTGTATTCCAGCTCTGACACTTACTAGCTGTGTGACTTTGGAGGGACTACTTAACCTTTCTGGTTTCCTCTTCTCTGAAATGTGGATAATAATAGTACTTATCTCATAGCATCCCTGGAATGATTAGATAATTCTATATAGGAAAAGTGCTAGAACCGAGGCTGGCCTGACCCTGCCCTCAGAAAGCTCATGGTTTAGAAATGTGTTGGAAGCTATTCCCAGCTCTCTGTTCCTGGGGACAGGCTGGCCAGGGCCCTGGGATTGCATGAGGGCCAGAAGGGATTGGGTGGCAGAAATTTTAGATCATCTGGTTCAAAGGATCTATAGGATGAGTTTGTTCTGTACAGGGAAGGATGGTGTTCACCCATCTTAGCCCCCTCTGATGCCCTTCCCCCTATTGTTTCTGCAGAAGATGCTGATGAAGCAGCAGGACCGACTGGAGGAGCGAGAGCAGGATATTGAGGACCAGCTGTACAAACTTGAGTCAGACAAGCGCCTGGTGGAGGTAGCCAAGCCCACGCCCATGGGATAGAGCGGGGATGGCTTGGGTGCAAGGCCTGGGGCTAGTTCCTTGCTTGGGCTCGGACCTGTTGCATGGTCAGCTCTATATGCCAGAATCCCTTGCTCAGTCATTCAATGAATGACCTGTCAGTGGATGAGCCCCTGACTGGTGCCAGGGTTGCTGTACTACCATTTCAGGATTCCAGGTCCGACCTTGCCCGTGGGAAGCCCTAGGCAGCCTGGGGGCTTGGGGTCCCAGACTCCCCTATCAGGATGGGAGTCAGGCAGGAGCGGCAGCCAGAGGCAGCCCCATACTCATCGGTCCCCCCACCCTTGCAGGAGAAGGTGAGCCAGCTGAAGGAGGAGGTGCGACTGCAGTACGAGAAGCTGCACCAGCTGCTGGACGAGGACCTGCGGCAGACAGTGGAGGTCCTGGACAAGGCCCAGGCCAAATTCTGCAGCGAGAACGCAGCGCAGGCGCTGCATCTCGGGGAGCGCATGCAGGAGGCCAAGAAGCTCCTGGGCTCCCTACAGCTACTCTTCGACAAGACAGAGGATGTCAGCTTCATGAAGGTGGGCTGGGCCCAGGGCTGGCTGGCGGGACCCAGGGGGACATTTCTAAGTTGGAGTCCGCATACTTTACTCCCCAGCTGGCTCCCCCACCGCAGGGGGTTTGCAGCCAGCCTGCACGGATTCAGAACCTCCCCACCACCCCCGTTCTTTCTAGCTTTATGACCTTGGCAAGTCATATACGTTCCCTAGGCCTCAGCTACCTCAGTTATAAAATAGGGTTGATAATGTTGTTTTTGTTCAGTCACTCAGTCGTGTCTGACTCTTTGCGACCCCATGGACTGCAGAGGCCAGGCTTCCCTGCCCTTCACCATCTCCCAGAGCTTGCTCAAACTCATGTCTGTTGAATTGGTGATGCCATCCAACCATCTCGTCCTCTTGTCATCCCTGTCTCCTCCTGCCTTCAGTCTTTCCCAGCATCAGAGTCTTTTCCGTCTGTTATCCATAATTCCAGATTTTTAAAAATCTCTGACAACCAAAAGAGAAAAGTTCAGGCAACTCATTTAACAGCAAAAATTTGACCTGAACTAATGTTGGCAATTTATGATATTTATTGATCTTACTTGGTACAAATATTGAAACGTTGCTGCAGAAACATCGATGTGTTAGATTATGGTGTTCTCTGTAATCACATATTATGATACAGGCATCACATGTCCCTTCCAAAATCCAAAAAATTCCATAATCCGAAACACATCCTGCCCCAAAGATTCTGGATAAAATATTGAGTGCCTGCAGAACCTTCCTCTTGGTAGTTGTTTAGATAAGATGCTGGATGTCTGGAAAGCACTCATAGTGTTGTCTGTCACACAGCAAGAGCTCAGTCTTCTGAAAACAGAGGCACCCCACCCTCTGCCCCTGCAACACTCTGGCCAGCCTCAGAAGTGTCAGCCCTGCATGGGGAGAGAGAGAATGGGGCAGCTTCCATCTTCCCCTCTCCCATGCTGCCTTTCCCACTGACACCCTTTTCTCTCCCCCTAGAACACCAAGTCTGTGAAAATCCTAATGGACAGGTGAGCAGATGGCCGCTGGCCCTCAGGGGAACACGTAGGGGAGGGCAGGAAGGGGCAGGCCCATGGGGGGGAGGTAGGGCGGGCTTACGCGTGATACCTCCTCACAGCAGATGCCCCGTCCACTGCCCCCAGGACCCAGACCTGCACAGGCAGCAGCCTCTCTCCCCCTAAGATCGGCCACCTGAACTCCAAGCTCTTCCTGAATGAGGTGGCCAAGAAAGAGAAACAGCTGCGGAAGATGCTAGAAGGTGAGGGGTGAGATCCTCAATCAAAGGAAGAGAAACATTTGCATGCATGCTTAGTTGTTTCAACTGTGTCTGATACTTTGCAACCCCATAGACTGTAGCTGGCCAGGCTCCTCTGTCCATAAGATTCTCCAGGCAAGGATACTGGAGTGGGTTGCCATGCCATCCTCCAGGGGATCTTCCCTACCTGGGGATTGAGCCTGTGTCTCCTGCATCGCAGGAGGATTCTTTACCCACTGAGCCACCTGGGAAGGCCGAGGGAACCATCTGGGCAAGGGTAAATGCCAGAACCTTCCCTCTGAGAGGTAGCCTGGCCTGTCATAAGCCTTGCCTCATATCCTGGCTCTGCCACTTCCAGCTGTGGGACCTTGGGCAGGCCATAGGACTTCCCTGAGCCTCGGCTTCTTCAGCTGTAAAAGGGGAATGGAGTAGCCAGCATCAAGATGATGTGTGATGTACTGTGCTTGGCCCCATAGACAGAAAAGTTCCCCAGGGAGAGGAGGCTGGGGTGGCCTGGGATGGGGCTTTTGCGACTTTTGCCCAAACTTTCCACAGGCCCCTTCAGCACACCGGTGCCCTTCCTGCAGAGCGTCCCCCTGTACCCCTGTGGCGTGAGCAGCTCTGGGGCGGAAAAGCGCAAGCACTCGACGGCCTTCCCCGAGGCCAGTTTCCTAGAGACGTCGTCGGGCCCCGTGGGCGGCCAGTATGGGGCAGCGGGCACAGCCAGCGGCGAGGGCCAGTCAGGGCAGCCCCTGGGGCCCTGCAGCTCCACGCAGCACTTGGTGGCCCTGCCGGGCGGCGCCCAACCAGTGCACTCAAGTCCGGTGTTCCCCCCATCGCAGTATCCCAACGGCTCTGCCGCCCAGCAGCCCATGCTCCCCCAGTATGGCGGCCGCAAGATTCTCGTCTGTTCTGTGGACAACTGCTACTGTTCTTCCGTGGCCAACCACGGCGGCCACCAGCCCTACCCCCGCTCCGGCCACTTCCCCTGGACAGTGCCCTCGCAGGAGTACTCACACCCGCTCCCGCCCACCCCCTCCGTCCCCCAGTCCCTTCCCGGCCTGGCGGTCAGAGACTGGCTCGATGCCTCCCAGCAGCCTGGCCACCAAGATTTCTACAGGGTGTATGGGCAGCCGTCCACCAAACACTACGTGACGAGCTAACGCCACGCGGGCAGTGAGCACCGGGGAATCTTCCCCCCCAGCCCCCGGTGGCTCGGGGATGATGCATCCAGAGACCTGCCCTTCTACCTTCCTGTCCTCCCTCCCTCCCTCCTCCATTCCCCCAAGTCTTTTCCTTTTGGATTTTGTTTTGTTTAGGGCTTGTTTTGATTTTTTTTTTTTTTTTTAATGAATCTCCTGGACGCGGAGGTGACAGTGGGAGCTGGCCTGGGCCGGGGCCGCAGGTGGCCCCGGAGTTGGGAAAGCGTCTACCTCAAGGCGCTGAGCTCTCTCTCTCTCTCTCTCTCTCACACACACCTTTTTCCCTTCCCTCCTTCCCCTTCCCACAGCTTCCTTTATAGCCTTGCGGGGAGGGGCAGTTTCCAACTCTCCTCACTTAGTCCTGGGAGGAGGGCCCAGGTGCCCACTGGACTGCTTCTCCTCTTGGTTTTCTTTTGGGCAGTTTGATCACTGACTGAATAAGGAATGACCTGTAGATTGTGGGGCTTTTATTTTTTTTAATTTTTTTTTAAACCAAGAATGATTTTTCCTGCTTCCTTCTCACCATCCTCCCAGACGGAGTTCAAAGGCCACTTCTCAAGCAGCTTTCGGCACCTTCAGCCTCAGAATGGAATCTTAAAAGACAGGAACCCCATGTCCAGGAAAGGGGAAAAGGAACTTTGCCAATGATAGTGACCACAGCAAAAGCAAATAATAATAATATTAATAATAATAAAGAGAAATAAAAGAAATAATAAAATAAGAAACCATAGCACAGCCCTTGTCGAGGTCAGCGGGAGAGGAGGGGCTGCCCGGAGTTGGGTCCTTGCCTGGGTTTTGACACAGCAACTTCCTGTAGTGAGCACTTTGTATGAATCGTGGACTTCCTGTTCTCAAGGCGCAGGTATTTATTCTGTAATCTGTCTAGAGCACACACTGAAATCCAACCTTCTAATAAACATAATGGCGCAGTCCCACTCCCTGCCTCACCTCTTACCCCCAACCCCTCCAGGCCTGGGGTTTTCAGGCGTTGGTGTGAGGAGGGGCCCCCTCTAGAGAAGGAAGCCCCAGCCTTGATTCTCTTCTGGGTTTAGTCTGTTTCAGGCCTGTGAATATCAGTTCGTTAGCCACTAACTATATCTACACTCAGCCTTGGGTTCATTTGACAAATATTTGCTGAGGGCCTCCTAGGCCCAGCCTCCCTGCTGCATGGGCCCCGGCATCTCTTTGAGTTTCTGCCAACATGCTCTTAGCAAGGACGGACAAAGGAAAAAATATCTTTCTATGAGTCTTGCAAAGTTTACCTCCTTCACTCCACAAATATTTATTAAGCACATGCTAAGCACCAGGCACTGTGTAGGGCCAAGGGCACAGAGCTACAGCAGTCTCTATCTTGAAATTTAGTTTAATGGAGCCTCAGCCCCCATTGATACGATGAGGGTGGGGGGCACTTGGCTCCTTTCTTCCTTTGGTGGCTTGGGCTCTGGCTCCTGCCCGTGAGCATGGAGGAAGAGAAGCCAGGAAAATCTTGAACGCTGGGAAGCATGGAGGCTGGGTGGCAAGGTGAAAAAGACATCCTACCCTCATCCCCTTTGGCAGAGCTTCTCAAAGTTCGGTGTGTCAGGAGCTTGTTAAAAAGAGCTGATTCCTGGGGCCCTACATGGACTCAGTAGGAATCACTGAGGGCAACCTGCTTTTGTTTTGTTTTTGCCGAGGCATGCTTGATCTTAGTTCCCTAGACCAGGAATCAAACCGAACAGGGATTGAACTCTGCCCTTGGCAGTGGAAGTGCAGAGTCCTAACCAGACCATCAGGGGATTCCCAAGAATCACATTTTTAACTTCCTGGTAATTCTGACACATTCTGGGGTTTGAGGAGTGCTGCCACGAGGGACTGGCCAGGGACCTGCTTGTCAGACCTGTGGGTAGGGTGGAAGGATGGGCAGGGCACACCAAACCCTCTTGGGGAAGGAGCCAGGTGAGGGTGGGTGGGGGCTAATTTTTTAAAATTATTTTTAATTGAAGATAATTGCTTTACAATATTGGGGGCTGGGGCTGATCCTTTAAAAGATCTCTGGTTTGTTGCCTAACACTTTGCATAGATCTGCTTATGTGTAAAGTAGAAGGGGCAACCTTTCCTGGGTGCCTTGTTCTCTTTCCCCTTGTCTGGGTGGAATCAGGGCCTGAACGCCTCCCACCCCAGAAAGCCTAGAGCAAGACAGGGAGCTAGGGGTAAGTCCTTCGCCAGGGGTTCAAACTTAACCGACAGCTAGTCACCCCTCTTCTCAGGAAAAGGATGCAAGTTGGAGGGCGTCGTCTGTCCCTGTCTCCCGGCCAGTAGGGCTGGCAGACCAAAGTCTTGGTCTTGCTAGGTTCCTCCATCCTCCTATCCTATGGGGTAGAAAATGACTCAGTGTGCAGTGGGTGGACCTTGATCACCGCTCCCTCTTCCCCACTTTGGCAAGGAGCCAAAGCCAGGAGCGCAGGATGACAACAGCTGGCCTGCCCCCTTCTCTTCTGCACCTGTTTGGGACTATTGAGGGGAGGCAGATGGCTGGAGCCTGTACAGTGCTCCTCCAACCCAGGGTGGAAGGATGCCTGGGGGCAGGTGCTGCTGGACAGATAGACATTTAACTCTACTCACATCTGCTCCCGTCTCACTGTCGCTTTCTGTCGCTTTCTCCGGTTGTCAGGAACCCTGGGACATTTTCTGTGCCAGGAGTTGGGAGCCAAGACGGAAAGCTGCCCGATTTCTTTCCCACATGGCCTAGTTTTGGTTTAGGGGATGGAAGAGGTTCTTTCTCCATGTACATCAGTGAGACTGGGATATGGAGGGGAGACTCTGGTGGGAGTGGGAGGGTCTCGAACCCCACCTCTGAAAGCCCACCCCAGCAAACAGACACCCAGGCACACAGGCTGTAGGCAGCTAAGCAACTAACTGTGTAGTATGGCCAGGGGTGCCTGGGCAGCCGGGGAGCCCGGGAGAGGCTAACCCCATCCAGCTGTCCCCAGCTACCCAGCTGTCCCTGGCTTTGGAGCAGCTGTCACCCACCTCCCAAAAGTGTCAGAGGAGGGGCAGAGGAGGCCAGGAGAGCTGGAGCTGCCCCAGGAACGGGGCCGGGGAGAGGAGGTGTGGGGGGCCTTTCTCACTCTACACACTCGAGACACCCCCACCCCCGCACCCACAGGCACGCCCTGTGCCTCCCTCCGCGAAGCGCTCAGTCTCGGAGATACTGGCTCTGCCCCCCACCCCACCCCCAAACACTGTCTTCCCGCCCTCCCCAGGGAGGCCATCGCTCCTCCCCTTTCCGGGCAGGGCAGGGCAGGGTGTCAGGAGCGGAGCTCTTCTCCCCCACCCCACTGATGGCTCCTGTGGGCCAGATGTGCGGAGCCCGCAGGGAGGCGACCGCCGGGGGGTTTCCTCCGCCCGCCACCCCCGCGGGCCCGGGCTCTTTCATGTCGCTGCCCTCCCTGGTCCCAGCCCCGGAGCAGAGCAGCTGCGCCCCGCTCTCCGCCCCCAGCCTCTCTCCCAGCTGTCTTTGGGGTGGGGCCGGGCAGCTGGGGAACAGCTGCAAGGCGTGGGGTGGGGGTGGCGGGGGTTCGAGTGCCCTCCCGCAAGAGCCGGAAACAGTCTCCTTGCCCAGGCCGGGTGCAGGGGGAGTGTAAGGCCTGGGGGATGGTCGGCCCTTGCGCCTCTCCCTCCCCTCCCCAGCGCATCTGGCCTGGCCTGCTGAGTGCGGGGCAGACCCCAGATCAAAGCCCCCTCCGGGCTTCAAAGGGCACTCTGGGGGCGGGAGAGGAGGGTGGAGCAGTGGGGGAACACCCTGAATGGGGAGGCCACTGAGTCAGTGCCCCAGGGCCCTCTCTGGAGGCTGAGACCCTAAGTTCTAACCTCCTTTCTGGGTTCCTCTAGGTCCTGTTCACATACACCCACTCCACCATGCCCTTTCCTCAGACTCCTTCATCTGCTCCCTTATGAGGGTGGGGGAGAACCTGAGAACACTTTCAGGATCAGACCTGGCCCCCTGGGGGATTTCCTGCCCCATTCCATCTCCGCCTTCTGTAGATTCGGTGTGTGGTGCTGGGAGGTCCAGGAGATGCCCTTCCCAGCCTAGTGCTCCAGGCCTACAAGCAAAGGGTGCTGTGGGGTAAAAGGGAGGAGGAAAAATGATTCCTGGACATCCCTGGACAGACCCACCACACTTTACCCCTCTCCTATAGCGAGGTTCTCCGTGTAGGCTTTTGGAAAACTCTTCCTTGGAGGGGCTTTAGCAACAGTGGTCTCTAGAACCTAGGATCTTGGTACTGATTCTAGAACTCTCTGAATCCAGTTTTCTTCAGTTAAAGAGGCAAGGAAGGAAATAGAGGACACGCTTCGGTTGCCCCCTCCCTTTCCTCTGCTAGAGTGCTGAGGCAAGAGCCTGGGATTTGGGGCTAAGATTCTGGAAACTTCGTTAGAGGCTGCAAGGAATGGGAAACGGATCAGTATTAGGAGGCAGAGGCAGCTGGGGCTGGGGGCTTCTGTGAGAAGTGAGAGGCCCCCATAAGGGGGCCCGGCCTTCAGGATACCAGCTTCTTCCTCCAGCATCTGTCTTCCTCCAACACTCTGCCCCACCCACCTGCCCTCCAAAGTCTTTCTTCCCTTCCAGGGCAGGATGTATTCACTCTCTGCTTGAATTCCTCCAGGGACAGAGAACTCACAACCTCGAGACACCCCTTCCATGATGAAAGCTCTTACAAAGAACAAACAAATCTGGTGGCTAGAGCTTTGGCCTCTACCACATTCTCCAGTGTATGAGAACCACATCCCCTGAGTGAGGAAGGCCTTTACAAGCCCAGGGCTTCTTCCCTAAAATTCCCTGTCCCTGGCATTTATGATGCTGGGACTTGCCAAGGGACTTCTGCACTGGGAGGCTGGATGTTTCCTCCACAGGCGACCAGTTTTCCTTAATTGCTGTGTGGTTAATTCCTCTCAACTGCAGCAAACTGGGTTATTTATGACTTCTCTTTGCACTTAGATCTTCAATAATTGGGTCTTTTTTGAGAGAGAACCCATCTGCTCAATGCCATAGGTTATTTCTCATGGTTTACATTGAGGCAAGAAGAGGGTGATGTGTGGGGTGGGGTGCAGCGTAGTTTGCAACAGCCTGTAGAATGGGGTCTAGAGGTGGTATAGGCAACATCTCAGAATTGCAGATAAGAAGTGGAATGAGGGAGCAGGCTTCCAAGAACCATGCCGTAAGGGCAGTGTAGACTTCTACCCCACCTGAAAAAAAAAATGGCAGTGAGTCACTTGACATATGGGTGTCCTGGCTGCCAGGCTGTGAGTTGAATATTGTCCTCAGACACTCTCCATGTGTGTGCCTGCTGCAGGACACTGAGCAAATGGGCAGCTCATGGCTTAATGCATAAGGAGTCTCCCTCCACACCAAATGCCATCCCTGCCAGCTGCAGCTCTCTGAGCCCCACCTGTCAGGTCATCGGCTTAGAGTCAGTCCTCCAGCAGCCCATGTGGTTCCGTGCCCCCGTAACTGCTCTTCTCTCTGCCTGGATTTCGTGTCCAGCCTCAGAGTCTCACCTTCTCTGTGCATTCCTCCCCACCTCTCTAGAGGGGGTACGAAGAATAATGAAAGATGTGTGTGAGATCCAAGGTGGGGCTGGTATAGGCCGCTTTCTAGCATTGATAGTTATCACGATGTTCAAGCTCCTTTGGGCCAACCACACTCCCGTGCACTTAGCACTCTCACTTGGTATTCTAACTCATTGTGATTTATGGGTCAGGTTAGAGGCTGCATAGCTTATGTGTCCGAGTAGCCTGTGCGTCCCTGGAGGACGTGAAATATTAGTCATCTTTGACTTTTCAGAGCCTAAGAAACAGTGCCTGTTTCATTCATTCACTCATTCATTTATTAACTAATGATTATTGCTGTCCTTCTAATATCGGCCTCTATTCCAGTGCTGGGGATACACTGGTGAATGGAATACACAAACTCCACTCTCTTGGAGTTAATAACTTAGTGGGAAAGAGCTGACAAACAGGAAGTCAGTAGAGGGACTTCCCTTGTGGTCCAGTGGCTGAGACTCTATGCTCCCAGTGCAGGGGGTCTGGCTTCAATCCCTGGTTGGGGAACTAGATCCTGCATGCTGCAACTAAGTGTTCGCGTGCCACAACTAAAGATCCCATGTGCCTCAACTAAGACCCGGAGCAGCCAAATCAATTAATAAATATTTTTTAAAAAGAAATCAACAACTGTGAGTTGGTGATAAGTACCAAGAAGGGAAGTAAAGCAGGGACAGGGCTTGTCAGTAGGAGTAAGGAGGTATGGCAATTCTTATATATGTAGGTGGTTGGGGAAGGCTTTGCTGAGAAGGTGATGTTGAGTGGAGATCTTAAGAATGTGAGGAGGCAAGATCTGGGGATATTTGGAGCAAGAGAGTCCCAGGTGGAGGGAACAATCACAAAGGCTAAAGGCAGAAGATGCTTGTTTCAGAAAGAGCAAGGAGCGAGTGACTGGAAAGGTGGGTGAGGGGCAGAGTAGGGAGTGATGAGGTCAGGAAGGCATGAGTGAATGGGGGCGGTGACAGGGGGGCCAGGACTGAAGCACTGTAGGTGCTCTGCCTCCACTTAGAAGATATCTGCTGAATGAATGAATGATGGATTAATGAATGAACATTGAATGCCTGGGCCATCGGGGCTCTGAATGTTTCCCAAGGGAGCCCTGTGGGCTAGAGGCTGTCAGGCCTTCATCCTGGGGAGGGGGGATCTGAATTGTGCCCTAAAGGAGGGGTGAGCAAAACAGAAGAGAAGACAGACATCCATGAGAGGAGGTCTCTATAAACACAGGTGTGGAGATGAATCCCTGTCAGGGGGCAGCAGGGACTGCTCATCTGGAGCTCAGGGTGTGTGTGATTGACAGGTCGATAAAAAAAGATTTGAGATCAGACTAGAGGGGCCTCCAACGATAGGATAAAGCTTGATCTTGCGTGTCCCAGAGCAGTGGGGCCTCCACAGGCATCTGAACAGAGGAACTGAGTGTTAGAACAATGGCTCTTCTGAGCAGTAAGGGGTGAGCGGCCAGGCAGTGGGGGCAAGGGGACCAACTAGGAGGCAGTGGGAGGTCCAAAGGAGCAAGGAGGTGGGGGGTGGCGGTCAGGGTGCAGGTTGCCCCAGCCTGAAGAGCAGGAAGGACCGTGGCTGGACCTCTGGGTCCCGCTGCTCAGGCTGAGAGATGGAAGCCGGGGTCAGGCCTGCACCTTCCCTGCCAGCCAGTCGTGGGCCCCAGAGTCAGCAGAAAACCCCGGCCTTGGGGAGGAGGCGGCGGCGCAGAGCCAGAAGCTGCTGAGGGAGCGCTGGCAGCAAGATGCCATTGTACGTCCGCAATCAAGATACTTCAGAGGAAATCAAAAGCACCAACTGGGGAAATGATGTGTGCACGCTCTTGCTTTCTCTCTCTCTCAAGCACACACACAAACTTCTGCCTCCAAAATGGGTCAAGTGAAGGCTGTGGGCGTGGGCTGGGGAGGGGGGGCTGGCAGGAGAGGAGGCCCAGGGCCCCGAGCAGCCTGAGCGCTCGTGCCCACTCACCCTCCTGGCATCAGGGTTGGCAGCAGCTGTGGGGTGGGGTGGGACGTGAGGATAAATATACACCTCCCCATGCATATGGATAATGCACACAGCTGCCCTGCCTGCTTTGCGCTCATTAGGACCAACTGTTTCAGGAGCGGTGGCAGGCGGGCAGGAGGGGGTGATGTGCCCATTCACAGGCTGGGGGTAGGGGGGCTGCTTGCAGCTGTGCAGACACCTCCCCCTGCCTGGATCAGCATCCCAGCCCCTGAATTGCCCCGTCCTCCCTCTTTTCCTCCCTCCCAACCTGCTGCTCTCCAGATCTGAGGGTCTCAGGGTGGGAAGGGGGCCTGGGGAGTGAGTCAGGAGGAAACCCAGGCTGCACCCCCACCAGAGCTGGGGAAGTTGAGGGGATGGTTGGATTATATGGCATCCTCTGGCCCCAGGACGGGCTGCTGCTTGCAAACCCAAGCTCCTTATCTGTTTCTCTCCCAATGCTATCTGTAGCATCCAGGCAGGAAAACTGCTTTGACCCTGTCATCTGGAGGCTCCGGGAAAGCCTCGTTCATATTTGAAAGCCCAGACCAGGCTTGCTCTGTGGCCCCAGACAAAATCAGAGGGGCTTGGGAGTGATGGTGCGATGGCACAGGCTTCTGCCTTCTCAGCAGCAGTGCAGGCTGGTGGGCTCCAGTTCACCAGAGCAGTTCGCCCAGGAGAGACTGGGGACTGCATTGGTGATGTGACTGTTGAGAGCCTGGCCCAGGGAGATGTCTGGTTGATGTAATAAGTATGACTGGCCCCAGCTGAGGGGCCCTCAGCCAGTGCCAAGACTTGCACCCTGGTGAGGTCAGGAGGGCATTCTTTCCCATATGGGTGTGCGGAGGCTGTGTGCCAGCCTTGTCCAGCCTCAGGAACTTGCATTCCCATTCTGTTGACAAGACAAAGATAGGGGCAGGCAGTGTCTGTGTGTGACTCTGCAGTCGGCCCTTTCTCTTGCCCACCAGTGATCTAAGTGGGCTCCGGGGACTTCTACCACTTTGCTGCAGCCTGTCTCTCCTCCTTTGGGGCCAGGGCACTGGGTGGGGGCTGCAGAACCCTGGGGGAGAATGGAGGTCCAAAGGGTCACAGCCTCCCCAGCCTTTCTCCTTTGTTGTCAGGGCGGGGCCTGGTCACCGCCTGCCCCCTCTGCTGGTGGCCTCCAGAGCAGCAGCCACCTCTGGGCTCTGAAATTTCCTGTGGATCTTAAAGGGGTGGGTGGCAAAGTGAGAGAAAGAGAGGCCCGGCCTGGTTTCCTGGAACCCCGCTCCCCACTGTTCCCAGCTCCGTGTTTAGTCAAGAAGGCACCCTGGGGAAAAATGGTCTTTCTTGTTAAAGGGAACCCCAGCTAAACCATTTGCTAGTTGTGTGATTCTAGGCCAGTGACTTAAGCTCTGAGAGCATTGGTTTCCTCAACTGGAAGAGAAGGGTAGGAATGGTTACCCTGCGGGGCTACAGAAGGATCCAATCAGTGAATGACTAACAGGAGGAGTCGTTTGCTGATCTAAATGGTTGTTCTGCCCTCAACTCTTGCAGCTCTCAGCTTCAGGAATCCACCTGAGTTCTCCTGCAAACCTTGTCCTTCCTTGACTCAGCTTGCTGTCTGCCTTTCTGTCATTAATATTTCTTTACTGAAGGCTTTTTGTCCCTGGGACACTGCTATTCACTCTGGGAAAAGAAACCTCTCCCTGCTCCTTTGTGCAGGAGCCCTCAGCTCCTTTTCTGAGTTCAGAAGCCAAAAGGGGAAAAGATTTCATGAGGCAGGCTTGGGGCCCAGCAAACAAGCCCAGGTGAAAATCATGACCCTGCCCCATTCTCCTGGTGTGATCTTGAGCAAGTAAATCCAATTCTGTGAGCCCTATCCTCAAACTGAGTGATATCACCTACAGTTATTAATGTTGTTGCAAGGATTAAATGAATGATAACAGCCAACTGCCTGGTACAAGTGGATGCCCTGGTCTGACCCTGCAGGGGCCTGGTTGTTGGCTGTATTACCACATGCTCGTGTCTGTCTGGTTCCGGATACACACACGCACGACACAGGACACAGTGCTGGACCAGCAGATTTACTGCAGGGAACAGGAGCTCTCTTCCCCTCCTCCCTGCCCGACTCCCATGCTGCAGCTTCTCCGTGTTCTGCAGGGTTGGAAAAGGAAATTACTGAACAGATTGCAATTAAGGGGGAGGTGGGGGGGAGAGAGAGACAGAGGCCCTGAAATGCAGCTTGACTGAGCGCTAAACTGTGTTTTTGCCCGGAGCCAATCAGGAGCCACTGACAAGAGCCTGTTCCCACTTACAAATCTAATTGCAGGAGGTGGGGCTAGGGTGGCCCAGGGAGCCCCCTGGAGAGAGGAGGGGGCTGCCAGCACCTCTGGGAAGGCTGCTGGCCCTCACAACATGTGGGGCACAGTGTGGAGGGCAGAGGTTCTTGGAGGCCTGGGAAGGCCTAGACTCCAGAATTTTTGCCTGTTATTATAATAGCTACCCATGATTTAGTACCTACTCTGCACCAGACATTCATAACTTCATGTAGTTTCTTGGAGACTCAACAAGGTAGGTGATTACCTCATTTTACAGGAAGAAACTGAGGTACAGTGTTCCTACTATGTGCTAGCTATTGCCTTCTATCTACATCTATTGCCATTATATCTCTTTTCAATCTACCAGTTTTGTCCCATTTCACAGATGAAGAGGCAGGACTCCAAGAAAGGAAGCAACTTGCCTAAGATCACAGAGCTGATTTATGGATGGGCAAGGATAGACTTTTGGGTCTGAGTCCAGGGAACACAGTTTAATTGTATCTCACTGTCACTGTATTTAGCCGGGCATTCTGGGTAGAATTGTCAGATTTAGCAAAACAACACAATCAAAACTGGGATGGCCAGTTAAATGTGAATTTCAGGTAAACAACTTTTTTTACGAGTATTATGTCTCAAATTGTGCATGGGATGTACTTTGTTTTGGGGGGGGATGTACTTATATTCAAAATGATTCTTTATTTGCAATTCAAGTTTAACTGAGTGTCCTGCCAGTTATCTGGCAACACTAGACTTTCTCTCTCTTCCTGCCTCCAGCTCCCCTCTATTTTGCCAACAGCTTGCCTTTAAAGGCCAGCCCTTGGGACCAGCCAGGCTGGTATGTCTCTAGGCTGCTGAAGTGAGGCTGCCGGAGGGGAAGACAAGCTCTTCTCCAGAGGGCAGAGCTCTGGACCGGAGCCCACTCTGCCTCCTACTGTGTGATTTTGGGCAAGTCTACTCCCCTCTCTGAACCCTGTCTAAAAGGAAATAGTATTAGGTTTGTCAGTATCCTTGCAGCCCCATTTTTCCTAATTTCTCCCCTTTTTTCTGTCTGTGCAAAGGACAGTACCAAAAAACTCTGATTGTGCTGCCATAGGGACAGAGGACAACAACAGTTGGGACAGGGGACCCCACCCCCCGCCCCCCGGCCTGCAGCACTGATCAGAGAAGACCCCTGGTGTGGACTTGGAAGGCTGGGGGCTGAGACAATGAGCCATTATTGTGTTACTGTCTTTGTCCTGGGGGGGTGGTGGCAGCTTGCTGCTGCCTTCAGACCTGGGTTCCCGGCCCACTGGCACTAATGACTCTGTGATCTTGGGCAAATGCTTTAACCCAGGCCAGCGCCTCATTTTCCTTAGCTGTAAAGTGGGACTAACGCTGCCCTATGATGTCAATGAAGGGTCTGCTATGTGAGAAGGGCTTAATAAAGGGTTATATTTATTGGTGGTGGCGGCGTTCGTGTCACCCCCTCCTGTAGAAAGCACCTTGAGAGATGCTGACCTCTGAAAGGACGAGCTCACTGCAGCCCTCTCCCCTTCTAGCAAAGGACACGACGCTTTCCAGGCTGCCTTCGTTTCAGCTAAATTTTATTTGTCGGATTTTTGACAGACGTCTAAATTATACATTGAATTTTCCACATGACCAAATACCATGTCCCTTCCTTTGATTATCATTTTCAAAAGAGACTTAAAAAAAAAAAAAAAGAACTTTTCGATGGAGCAGACTGAACCCTGAAACCACATGGAGTGCAGAGCTAAAAATAAAAGGAAGTAAGAACTGGCCCCTGAGAAGGAAAGAGAAATCAAAGCAAACTCTGACGGGAATCAAGGGACGAGTCCTGGCGAGGGTGACATGGTGTCACCCCCGGGCCAGGCCGGATAAGGAGCGGCCGACAGCGAGGGTGGGGCCCAGAGTGGCGCAAAAATAGCTACGGCTTTAGCCCAGAGGGGAATAAAAGAAATTTGTTAAAAGCCAGGAGAGAGAGAAGTGAGCGGGAGGGAGGTAGGGGGTAGGACCGCGTCCTTCCCGCAGTTTGGGAGCTGCGGACCTTAACCCTGGCACATCTCTACCCGCCAGCGTAATCGCTGACTTTCAGCTGTGTGCCGACATGTTCCCCAGCTCAGCCCACATCAATGACACCCTTGTTTCCATAGTAACCAAGGGAGAGTGAAGGG
Organism: Odocoileus virginianus; assembly: GCF_023699985.2. Lineage (NCBI taxonomy): Eukaryota > Metazoa > Chordata > Mammalia > Artiodactyla > Cervidae > Odocoileus > Odocoileus virginianus. Next base: position 6,448,606 of record NC_069680.1, read on the forward strand.
GAAAGGGTGTGCTGCCCTGGGCTCGGGGAAGCCAGCCAGAAGGAGCCGCACGGAGGAGGTTGGGAGGAGGGGAGGGGAAGGAGTTTTTCCCACAGCTGGTCTGAGCACACATCCTGGGGCCCCTGTCCCAGGCCTGGCCTGCCCTCTGGCCTCCACCCCTCTCCCCTCCCTCTGCACATTCAGATGCAGTCGTGCCCAAAGCCACTCACCACTGAGACTCCCTGGGAGTGGAAAGACCCAGCATCCCCCTTCTATCTTACAATTCTGTCCTTCACGGTGGGGGGCCAGGGGCGGGAGGTGGGGGGAGTAGGGAGAGAGGAAAGGGAACTTTAGAAGCATTTTGTTTTTACAAATGCGAGCTTTCAAACTCTGCGATTTTCAGGCTCCTCTCATCTACCCTGTGAGCCCCGGGAGGGTTTGGTAGGGCTCAGAGGGAAGATGAAAGCCTGTGACATCCACAATGTCTCTGTGTCTTTAGCTGAAAAGCAAAGCTGAACATTCACAGAGGCTGTTATCAGACAAGGCAAGTGGCTTCTGCCTGCTGGCCGAGGCCCTGGGCGGGGGCCCCTTTCAAACAGTTCCCTAAGTTGGTGGTAAAAGGACAAAAATATTTCACAGACCATCCACTGCTAGAGTCCAAGTTCCACATTGCTGTGTTCGCAAATCGCAGACCTCAAAGCAGGCATTTTGCCCCTCAGATAACATCCGTGCTGCACTATTCAGAGGGAAAAAACATTTTCACGTGCTAGAGCCATATTTGCAGCCAGATAGAAGGGGGATTTCTGGTCCCTTGTAATTCTGTTTTGCCTCCTTTCAAAGGCATCTGGGTAAGACAGACAAGCCTAAGGAGGCTGCAGGGAGCAGCAAGCTCACAGTGGTTTAAAAACCCTCACCTTTTGTTTTGCAAGTCCTCACAGGTCTGTCCACAGCCACCCCAGGGCACCTTTTCATGTCTGGCCTTGTTAATGACTTTCACCCCAGACCGCCTTTGAAGCGGGCCATGCCTCAGCCTCATGGGCACAACTTGGTCCAGAAAGACTGGGAACTGACGGCCAGGGGCCGCAGCAAACCCTGCTCACATGCCTTGGTGGGTTTGGGAAGGGCTGCCTCCCAGGATGTGAAAAGCAGCTGACCTGGGACCCATCAGTCACTGGATGGTCTTTTATTCATTCTCTGAAAACCCTGGAGGCCAGGCACCAGAACAGAGCTCGGTTGGGAAGCCACCTTCCCTTGTCTGAAGGTTGGCTCACCTTCCCTTGTCTGAAGCTGGGGACTTATGGCTCAAAGAAACAAGCTCTTTTTGCAACACGGGTCAGGAGAAAGCTCCTGCCATTCCTCTCCGATCAATCAACAGAGGACACATTTTGCTGGAGAGAGGCTGAGGGGACCAGAACCTGGGGTGACTCTGGCTTCTCTGGACAAGCCTCCCCAACCCTACCCAACCAAGCTCCTCCCGGCAGCAAGCGCTCTCCACCCGTGAGCAGCCCACACCACCAAGTTGCCAGCACTGTAAAAATTGATCTCTTCTGAAGATCGATCTGCCTGGCTTTTCTCAGTGGCGCAGGTTCATGGTAAAGCTGCATTTATTTTTAAAATCTGATAGCAGCGGCCTATTGTGATCATTTAAACATAGAATTCTTTGAGCTTTAGAAATCCCTTCTATGGGACGGCCGTGGAGAAGGCAGCTAATCTCAGAGTCGGCTGCTCACTGCTCCACTGAACTGGAGAAAGCCTGTTTACGCTAGCCTGAGCCCTCCATGTGAGGGCTTTTTAAAGACCTTGTAATTTTTCTGGAATTAAACCTCCCACCTCTCCTTACATTCCAGATGTCATTACAGTCAAAAGTGGTAAGAATTTGCTTCCCTGTGTGGCTGGCTGGGGGGTTGGGGACAGGGTATATTTCTGTGGTGACTTGTCTGCAAGAAAGGCTTTTTTTCCCCTTTTCCAAAGGGTGAGGATTACATAGTCTCTTACCTGCATGACAAGATGGTTTAATCATCGGCTGTTCCTCACCTCCCCCTCCTCTCCCTGGCCCCTGCAGCTTCCCACCCAGACAGGCTGCAGCCCTGGTAATGGGTGATGGTAGAAATCACTGACCAGCATGAGCAAACACTATCTTGGCTTCAAAACCACGGGGAAAAGTAAGGACAGGTCAGGAAATAAGTGACCACAGCCTAATCTGCTGCTCCTCTTCCTCTCTCCCCCACCGTTTTTTTTTTTTTTTTAAGAAAAAAGCCCACTGGAATTGTCTAAACTGCAATGCAATCTCTTGCTCATTTAAAAGATCTCATTTTCTAATCATGTGCTTTGAGACATTTAATACTATTTCAATTATGCAGAGGAAATAATATAATTCCTTTATTTGAAAAATGATACTGAACCTCAGAGATCAGTTAAATCTACGGCTGGAATGGGGATTCTTTTTAAATGGTGTTGCTCTTCTCTTCATACAGCTGTAGCTGTACACAGATGGAAAAACATTTGGTCAGAAAGCAGCAAATTAGTGTTTTTCAGGACAGAATTCAGCTCCCGCAGCTCCCACATCTCCATTTGTCGAGATTTTATTTCTTCTTTGGGTTGACATGTTTGCAGACCCAGTTCATGCCGTCCTTTGAGGGAAATGGGTAGAGAGGCAGTGTTAGTTGTGAGAAAGGCACCACACACTCCAGCCCTTGAGGGGAAAGAGGGTCCCGGGTCCACCCTCCACAACCAAGGGCTCAATGGTGCTTGCCTGCCCCAGGGGCCCACCTGGGTGACCAGGGACAGTGATCTCCTAGGGAGGAGTGGGGAGGCCTCTGACTTGAAGGGAAATGGGAGGGGGAGTGTCAAGAGCCTGAACTTGAGATGGGTCCTCAGGAACTCCCTCTGAAAAAATAAACACATCTGCCTGGATCCCAGGCCTGATTGAAGAGCTATCAGGACAGATTCCAGCCATTTTTGGCTTTTTCTAAAAGCTGACCTTTGCTAGGGCATTAAATTCAATAATAAGCCACCCTTCTGGTGCCCCGGTGTGTTTACAGTGTGACAGTGTACACTTAGGCTAAATTAAATTTCTTTTTGGAAAAACAAACCAACTGCAGTGTGCGTTACTAGACACACACTGGGGCAATGTGTATTCATTTCTCTCTGTGCAGCACCAGGGAAGGTTTAAAGGGGCCTGGCCTGGTTCTTGCAGCTTTAAGCAGTACCAAGCAGAGGGACTGGGGAGAAGGTTCCCTTAAAGGCACAGTAACCTTGAACGTGTCCTCTCTTAGAAGGCTGGAGGAAGACAGAGGTAAAATCCACACAATGTCTACACACAGCCACCTGGCAGGTGGCGTATCTTGTGGATGCCAAGCCCGCCAGAGATGACCTCTTTTTCAACCCCCTTAGGAGCCATCCCTGAACGCTCTTTCCCCAGAGCCTCTGTGACCCCCGGAGTTGTGTGGAATTCTCAGAAGCCCAAAACAAAATCAAAGGAGGCTCCTGCAAGGCACCCCCCTCTTTTCCCCCTGTTTCTGTCACACATGGACATCTCAGGGCATACATGACATTCAGAGCCCTGCATTTCCTGTGACCAGGGAGCTAGTCGTTGAACCTGAACAGCTGAGACAGCTTAAAGTAATAAATATCAGCTGACACCCTTGGCCATTCGGAGCATTAATCCCATAAACAATACATCACGGCAAAACAACCAGCAGGCATCCTATCTCCTGGCTAATCTGACCATAACCTGAATTTACAGTGATTAAAACTCCGCCAGTTGCCATCAGAGCACTTGGTTGGGAGAAGCAGAATATCTGATGGCTGTCCCAGAGCAGACCTTAGAGGAGGCTGGCCATGGCCCACTGCACAAAACCACACAGAGGTGGACAGCACCTGGCAGCGGCGGGGACCGGGGTTTGTGGGGGGATGGCGAGGTGAGAGAAGGTGGACTCCGATTACAACTGGGTTAGCTGCTTACTCTGAAAGGCTGAGGCCAATTTTAAGACCATTTTTATGAAAAGGATTAATTTAAAGAGAAGGATGTTTAATTTTAGGAGCTAATTGGTTTCCAGGAAAAAAAAAAAAGATCACCTGCCAGGAGACAAAAAAGATTTTACAAATAAAAGAGGGATGAATAAGATAACCATCTTCTCTTTGCCTTCGAAGGTGAATAGCTCAGCACTTACGTGGCATTTTCCATCTTTAGGAACCCGCACAAACACCATCAAAGGTGCGTACCTCAATATTTCCGGCTCTATACAGAGTTGCACTATTTTATCAAATCATCTTCTTAGAGAAATCAAGAGCAGGGTTCCCACTGAATACTGTCTTCCCTCTTGTTTTATGGCTGATTATAGATGGGGCTGGGCTTCTTTTATTGTATCTAACTCAACATGAATGCACTCAAAGAGATAGGAAAAATATTTACTCAGCTGCAGGAACCCCAGGCAGAATGTGGAGGGTGAGGGGCAGCCTTCTACTGGGCATCTGTTACGGAGGCCGAGGGGATTTAAATGGGGAGCCCTGCTGAGGGGCAGTGTCCTCCAGATGTGTGTGTGAGCGCCCAGTCCTGCCAGCAGAGGGCGCTCAGAGGTCGGGCCCCACCAGCTGACCTGCTGGCCCCAGGGGGCTCCAAAGCTGCTGCCTGCAACCTCCAGTGTGGGAAGCTGGGGAGACTTAACTCTGCTCTGGCTCGGGAAGGCTGCCCCATCTAAAGTGTTTGGAGGCTGGGGGTCTGTGCCTTTCCTGTTACTGCCCAGAGGAGAACCTGAAATGGAGCTGGGAGGTGTCAGGGAGGCAACAGTCAACAAGGATGTTACCTCTAAGGTGCCCACTGGCAAGGAAAGATTCCCGAGGGGAGGGTCCATGCCAGACTGGCTTGGGGTGGTGTTTACAGAACTTCACGTGATGGCTGGCCTGCTTGCCTGCTAAGTTACTTCAGCCGTGTGCGACTCTTTGCAACCCTATGGACCACAGCCTGTCAGGCTCCTCTGTCCGTGGGATTCTCCAGACTTCTCCAGTATTCTCCAAGAATACTGGAATGGGCTGCCGTGGTCCTCCTCCAGGGGATCTTCCCAACCCAGCAGCAGACACTTAACTGATATCTTTTAATCCCTGTAACAACCCTGTGAAGTAGGTACTTAGGGATGAGGAAATGGGGGCACAGAAGAATGCGTGGCAAAGGCGGGCCGTGAACCCAGGTAATTTAGTTCCAGTGCCCGCGCTAGCGCACCACTGACCATTTCTCAATGACTGTGGGCAAGTGCCAGGGGAGGAGCTCTGTCTCAGGCTTAGGGAGAAGCTGCGCTTACCCTCAAGTTGGCAGAGGGAGCAACTGCAGTTTTTTTCCTTATGACTTTCAGCTGAACACAGGGGTATGAGATGGAACAGCCCCAGGCAAGCACCCGGCATGGCTCTGCTGCAGCTCTGAAGGTGCCAGAGGCTGGCCACTCACCTCTCAAGATTCCTAGGCTGCCAGGTTCTGATACTTGTGGACTCCTGCATTTTTATCTCGCAGCATGATCCCAACATATTAACTCTCTGCAAGCCTGCCATCTCCAGCGGAATCTCTCTCTTTAGAGACAACATCATTGCAAGAGGAGGAACCTTAAATCAGCAGCCACATCACTCTGGCCTTAATTTAGCAAGGCTTTGATTTTCTTTTAAACAGATGACTGAGAAAAAGGTGATCATTTACCTGAAGCAAGATATTGCTCTGCTTCCAAAGAAGGAAATGAACTCGTAGCTTTGTTTAAGGGTTGAAACTTTACTGTCAACTGGTTTGACCAAATTTCTGCAAACTGGATCTCCCTCACAGGGCTGACCATCTCATGGTATAGTCCTCCCTTTTTGCCTCCACTGCACCTCCCCTCCGACCAACCTTGCTGAAACTGAATTTGAATTGATTGGCTTCAATTCAATACTAGAGACTAAAGAGAGACACTGAACTTCAAATACTGAGCTTTGTCTGGCCTCTTGCAGGGGAAATAACTTCTACCATGTCATGGGATTATTACCTACTAACCACTGGGAAAAATGGAAGGTGGCCCCTCACCACATGGGTGGAAACCTACTTGATCACAGATCTCTCCTTTTTGGGATTAAAGGCATGATGCCCTTTCTATGGGAAGAGTGCACCCTTCATACTCTGATCTCTCTGCAGTGCATCCGTCACTGCTCAGTGGTAGGAAGGAAGCAGTGGCAGCCATGGTCGGGTGGGTCTGGTTGTTTAACGCCACGAGGACTACACCGTCACATCAGTAATTGCTCAGGCCCGTGCTGAGCAATGCAGCCTATTCCTTTGTGCCACTGGGCCCCCAGGGTCAAGGAGCAGCTGGAGGCAGCATACATAAAATATTGCTTGCTATTAATACTTTTTCTGGTGACAAAAGGCACTGCCCCAGAGAGGTAGCAAAATTGCATGGCCCAAGCTTGCTTTCCTAGTCTATAAAGAGGGTTGAAAATTTAAAAATAAACCTGAGGTCTGACTTGCAGATAAGCAGTTCCATTCACCCTGGGAGAAAAAATAACTGAACCAGGCCTAGAAAGAAGTTGTAAATGTTATTTTAAAAAAAATACTGAAATTCTGTTGGCATATTAAGGAAAAGGTTCCCTCGGATCAAGGAAAAAGAAACAAAAACAAGAACATGGGCTAGTGAATGTTTAGAGTTCATCTGCGAGGCACTCTGAAGGACAGCTCACACGTCAGGACTCAGATGGCTAGAGGCCACCTTCACTTTCTGTGAAGGTGAGAGCTCTGTGAGCCAGATTACGGCTCCTGCTTGGAGAAGGAAGACAGGGCATGTGGGAGCGATGTGAAAAGAAGGTATGGACGTGAGGTGGGGGCATGGAGAGCGATACCCAGGAGGACCTTCTGCTAGCTTGAAGCTACTGGTGTAGGCAGATCTCTGTTATGAGTAAGGTTAGAGCCCAGGTTGAAACTGCTGATCTCCGCTTTGAAAGGAAATTCTAAAGCAGTATAATTTTAATTACACACACACACACACACACACACACACACACACACACACAAATGTTCTGGGGAGGCAATGTCTTCAAACACCTGAAACTACCACTGCCAGAGAGAGCTGTGGTTTGGGATTCACATTCAGGTCTGCAGGTGGAAGAGGGACTGATTTCTCTACACCTTTCTCTGGCTCTCAGCCAGATCCTTTGTTCACTATTTTCCAGACACCCAGGGAAAAGCAGAGAAGACCCAGGGTTAGGTGTTGTTTACGAGAAGCCCTGGCAGCCCTGGATGCAGACAGAGGCTGCCCCATGTTTGCAAGGGGGTCTGCCGGAGCGGGCCGTAGCTTTTCCCTCCTGGACACAGTTCAGTTTCTCTTTGCCCTGCCTTCATCTGCTTGACATAACTGGGTCTCTCTGACCACTCCTCTGGACTACGGGGCTCTCCCTGGCAGTTTCCAAGACTGATGCTCTCCTTCAGCTTTTAGTGCCCCTTACCTGCCTCTGCTCTCGACAGCTTCCCCTGAAAACCTGCTTTAATTATGTGATGGGCTGCCTCCTCATCACCATCAGTCAGGCAAACAAAGACCGGTTCCCAACTCTCTAGAAGCCCGCAATAGCCAGTTTCCACATCCAGAGCCAGGGACTGCCTGTCCTCCTTATAACGACTGCACATATTTGCCATCAGGTGGAACAAGAACCTGAAATCCATCTCAGGAATCACTAACTTCCACAATCTCGAATCATGTGTTTAAGCTGCTCGGCTAAGGAGAAGTGAGCTCCCTGCCCAAGTGTCTCCTTACCTAGCAGATCTGTTCCCCTGACTCACCCACTTGAGGGTTATTTAGCAGCAGAGGACAGGTTTCGCAAATGAATTTGATCAGGCACACACATATATCTGGAATAGTAACAGAAATTCCAGGTGTTTTTTTTTTCTTTTACTTCTGTACATTTTCTTTCAGGGTCATTAGGGCTGTGGTACCAGTTGCTTGACCCCCCGTCACGACTAAGCATTTTGGCAGCTCTGCCCATTACTGACCAGCTTTCAGGGGGACCATGGGTGGGAGGGTGCAATGGGAAGATGAGATAGGAAGTTAAGGAATTTTAAGTAACTTTTTCACAGAATCTCTGTCTGAAAGTAAAGTCTTTCATTTTTAGGAATACTTAAAGCCTTAATTAGTACGAGTCATTAAAAGGCCTGCTCTTGAACTAAGCAATGCAGGGAAAAGAATTCTACGTAACTCTTTTTCAAGTGAAAAACAAGAAATTGGCTGAGTGGGCAAGAGCTTAGGTCAAAGGTATTACCTAACAGGGAGGTGGTCAGTCAGTGCCTCACAATGAATGTTGTTTCCACAGAAAACTCCACGACCTTTCTCCAGTCCCCAAAGGTTGCCATTAAAGGACAATAGACAGCAGATTCCCTTCTTAATTAACATTTTTATTAAATAACCCATTTCAAATAATGGTTAAATTCTCTAAATTTATATCATTCTATTAACCATAATCTAATCTCATTAACCTTGAAATCCCAGTCTTAACTACCCAATTCTATACACCATGCTACTATCTACTAAACTAATTAAGTGACCTTCAAACTATTTCTCCTCCATATCAGATCATTATTTTTCTTGCTCATGGTTCTTTGCTAGATCTCTCGTGATCTCTCACTTCATGTGAACCTAGTTGCTGAAGGTTCCTGATCTGGGAAGAATTTTCTAACAAAATCAAACCATACAGGACTGTCTGACTTCATTCCTGCCTGCCCCCACCCTCTATCCGGTAGCTCATGCCTCTTTCCCAGCCTGAAGATCCTGTGGCTTAAAGGGAACTCCATTTCTATGGCAGTTCAGACAGCTGGGAGCAGGGAGTCCATTCTCATCTCTGCCGAGCCAGGGTGGGAGGGGTGGAGGCTGGAAGGATAACAACCACCACGCCCTCCCACCTCCTCTGAGGAAGCACCCTTGGCCTGAATGCCGCTCCTCTAAAGACTGAGTCGAGGGGACCCTAGTTCCTCCTTTTCATATCCCTAAGGCTGGCTGAAGACACAAGAGCCTCACTGCTAATTCCAGCTTTGGTTTTTCTTCCTTTTGACACTCTGGCCAAGTGAAAAAAGAACACAGAGCTGTCAATTCCCACTTTCTTAGGAGTATGCTTACAAAACATATTTCTTTTCTTAAGCTCCACCTTTAGAGTCCCCAGACACAAGATCCTCTACTTTCTATATTTGGGCTCTAAACAATTTCAGAGAGGCATAGTCCTCTTGCTGAAGTGGTCTGTACAAACACAAGGAAGCTGTTTCTTTTCCTGGGCCTTACCCTCACCAAGATAACCCTAGGCCCCATGATCACCATCTTATGCACAATTGAGAGAAATACTTTAGGTAAAACTTGATTTTTGTTTAAAAGTGAAAAGCTAAATAAAATGATCAGAATTTACCTATTCAAAAACATCCTGGGTTCTAAGACTTGTTGGACCAATTTGTAAATTAAGCTAAAAAATATCCAGTTAATTCAAAACCTGATAGATACATACAAACATATATGTGACTGTAATTTTATAGAGGAGACCTGAGAAGAATAAAATTATTAATGATACTTTCATTGCTGAGTGGGATTAGAGGAAATGAAAGAACTTTTTAGTTCTTAATTTTATGTAGTACTTTGATATGATTAACAATGAGAATATATTGCTTTACTTATTTATTTTTGAACATACTGTGGGGCTTGTGGGATCTTAGTTCCCTGATCAGGGATCAAACCTGGGCCCCCTATATGGAGTCCTAACCACTGGACAGCCAGGGAATTCTCAAGAATACATTGCTTTATAACCACAATCTAGTAAAGAAGAAAGGAAATAGATGAGACTTAAACCTGCCCCCTCTCCAAACCTAAACCTCACAGAGACTCACAGAGCTCCTGCTTTCCTTTTGGGGACATAGCTGAAACAACCTCTGGCTACATCACACACACATACACACACACACACACACACACCCAAGAGCTTCTGAGAGCAGGTATGGAAGGATTTGGAGCAGGGGGCACTTGTCTTGTGCTAACTGGTCTGCCCTCAGATCCAGCGGCAAAGCACTGAAGGGGCCCTGGCAGTTTGTGTAACACAGAGGGAAAAAAAACAGGCAGAGCACAGATGGAACAAGTGAGATAACTCTAGGAAGGGATTATTTGCTGGAGATAAAAGCGATCAAATTTGTCAAATATCTGCAGGGAAAGGGAAGAAGAGTGTTAGGAGGCAAATGGAAAGAGGCTGCCGGACAATGATGGAGAACCAAACCAAGATCATAGTAAAGCAAACCGGCCACACCACCAGAGACACATGCCCTATGGCGATGAGGGGAGAAACCATCTCTCTAGACACTGTTGCTCCCTCACAGCACCCTGGAGCGGTACTGTCCCGTTCTCATGGTACTGAGTCACCACCCTGGCAGCTATACCAGATGTTGAAAATGAGGCTTATGGGGCATGCTGGGGGGCTTCAGAATCAAGAAGCGGTCCTAGAGGGCTGACTCCAAGGGTTGACTGGTTTGAGGTTGCTTGGTGGGAAGCAATGGAGCTGCAACTGTTGATCATTCTTTGAGGATACTGCCTCTCTAGTGTCTGGGTTACCATCGTGTTCTGTCCCAAATTAATATCAAATGAAGGGGAGCCTGCTCTTCTGGTACACAGTTCTTGGTGTAAAGCGTAAGGCTTTTAGGCGGCAGAAGCCTCCCTGTGGGACACCAACCCAAAGCAGCAGGAAATAGACACCAACCCTGATGGCAGTAGAGATAGCCAACAGAAAAAAACAAAACACTTCTAGGATAACTAGTGTCTGGTTGATGGCTCTGTTACCTTGAGAGTGCAAGGTAACAGGGCACTGGTATTAGCATCCAGAATACCAGATGCAACACAAAACCCTCAACCCAGTCATCAAGAGAATCCTAGAGTTGGGAAAGCATTTTTGAAATCTTCTGTTCCGACCTCCTCCCCAATGGGGCAGCCTGTTGCTTGTGTGGGGTCGTTTATCTCTGGCTTTCCTGGACCAGTTACCGATATCAGATTGGTTGCTAAGGAGGAAAGAATCAGACGCCTCCAGGCCCTCCACATCCTGGAATGGTTCATCTGCCCATCAAAGGCTATTTGTTTCATATCTTTTTCTATCTAGATCCTTGCAACCAATGAGACAGGCTACCTTGGTTGCCAGGTGACCGAGCCCTCCGGTAACCTCACCTGAACGCCCTCTCCCGTGAGAGCGGAGCAAGACTGGATCTGCCAGAACCGGTCGCGGACGGTGTGCAGGTTCAGCCCTTCTGCAATTTCAGAGGCAGGGGCTGCTGTCAGCAGATCCTGCTTATTAGCAAAGATGAGCACGGGCACACAACTTAGCTTTTCTTCCTCCAGTAATTCAGCTAGTTCCTGGATCATTTGGGGAATAGATGGGGAAGGGGGGGGGGACGAAATCTATGATATTTAACCATGCACTTCTAATTGAAACTAAATAAAAGTTAAGCTGATCAACTAGCAACTTTCAAGGGCAGTGGTTCTCAAACTTGAGCGTGTGGAAGAATCCCCTGGCAGACTCCCGGGCCCACCCCAAAGATGCTGACTTTGGAAAGTCTAAGCCAGGGCCCAGGAATCTGCATATGCTCCTATTAATAAGGTATCTGTTATAGTATGTTATAAATCATACTTAGAGAAATTCAAAGAAGAACAAAAGTTGTGGTTAGACATTTAAAACTTACCCAAGGTTATTATATGCAAATAACTTTCAATGCATATATATACACACATATACATATATATGTATGTATATATACAGATATATATATATTTTTAAAAACTTGAATAAAAATGACAGTTGCTTTAGAGACTATAATTCTGATTCATCAATCTCTATCTCCAAAACATGCATGCGTGTGCATTACGCTTCCTTAAAACCACATCCTAAAGTAACTGCATTAGTCTATCTGACAAGGTCTCTGAGTTTTAGGTGATTGTTTGGGATCTAAACTGTATGTTAATTCTGTCTGCAGCAAGTCCAGGAGAAGGTATACACTTACCTAAAAGCCAGGACCCACCCCTTCTCCCCTTGACCCACATTTTAGCCACTTAAAACACTGGAGCTGTCAGAGAGAACTAGATGGTCTGACGGGCAGATCCCTGTCTGACACCTTTCAGCTCCAAGTTCACGGGTAGCGCTGGTTCACATGAGTGATGGTCCAGAAATCATCAAGGTATGGAAGGGAGAGGGGCTGTCTCCAGGCGAGTCCTCAAACTAATTTCCAGGGAAAAGGAACATAAACGTGGGGACTTCTACCTTTGGAAGGCCACGTGTGGTAGTTTAGGTCACTGGCCAAGGGCTGTACTAAAATGTAAAAATATAAGCACGCTTCCCCAAAGATGTCCATGTTACTGCTCACTTATTATCAGTGTACTAAGCCTGGGTAAAATGGTCTATATCCGCTGCGTCTCTATGTAAAATTGCATTTGCTAATTGTATCATGTAATCACGCTGACATGCACCCTGCACTGGAAGCAATATTCAAAGTATACCTATCTCTTGGCTTGAAAAGAAGAGCAGCTTAGTCTTGGCTTGCACATTTCTTCCCATACCTTCTAATTTGTCCAAGTTACCCTCAGATCAATTAAGTTGGTATTGAAAAAAATGCACACAGAAATGGTAGGTGAACTGTCCTTTGGGTTCACTTCTCTGTGGCCTGGGAAGAAACCTGGAGAGCTTTTGGGCATGGTGGTAAGTTCCATTTGCTTATATCTTGTTTATTTAATTTGATTAAAACTAAAAGCCTTTAAACGAAAAATTGTTTAAAGAATTCTCAACTAATTTCTTTTTAGGCAAGTGGTATTTTGCCTGCTTGCCAGAATGACTGTCTTGTTTAAACTGCAGAGGTTAAACAAAAAATACTTTTCCTCACTCTTATACATTTACAAAGTGGATTAATGAATACCCAATTGTTTGGGAAATATCTCAACAGAACAATTATTTACCTGACCTGTCTCCTCAAATCTTTTTCTGTCTGCGCTGTCAATTACATATATCTGTAAAATGAAAGAAGAAGGTTATTTCAATGAGCAGATATGGAAAAAGACAGGGCAGTACATATATCTGTAAAGTGAAAGAAGTTTACTTCAATGAGCAGATATGGAAAAAGACAGGGCAGTTTCTAGCAAAGGAGCAGATGATTCCTTATCAGCAGAGTTCATGTTAGCACAGCATACAGAAACTGAGCTGGTCACTCATGTCAACAATGGACACAAAATAAACTGATTAATTAATTAATTAAGATGTCCAGAAGATACCTCCGGCAAAGCTCCAAAGTAAGAAGGTGAGCCAAGCAGGATAAAAATAGCTACATTTAATGGGAATTCACTAAGCATTCTTTATCCTAGATTTACTCTATTAATCCTCATTATCACTCCATGAGATAGATTCCGTTTTTTTAAATATCTATTTTTATTTATTTGTCTATGCCAGGCCTACTTGTATTGTGAAATGTGGGAGCTTTAATTGCAACATTCAAACTCTTAGTTGCAGCATTTGGGATCTAGTTCCTTGCTAGGGAAATGAACCTGAGGCCCCTGCATTGGGAGCGTGGAGTCTTTTTTTTTTGTAAAGCGTGGAGTCTTAATCACTCAGCCAACCAGAGAAGTCCCTAGATTTCATTTTTATCCCATTTTGTACATAAATAAACATAAGCCGAAAGAAGTTAAGTAACTTGGCCCAAGTCACGTCTAGTACTTGACAAAAAGGAGATTCAAACTCAGGCATACATGACAGTAAAGTACCCAGTTTTTAAAAAAATTATTTATTTGGGTGTGCCACATTTTAGTTGCGGAATTCTGACTTGCAGTATGTGCAACCTTTAGTTGAGGCATGCAAATTCTTAGTTGCGGCATGTGGGATCTAGCTCCCTGACAAGGGATCAAACCCTGGGCCCCTTGAATTGGGAGCATGGAGTCTTTGCGACTGGACCACCAGGGAAGTCCCTCAGTTGTTCTTAAACACTCAGCTATTTATTCTGTGTCCCAAAAAGGAAGGGATGGTGCTTGGAGGCATTTACAAATCCTGAAGTGCTCGAACGTCATCCTTCTGGAAGTACTATTTTGATTATGAACTGTAAGCTGTCTTCAGGTTCCAGTGATGTCCCTCCCATTCCTACCTTCAGAGACTGGGAGGTTAAGATCAAATACTGGAAATAGCAGGTGTAGAGGCTTTGCCAGAGTAAGAGAAGTTTTGAGATTTACTGTAAATTACAAATCCCAAGCTTTCTCTCCCATCACTGTATTTTATTTATTACATAAATAACATCAATATTACAATAAGGGAAATTAGGTTAAGACCAAAAAAGAAAGAAAAATTACCTATAGTTACAGAACCCAAGAACATTCATTATTTTAATTTCCTATGAAAGTTCCCTTCTACTTCTTCTTCATATGGAAATTTAAGAAGAAAATCAGGTATATAATTTTGTAGTCCTTTTTAAAATCAGTGTATTAAATGTTCTCCCAGTTGCTAATCTTAAAAATTATCAAAATTTCAAACTCTCTTTAAGGAAGTTAGAATTGTTATTAAACTAACAGTATAATGGAAACATCCTTTTAAAATAACATATTCATTTAAAAACACAACGAAAAACAATCTTCAGCTCCCACCTTTATGAGGCTTATAATTCTGTGCTACTCTGAAAACTTGCACTCTCTTGAAAGAAAAAAAATTAAAATTCCTTTGCTTAAGTTATTGTTGTTGTTTAGTCGCTAAGTTGTGCCCGACTCTTTGCAACCCCATGGACTGCCAGGCTGCACTGTCATTTAGAGTTGCTAGTGTTAAACATTATACCAGGGACCAGGTTCAGCCTTTTCTCTGAAGACTACCCTGTGTTTCCACTTGTGTTTCCTTCACGGAGAATCACAGGAAGAGGAAGGATGGATGTGTTTGGTCTCAGTACTTATTTGTGGTCTTATTATTGTTATTGTTAATATTACTCTGACTCAATGTCAATGCATACCACAGAGATATGAAATTTGATACTGTGTGGTAATTCACTTTGCAGAACATGCTGGTAGCTTATTTTTCCACTGGTGTGTCTCACATTTTCAAAGGAGCACACACAGTGTAAACACAGATGTAGAAAGAAGGAATGCAATGGGAGAGTGAACCTCAATACAGAAGATCTGATTAGAACTACTTGGGAGTCTAGAGTGGATTAAAATGATATTCACTCAGGCAAGAGAAGGAGATGATGTCTGGGAGGGGAAAAGCGTCAGGTGATGCCTGGGAGGGAGATCTGGGCTCAGGTTACAAAGCAGGAAAACATGTGCTTGGGAGCAAAAGGTATGAGTAAGAAGCTAACAGTAGAAGAGGCTGAAAATACAACTAAAGATACAGTTAATGGGAATTCACTGGTGGTCTAGGGGTTAGGATTCAAGGCTTTCACTGCCTGGGCCTACATTCAATTTCTGGTCAGGGAACTAAGATCTCGCAAGCTGTGCAGCGAGGCTTAAAAAAAAAAAAAAAAAAAAAAAGAAGATACAGTTAAGAAATCAGTGTTTGGAACTCCCTGGTGGTCCAGTATCTGACTCTGCACTTCCAAAGCAGGGGGTCTCAGTTCGATCCCTGGTCAGAGAACTAGCTCCCATATGCTGCAACTAAGAGTTGGCATGCCAAAACTAAGACCTGACGCAGTCAAATAAATAAATAAACTTCAAAAAAAAAAAAAAAATCAATGTTTGGTAAGATTAAAAACAGATGGGAGAGAAGAATCAGAAACTGAAAGAGAGTTTTAACAGTAGACAAGGAAAGATGACCAGTCAAATACCAAAGAATTCAGAGGCTTAAAGTCAATAAGAAGGAAGTTTTAGCTTTTAATTATTTGCTAAATAACTTGCTGGGCTTCCCTGATAGCTCAGTTGGTAAAGAATCCACCTGAAACGCAAGAGAACCCAGTTTGATTCCTGGGTTGGGAAGATCCCCTGAAGAAGGGAAAGGCTACCCACTCCAGTATTCTGGCCTGGAGAACTCCATGGACTGTATAGTCCATGGGGTTGCAAAGAGTCGGAAATGACTGAGCGACTTTCATTTTCAAATTACTTGCTATTTATTGCTTTGACATGAAATTTCACAAAAACATTTTCATTAAAAGATTCCAAAGGAGGATTTTCCTAAGTTGTACATAAATTCTATCATTTAGCATTTTTCTCACATAACTTTTATGAAATTTGAAAACTACCATACCATAATTCCAGGAGGAAGGCTATAAAACACTGCCCCACTTATTAAAAGGGCCAAGTGAAAAAGTCATAAGCATAAGCCCATCTCTATCGATCCTACAAATCTGTTTTTCTCCGCTGGCACATGCTTCTCCTCCTGGTAACCCCCTCCCCAGCGCTGCCCAGTTTCTTCATGCAAGTATCTGTTTCTGGTCAACAGCTAAGGATAAGTGTTAGCTGTTCAGTCATGTCCGACACTTTGCGACCCTGTGGACAGAGCTTCTCTGTTCCTGGGATTCTCCAGGCAAGAATACTGGAGTGGGTTGCCATTCCCTTTTCAGGGGATCTTCTCTGACCCAGGGATTGAATCCAGGTCTCCTGCACTGCAGGGAGATTCTTTACCATCTGAGCCATCAGGAAGGCCCCCGCTATGGTTAAGAACAGCCTTTTTTCTTCCTTTCTTTTTCCCATTAATAACATAGGTGTTAAAAGAAAAAAATAACATAGGTGTTAAACCAGTCATGCAAAAAATATATATATATATTTAAATTTAATCCAAAAACAGATAATCAAAAAACAGTATCAGAGAAAGTTAAATACAGTGCTTTTAATTGATCTTATAAAACACTATGGATCTTCAAAAATTGTCATAAACCTACTCTAAAACTTATAATCCATGGCACTCAGAATGAGAATGATGCTTTAAGCAAAGCCAATTCACATCTTCTTTGGCAACGGCTTTGACATTTTTATTTGGTTGAGGGAAGACCACCTAGAGGAAAAGATTTTCTTCTGGATGGAAGTTCAGCCAACTCTGCCTTATCTGGAGACTGATTATCCAGCATGTAAATGGAGGGCTCTGTGTTTCTCCTCTTGCTTCTGGGCCTCCTCCCTCCTGCTGCCACCTTTTGGCCAATTTATTGCTCCTAAGTATTTTTCCACCAGAGGGGTAGGTGGAGACAAGAGATGACACTAAAAAGTGTGGCTTTTTATCTAAATGTAAGACCAGAAACTATAAAACTCCTAGAGGAGAACATAGGCAAAACACTCTCCGACATAAATCACAGCAGGATCCTCTATGACCCACATCCCAGAATTTTAGAAACAAAAGCAAAAATAAACAAATGGGACCTAATGAAACTTAAAAGCTTTTGCACAACAAAGGAAACTATAAGCAAGGTGAAAAGACAGCCCTCAGATTGGGAGAAAATAATAGCAAACGAAGCAACAGACAAAGGATTAATCTCAAAAATATACAAGCAACTCCTGCAGCTCAACTCCAGAAAAATAAATGACCCAATCAAAAAATGGGCCAAAGAACTAAACAGACATTTCTCCAAGGAAGACATACAGATGGCAAAAAAACACATGAAAAGATGCTCAACATCACTCATTATCAGAGAAATGCAAATCAAAACCACAATGAGGTACCATTACACACCAGTCAGGATGGCTGCTATCCAAAAGTCTACAAGCAATAAATGCTGGAGAGGGTGTGGAGAAAAGGGAACCCTCTTACACTGTTGGTGGGAATGCAAATTAGTACAGCCACTATGGAAAACAGTGTGGAGATTTCTTAAAAAGCTGGAATTAGAACTGCCATATGACCCAGCAATCCCACTTCTGGGCATACACACCGAGGAAACCAGATCTGAAAGAGACACGTGCACCCCAATGTTCATCGCAGCACTGTTTATAATAGCCAGGACATGGAAGCAACCTAGATGCCCATCAGCAGACGAATGGATGAAGAAGCTGTGGTACATATACACCATGGAATATTACTCAGCCATTAAAAAGAATTCATTTGAATCAGTTCTAATGAGATGGATGAAACTGGAGCCCATTATACAGAGCGAAGTAAGCCAGAAAGATAAAGACTATTACAGTATACTAACACATATATATGGAATTTAGAAAGATGGTAACGATAACCCTATATGCAAAACAGAAAAAGAGACTCAGATGTATAGAACAGACTTGTGGACTCTGGGAGAAGACGAGGGTGGGATGTTTCAAGAGAACAGCATCGAAACATGTATATTATCTAGGATGAAACAGATCACCAGCCCAGGTTGGGTGCATGAGACAAGTGCTCCGGCCTGGTGCACTGGGAAGACCCAGAGGGATCGGGTGGAGAGGGAGGTGGGAGGGGGGACCGGGATGGGGAATACATGTAAATCCATGGCTAATTCATTTCAATGTATGACAAAAACCACTGCAATGATGTAAAGTAATTAGCCTCCAACTAATAAAAATAAATGGAAAAAAAAAAAGTGTGGCTTTTTATTGATAGTCTGAGCAAAAGTCTAAGAGGAGGTTGAACCTGGCTGACAAGGAAGTTTTCTGGATAATCTGTGGTTTTCAGTTATGTGTGCTCTAGTAGTACTGATGCTCAAAGTGTGAGTGATATGATGGAGATAATACAAGAGATGGTTGTGGAGCTCTATCTCACTTGATGTCATTTGGATATGGAAATGATGACAAATTTTATAAACTATGTTGTGTTTAAACATAAGACTAGTAATTATAAAGTAAATGGAGTTTGGTAGTAATATTAACACATACCTTGAAAAAAAGTGATGTGCTTTTAATCTATCAAAAGGCTGTTATTTCCTGGCATGAGAGAAAGAGAAGGCATCCTACACCCTCCCTTCTGTCATACCTCAGGGTTAATTTCTTAGTCACTTCCCGCAAATTAATAAAGCTGAAGTCAGATGTTCTCTCAGTGTCATCATTCCTGAGAATAACTCTGTACTTTCAGGAGTTGCTCTGATTCTTTCAAACCTCTAGAGAAACATACAATGTTCTAAAGTGGGAGTTGGCACTCTTTCTGTAAGGGGTCAGGTAGTAAATATTTTCAGCTTTGTGGCCCATACAACCTTTTACAACTATTGAACTTTGCTGCTGCAGTGCAAAAGCAACCATAAAAAGTATGCAAAAAAAAAAAAAGGATGTGGCTGTGTTCTAAGAACTTTATTTATGGGCACTGAAATTTGAATTTCATATCATTTTCAAGTGTCATGAAATCTTATTCTTCTTTTGATATTTTTTCCCCCAATAATTTAAAATGTGAAAACCATTCTTAGCTCACGAGCTATACAATAACAAGAGGCAGGCTGGATCAGTTTGTCGACACCTGCTCTAAAGCAAGAATCTATTATGGCACTCTAGAAAGAATTGAAAAGAGTTAACCAGGCAACGAAATGTGTCAAGCCTCAACCCTGCTCTTCTAGGCAGCGTGGAGTCTAGGATAATAGGTCTTTTCAACCAACAGTGGAAGACTATTAAATACAGACAACCAACCAATATAACCCATCACCACTGCCACTCCAAGCTGCTACAAAACGGGCAGACAGGCTAAGAGTTACAGGGCCTTAGAATCTAACCCTGGGTACTCAGCTGCTCCTCAAGACTTGTTTAATCTCAAACAACACTGGAAAATAACAAAAGGTTTGACTCTGAATCCAAAATATTGTCGGATATGGCAGTGCAGTATACCTGGAGAAAGCTCCTGTAGGGTTATTTTGAACTGATTTTATGATAATTCCCAGATGCTCTCTCTCAGCTAATGGGGAGTGCAGAATCCAAGGTCATATCACAACTCCCTTGCAGTCTATCCTCAAGGTGTTAGAATGATTTAAAGTTACCCTGACCTAGAAGTTTCTGAGACCTCTTCCTGGAGCCTTATAGACATTAACGTCCTCATATACAGCTCTTATTTGGACATTTCTTTCAAAGTACCTAATGGAGCAGGTGAACAGATAGAACTGTGATTCCTCTCAATCACCTGCTGTTCCCCTACTCTTGACTCAAAAAAGCAAAAGAGAATCTATAGCTTTTTCTTCCCTCCAGTTTTACTGTGATATGATTGGCATAGAGCACTCTTTAAGGTGTATGGTATAATGATTTGACTTGAATCTATAACTTTTTTTTACTAGCCTTATATCCTGCAAACTTGCTACAATCATTTATTAGTTCCAGGAGTTTCCTTGTTGATTTTTGGGATTTGAAAGACTGAATGTTTAGTTTTTCTAACATGTAGTTTCGTATAACAATTTAAAGACTGATTTCTACACTTCAGGTATTTGTAAGTGAAATAATATGATGGCTTGTATTTGATTTAAAATACTTAAAAAAATAAAGTGGTGGTAGGGGAGATGAAACAAGATTATCAAAAGTGAAATTAAGGAAGCTGAAGGATGGAGTTTCATTACATTACTTTTTTGACCTCTGCATAAATTTGAAAATTTCTAAAATGATATTTCAAAGCCAGATACATTATTTGAGATTACAGAAGAAGTCTCTTTCTGTATTAAAGGGAAAATATTTCTTTCCCCCCCAACATTTCTCTTCTGTTTTCCTTGAAGGTATACAATACATTTTGGAAGAATAGTTGGCTGAACAGATGGATAAATGGACGGATGGACATGTCTCATCTTCTTCTTATCCATTTAAATCTTCAACTTGGCACCAGGAATATACTGGAACTTACCTTCATCACAGGCCAGAAATATGATGAGCCTTTGTGATGCCCATCTCAGTACCTCAACTGTGTTTACTGATATGATGACAGTTCAATTTTATATTTTGGTATTATTTCCCATTTAAGAATTGGGAATAATAAATGAAATTGCTATTTCTATAAACACTCTGTGAAGCAGATGCTCCATCCAGTTCACAGAATTAATAAGCCCCTGGACTTGACCACAATGATACAGAACCTCAGAACCTGAGAGCTGAAAGGGAATTTAGAAGTTATAGACCTCCACATTCTACCTAATGTCGGAATCCATCTATAATGATGATCCATTTCATTTACTTGGTACTTTTCTAAGCACTGGGGATATAACAGCTGGGAAAAAAAAAGGCAAAGTTCCTGTCTTCACGGAGCTTACATTCCAGTGGGGGAGAAAGGTAATATATAAAGATGTGTCTGAGGTGAGGGACTATACCATGATAATATCTAAGGAAGAAGAATTCTACCATTGGAAACAGTGATGACAGAGGCCCGGAGGTGGGAGCATGCCTGTTTTCTAGGAATGGCAAGGAGGCCAGTGTGGTTGGTACCAGGTGAGCGGGGAAGAGAAGCCAGCAGCTGGGGGGCTTTGTGGGCCACTGCAAGAACTTTGGCTTCTACTCTGTGCTGGGAAGCAAGTTTTGACAGGATCACTACAGCTATGGTGTTGAGGAGAGACTTCGGGGAGACAAGGCAGAACTTAGGAAACTAGTTAGAACGAAACTGCAGCAACCATTGCACGCTAGCAGCGGAGATGGAGAGAAGTGGGTAGATTCTAGAAATGCTCTGAAGGTAGAACTGACAGGTTTGGCTGACAGAGCAGATGCGGGGAGTGAGAGGCAAAGGGGCCCAGGATGAGTCCAGTGTTTTGGGATGAATGGGACTGCCATTCACTGAGAAGACTGGAGGAGAAGCAGGTTTGGGGAACGGGTGGATGAAGATAGGAATTTGGCTTTCGACACACTGAGATTGAAGAGAATTACTAGCCACTGGTGTGCAGATGTCAAATAGTTAGCTGGCTGTATATGAAACTGAGTTGCAGGTTGGAGAGAACAGTTTGGGACTCACCAGCACGTAGGTGGTGATTCACACCTTGGAAGTGGATGAGGTCACCTAAGCTGAGACTTAGAGAAGAAAAGCACAGGCCTGAGCTTGGGCACTCCAACATTTGGAGGTTGGGAGATAAGGAAAAGACAGCGATGGAGATCGAGGAGGGGTAGCAGTGGGTATCAGAGGATGAGATGGCTGGACGGCATCACCAGTGAAATGAACATGAACTTGGGCAAACTCCGGGAGATGGTGAGGGACAGGGAGGCCTGGTGTGCTGCAGCCCATGAGGTTGAAGAGTCAGACACGACTGGGCAGCTGAACAACAACAGCAAGCCAGTGAGACAAGTGAAAACCAAGACAGAATGGAATTCTGGAAGCCAAGGAAAGACAGTGCTTCAAGGACAGCATTCCAGCTCTGTTTCATGGGTTGACAGTTCAAGTGAGATAAGGAATGAAACCTGAACATGGGACTCGGCACTAAGGATTCTCAGTGAGCCTGAATGGAGGGTTTCGAGTGCCTGCAGGGAGAGGAAGTGAAGACAGAGAGCACAGAAAACTCTTTCAAGGAGTTTGTTATAGAGAGAGGCTGAGGAATGGGACAGTATCTGGAGATGGGATGTACAGGAAGACGAGTTCTTTGTTTTAAACAAGAGCAACTACAGGATGTGTGCACGCTGATAGGAGTGAGCCAGTAGAAAGAGACCCATTAGGAAGCAGTCTTACAGAGGGAAGCTGTCTGAGATGCAAGGCGAGTTCTATTGGCTCTGAAGATATCAATGTGTTTTGCAGCTTATTGTCCCTCATCATAATTAAATTCAAGCTTTCAGTCAGAGGTCAATGGAAATATTATGTAACATTTTTTCCTACCCACGCTCATAAGAGGACCTGGTTTTAGGGTATGACCATGAGAGTGAGTGGCTGAGGTGGGGTGGATGACAAGCTCGCTGAAGAGGAGCTGAAGGAGCTGAGGCTGAAGTATCGGATAAATCGTACATAGACGATTTCCAAGAATCGTGAAATTTCCAAGAATCCTAAAACAGTAGTTCTAGAGAACTTGGCAGTGAGCAGGGAGCTTGACTCAGCCTCTGCCTGCGTGAATGCTGCCTGAGCTGGGAATCCCAGTGCATGAGCAGCTTCTACCTCTGGACAGTCACAATTATAGGAAACTTTGTCCTTATTCTGCATTAAACTCCTAACAATCCCCAAAGTGCTCCTTGCCCGGTCCTCTAGAACTAGTCACAGTGAAACTAACTGGAAACAGTTCTAAGCACTTTCTCTTCCAGGAAGGACATCTTCAGGTCTTTCAACCATTTCTCATACATCCTGGTTTCCAGGACCTTCACTATCTTGATTGCCCTCTTTGGGATATACCTGACTTAATGATTTTCTTGGAGTGACGGAGTCAGTGGCTCACTCTTCTGACTTTTCTGTTGTTCTAATCACTATGGTAATTAATGAATACTTTATTTGCCAGGGTGGGTGTGGGCACAACACTGTTACTGAGCGACAGCAAAATATCTTACCCAAGGCTCCACAATCTGTCTGCTAGCCCTAAATTCATCGTGACAGAGAGCAATGTTGTAGCAACGGAATTATTGACAGGATAGATCATCACAGGGTAAATGTTAGTAAGACAGAGCAGAAGAGATTATGAACTGATGAATCTGAAGGAGTACTTACAAGAACATCAGTGTTTTCAAAATAATTCCTCCAGTATGGTCTGATTTTCCTCTGTCCGCCAATGTCCCAGACATTCAGTTTAAAACCTTGTGACTGTACACTTTTGATGTTAAAACCCTGAAACAAAAACACCAAGTTTTTTCAAAACAGAGGGGATATGTGTACACCTATGATTGATTCATGTTGCGGTTTGACAGAAAACACAATTCTGTAAAGCAATTATCCTTCAATTAAAAAAAGAAAAACACACTAAGTTTTACTAGACTTTGAGATCACATTTCTGACAAAGGTACATTTACCAGCTATGTTATTTGTTAATTCTGAGATACTCTGCGGGATAAGAAACAGATGATATTGAAAACAGTTTGCTCTGATAAGGAAGAAAAATGTATTTACACATGTTCCCATCACTTGGGTCGGAGTTGGTGCTCATGACATCATGCTGAGTGCACACAAACATGCCACTACTGGGAATGAGAACTACTCAGATAATCAACACAAACCACCTTCAATCCCCATCAGTCCTCAAGATGGTAACATTTAATAGGATATTACATGTAACTAACAAACAAAGCTGAGTCTGCAGACTCAACAGAACAGAACTAATGCGAAATTTAAAGAGTCAAGAGCTACAGTCTGGAAGAAAAATGAAAGAAATTTTCCTCATATGAACTGATCAGGAAAAGGAAGGAGCTGAACTTAGGACATGAAGGGGGAGGCTGGTTTGTAACTGGAGTAGTAGCCCTCGTGTGGGTGGTGATGAAAACAAACAAAATGAACATGAGAAACTGTTCTTTAATAGGTATCTCTGATGAACTTGAAAGGATTCATTTTCAGGACAGTGATGCCAAGTGGAACTTTGGGGCAGGTGAACCAATCAGGGGGAGACAGAATGGTGAGCTTGGAGTTTGGGTGCAGAGAAACAAACTAACAAGAACTTTGGGGTTTGACGAGAAGGCATTTTATAAGCAAGAATTAAAAAAAAAAAAAAAAGAAAAAAATCTTCTGGCAAGAACGACATAGTGAAATCAGGATTTGAAAAACCCGATCAACAGCTTGCTCCCATAGAAGTGACATTTCATCCAGAAGAGCTGGAGTTAGGTGGGTCTGCAGATGCCTCCACAAACATTCGCCTCTCCCGGGAGCTGGCCAGCACAGAAGGACAAGGCACGGGCAAGGGTACAGGAACATAGCCACCCAATTTCCACCAGGGAGAGTCAGTCACTGGAGGACAGCTGGGGATGACGCTGACTACAGCTCCTCGAAAATGCCAATGACTGAGTAAATTAGAAGTTTTAGAACTCTTAAGGGAAGTGCCTTACGCTTATTGTAAAAGGTAGCTTCATTCTGACTCATTGACAAAACCACTTTTATGCATTTAAAAATCCTACACTTAACTATGTTATTAAATGTCAGACCCAGTAACAATGAATCCTTTCTGGAATGAGGGAATAAATAAGAGTAAATCCTGGAATTTGACCATATGTTAACTGTCTTAAAAGTCTGTAAGTCACCAAACCAAACAAATCTACTAGAAATTATTCTAAAGAAATAATAATGAATGGGTGCAAACATTTAGAGACATGTACTGTAATAGTACTGACATATAGAACAACGTAGAAAGACGTTCAAGACGTTATTATGAAGTGAAACAGATGATAAAGAACAGTATACTCTGTATGAGCCATTTTCCACTTTTTATTTTCAACATACCCACCAGAAAGACCTAAAAGGATACAGTTTCAAATGTTAACAATAGTTATGTCTGACTGGGCATTATAGGTGATATCTAGTTTCTCAATTTTACATATTTACATATTTTAAATTTACTACCATAAGCATCTATTATTTTTTCTAATATAAAATAAAAACACATCATAGGTGTGTTTTAAAAGACTAAGTACAAAAAAAAAAAAAGACGAAATACAAAAAAAAAAAAAAAAAAAAGACTAAATACAAAAAAAGAAAAAAAAAGACTAAATACAAAAATACATTTGTTCTAAATACAAAACCTTGACTTAATATAGTAACACATCAAATAGAGCCTGAAAATTAGAACTGGAACTTGGGGTCCATAACTAGGACTTGATGTTCCTGCTCTCAGTATTGACCTCCTCATTTCAGTGATGCTCTTGACAGAGACAGCCTATCTCTAATACTTAAAAAAACAAAAAACAAAAACTTAGTCCTTCTTTTTCTGGCAGAAATCCTGACACACTAATAGGTGTTTTCAGCTCGTCTAGGCTAGACTACTGTAATTTGCTCCTCCTCAGGCTATACATTAAATTTGTTCAGAAGCTGTAAAATTGCTCATTTGGTAGCAGTTGAAATGACTTTTCTGTAAAGAGCTGCAAATCAGTAAGACTCGCTGGCCGTCAAGTATACATACCAGCATGGCCATTCAAACAAGACATCGAGCTCATCGCACGACAGTGACAGAAAATGCTAAATAACTCTGGTTTTGCTAAAACCTCTTGTCCAAACACTTCAAAATAAGACCAACAGGGCTGTAATTAGTTAGGAAGCCCAAAGGCCTGGCCAAAGGTCAAGTTTTCTCAGGATTTCTTGTAGGAAAGGAGACCTAAAGAAACCTACTAGGGTTCTTCCAGGCAGGACTTGTCTGCAACATCCAGGCTGGGAGTACCACCAGCCTTGGCTTTTGCTTGCTTAGCCTTAGGAAAAAGGAGGGTTGATGAGACTGGATTTAAATATATGGGCAGGGACTTCCCTGGTGGTCCACTGGCTAAGACTCTGTGCTCCCAACGCAGAGGACCTTGGTTCGTGCCCTGGTCAGGGAACTAGATCCCACATATTGCAACTAAGAACCAGAGCAGCTGAATAAATAATAAAAATAAAATTAGAAGCTTAAAAAAATAAAAGTAATTGGGTTTTTTCTTTTAAAAATTGACATACATTTGTATTTATGAAGTCTGAAAAATATACACTAACAGTGGTTTTTCTCAGGGTACTCTGCTTTTTTTTTCTTTTATCTCTGTGCTTTCTGTATTTTCTATATGTATTGATTTCAAAATCAGAGAAGATAAGGCTATTTCTAAAAAGGAATCACTTATATCTGAGGGAACTGATGTGTCTTGATATGTATTGACATATATATTTAAATGATTTCTTTTAAAAAAATTGTTGTAAAATATACATAACATGAAATTTACCATTTTAACCATTTTTAAGTTTGGTTTACTGTTGTGTAACCATCACTGCCATCCATCCATCATCTTGCAACTCTGACTCTCTATGCCCATTAGACAATAACTCCCCATCCCTCCCCATCTCCAGCCCCCTAGTCACTACTGTCCTCTTTCCTGTCTCTATGAATTTGACTACTTTAACTATATCATATAAATGGAATCTCTTGACACGTTTTTGAAATATGAGATTATTTTGAAACTGCATAGACTTTTCTCAGTAACAAACAGACACAACTCTATCCCCCATTTTGTCTTTCACTTGCTATTAGCATCTTCCATGTGTCACGCAAGAATGGAGGCGAGGCAGAGCTCACCTGTGTCGGTGTGATGTGGCTGATGTCTTCAGATGCCAGCTGCTTCAGAAGAGTGGTCTTGCCAGCATTATCCAAGCCCAGGAGAAGGATTCTCACCTCCTGGTCTGGTGCACTTTTCAGTTTGCGCAGAATTGAGAGTAAGCCCTTGAACAACCACGAAGAACAGAGGTTACTTTGGGGGCACTGACTTTGATGTTACTGGGTATCTGAACGTCTTCTCCTTGACAAGAGTTCTTGGTTGTTGAGAGCTTATTGTTACCCATTTTAACATCATTTATTCCATTTGCTTATATGTTTTTGGCAGAAGCACTTTAGTAAATTCAGCAACTTAATAAATAGCTTAGCTTATTCTTGTTCCTCTTATTAATCCAGCTTAGCAGTTACCTTAGATCTCCTGGGAGTATGTACTTGTAACCAACTCATATTCCTGAAGCCCTTTATATATACTTGAGTACAGCACTCACCATATCTGACTGTAGGAAACTGATTTTTAAATTTTTTTTCCTTTATATTAGAGTGAAGTTTCTTGTGGGTAAGGACTGCAGCTTTCATCTCCCACAACGCCTGGCACTTATTAGACACCATGATAGTTGCTGAACTAAATAGAATTACCCACCCAAGTTAATGCACGATTTCAAGGTACTATTTCAAAAAGTCATAGAAAATTGTACTTGGGGTTTTTAGAAAAAAGACTTTGTTTCAGTTCTTGTTTAAGCCTTCATCATTCAAAATACTCTATCATCTTCTAACTTTCACATGACCCTTACAGGATACCTGCACATTACAGATTTATCTATGTTCTTCAGATAAAGAATCTAATATTTAATACAACAGAGACATTGAGGAATTGAAAGGTCATTTTGGAAGCAAAAAATATCCAAATTTAACCAGGATATTTTTGAATAGTAATTTCATATTTTTGTTTCTGGTTTTTGTTATTACTCTTTTTAATGGATGGAAATAAGTCATGTTGCTTTTTAGCTAAAAACATAAGAAAAATCTTATAAGATAGTTATTTGTTGTGTCTTGCAGCTGACAATCATTTTCCAGTGAGGCATAGTTACATCAAGAATCAAAGAACCCCAGAGTTTAAAGGGCATATAATCTAATCTCCCAGCCCAAGCGGAAATTCCTTCAAACTGAGTCTTAGAATTATATAAAATGGTTATGTTTTTATCCACTTTGCATCAGGAAATAACTCAAACCAGTCGGTTCACTAAGATCAAATGCTAATTCTGTGAAATAATTTTCAACAATTGAGACTTTGGACAATGATATGCAAATATGCATAATTATAAAGAATTCCTTTCTGCTTTAGATACATTTTGTTTACCACTTCTAGTCTTGTATTCACACTGATCACATTAATCTCTCCATGCCTCAATTTTTACCAGCAATAAAATGTAAGGTTTAGTTTAAGAGACAAATTCTATCCCACAAGATTTTGAGAATAGAGAATGAACAGATTTGAAACAAACAAAAAAAGATAAGCAAGGATGTTTTTTTAATGGCATATTTTTTTTTTCTTTTTATCTAATACAGCCTTGAATTATTTGACACTATTCCTTTTTAAAACTCTATTTATGAGCAATCTCCCTAGCTTCTATTAGCTACATTGCAATCACTCATTTATAATACCACCTTTCAGAACAGTTAAAATTAGAATTCTGAGATCCTCAGGGGACTGGTGATATAAAAAGGCTAAGAACAGGGAAAATACATTGTACTATTCCTCCTGAGTTCCTGATTAGATGTCCTCATTACCCCTTCCAATAAAATTCTATAATAGCTGAAATTTATCACATTGGTACATTAAACAACAGTATAAGAAAAGAAAGTTCTTCTCATGCATCATTCACTAGTGAAGAAATTATGAAAAAAGGTATGTTTTCTATAAAATATTTTCAAGGTTCAAAGTAAACAAACGCTTTATGTTTTTCCTCATGTGTCTTTTTCAAAAAATCACTAAATACAAATACTGCTTTCTATAGGCTGAGAGCTTTTACACACTCATTATGTTCGAAATTGGATGATTAAAAGAAAAATATAATTTCTATTCATCTTGAAAGGAGAGAAGCAAAGCATGGGTGAGAAAGAAAACATTCCAACTACAGCTAAGCATTATTAATCTAATGGTATAAAAAAATAATATCTCTACATTTCCAATGAGCAATTTTTCCTCATCAGGAGACAATAACTTCACATGTTTCACTTTTAAATGAAATTACAGAGAAATGGAAAGTTCAGCTAATATTTTCTTCCAGCAAAATGACAAATGGCATCTCAAGCATGGTCTCAGGAAGACAAATGCAAATACAATACAGCATCATATTAACCCAACTCTTGAGGACAGGGGATCACAGGATTATCAGGGTTTGCTAAATAGGGAAGACGGTATTTATAGATATCAGGGTTCTGCCTGAAAGGGACAAAGTAAGCTGATTTGAGAGACTGGACAAAAGTGCAGAATAAGTCTACTCTGTGCTTCTATTCATATATATCTATATTTTAATGTCAAACGAAGGGAAACAGCCATTATAAGTCAATTTTATTATGGGGCTGAGTTTCGAGGTATTCAGTTCAGTTCAGTTGCTCAGTCGTGTCCGACTCTGCGACCCCATGGACTGCAGCACATGGACTGCAGCACACCAGACCTCCCTGTCCATTACCAACTCGAAATACAAGGAAATGAATTTTTAGTGTACTTTTGGTCAATATAATCTATTCATTCATTTATCTTAAACACCCATAATGTGCCCCAACCAAGTACAATGACAACAGAGATAGGATCTCTGTGTAGGATGTGTACTCCTATGATATGAAATAAAGGCAATTTAAGAAAGAGGAACTTTAGTTAATTGGGTATTGTGGGTTATCAGCAATGTATCCACACAAGTTACCTGCACCCTGGTGGACAGAAGTGGTCTGACTCAGCCACAAAACATTTGAACAGTTTTTTATAGGCAAATCATGAACAGATATGCTGTTACCGATGGATATTTTATCTGCCTCAGTTTAAACTCAGCGACTGGCAGAGGCCGAGTGTGCTGACCTAAAATGACACAAACTAGGTCATTCAAAGAAACTGGGATGATGGAGAGGGAGAGAGGAATATGTTGGTACATGGAAAATAAATGTGGCTGTGAGGAGCAGCTAAAAATTAAGTATTAAAATTAGTAAGCCAACTGGCAAGTACATGCACTCCCCATAACTACCTTAAATGGAACAGACTTTAATTTATTTTTACCTCACCAAAAAAACACTGGTGCTGCCCAATGAGGCCTTGTTAATTTCCAGGAACTCCTATAGCTTTGTTAGGGAGAACTTCACCCAAATCTTGTCTTCTTTCTCCTTATCTCTCTACTAAATAAATACAATGTTCCCTGAGGAACAAAATACTGGCATCTCCTCAATTGGAGTGGGTTCTTACTTCATCAGTCTTAATGAAAAATACATTATGGGCTTTAGAGTTTCATAGACTTTTATTCAACATCCCGATGGGTAACCTCTGGCATAGTTTCATCTAGAAAATGGGAACAATATTTATATCTCAAGAAAAATGCTATGAAGATTCAGTCAGATGATGTATGAAGCATGCACATAGAGGGAACTCAAAACAGTTGTTGTGTTTATATGTTTCTACTTTTCACCGACCATTTTTGACCAGAAAACATAAACTTGGGAACAATCTTCAAATGTCAAACATGCCTGATAAATACCACTAACTTTATATATTCAGAAATTACTCCATAAATAATTCCTGAATGGAGGATTCATCTACTAAATAACTGTGATTAGTTATGCACAAAAATTACTGTCAACTTAGTATTTCACCAAGGACTTGGTATCCTAAGGCAGGGGTAAAATAGCTGAACTTCTAGGGGTTCAGAGAAATCAATAATGGGTTTTTGTTGCTGTATTCCAAATTTTAAAAGAATAAATATATATTAGTCATAGCTGAAGGATTAAGACAATAAATAAACCTGGAACTCTTGTAGAGTTACTATGGGGACTCATGGTTATCAGATATGACATACTTAATCATACCACTGACCCTTTAAATTCCTTGTTCCACTTACAGTTCTAAGAATAGCCATACTTTTGGAGATAGAAAAAAAGTGTATTTTGGAAATCAGATGAAGACTCCTGAATAATTTGCCCTAATTCCTTATTGTTTATTGTAGGAAAAAAAATAAAAAAAGAAAAACAAAATCTGTCTTGATCACTGAATACAACAGTTGTATACAACAGTGTTGTATACACTGTCAATTTGTTGTATACAGTGTCAATCTGTACCTGGAAACATAAGCAGTGGCTAATTTATTGTGGCTTGTAATTATAAATTAAACAATCATGAAATTACACAGGCCACTTCACTGATAAACAAACTGGGAGAAGTTAGCCAGCTCGCATGCGTTTCTCCTTTATGATGCCATCCCTTTCTCCGTTGGTTTGGCATGCCTTTTTCATTTCAATTCTAGTTATTTTCTGTGTAAATATTTATGTTTGTACTCATTTGTTGAGAAAAACTTAGCCTTTAAATGGACAGCTCATGTATAAACGATTAATAAAAAGCAAACATGTAAAAATCTGTTTAGCCCGAGGTTAATAAAACTGCAATGTAGCAAGTGTTGAAATGTGATTGGCAACTTCAGATCCAATAATGTTACTTCTTTAACAATCTGACAATGTTAAATCAATTGAAATAAATTTTTCCTATCAAAATTTACTCATTGGATAATCTAACCAAGTGTACATGTGTTGTTTTTTTTTTTCCTTCTGGACATCTAGCTTTTTCTTCATAAATCAACAGAAGTGGTTCAACAGTTCTAAAAGTCAAAAAGGGACTGAAGTTGGGACAGGGAAGTAACTATAAGCTTGAGTGCTCTCTGCAGTTGGTAAATTTATCAGTCTGCTCCAAACGCTCCAAAATAAAATTTTTCTTCCACTAGTTTTAAAACCACTCGATTTCATTTTAATACTCTCCAATTAACTGCAGAGAAATCAACAAGGAACAGAGTCAAGCGTCAAATATGTCACATAATTTAAGTATTTGGGAAAGCTTTATTCTGGCCTGAAGAGAAAAAGCTAGCCCCAAATTGATGGTCTCTCTCCCTTTTTAATCTACACCAAACTGAGATTAAGGCCTTTGCTTCTGGTGTGGTCATATGCAAAGGAAGGTGGCAACAGGTCCGAAGTAAAGACTAAGGATCGGGCAGCAAATCTGCCTCCACCAACACGTACTGAACAGGAGGCTGGCTATCACCAACAACCAGACCTTGCAGAACCCTCAGCAAATAAAAAACTCGGGACTGCAGAAGCGCGCCCGACACGCAGACACCGAGACTGCTTAACAATACATCCCTTCCGAGCGGCACCTCTTTGTGTCCGGGGATTTACACCCTTACCCCCCAGAGGCCCTCACACCGCGAGGAACAGGAGAGCTGGGCTACCATCTCCCCTGGTACCGCCAGCGCGACCTCAAAGACAGCAGCGCTGGCCCTTCTCCCCGCTTCTAGCCGGGCACTGGTGAACCCCACTTTCCTGCGGCACTGGGAGGCCGATTCCTTGGGAAGATTTAATCCTGCGTGCAGAAGCTGCTCTCCGCAGCTCCTAGGATCCGCCCTCATCCCAATCCCCAGGGTAATGATGGAGCCCTGGCTGCGTACCGCGACAACCCAGCACCCTTCCAGACCCTTCCCCTAGTTTCGGACAGGTTGCAAGCCCCGCCTTCCTCCCCAGGCCCAGATTCCCTCCAGGGCCCACACTCGGGGCTCCCTGCCGCCCCCCGAAACCAATCCAGGACCCGGACATCAAGCTGAGCGCCAGTCCGTTCCCTCCTGTCTTTAAGCGCGGTGGCCTCCCTTGGGCCAGGGGTAGGGAGGCAGGTGACCGACCAGATCCGGAGGGACCCAGGCCCCCACACTCACCATCCTCCCGCCGAGTCCCTCCTCCTCCTCCTCCTCCTGCCTCCCCCGTTACCAGGGGCAACTGCTACGGCGCCGCCCCCGACGTCCCCCGTACGCAAGGCGGAGGAGCAAAGCAGCAGGACGGGGCGGGGTCCAGCTCCGCTTTCCCCAATGTGCGCAAGCGCGCCAATGTGCCCTCCCACTGCGCAGGCGGGCTGCTGGAGCGGCCGGAGAAGGCGGCAGGCTGCAGAGACCCGGGGAATGGTGAAACCTCGCCCACGTGGCCGGCGGGGGCCACCCGGCTTGTGATTGGTCCAGGGGGAGGGCGTTAGGGCGGGGCGAGGGGAGGTTCCCGGGCGGAGGCCAGAAGTGCATCCTGGCCTGGCTGCCAAAGCGCGCTGCTTCTGGAGGCAGCTGTGTCAGTGCGTTTCTCCTGGGACCAGGTGAGGATCTTGAGAGGAGGCCTCCTGCAACATCTACCTGTGCCAGGTTTTATTCCCCACATCCCAGGAGGGAGTTTGCGTTTCTGTCCTGTCTCTGCCCAGGCGAGGCTGCAGCGCGGGCTGGGCTTCCACCTGCCAAAGCCACGTGGCAAGAGAAGGAGCTACCTGTGGACCTCGTTAGGGCCTCCAGTACCTTCGTGTGCTAGGCTGAGGAACGGGGGCGTCATGGGTTGCGCACCCGTCTCCACACATCTGTGTTAGAATCCGGGCTGGAGGAGCCCTCGTAGTGGGAGGCTGCCTACAGGAGGGCAAGAAGCTGCCTGAGGACTGGCCGTGAGGGCTGGGATGAGCTGATCGTTTACGGGGGTGAAAGGCGTTTGGGATGGATGGCTTTGCTGAACCAAGTTGGCAGGGTCGGTGCGCCGCCTGCAGCCCTGAAGGAGGCAAAAATGGGCCTCCACTTATAGGCAAGAAAGAGTGAGAGAGATTCTGGGTGCTATTTCCCACCCCTTCCCCGTGCAGAGGACAGGAAGAAGAGTTACCGTATTTGTGCCCGGTCCTAGTCTAGACTCTGGAGACACAGCAGGGGCTAAATCTGCCCTCATGGAAGTCACATCCTTCCCAGTGAGATGCTTTTCATACAAGCTTTCATTTCATTCTCACAGCCCTAGAAATTGGTTATTTTAAGGGTTAAGAGTGGGGACTTGAATCCAGTACTTTCTGACTCTTGAGGAATTATTATTTTTGGCCGCTCCTCGCGTGGCATGTGGGGATCTTTGCTCCCCAACCAGGGATTGAACCTGTGCCGTTGCAGTGGAAGCAGAGTCTTAACCACTGGAATGCCTGGAAAGTCCCTGGGCTTAGCTATTGTTAATAGTTTCCTCCAGGTTTGGGGCTTTGCTGCTTTTAAGACCAGCAGGTTTTCAGCCTAGTTAAGATTGTTGGAATGAAGGCAGATTTTCCCTGAATGGTTCTTAACAATTTATGTATTCAAGTCAAGTTTCCACCTATCTCTAGCCTGCTGGTTCTAGTGTGAAAAAGGCAAAGCAGACTTCTCTTCTGAAATTGCTTGGATTCTAACATCACGGCTGCCAGGGAGTCATTTGATTGTACATAGGCATATACTACCAGGGTCTGCTGGTTTAATTATTAGTCTCATTCTCTGAGTTGAGCTAGGTAGCCTTGACATCAGCCCTTGACATCTCAGTGGACTTTGTGTTTGAACTGCTTGAGTCTTTGACTGCCTTGATCTTCCTCTGATGGGAGTACCAGCGATGATGTTTTGTTTTTTTCCCCTAGTAGGGGATTCAAATAGGAGATCTTGGGTGCTTCCCCGCCCTTGCAAAAGGACACTCTAAAAGAGTTTGGAAAGCCTGTTTCCCAAACTCTGATACTGTCTGCTTGAGAAAATCAGCTCTCCCTGGAAGGACGAGCATTGCTTAAGGAAAGTTAGTAGGTTATATAATTTTTAAAATATTTTCCCTTCTTTCCTCGTTTTCTCTCTTTCTTGAGACAAGCACCTTTTAATGGATAAGAGGACCCATCTAGGTGACTCTAAGCCTTGTGACTTTGTGGTCTCTCTCTCTTTTTTTTGTCCACTCTGCACTGCCCCCTTGGCAGTGAAGGGTGGAGTCCTAACCGTTGGACCATTAAGGAATTCCTGTCTAAGCCTTATAACCTTGGGAAAATACGGCCCTAGCTGTTATCAGATTTTTGGATAAATAAGACTAGATCTGTTTCCTGCTTACATTTTTATCTGCCACAGTGCAGGACCATGTCTGCCATAAACGCTCACCACGCTAGCTCAATGCATGGGAGCCTCCTTGGCATCAGTTTCTTCATCTGTAAGTTGAGATCTTGGATCCCTAATGTCTTTGAGCTGTGACATTCTCTAATCCTGGAAGGAAAGGGAAGTATTGGTCAGTCACCTGTTTGATTTCCACCTCTCCCCCATTCCCTGTAGTGGAACCCTGGATATCATAGTCACCTTTTAGGAAGTATTAGATATGGCTTGTGTAGGAAGAGGGAGTGTAACTGCTGAAAACTCAGCGACCAGTAGGACTCAGTATAGGAGGGGTAGACAGTTTGCAGCTTCATGAAAGAAAGCCTGTTCTTACTTTTGTAACAAAGGCAGGTTCTGAGTTTGACAAAAAAAGAAAAGACGTGGGGGACATCCTTGATGTCTGGAGAACCCAAGAATAAGTCAGAATGCATTCCGGCCGGCAGTAAGTGTTTTTAGAGGGCAGATGAGGACTATAGCATGCACCTTACAGTCTGTCAGGGGAGGCAGATTTTACACTAATAAGCATCAAGAAAGCGACAATTACAAAAGTCCCTCGTGCTGCAAATGAGGACAAGATACTATGGGATTATGTAACCGAAGGGCTTGAGTTTGCCCTGAAGGAATCACAGAACTGTCCCCTTGGGGGCCAATGGAATGGGAAAAAATGTTAAGACATAGAATTTAGATTTTTTTTCCTTTTATAAACAGGACAAGGATGTTCCTTGGTAATGAAGGCAAAGATTCTTGCATGACTTAGCAAATGATTACCCCTTCATGGTAGAAGTGCTCTCACTGTGAAAGAAAGAGGATTTTCCAGTGTTGGATTGTTCAGTTGAGAGTGGAGAGGGATGGCCGAGAAGTGTGTGTGTGTGTGTGTGTGTGTGTGTGTGTGTGTGTGTGTGTTGAAGGGGAGGCATAGCATTGGGACTGTCTCCATCTGGTGCAAGTGTGGGGCTCTATAAGCCAAGGCTTACTGTTTTTCCTTCCTCTAGAATAAAGGGGAACTCTTTCCCCCTCCTGGCTTCAGCTGGGACTGGGTGAAATGCCTTTGGTCTTTGCAGCAGCCCCCCTGCAGAAGCCACGTCAGCCTGTCCTTAAGGACAGAGCCTGGAGCTTCTCCTGGGCTCTGGTAGGTGTGAGAGGGGCATGTGTCCCCCACCTTAACAAGTCGAAAAGTTGCCGTCTGCTTCGCTCTACCTCATCTGTGGGCTGCTTCTGCCTGCTCCCTCTCTAGCTGTGCTCAGATTTTTGATGGGTTACCTCTTAAATATAGTGGTCTTCCTGGGTATTTCCGTGGATAACTGCTCTTCCCAGTCTGCATTTTCTCGTTTGAAAACTTTATCTTAAACCACCCCCATGTTGCTCCCTCCCTGTTTTACTTCTAACCCTGGTCTCCCTGCTGGGTTTTAAGCCCAAATATCCAATTGCGACTGACTGGATCTCTTCTTTAGCAAATACTCGAATTGCTTTGCTGGACATTGAGGCAACGGTGGTGAGCAACATGGACACAACTCCTGGCTTTAAGGAGCTAATGGCCTAGTGGGGGACGGTGGGCATTAATTCAGGTAAAACCAGAGTATCACACATGGCATGGCTCTGAAGGACGAGTACAGAGCCAGGAGCTCACAGCAGTGCATGCGAGGGAGGAAGGGGTCCTTCAGAGACTTCTCTGAGCAAAGGTTTCAACCAAGATCTGAGGGATGGGTAGGTGCTTGTCATCCACACTGTCTCTGCAGAGCAAAAGGCTACTTTGGGGGGAGGGCAGGGGAGTCCTGGAGATTACTTGCTAATGCACCTGCTTTTAAGGCTGCTATTTATTCTGAGGTGACTTTGCTGTAACTTCCCTTGCAGCTGTAATAACCCATGGGTCTTTACTGAGGTAGTGTCTTGAGTGGAAGTTCCCTTTCATTCTACTATGTAACATAAAACATTTATTCTTTACTAGGTCTGTGGCTTCCGTCAGCAATGTTTCCTTTCTCTAATGGGAAATCCTGGCTTTGTTTGCTCAAGTCTGTGAATGCCTTGGATCTACATGATTGTATAACTCAAGAAGATAGCTTTATTTTTTAATTATTTTCTTTTGGCCACACTACGTGGCATGTGGGATCTGGGTTCTCCAACCAAGGATCGAACTCGCACCCCCTGCAGTGGAAGTGTGAAGTCTTAAACTGGACCACCAGGGAAGTCCACCTAGCTTTTTTTTAAAAAAACATGTTAACCACTATCATTTTCACTTTATATACTTTGGCACTGAATTATTACAAAAATTACTTCTATAGCTTAAAGTTTTCAGAATGAGAAAAACAAATGGCCAAAAACATGAATAGATGCTTAATCTCATTAAGAATCAAGAAAATACAATTTAGGAGCTTCTCTGATGGTCCAGTGGTTTAGATTCTGTACTTCCACTGCAGGGGGCACAGGTTCGATTTCTAGTAAGGGAACTAAGATCCAACATGTTGCACAGTGCTGCCAAAAAAATTTTTTTTAATAAATTTAAAAAATATATAAATGAAAATAACAATATTATTTCTGCCCATCATATTGGAAAGGAAGAAAAGATTTATTTATCCATATTGGTAAAAGTTTGACTAAAGGAGCATTATATACAACTGGTGGAAAAATCAATTTGAATTATATTTATAAAGATTTCATTTAAAACATGTACGTCCTTTGATCCAGCAATTTCACTTCTAGAAATCTACCTTAAAGGTATAGTTGTGGCATTTCCCTGATGGTCCAGTGGTTAAGACTTCACTTCCAATGCAGGGGGCGCAGATTTGATCCCTGGTCGGGGAGGGAACTAAGGGGTTTCCCAGGGGGTGCTAGTGGTAAAGAACCTGCCTGCCAGTGCAGGAGACATAAGAGATGCGGATTTGATCCCTGGGTCGGGAAGACTCCCTGGAGTAGAGCATGGCAACCCATTCGGTATTCTTACCTGGAGAGTCCCGCAGACAGAGGAGCCTGGTGGTTACAGGTCATGGGGTTGCAAAGAGTCAGACATGACTTAAGCAACTTAGCATGCACACCAAGGAACTAAGATCCCACATGATGTAGTAAAAAAAAAAAAAAAAGATATAGCTGCCATATACACAAAGTAATGTATATAAGGATACTCTCAGCAGTGAAAAATTGATAATAACCCAAATGTCTACAAAAGGATGAAATTAAGGCACATGGAATAGTATGTAATAATTGAAGAGTGAGATGGAGCTGTATATATAAAATGGAGAATTCTCTAAGATGCGAAGCAAAAAAGTAAGTTGTGTATCAGTGCCAGTTAGTTTATCGCTCCTTAGCTCCAAATCTACCCTTTTTCTTCGGGCCTTGCGATCCTAGACGTAAACCTTTTTCCTTTGCCCTCTGATATGATTTTAAGCTCTACCAGTAGAGGGCGCTGGAGGAGCACCGATGAGAAAGGGGTGGTCTTCCGGATGCCTGGGTACTTGCCTCCTGTCTGTCAAGTTTCAACAACACCCTACCTGGCAGCTTCCGGTTAGGTTCCCTCAGCATCCCGGTACGCAGCTTCCCAGAATCTCAGTGGCTTCCTGGTGAGTTTCATCAGCCCTCCGACTCAGCATTCCAGCTCCTCCAGTTTCCTGCCTGCCAGCCCTTCAGGGGGCAGCGCCTCAGCAAACTTTGAAGAAGACTGCTCAAGGCGTGCCTGTGAACTTGTAATTCAATATATATGAAGATTCTCAGGTGATTTTTTTTTTTTTTTCAAGAAAAAAAGACAAATGATATAGTAGAAGAAGATATATAAGTTAAGTCTCAAAATTATTCCTTAAGAAAACAAACAAACAAACAGATGAGCAGGTATTATTTAGTGAAGAGGGAGAGGAAGAGCATCCTAGACCGGCATTTGCAAAGGAGAAGCATGAGGACTTCCCTGGTGTCTGCTTACTGCAGGAGACCTGGGTTCAGTCCCTGGGTTGGGAAGATCTCTTGGAGAAGGAAATGGCAACTCATCCCAGTATTCTGGCCTGGAAAATCCCATGGATGGAGGACCGTGGTAGGCTACAGTCCATGGGGTCGCAGAGTTGGACATGACTGGGCAACTTCACTTTCTGAGACAGATGGCAGCCTCTTGCATTTGAGGAAGTCTCATAGCACTTGAAACTCAACATGAGGAAACTAACTCAGTGTTTTCTCCCTTAAAGCCAGTTTTTCTGTATTCTCAGCATGTTACTGTCCCAGTCAGAAACCCTATCGCTCTAAGGATTGTGATGACCAGAGGAACTCACCAGGACTCCCTCTCTGCTCTGCTTCCAGTTTGAGGGGCTGCTGAGGGAGTAGTCACTTTGTAACATCCACACGCCTTCTTTTGGTTATTAGACCAAACGCTGATTCACATACTGTGGAGAAGGGATCTTACAAATGTAATTAAAGTCCCTAATTGGTTGACTTTGAGTTAATCTAAGGGGAGATTATCCTGGGTGGCCTGACTTAATCAGATGGAATCCCTTTAAAAAAGGGCTGGGCCCCTCCAACCTGAGGTTAGGAATTCTAAGAGATAGGTAGACAGACAGGTAGGTAGATCTCCTATTGATTCTGTTTCTGTGGTTGAGCTCTGACTGATAGAATTCCTGCTATACCCAATCACTTGGCACATCCTCAGGTTTGGCTACTTTAAATGCTTCTCTGCTTTTGGTCTTCCTTCCACATCTGGTGCATCTGGTTTACTTGAGCCCCATTTCTTCTTGCCTAGATTATTGGGGGTTCCCTTCCACCTGGTCTCAGCGTCCTCTGACGTCTTGCCACACCCTGTTTACGTCCATGTAATTGCCTAGACTGTTCTTTCTAAACTACACATCTAATCTTATCACTTTTCCTAAAATTTGTTAGTGGCTTCCTGAAACTTTCAGGCAGAAGTTCAAAAGCCATACCTTTTTTACATGACTCTATTTTTTTCCTCCTCGCTGGCATATAGATCATATGTCTTTTGAAAATTTTTTTTAGTGGTTGCCCTAAAGTTTGCTGTATATATTTACAACTAGTCCAAGCCCATTTTCAAATTATACTGTCCCACATCACGGATAGTCCAAGTACCTTAGAGTCTTCCCAGCTTCTCCATCCCATCTATTATAGCATTGTTGTCATTCCTTCTTTTTTTTTAAAGTAAATATTTATTTATTTTATTTTTGGCTGCACTGGGTCTTTATTGCTGTGTACAGGCTTTCTCTGGTTGTGACAAGCAGGGGCTGCTCTCTAGCTGTGGTGCGCCGACTCCTCATTGCCACGCCATTGTGGAGCACAGTCTCTAAGGCATTCAGGCTCAGTAGTTAACAGCGCATGGGCTTAGTTGCCCCACAGCATGTGGGGTCTTCCCTTAGCAGGGATCGAACCTGTATCCTCTGCATTGGCAGGGGGACTTTTAACCACTGGACCACCAGGGAAACTCCCATTCAGGTTTTCAAAATATGAATTTATTTATTTATTCAGCTGTACTGGGTCTTCACTGTGGCATGTGGATCTTTAGTTGCACCATGTGGGATCTTTAGTTGTGGCATTCAGGACTTTTCATTGTGAAATACAAACTCTTAGTGGCATGTAGGATCTAATTCCTGACCAGGAAACAAACACGTGCTTCCTGCCTTGGGAGCACAGGAGTCTTAGTCACTGGACCACCAGGGAAGACCCCCATTTCCGTCTTTATCTGTGACTGTTTCTACTTTCAATGTGACCCCATGCCTTTTCTCCTGCAGAATGATCTCTCCTACCTTCTGGGGCTTCACCCACATTCCACTTCTTTTGGGAAGCCCCCCTTGATTTTTGTGACCCTGTCCCCAACTCAGCTTCCTCTTATCTTGTGCTTATCATAGCCGTCCGTGTTATCTGCTGTTCCACAGGTGG
Source organism: Odocoileus virginianus (assembly GCF_023699985.2). Taxonomy (NCBI): domain Eukaryota; kingdom Metazoa; phylum Chordata; class Mammalia; order Artiodactyla; family Cervidae; genus Odocoileus; species Odocoileus virginianus. The sequence continues at coordinate 6,489,511 of NC_069680.1, forward strand.
GCTCTTGTTCCCCAGTCAGACTCAGCTCCCCAAGGACAGACCCTGTATTGTCCCTTTCCCCTTTCTTGCCCCCTGCATGATCATGCCCTGGGCTGGCCACTGGCAGGCACTCAGGAAACATTTGGTGTCCAGTGGCCCAGATGGGTGACAGTTCACTGGGCTCTTCCTGACCTGAGTGAGGTGATGCTAGCGGCTGGGGTGAGCTGTCTCCTATAGTGGGAGGTGCTCAGGGCCTCTGGGGAAGGTTTTGATTCGGGGGACAGTCCTCATTTTCCCTCTGTTCTGAAGTTCACAATTTTGTGTATGGGCAGGATGGAGGCTGATCCGTCTGACTTTAACATTGATGCCCCCCGTTGGGACCAGTGCACTTTCCTGGGGCGGGTGAAGCACTTCTTCAATATCACGGACCCCCGCACAGTCCTGGTACCAGAGCGGGAGCTGGACTGGGCCAAAGTGATGGTGGAGCAGAGCAGGTGAGTGGCTGGGAGACGGGCCAGGGCAGCATCGTTGGGTGCCCTAGGGGACAGGTGGAAATGGAAAATGAGGGGATAGGCAGGGAGCTCAGGGAGGTGGGGGAGCCAAGAGCAGGATGACTCAGGGTGGAGGTTGGGAGGTAACATCCGCCTGTTGTCTTTGGGTGACAGGATGGGGACTGTGCCCCCGGGCACCCAGGTGGAGCAGCTTTTCTATGCTAAGAAGCTGTACGACTCGGCCTTCCACCCTGACACTGGGGACAAGATGAACGTCATTGGGCGGATGTCCTTCCAGGTCCCTGGCGGCATGATCATCACAGGCTTCATGCTCCAGTTCTACAGGTGCGACTGGGGAGCAAGGCAGTGCCAGGGGCGCCACTTAGACCTGCTAGGGAGGGAGCCATCTTTACTGATTCCTTACCAGATACCAGACACTGTGTTCAATTGTTCACATATATCACCTCATTTAATCTCAGCAGCCCTACAGAGAGGTACTGTCTTCATCTTCACTTTACAGATGAAGAACTGCAGTTCTAGAGAGGTTATGTAACTTGTCCATGTGCACCAGCCAGGAAATAGTGGTGCCTGGCTATATGAACTGAGGCAGTTCTTTCTAGGACACTCAATGACTGAACTCTTCTACTTCTTTAAAAAGTACTTATTGAACAATGAATTTAGTGTATTTTTATAACATAATACCCAAAAAATTAAAAAATGGGAAGACACTTTCAGTCCAGTTGGAGAGAAACTTTCTCTGTTCCCCTTCCTCTTTTCTCTCCACCTCTTCCCTCCCTAACACATTCGGTTAGCCAATTGTTGAGCCAGACCTTGGGCCCGGTAGAAAGTAAAAGTGTTAGTCGCTCAGTTGTGTCCGACTCTTTATGACCCCATGGACTGTAGCTCACCAGGCTCCCCTGTCCATAGAATTCTCCAGGCAAGAATACTGGAGTGGGTTGCCATGCCCTCTTCCAGGGGATCTTCCTGACCTGGGGATCAAACCTGGGTCTCCCACACTGCAGGCAGATTCTTTACTGTCTGAGCCACCAGAAGCCCACCCCTCAAGGAGCACCCAGTTTTGTTGAGACCAAGAAGGAACAGTTACAGTCTAGCTTGCCAAGTGGTAGGCTGGGGGCAGAATATTGGGTGGTGGGAGCAGACATCATGGAATGACTAACTGTGTCTCAGGAAGGACAGGGGAAGGGTCAGGAAGGTTCCAAGGAAGAAGAGATCTCTCCAGAGAGCAGGATTCAGCCATATACCAAGAGGCTGGGGGTGTGGATGTTCCAGGCAGAGGGGCAACCTGTGCAGAAGAGCAGGTACAGGAGACAGCATGGGAATGGCCTGGGGAGTGGCAGGTTTGAATGGTGTCCCCGAGTGCTCCTCCCATCCTCCTCCTGCCTCTCCCCGCCTCTCTCCTGGTAGGACGATGCCAGCAGTGATCTTCTGGCAGTGGGTGAACCAGTCCTTCAATGCCTTAGTCAACTACACCAACAGGAATGCGGCTTCCCCCACGTCGGTCAGGTAGGAGGCCTGAGCCCCTGCTGTCTGTGTGGGCCTGGAGCTGTCTTCTTGCCTTAGGGGGAACAGCCCTTCTTAAGGGGTTCCGGGGCTGTCTGTCCTCCCTGGGTGGGGCCTGCCCTGGGTGGGTGACCAGGTTTCTCTTTTCAGGGTTTGGAAGTACTAAGTGGACTAGGAGAGTATCTTCTTCCTAGATGAATTCAACATTCACTCATTCATTCATGCTACCAATATGTCTAGAGTGTGTATTAGGTGTTGGACAGGGTCCTAGGGGCAGGGGATACATTTGAGTAAGACATGTGTGGTCTCTGGAGTTTAAGGTCTTTTTAGGAAAATAAGCATAATGGTCTCAGTCTGTGATAGCTGCCATTAAGGAAATAAACAGATGACATGCTGGAGAGCAGCAGAAGGGCGTCTGTACAGGTAGGCCAGGTCAGGGAAGTCCTTTCTGCAGAGCTGATGTTTCAGCTGAGTTTTGAAAGGTAAGGATTTAGCCATGCAAGAGCCCGGGGAAAGATTCCCAGGAGAGGGAGTGGCAGCATGCAGAGGTTCTGAGCAGGCAGGCACTTGGTGTGTTTAATGTACTGAAAGGAGCATCTGAGTGAGTTGGAGGGAGATCCCAAGCTGAAGCCGAGGTTTTCAGGCATGAAGCCACATTTCCAGCCTTTATCACCCGAGCTTTGGTCCTGCCCTCAGCCACCTGGAGTCCCCACTCCCAAACATCTCTCTCCTCCACTAGGCAGATGGCTGTTTCCTACATCACAGCCACAACCACCGCAGTGGCCACTGCTGTGGGCATGAACATGTTGACAAAGGTACAGTCTGGGGCCGCTATGGACATGGTGGTCACAAGGGGGCAGCAAAGTCCTAGGGAAAACTTTTTTTTCCCAGGTATGGGTGGTTTCCCAGGCTGGAAGAGTTGGGTTTGGGTCAGAGCCTAGCCAAGTAGTGGGAAGTTCAGCAGGGCTGTCCCACGTTGGTTTTTCTCCGGCTTTTGAGGGAATTTGGGTTCCCTGACTGGGTGTCAGGATATGTGGTGGTAGTGAGGTCTGATTTCTTATTTTATCGTCCTAAAGCCCCTTCCACCCCCGTCTTCCAGGGAGCTGACCTACACCCCTTGTCGTCTTCCCCCACAGAGAGCCCCGCCCCTGGTGGGCCGCTGGGTGCCCTTTGCCGCCGTGGCTGCAGCTAACTGTGTCAACATCCCCATGATGCGCCAGCAGTGAGTACAGGGATCCCTTTTCCTCCCTGTAAACCGCAAAGTCAGCAGGGACAGGGCAGGCGGCCAAGGCAATGGGTGGCTTTGGCGGCTGAGGTGGGGGTGGGGAGGGCTGCATCCGAGGATCAGTGGCTCCAATAGTGATGGCTGCAGGAGTGGCAGGTGACCTGGGTTTTGTCTGTGATGAGTGCTGTGGGAGTCATTCTCTGGATGGATTTGGAGGTTTAGCATGGACCTGCGGGGTTTGGCACCAGCTCATGTCCTTTCAACTACAACTGTATTTAAGTCGTGAACTTGGCCTACTTCCAGAGCCCTGGGGATGGCTCACAGAATGAAACGCAGCAGAGCGAGGTATCCAAAGATAAAACAGAACCAAGAGGCTCGGAGGGAAGCCAGAGGGGTAGATAGATGTTTTCCAGCTGCCAGGCTCTAAGCTTCACAGCAGGAAAGGGGAAAGGAGAAACCCACTGTGTCTCACAGCTCTTGTTCCTTGACTAGAGAAAGCGAAGATATTCCCCTGCCACAAAATTTAATAATGTAATAGATGTAAAGCACTCAAAATAGCACCTGGAATGTAATATTAAGCATTAGCTACTGCTCCCACAGTTGCCATCGATGCCTTCCTGGCTGTCACCGATGTCACAAGGCACATTTTCTTAGGACCAGTAGTCAATGGAAAGTGATCACAATCACCCTTGTAGAAAGAGCACACCGTAGAACAGCCGTGTATGCTCTCTACTCGACTCCTCCCCCTCCCCCATCCAGTTGCTCCTTCCAACGAATGAATGAGTCCCCACCACCACCCACCTGGTCTCGGATGGAGTGCTGGCTTGAATATAATAGCCAGAGTGGCTCATGTTTGTGGAGTCAGGCATTGGACCCAGCACTTGGCAGGCATCATCCCGTTTAATCCTCACCAAATCCTAAGTGGGCACCGTGATTATCCCCATTTTGCAGATGAGGGTAACTGTGTTTTTAGAAGGACTAGGGAACTTGCTCAGGAGCATACACTTGTTCTGCAGCTTCCAGATCTAGCCTAGGCAGCCAGGACCTGGCACTTGCTCTCTGAGCCTCTGCCCTAGATATCTGCGGTATCACTCTCTGGAGTGGGGAAGGCTGCTCCAAGGGCCAGGCTGCAGGAGGTGACTTCCTAGAGCTGGAATGCCCTGGCCCCAGTCCCCTGGTGTGTCACATCGCTGACGGGCTTCCAACACACCCCTTTCCCGCGTCCAGCACCTCCTGTCTGTGTTTAGGGAACTCATCCAGGGAATCTCTGTGAAGGACAGGAACCACAATGAGATCGGTCATTCCCGGGTGAGCAGAGGCCTGCCCTGGGGGTGGGAGGAGGGAGTTCCCTCTCGGACCCTGTCCTGTTCTTAGCACTCAGAGCAGGCCTGGGCTAAAAACCTTTTCCCTAGCACCATCCTCCTTCCTCATCGATCTTCCCTCCATATCTCTGTTCATGTCATTTCTGGTCCTGAAACCATAAGAATGTGTCTGGGTGGGAGAGGGTCAGGTATGGTCACTTAACCCCTGACAGGTCAATCCCTTCCCCTTTACCAGCTCAGACTGACCATGACTCTGACCCTGGCCCAGCCCTCTGATGCAGCCTGTGGACTCATGAAGTCATAACCAACAGCTTACTTTTTTCTGTCCTCAGAGAGCTGCAGCCATAGGCATCACCCAAGTGGTTATTTCTCGGATCACCATGGCAGCCCCTGGCATGGGTAAGATGGTGAAGCCCTCCCATCCTGGGGGACCCTGGCTCATGTGATAGAGACCTCAGCCACACTTGGGGTGGGGGGGTGGGACCCCAGCCTCTATAGGCATTCTTCTCAAACTGGTTTGCTTGAGTGTTGAGAGCCACTGGAGAGTCACACTGTAAATCCTGGAATGCCAGTTAATCAGAGATTTGGTGGAGAAAGTTGTTTTCATTTAACAAACATTTCTTAAGTTCCTTCAATGTGTTAGGGAGATAGTGGTAGAGAAAATAAGTTCCCTGCCCTGGTTTTGCCTCCAGCAGGGACAGGTTACAGAGCAGGATACAAAACTTGCTTCAAAGATGGTTGGTTGTGAGAAGGGTGCTCTGGGCCCATGGTATCCATCCTCCTATGGTTATAGGACTGCAGGTCGAGGAGTCTGGGAAGCATCTTCTTCTGGTACTTGGGGGAGAAGTGGATGTGGCCATGCCTATACATCCTTCTCCCCAATGAAAAGTATTTTCTGGAACTTCTGGGTAAGGAGGGGGAACCACTCAGTCTGTGATCTGACTTCAGAAGGGGAAGTGTCACAGCCTTTTGCCTGCCTCTTCCAGTTCTGCTGCCGGTCCTCATGGAAAGACTGGAGAAGCTGCGCTTCGTGCAGGTGAGTGGACTCTCCTTTGCACCTTCACTGCCTGGGGCCCCAACCACACCCGGGCTGGGGGTCCCTGACCCTCTCACCTTTCCATCTCATTCCCATCCCCGCACCGCACTCTGGGAAGGCCCCTCCCAGTGCCCTGGGATCTCAGCCTTGTCTGCTAAGAACAAGGAGACTCTCACCTCCCTCCGCTGCAGAGCCAGGGTTTCCTGCCTGTGGGTTTCTAGCTAGCTTGTCAATGTGGGGCTCATCTTGAAATATGTAAGTCCCATGTGGGTCTGTCTTTCGTCTTGTTTCTGCACAGAGAGTCCGGGTTCTGCACGCCCCTTTGCAGGTTCTGCTGTCCGGGTGCTTGTGAGTAACGTGTTTTCTCAGTTGGCGTCTGTGGTGGGGCACCCAAGATCTGTCTTCCTGTGTTACCCATGTGGGAAGACATGTACTCCTTTACCTGACTTCAAAAGCACCCAGGCTTGAACACCTGTGGCCCCTCTGACTCGTCCCAGCTTTCCAAGGGCGCTGTGCTGGCCCTGTGCACACACCAGGGTGGAAAGCAGAACCCTTGGGCGTCCTTCATCCCCAGGGTCTCCCCTCCAGCCTTAGGTCTGCAGTAGTTTTAGAGAAGAGACAAAAATGATAAGATCATTCAACCACAAAAGAGAAATAAGAATTATGTGAAATGACAGGGGGGTCAGCTCACACCAGTGGTGAATTTACACAGTATTACATGTCATCTTGGCTTCCCAGGTGGCAGTAGTGGTGAAGGACCTGCCTGCCAATGCAGGAGACTTAAAGAGATACGGGTTCAATCCCTGGGTTGGGAAGGTCCCCTGGAGGGGAGGGCATGGCAACCCACTCCAGTATTCTTGCTTGGAGAATCCCATGGACAGAGGAGCCTGGTGGGCTACAGTCCATAGGATCGCAAAAAGTTGGACATGACTGAAGTGACTTAGCATGCACACGTCAGTTATACCTCAATATATCCGAATACGGTGAGATGTAAAAAATGACACAGCCTGGGCCTGTCACGTGTCCCAGCCTCGCACAGGAGGAAAGCACCATGACTCCCGGCAGCGGTCTTAGGTGCCTGCCCTGGACTGGACAAGTCCCAGCATTCATCGTGCTTTGTGAGGCCATGAGCTAATGACCACAACCTAAGCTCATGTGTATTGGATGTTTCCTGTGTGCCCCCACTGTGCTGATGTTTCATGTCTATAATTTCACCTGATTCCCTGAGCCCTCGAGGTATACATACAGTCAGCGTCTCCTTTCCCAGATGAAGAGACTTGCCCAAGCACCTCTAGTTGGTAATTGCTGGAACTGAGATTGGATCCTTAATAAGTCTAACATTATGCTAGACTGTCTTCCTTTTTTTTTGGCTGTGCAGACTTTTCTCTAGTTGCAGTGAGCAGGGGCTACTCTCTAGTTGCAGTGCACAAGCTTCTCATGGCGGTGGCTCCTCTTGTTACGGAGCACGGGCTTTAGGGCGAGAGACTCCTGGGCTCTAGAGCACAGGCTCAGTAGTCAGAGGTGCATGGGCTTAGTTGTTCCAAGGCATGTGGGATCTTCCCATCAAGGATTGAACCCGTGTCTCCTATGTTGGCTGGTAGATTCTTTACCACTGAACCACCAGGGAAGTCCCCGCCAGACTGTCTTCTGCAAATTGATTTGCCACTGAGGGAATGGTTACCATGGGCTGGATGTGTCCCATGTGTTACCTTGTTTAATCCTCACAGTAACACTGCCGAGTAGGCACTCTTGCCTTCCCTCCGCTGGCTCAGAGGGAGCTTGCCCCAGATTGCACAAGAAGAACTGGGACTTGAACCCAGGTCTATTAGATTCCCAGATTCTGTAAAATAAAGTCCTGGGCCCACATCCTCTGAGAACTTGAGAATAAAGATTCAAGCCCTTTCCTGGACCTACTGAATTAGCATTGCATTTGAGCAAGCTCCTAGAATTCCTTGTGTGCCCCATGAAGTTCCAGAGGCTCTGCCCTCATTGTTCTCCAACAGCCCAGGGGTTCAGCAAGTACAGGAGCCTGACCCTGAGTTCACACTCCTCCTGCTTTCCCCGAACACCAGAGGGCACCTATGGTCATGAGCGCCGCTGCTCACACTTCCTGGTGTCTCTATTCCCTTCTTCATCTGCTAGAATGACAGGTGGATGGGGGTGAGGGGTGCAGGGGGGCTGGTTTTATCCTGTGCTGGAGTAAGTCTCCAGGTACCTAGAGACCAGAAGAAGGGTTGAAGGGAGAGGAACTTTGGGTTCAGCTCCCCCATCCTTTGGGGAATCTCAGCCACGGGGTGTGGATGAGTCTGTGAGATGCCAGACATCCCCTAATGCTTTGGTTTCTCCTTTCTTCCAGTCTTATCTTCATGGTGCCGGTGGCGTGTGGGCTGTTCCCGCAGCAATGGTATCAGCTGTTCATTACCCACTTGTTTTTACTGAATTGCCTGTCCCTGCTCTTGCTGACCTGCCTGCTGTCCTGAAGAAGAGGGAGGGGCAGGCAGGGCAGCATCTGTCCGGGGACAAGTGTGAACTCTGTCAGTGTGAACTCTGGGCCTCTAGACTCCAGGTGAATGGGAAACCAAAACAGAGCTCCAAGGGGCAGAGGGATTTTGCTCACTCCTAGTGGAGCACAGGCTGCCTTGGAAAGATGGTAGGGGAACAGTAAGAGACTTCCTGTCCCTGCTGGTTGAGTTGTTAGACCCATCTCCCATGGCTGGATTTGGTCTTTGAAATCAAACAAGAGGGTAGGTACTCATTCTGGCTGATTTTGCCAGAGGGTGGATGCCTTGGACCTCTCAGCTTCCCTTGCGTGTCCTGGGAAGGGTGCAGGGGGTGGTTGAGAAGAGATGATGACAAAGGGAAAGGGAAGCATTAGACGGGTGTCAGGGGCGGGGGCAGGGTGGTGGAGAGGACTGACTCCAGGAGACCAGATGTAGCCTGAATGGATACGAGAAGACGCCCATCTCCCTTCTCCTAGTACTCCCAGCTCAGTAGTCATCTACACCTCTCCTGTGTTCCAATCACCGTGCTTGTAATCTTGGAGAAGGTAGAAGTTTGGCACCAGGGAGAATGAAGTCAGAGCTCAACAGAAGTAAAAAGCCAAAAAGTAAAAAGCAACATACTGTGCCCTATAGAAGCCATTTGTAATTCTGATGGAAAAATGGGCAAGGGCTTCTTAGAGGCGGCAACTATGTTGGATTTTATCTCAGGGAAATTTGCTGTCTGTCCAGGTGGCAGGCTCATAATGCCCTTCTCTCTTCTCAGTGAATTGCCGGTTTCCTATCTGGAACCTGAGCTCCAGGACACCATCAAGGCCAAGTACAGAGAACCTGTGCCTTATGTCTACTTCAATAAGGGCCTCTGAAGGCCTCACCCCAGCACGGACCAGTCCACATACCAGCTCACAGAGAACCTGTGCCTTATGTCTGCTTCAGTAAGGGCCTCTGAAGGCCTCACCCCAGCACGACCAGTCCATACACCAGCTGTGGATTCCTGTGCCTCATTCATTCCTCTTTGCTGACAGGGCCTGCAGGCCAGGGTGGATTCGGGGGCAAGGGTGGCAGTGGGAGGATGCCTCATGCTTCTACCCAGGTATCTGGGTTTATTGGACTCCAGGGGATAAAAGTGACCAAGGGGAGAGAGGCCAAGGCTTCTATCTGCTCTTCCCGAACCCCCATCTTCTGGAGACCAGGAGCTGAGGCCCCCTCAGGGAGAAGGTGCTAGGTCCTGAGGGTGACGCTCAAGTAAACCGTTCGGAATAAATTAGGAAACCTGAGATTCTGGTTCCAGCTTGGGTTGAAGAAGGGCCCCCCTTCTCTTCCTCCTCATCTGTTCTCAGTCAAGGGCACCCTTCCCGCCGGGGGTGTGTGTGTGTGTGTGTGTGTGTGTGTGTGTGTGGTTCTGGCTCCCTCAGAAAGAGGGTGGGGAGAGGCTGGGTCACTTTGGACCTCCTCTTTGTTCTTGCCCACTCTCCTCCCCAGGCCCCCCTGGGCAGAAAGCTTCTTTGGGAGTCTTGCTAACCTTGAGAGTTTTTATCAGGCACCCAGGAGTTTTTAGTGCCAACCCTCTCCCCCCTCCCAAAAAGAAACAGGACACAGTGAGGCAGCAGAGTTTCATGGTGCTTCAGACCCTGTCTGTTGACACTGGCTTTGTTCTCCTAAAATCATTATCTGATTCTGCTTCTCTGTGTCTGAAAGATAAAACCACTGACTGAGTAAAAAGGACATAGGTACGCATTAACCGCACGTTTCAGTGGGTATAATTTCCTGGCTGCCACCCTTCCTCAGCCCATTGGGTTAAACACCAAAGAAAGACTGGTGTGGACTGAATAGGAAAGGGAAGTTTTATTTGGACGCCTCTGAGAGGAAACCAACCAGGACCAAAGAGCCTTAAAGGACACACGGCCAAGTGTAGCTACTCGCCCTTCCTCGCCAGGGTGCTCTAGGTTATTTTGGAAGCCCCTGAGGGAGAGGGGGCTGCTGTAGCCAACCTGGGGCCAATGTCTTTATGAGTTTTGTCTAGTAGAATTTACTGACTGATCAAAGGGTATCACTGTGAATCGAATACATTTCTTGAAAGAGCACAATGAACTGTCTGCACACTGAGTTAATAAAACCTAGATGGAAAGCAAGATCTGTTCTTACTTTGGGCTTGGCATGGAGGGGGGTATCACAACTCTAAGGGGAACCTGTCTGGTGCCCAGAGGCCATTGTTTGTCTCCCTTATTATGGAGGAAAAATCTACCTGCCTTTGCTGGAGGCTCTAGAGTGTTTCCTGGACTGAATGTGTTGCTTGAGGGTGAGAGCTGGCAAACCATGGCTTGAGGGTTCAGTTCTGCCTGTTTTTATGTTCCTGGGAAATAAGAATGGCTTTTAAATTTTTTAAAGGTTGTGAAAAAAGAAGGATGTGTGAGACTCTATGGGGGTGGCATGCAGAACCTAAAATATTTACTATTTGGCTCTCTACACAGTGTCCCCTACTCTGGGGTAATGGTTCCTAAGAAACATTCCTGAGATTCACCTGGAGGGCAGATTATAGGGCCCCCTCCCTAGAATTTCAAATTCTGTGGGGCTGGGATGGAGCCTGTGGATTTGTGTTTCTGGTAATTGTGACGCTGATACTGTTGTTTTGCGGACCACTTTGAAGGACCACTGCTCTGAAGGAAAGGGCTGCCTCCTTGAGGTCAAAGCACTGACCGCAGTTTGATTTTTCCCCCATTTAAAAAAATGAAAATACAATTCACAAAACATGAAATTCATCCTTTGAAAGCATACAGTTCAGTGGTTTTTAGCATACTCATAATTTCATACAACTGTCATTATTCTCTAATTCCAGAATATTTTCGTTATTCCTGAAAGAAACTCTGTACTCATTAGTAGTCATTCATATACCCTCATCCCCCAGCTTCTGGCAACCTCTCATCTATCTTCTGTCACTATGGATTAACCTATTCTGGACATTTCATATAGATGGACTCACACACTATGTGGTCTTCTGTGTCTGACTTCTTTTACTCAGAGTATTTTCCAAGTTCAGCTATTCTGTAACATATGCAACTTAACTTTGGCTGATATCTGAGCAGAAAAGCCTGTGTCTTTGGAGCTGGCTTCCTTGGGACAGGAGATTTGCCTTCAGCTTTGCTCAGTTCCAAAGGCAAATAGGAAAAACATTACCAGAGCTGGCCAGAACTCGGCAGCAATTCTGAGCTGAGGTTCTTTCAAGAATCCACAACCTTCTTACTTTTCCAGCTCCTTAAGCCTCCTGGCATTCCTCCTTTCTTCATAGACAATTACTCTTGGAAAAGTCTGGAGTAGAGAGTGACTGCCATTTAGAGGCAGATTAAAAAGTTCACTCAAACTGCATCTCAGTTCGATCTTGTAAAAGCCTCCGATTTCTTTGAGTTGGCTCCTATGAGGTGTGGAACGAGGTGATGAGGGTGACTAAAATGCCTTGGTGAGAAGTTCTAGTTCAGATTGGGCAGAGTGTCATGTTTGTCCGGTCCTGTAGCTCAGTTCAAGCTCAGGTAAAGAGAGAAAGGAAGTTGAGAAAGGACAGAATCCCTTTCTGTTTGTCAAATTGAAACCTTTGGAGTTGCCTAATGATAATGATGTCTGGCCTTTTTTTTTTTTTTAATTAAAATTTTGTTGAAGTATAGTTGATTTACAATGTTGGGTTAGTTTCAGGAGTCCAGCAAAGTCAATCAGTTATACATGTATCTACTCTTTTTTAAGGTTCTTTTCCCATATAGGCCATTACAGAGTATTGAGTCAAATTCCCTCTGCTATACAGTAGGTCCTTATTTGTTATCTGTTTTATATATACTAGGGTGTATATGTCAATATCAATCCCCCAATTTATCCCATCCCCTGCATATTCCCTATTGATCATAAGTTTGTTTTCTGCATCTGTGACTCTGTTTTGTAAATAAGTTCATTTGGACCCTTCTTTTTTGTTTTTTTTAAAGATTCCACTATAAGTGATATATGGTATTTGTCATTCTGTGTCTGACTTATTTCATTGAATATGACAATCTTTAGATCCATCCGTGTTGCTGCAAATGGCATTATTTTGTTCTAGTTTTTTTAAGGAACCTTCATGTTCTCCATAACAGCTGTACAAATTTACATTCCCACCAACAGTATAGGAGGGTTCCCTTTTCTCCTCATCCTCTCCAGCATTTATTGTTTGTAGATTTTTTTTTTTTTTTTTGGATGAACATTCTGACTGGTATGAAGGAATACCTCATTGTAGTTCTGATTTGCATTTCTCTAACAATTAGTGATGTCAGGCATCTTTTTGTGTGCTTTTTGGCCACGTGTGATGACTTTTATGTGGAGGACTTAAAACTCCTTGAGGCCAGGATTGAGACTCTGCGCTAAGAGAATAATATGGCCCCTGACTATTATTCGATCTTTTCTTCTCCTCTAGGGAGTTTGATTGTGGAATGAATGCATTTCTAAGAGATTTAAGATCGGCAAAAATACTTGTCGCTCTTTGCAGCACTTGGGAAAGTAGGATAAACAGAGAGAACCCATTTCTTCACTTACTGTTTCCTACTTTGCCACCATTTAAGCCAAGAACAAACTCCCCTGGGCTCAGCTATGTGCTCTAAAATGCTTTGGCAGACTTTTGAGAGGAAATTGTCAGCTAAGGGAAGCTGGCTTGTCTGCTGCGAGTCTTCATTTGTTTATTTTCCCAGTATTGATTGAGCTCATGGTTGGGCCCTGTACATGGTTGTAGGGATTTCTTAAAAAAAAAAAAAAGAAAGAAAGAAAAATGAGTAAGACATGGTATGGCCATACAAAAAGCTATAAATTTAGTGGGAAGGGTCAGGCAGGTAGAAACTATACACTGTGTGGTGTTTTGTGAATCCAGAAGAAATGAGGGCGAGAACTGGGAATTTGTAAAGGGCAAACTGTATGTGTATTTGGGCTTCCCTGGTGGCTCAGATGGTAAAGAATCAGCCTGCAACGCAGGAGACCTGGCTTCCATCCCTGGGTTGGGAAGATGCCCTGGAGGAAGGCATGGCAACCCACTCCAGTATTCTTGTCTAGAGAATCCTCATGGGCAAAGGAGCCTGGCGGGCTACAGTCCATGGGGTCCCAAAGAGGCGGACACGACTGAGCTCATAAGCACAGCATAATGTGTAAATGAAGTTAAGTGTACTATCTACTGCCTAGCACAGTACGTTGAGGACCTCTTAACTGTGGGGAATGAGCAGAGTGCGCAGAAAACGTAGTGGCAGTAGGTGAGATAAAGAAGTATGCAGGGGCCAGCACACAGAAAGGACCATACTGATAAGTTTGGAAGATAAATTCTGTAGGTAGTTGAAGTATTTTGAGAGGGGAAATCCTGAGACAATGATATTTGCTTTTAGGTAGTAGAGCACCCTTGTTCTGACCTGTGAAAGGAATTCAAGAGGGAAGAATTAGTAACTGGCTAGGCAGCAGGAAGCCTGTCTTGTATTTAACCAGAAAATGAGAACACAGATTGAAACAGTGGAGCTATTTCTGAGGTAGAGTCAACAGAATTTCCTCCCTCAAGAACTTGGGTTGAGAAAGCACGCCTTAGGTAAAGATACTATCTGACATGGAATTCAAATTGACCCAAGCTGCGGCTTGAGCAATTTGAGACGAAGAGAGGGACCGACCCTGGTAATGGAGCTGTGCTTAAAGACAAAAGAGATCAAGAGATTTTTAGATTACAGTTGCCTTCTTCTTTGAGAGCGCCCGGTTACCTTCTAAAAGTAACTTATTTTCCAACACTCTTTAGAATTACCAAACCTCTTTGCTAAACCGTGGAAATCTAATACTTCCGCCACACTCAAGATGGTAAATATCAGACTTAGCCTTTTCAACCCACGTTTCGAATGGTCCCGCCCCCCGTCGGAGCTACTTCCGCCACTCTCTGCGGAGCGGACGCGTTTATACCGCCTCCCAGCACTCAAGATGGCCCGGCTTCCTCCTACTTTCCATTGGCTGAATTTCTCCGGTTTTCCGTCTTCATAAGGAGGCGGAACTTCGATTTGATCGACAGCTTTTTTAACCAATGGACGAAGGGCAAGGGCCAATGAAGCGTAGGAACTGGAGAACCACCCTAGTGTCTGGGAGGGCGTTTGGGCTGGGGCCGGGTGGAGCGGAGCCGGAAACGGGAGGGGAGAGTGAAACAGGAAAAGAAGGGAAGAAGGAAGAACAGGGAAGAGGAGGAGAGGGAGGAGGAGAAGGGAGGTGGCGGCGCCGTGGCGGAGGAGCAGGAGCAGGAGGGGGATGGCGAGGAGAAGGCTCCTGGGTGGCATGGCGCTCCTGCTCCTCCAGGCGCTGCCCAGCCCCCTGTCAGTCAGGGCTGAACCCCCGCAGGTAAGGGGGAGGGTCGTGTGGCGGCCTGAGGGGCCAGGCTGGGGGCTCGGGGTCGTCGAGGCGTGGCTGGAGGGGGCCTGAAGGAACGTTGTTACCAAGAGTTGCGGGCTCCTGAGACGGTCACCCATGCTTGAGTGGACAGGATCTGAGGGGGCGTCGATGTTTAGCCGAGGGACACCTGTGACGGTTTTGGTATCAGGGAGGAGGCAGAGGCATGATGCCAAGCGAGTTGAGGGGCGTTTGAGGCGGCAGTTCAGTCAGGTGGGCCGGGAATGATTGTGAATGGATAGTGGTATCAAGCGGGGTGTGTGTGGGGTGCGCATTCGTGTCCTCCAGTGAAGCAGGTCTGTGAGGCAGCGGTGCCGCGTGTCCGTCGGTGCGGGTAGGGGTACTTGGGTTATTGAGGCGGCCTGAGAGGGCGGTGGGGCTGAGAGGATACCTATTTCCAGCTGGATCGGGGTATGTTCTAGGGGCCTCTTGCCCCATTTTAAGTGGTGTTGGAGGCGGGACTGTCGGAAGGCAGGTGGAATGAAGTAGCCTGGGACCCCTCAGCAGCGGCGCACACCTGAGCTGTAACAAGTTCTTACTATTAGGCTGACTGGCCTGGGGAAGTCAGTGACTGAGGCTGACCTGGGCCAGCTCGGAGTTTGGAGCAAAGGGTGGTGCTGGTGCCAATACGGCCAACAAATGGAGCCCCCTAGCTTTTCTTGCTAGGTGGCCTGTGCAGATTTCAGCCGCTGCTGGCATTTCGAAACTCTTAATGGGAGCGTTACTCTTGGTGCCAGGCTGGGTGGGGTGCAGTAGGGGGACTTGCCCTCCTTCCCTTCTTTGCATTTGGCAAGGCTTTACCGTTCTATTTTCTCTGTCTTCAGAAAGGCCTGCACACACAGACACACACAGAGCAAGATGACAGTCTATATAGTATAGCTTGGCACTTGAACTTGGTGTGGTCAAGAGTAGCAGCAAAATGCCAGCAAAAACACTTATCGTTTTTCCTCGGAATTTATGAGCATCGTGTTGTGCCCATTAGCATCCTCTATTTAAAACATTAATTTTTTTAAAGTGAGATAAAATTTATATAACAAATCATTTAAAACCATTTGACCATTTTAAGGTGAATAATTCAGTGGTGTTTAGTACATTCACAGTGTTGAGCAACCACTGCCTCCATCTAGTTCCAGAATATTTTCATCACCTGGGAAGAAAACCCCCTATCATTAAGCAGTTCCTCCCTGTTCCGCCTCCCCACAGCCCCTGGCAAACATCAGTCTACTTTCTGTGTCTATTGATTTATCTATTCAGGATATTCCATGTAAATGGAATCTTACAATATATGACCTTTTGTATCTGGCTTCTTTCCTTTAGCATAAAGTTTTCAAGGATTATTCACATTGTAGCATGTATTTCTTTCCTTTTTGGGGGTGAATAATACTCCATTGCGTGGCTCTTCCAGAATTTGTTGTTTCATCTGTCTGTGTAAGTATCACCTGCTCTTCTCCAAGACTATGTATATTAGAAATAACATGTGAAAGGAACAGAGCTCATTTTCTGGCCCAGCACACTCCCTTTTCTTGGGCTGGGACTCTTCTGTTCTAGGCTTTGTTGGGGTTCTTTCTTTTCTCAGTTAAAATCATAAACCGGCAGGAGAAATAAGTTTTCTTTATTAAAAAAGTTACTGCCCTTAGGACTGGTCAAGCTGAGAAGTATAGATATTGAGAGAGCAAAATATAGAACAAACTGTTGCTTTTCCTTTATACCTGCACCTAAGTATCTCTAAAGACTGTTCCCAGTAACCAGTAATTAGCATTACTAGGGGGTTGATTTAGGAACAGTGCAGGCTTTGAACCTGGGTTCTCTGGGCCTGTGGACTGCATCTCCCTAGTGGAGAGCAGTGATTGGCATCTGGTGGGAACCAGATCCATTTCTTTAACCGGATGGAAAATGGAGGTTCCTTCCCAGGTCATGGAAGCCTGGGAGGTGGAGAGAAGACGTGGGAGGGATCCTCAGTGTAATGCCCTAGTTGCCATTTGTGGATCACAGGCTGTTTGCTTATCATCTCTCTGGCACTTCGGAGACAGGGCGGCTTTTGTACTTTGTTCTGTTTGGATGGATGCTAACACTGGATGGTAGCTATTAGGTTGTTACAGGTCCTGCAGAGAAGGGGAGGTTTCTGGAATGAGTAGTCTCTCGCCCTGATCCTTTCCCCCTAACACTCCTGCCTTCATCTGTAGACTCTCTTTCTCAGTACCTATGGTGAGAATTGTTCTGTGAATTTTAATCTTTGAAATGGAAGTTACTCTATAATAATTAGCTCTGAATCCCTCACAGTTTAGTCAATTTAGTTTTTGGTTTTTGTTGATTTTTTTTTTTTGGCTTACAGAAATCAGTGAAGAAAAAAAAATTAAGAGATCACTTGGTATAGGATGTACTTCAGGTACTCACTGTCCTTGTTTCAACAAGTGGCTTCTGGCTAGCTCTGAATTGGGGAGGACTGTCTGTACTCTTTCTGTATTGAAAGTGGTATGGATACCTCATTGCATTTTTTTTCCCTCTTGACATGGCTCTATCAAATACAATCTTTTTTTTTAAATTGAAGTATAATTTATTTACAATGTTGTGTTAGTTTCTGGTGTACAGCAAAGTGATTAAGTTATGTATATATGTGTGTGTATCTCAGTTCCCTGGTTGCTCAGACAGTAAAGAATCTGCCTGCAATGCAGGAGACCCAAGTCCCTGGATCAGGAAGATCCCTGGAGAAGGAACTGGCTACCCACTCCAGTATTCTTGCTTGGAGAATTCCATGGACAGAAGAGCCTGGTGGGCTGCAGGTCATAGGATCACAAAGAGTCAGACAAGACTGAGTGACTAACACACACGTGTGTGTGTATAGAAATGTGCATATATACGCACACACATGTATGTACACTTGTATGTACATGTGTATATATACATACGTGTATCTAAACACACATATATACATGCATGTATATATGTATATACAGATAAATTCTTTTTCATAATACAATCTTTTTTAAAAACCTACATTTCATATCAGATAATATTTGGCAGCTTTCTTTCTCTGGTTCCAGCTCTGCACTGGAACAATTATTTCCTGCCATCCTGGCCAGATAAATTCATCAGTTTAATTCCCTTCTGTGATTAGGAACTTAGACTTAATTCTCCTATAGATCCTTGCGACTTAGATGTGATTCTGTGAATCTATAAAGAATAAAAAAATCCATGGAGTCTCCAAACAGAAAGGCCTTGACATTTGTCTCTTTCAGCTGAATTATGATGGAGATACAGAGTTTCTTTCTTGTTGGTTAGATTCAACTGGAAAAATCTGACTGTAGTATTTAAAGTTTTAGTAGAAATGTCTTTTTCCATAAAGTGATCCAGCCGATGGGTTGGGTGCAAATCTGTAGAGATGTGGTCCTTACCTTTCCTCTCCCATGCTTCAAACTTTGAGCTGGACAGGGGCCCTAGCTCATGATTTGTTTTTTCCCACCACACCCTCCAATAGTGTATCCCTTCCCCCCACCTTTACTTATCTCTCCTGCCTCAGTTCTCAGTCCAGAAGCCCTACTCCACTCTTCTTTCCTAACTACAGCATTATAGTGCGACCACCCTCATTCCTTCTTGTGAGTTATCCTCTTTCTTATCCTCTTTCTTTCTCTTTCTTAGCCTATTTTATACACCAAAGTGAACAGTTGTCTAAAATCAACACCGTGACTTGCTTATGTAAATCCTTTCAGTAGATTCCAGCAAACATTTACTGAAACGTTCGTTCTTTGCAGCAGGCTATTATTATTCCTAGGCACTGGGAACCCTCAAATGAGTAGCCAGCTCCCTGTCCTCAAGGAGATGATAATCTTGTGAGAAAAACAGATAACAAACACTGATTTGTAATCTGGAGGGATCAGTGCTGTAATGGTTGTTCAGTTGCTCAGTCATATCCGATTCTGCGACCCCATGGACTGCAGCATGCTAGGCTTCCCTGTCCTTCACTGTCTCCCAGAGTTTGCTCCAACTCATGTCCATTGAATCGGTGATACCATCCAACCATCTCATCCTCTGTCGTCTCCTTCTCTTCCTGCCTTCAGTTTTTCCCAGCATTAGGGTCTTTTCCAATGAATCAGCTCTTTGCATCAGGTGGCCAAAGTATTGGATCTTCAGCATTAGTCCTTCCAGTGAATATTCAGGACTGATTTCCTTTAGGATCAGCTGGTTTGATCTCCTTGCTGTCCAAGGGTCTTAAGGAATGTAACAAGTCCCTATAATGGGAGTGCATGCAAAGGACTATGGGAACCATGGCTAGGGCTAGGGGAAGGTGGGGATTTAGGAAATGCTTCATAGAGGGAGAGGTATTTGGACAGGGCTTTCAAGGTTGATCTCTGGAGAAGGAAATGGCAACCCACTCCAGTACTCTTGCCTGGAAAATCCCATGGACAGAGGAGTGTGGTAGGCTACAGTCCATGGGGTCGCAAAGAGTCAGACACAACTGAGCGACTTCACTTTCAAGGTTGATAAGATTAAGTAGGATATCTGTGGACCAGGAATTGGGGGTAGTGGTGGTTACTCCAGTATGAAAGAGTGGGAATGGAGCTTTTGGAAGAGGCACACAGTCTGTGGTGGAAGCTTTGCCTGTGGGTGTGCAAAGGACTGTGAGAGTAGGTTGAGACTTGAAAGGTGGGCTGCAGTTAGATGGTAAGGAGGCCTTTTATCCGTTGTTGAAGCAGTGCTGTCCAGTAGAACTTACATGATGTTGGAAATCATCTGTATCTGTGCTGTCCATGTGTGGCTACTAAACACTTAAAATGTGACTAGGATAACTGAGAAACTGAATTTTTAATGACATTTAATTTTTTCATATCAACTTTATTGAGAGATAATTCACTTGGCAAAGGATTCATCCTTTTAAAGTGTACAGAAAATATATTTTTTCAGCAAGTCACAGGATTGTGTGAGCATCTCTACTATGTAATTTTAGAACATTTTCGTCACTCCACGCAGAAACTGCATAACCATTAGCAGCCCTTCCCCATTACACCCCTTCCTCCTCCAGCCCCTGCAACTGCTGATCTACCTTCTGTCTCTTTGGATTTGCCCATTGTGGACATTCTGTATAAATAGAGTCATATACCATGTGGTCCTTTGTAACTGGCTTCTTTCACATCATGTTTTCAAGTTTCTTCCATGTTGATGTATTGGTATTTCTTTGCATGTATCAGCATTTCATTCCCTTTTTTATGGGCAATATTCAGTTGTATGAAAGTACCACATTTTATTTGTCCATCAGTTGATGGACATTTGGGCTGTTTCCCCTTTTAGGCTATTATGAACAATGCTGCTGTGTACATGCATGTACCTGTTTTTATGCAGATATGTTTTCATTTCTCTTGGGTATATACCTAATAGTGAAAATGCTGGGACTAATAAGTCTTTGTGTAACCTTTTGAGGAACTGCCAGACTGTTTTCCAGAAGTCTGGAATGATACGGTATGATATTGTGGCTACTGACCACCTATTAGATAATGCAGTTCTAACAGTTTTCCAGTGTGGAGCTGGAATATGGTCTCATGTAGTGGTGGAGTCATGGGCTGCGGGGGCAGACTATGTGAGTTCCAAACTTGATTCTTCCACTTACTATCCTTGAGCAAAGTATTTTAACTTCTTTGTGCCTCAGTTTCCTCATCTGTAAAATGGGAATAGTAATAGCATGTACCTTATAGATTTGTTGGGAGGTGAAAAGACATACTGTATGTAAAGCTTTTGGAGTATACTTAATGGTTATTAAATATAATAATACTTATCCCATGGACAGAGGACCCTGGTAGGCTACAGTCCATGGGATTGCAAAGAGTTGGACACGACTGAGTGACTTCACCACTATTATTATTTTTGAGGGTCCTCAGAGTTCATTGTGATTGGTAAGTTGGTGTTAACCTCTCAAACTAAGTTCAGAAGCTGAGATTTGGGGAGTTTGAAGTGACTTCCTTGATCCTGTTCTATATCTGAGTTTAAGTTTGATTCTGATCTTTTACTTGTGTAGGTAACTTCATGGTGAACCTATGTAGAGTGGTGTTCTCAATTGGGAACAGCTTTTCCTGAGGACATTTGTCAGTGTTTGGAATCTTTTTTTTTAAGTATTTATTTTTGGCTGCATCGAGTCCTAGTTGTGGCACTCTGGCTTTCTTGTTGAAGTACTCAGGCTCAGTTATTGTGGTGTGTGGGCTTGCTTCAGGGCATGTGGGATCTTAGTTCCCTGACCAGGAATGGAACCCACATACCTGGCATTGCATGAGAGTTTCTTAACCACTGAACCACTAGGGAAGTCCCTGGAAACGTGATTGTCATAACTCAGAAGCGCTACTGGCATCTGTTGTGTGAAGGCCAGAGGTGCTGCTAAACGTTGAGGGTAGTCCCTCCAGCAACAGAGAATTGTCTGGCCCAAAATATCAGTAGTGCCAAAGAGGAGGAATCCTTGTGTGGTACCTGCTGTCCCCTTACCGGCTCCTGTTCAGAATCTTGGGATTTGAGGTCAGCTTTAAATGGCAACCCACTCCAGTACTCTTGCCTAGAAAATCCCATGGATGGAGGAGCCTGGTGCAGGCTGCTGTCCATGGGCTCGCAAGGAGTTGGACATGACTGAGCAACTTCACTTTCTTTCTTTCTTTCCTATGAAGAGATGTGTGTGAAATAACCTCTGACAACAAATTTCAGGTGGGACAGTTTAAAGCTTTGATGTCCTGACTCTTGATTACTCTCTGATGTGTTGACGTGAGTTACCAGTCAGCTCCACTTTCTCAGCCAACATCAACAGTTTTAACAAAAGCACATTTTTTTCAGTCTGTGGTTCAGTAAGCAGGTGAGCCTCCCTCAGTCACCCCATCTTGAACTTTCTTTCCTCTCACTTTGGTCTACCCTTGTGGTTTCACTTTAAGAACATGTTTGTTTTCGCCCCAGTGAAAGCGGGATGGCCAGTTACTTCCTTTTCTGTGTCCTCCATGGTCCCATAATCACTCTGAACTGAGTCATGTTCTTAGAACTTTTTCCTTTCCTCATTCCAAGTCTTGGCTCTCCTCTCATTTTTGGCCTCATGAATGTTAGTTCTCACACATGCTCAGCCTGCAGAAACCATTAGATGTCCTCTGGTCACCATGATGGAAGCTCACGGTCCTGGACCTCAGTGGGGCTGTGTCTGGAGGAGAGTCCTTTTTGCCAGGCCCCAGGATGCAGCTCGTCTGTGGATACCGGGCACAGGCTGACTACTCTGTGGGTGCTGTGGGGAACTTAGATGGCTTTGGATTTAAAATTCCAACTCCTGTAGAATGCCTGGCCAAGTCACGCACCTGAGGGCCTCTTTCTTTCTTGCCTTAAGTAGCTGGACTGATGTTTGAGGGACCGTGAAGACCAGGTAGTCCAGTGACGTGGGTTCATTCCTTGCCCTGCAACCTCAATGGTAGGCTTTGTTGGGGCCACCGAGCCTCCTCTGACCACACAGCGTGGCCACTGGGTGACAGGGAGTGGTGATAGTGGATCTGGGTGACCTGTCTGCTCAGCAGCACACAACAGAGCCGTGGGCACCGCCTTTTTGGCCCATCCTTTACAGATCCACTGGGTGGAGCAAAGTCTGGCCAAAAACCCACATGGAATGTGGAAACCACAAACAAAGAAATACAAATAAATCCAGAATACTGCAACCTGGGAGGTAAGGAAAAGGGAAACAAATCTCATTCTATTGAATTCTGCAGCTTGTTGATACAATTCTGGGCTTTCCCAGTGTGGGAATTAAAGTCTGTCATCCTCTCATACTTGTGAGTCTTGCCTGGATGGGGTTTTTTTCGATCCTCTCACTACTCAGCTACACTCCCATAGCCGGATTTATTTACTCATGGTTTCCATCTTTCCATACTTTCTTCTGTGGGACAGCAGATGAGCTGTGTCTTCTGTTCCTGGTGCCATCATCACTCATAGTGCCACGGCTCAGTTTTGATTCACAATAGGTGTTTTAAAGAATTTAAATTTGTTTTGGAAGAGATGAGAGTAAATGTAAGATGTTGTAAGAATATTTGTGGCTTGGAAGCATGATTCTTAGAGTGAAGTTATAAAAACATATCTGTTTTGATTTTTAAATATGGAGCAAGACAGACTATGTTGTAACTCGTATTTTATTATACGTCTTATAGATCAGAGGCATGCTGTTCATGGAGAAAATAATCATATTTTTCAAAATTGTACATAACTGTTCTTTGTCCACCATTTAAAAATTACATTCCTCATCTAAGATTTCACCTGGCAATTTCACTCCGGTTGTGTTAAAAACCAACCAAACACAGAATGAAAGCACCATAGCTTAGTTTATCAGTCGGATTTACATATTTGTGGTTTATTTGGGAGAAAAAGTTAATATTTGGCTTTCTGCACTGGGATGTTGGAGCACTGTAGCTCTTGGGGACTTGAATATAGAGTTGAATAGTGTAAGAAGTTCATCCTGTGTACCTCTTTCTTCTTTCTCGAGTCCCTTGTTTTTAAATATGCATATCCCCTTGTTGCTGTTGCGGTGGATGGAGGGGAGGAGCAGAAAACCTGCTCTGACCCGATTTGGCAGAAGGTCCACTCTGGCTGTCTCTCCGTTTCCTTTCTTAGACCCGATTGCTACTTTTCTTTGGGCTTTAAGTTACCTTTTCACATCAGTTTTTAATTACACAAAAATAACAATGGCTCATAACAATGGTAAGTAACAGAGAAATACAAAAATACTTAAAGGAAAAATTGAAAGTTTGTGGTTTAGTGTGTATTTTTGGTGGCTTTTCTGCTTATGCTGCATATTTATAGATACAGTAATATAACTCCTATGTATAAACTTATATACACATAAAATACATGAAATTGTTGGTATGGGTAGCATTCTTTGTTTTCTTTCATTTTTTAAAAAATTTTATTGGAGTATGTAATTTTATTGAATTTACAATATTGTGTTAGTTTCAGGTGTATAGCAGAGCAAATCAGTTATACATATAACCACTATTTTTTAGACTCTTTTGCCCATGTGAGCCATTAGAGTATAATGGATACTTTACATGTAGTATTTTAACAATATGCACTTTTTAAAAATCTTCATATATTGTAGGCTTCTTTTCATATGGCATGTATGCCGTGTGATTTTTTTTAATGCCTGTATGTTATTGCTTTAGATGATAAGTTATTTAACCACCCCTCCATTAATGAACATACATTGTGTCCAAGCACAGCATTTTCACACTGTGCTATAGAGACCATTGTTGCACTTATTTCTGTCTGCAGTCTGCTAGATTCCTAGAAGTGAAATTGGGGTTATGGGGTTATAATGTGTGGACATTTGGAATTCGGAGCCAAGAGTGCCAAGTTGCTTACCAACACGGTTATATCAGTTCACATTCCCATTAGTAGGGCTTACTTCCCCACACACGTGAGTATCATTTCTTCACCTGCACTTTCTGCTTATCCTTGAAGATGTGTCTTCTGATTCTTAACACAGACTCCTGGAAAACATTTCGGTTTACTTCCTCAAAGGCCTAGAGGTCTCCTCCTGGTCTGCAGACTGGTTGCTCCCTTTGCTGTGGAGCAGGATTCACTAAGGGCAGTGAGCCTGTAGCCAGAGGAGGGTAGAAATACCTGCCCATCTGCTAAAAGAAATGGTTTGTGGTCCCCTTGAGAATGTCAGGCAGGTGGCCTGGAACTGTTGGCTAGTTGCCGTGAGGCAGACAAGTTTAATTTCAAGCCGAAACTACCACCCTTCCATGGTGGTATCCCAGAAGAAGAGATGCTTAAAACTGGCATTGTTGAAGAGTGCAGACTCTAGAGCCAGATTACTTCCATATAACCTTGGGCTAATTAGTTAACTCAGTATCCTCATCTGTAAAATGGGATATTAGCACCTAGCCTATAGGCAGTACCTGCCACATAGTAATTACTGGGCAAATGTTAACCTTTGTTGTTATTATTAATTATTTTAGCTCTGGTGAACATTAAGCCTTCTCCATTCCCTTACTGACCCAAGACTTATTTTCGGTGGAGGGATTTAAGAATACATTTTGGTTTACTCCTTGTCTAGAATGAACATGAATCACTTTACATATCATCCCCCTTGGCAATCAGGTGAGAGGTATTTTTTCAGCAATTTTATTTTGGACAGGAAAGTAGGACTTACGGGTGGGTATGATTAAGGAGGAGACAGCACCATGGCTTTTACGAGTGCAGGGTCTGCCATTTGTACAGGGGGCCATGATTAGGGATGTATTTGACCCCACAGCCATCCGGGGTGAGCCGCTCTTCTGTGCCCATGTTTTCATCCTCGTTAAACTTAGTAAATCCCCACTTCTTGGAGATGTAGATCTTCTGATGGCCAGGGAGCTTGAACTTAGCCCCGAGGAGGACTTCAGTCACATACTCCTTGTCCTGCTGCTTGGTGTGGATAGACATAATTTGACCAATGTGGACCCTGACCATTGTGCCCTTTGGAAGGCCACTGGGGCCTTCCAAAGACACTGAGCCTACTGGTCTGGAACCTTGATTGGGGACAGCATGCCAGTCTTGAAGGTCCTGGAAAGGGCTGTCCCCAGGATCCTTTTGAGCAACCTGCACAGGCACCAGGCTGCATACACTACCGAGGAGGCTGCTGTTTGCAGCCATTGCACCAGGCTCCCGTGATCAACTTGCTTGCTGCTGCTGCTAAGTCTCTTTAGTCATATCCGATTCTGTACGACCCCATAGACGGCAGCCCACCAGGCTCCTCCATTCCTGGGATTTTCCAGGCAAGAACACTGGTCTGGGTTGCCATTTCCGTTTCCAATGATCAGCTTAATTGGCTGCAAAACAATTGGTTTCTAATAATAAAGTGTAAAATTATTTATTTTTAGAGCAGGTAAGTTAGGATATATGCTATTCTGATATACACACCATTGTACCCTCTTGAGCGAGGAAAAGAGGGGGGGGTTTTGGATCATGGTTCGTTCTGTCCACAGCACCGCCACTTGCAGATCTGCCTGCTCAGCTCACAATGTACTGTACTGAGTTGAGGGGCTCCCTGAGGCTTCTTGACACCAGTCCCCAACCTCCGTTTGGTACTTCCTGTTCTGAGTTGAGAATGCTTTCTGAGGCTTGCTTTTATTTTATTTTTGTAATACAGCTTTTGTTGTTGTCGTTTAGTCGCTCAGTCACGTCCAACTCTTTACGACCCCATGGACTGCAGGATGCCAGACCTAATACAGCTTTTTTTTTTTTTTTTTTACCAAAAGCTACAAGTTTATTAACATAGTATATTCTAACATATATCAGTTTCAAGTGGGTCTTTTTCAATCTCAAATAAGAAATCACAATATTCAGCATTTAAAGAAAAAGTGGTAGTCATTCATGGGTTTTAGTCCAAAGTGAAAATGCAGAAAACGTTTACTTTGGTGGATCTGTGTTGATGCCATATTTCTCCTTAAGAAGCTTCAACTGTTCTTCCTTCTTCTTTGTGTCCATCTTCTGAAATGCCCTGTTGGCATTATAGTACAAAACCACAAGGTATCTGTTACAAACATTGAATCCCGACAGGTGATCACATGCATTCTTGGCATCAAAGATGTCTTCATAGACCACATAAGCTGTTCCTCTAGTTTCAGGTGTGTTCCCCACTCTGATTTGACGAATAGGTCCATATTTCCCAAATATATCATACATTTCTTCAGCTGTGATTTTGTAAGGCAAATTTCTTATATATAAAATCTGATTTACTTCTGGTGGAAGTCGAATGTTCGCCCTCTTGGCCGCTTGCATCGCCATCTTGGCGGACTGATGAAGTTACTGCAGCAAACACTTGAATTCCTCCGCAAACACTTGAATTCCTCTGCACTCCTGGGAGCTCGCTCACTTTTCCCCAATACAGCTTTATTGAGATATAATTCACATACCATACAATTCACTCTTTTGGAATATACAATTCAGTGAGTTCTAGTATATTCACAAGTTTGGGCCACCATCACCACTATCTAATTTCAGAACATTTTCATCGATCACAAAAGAAGTGCTGTTATCAGCAGTCATTCCCACCCCTCCTTCCAAGATCCCCCAAATCCCTGGCAACCACTAATTGACTTTCTGTCTCTGTGGACTTGTCATTCTGATCAATTCATGTAAATGGACTCATACACCATGTGTTATCTTATGACTGGCTTCTTTCACTTAGCATTGTGTTTTCAAGGTTCATCCATGTTGTAACATGTCAGTAAGTCACTCCTTTTTAAAAAATTTTTATTGGAGTATAGTTGATTTACAGTGTTGTGTTCCTCCGTGCACGTGTGCTTAGTTGCCCAGTTGTGACTGACTCTTTGTGACCCCATGGACTGTACCCTGCCAGGCTCCTCTGTCTATGTCATTTTTTCTAGGCGAGAGTACTGGAGTGGGTTGCCATTTCCTTGTCCAGGGGAGCTTCCCGATCCAGGGATTGAACCCATGTCTTCTGCATTGCGGATGGATTCGTTCCTGCTGAGCCATCAGGGAAGCTGGTGTTCATTTCTGTTGTACAGCAAAGCAGATCAGTTACATGCATACCTATATCCACTCCTTTTTTAGATTTTTCTTCCCATATAGGTCATTACAGAATTTAGAGACAATTTCCCTGTACTATACAGTAGGTCCTTACTAGTTATCTATTTTATATACAGTAGTGTGTATATGCCAATCCTAATCTTCCAGTGTATTTCCTGCTGGTAACCATAAGTTTGTTTTCTGCATCTCTGACTATTTCTGTTTTGCAAATAAGTTCATTTGTACTGATTTTTTAGATTCTGCATATAAATAATATATGATATTTGTCTCTGACTTCACTCAGTATGACGATCTCTAGGTCCATCTCTGTTGCTGCCATATGTCATTCCTTTTTTATGGCCAATTAATATTCCATTGTGTGTATGTAACACATTTAGTTCTTAACTGATGGACATTTGGGCTCTTTCCACTTCGGGGCTATTATAAATAATGCTGCTTTGAACATGAATATACAAGTTTTGAGTGGACATATGTTTTCTTTCTCTTGGTTATATACCTAGAAATGGAATTGCTAGGTCATATGATCACTCTGTTTAACTTTTGAGGAACTTTTTTCATAGCGACTGCACCATTATATATCCCTACTACCAATTTGTGAGGATTTTAGCTTCTCCACATACTCTTTAACACTGTTGCCTTTTTTTTTTTTTTTTAATAATCATAACCATCCTGGTGGGTGCATCCCATTGTGGTTCTGATTTGTGTTTCCCTAATAACTAGTGATGCTGAGCATCTCTTTGTGTTCTTATTGGCCATTTGCATATATTCTTTGGAGAAATGCCTGTTCAATCCTTTGCTTACTTTAAAATAAGCAGTCTTATCTGACTGAAGGGACAGCAGTCTTCTCATGGAATCCCAGTGAGTGACTGCTCAAGGAGAGATTTTCGTTTAAAACCAGACTTTGTTAGGGTTCTGGCGCTCTAAACCTAGCCATGCTACCTCTGATTCTCGTGACCCAGGGCCAATTATTTTAGCTCGCCTAGTCATTTTTGCTGTAAGAGGCCCACAGAGTCTACCTTCTCTTAGTCAGAGTCTTCTACCATCTCTTGTGGAGATTCATGATGCATGTGTTCTACAGTTAAGCCTCTGAAGAATCCCACAGTTAACACTTATCAGATATCATTATCTAATATCTTATCAGATAAATGGTTTGCAAATATTTTTTCCTGTTCTCTGTTGATTTTTTCCTACTTTGTTGATGGTGTCCTTTAAAATACAGCTGTTTTTAATTTTGATCAATGTCACTTTATGTTCTTCTTTTGTTACTCAAGCTGTTGATGTTCCATAGTTCTTTTAGGGCTTTCTAAAACTTAATATTATTTAGGGTAAAAAATGGACATTATTCAGAATAAGATCCTTTATTTTACTATGGAGCATTTTAAACATTTGCAAAAATAACGCTAAAGAGAATGGTATAATACAATGAAGTACCTACGTACCTACCCCCTAACTTCAGCAGTTTAGCATTTTGGCCAGTCTTGTTTTTATATCTACTTTAACTTCCATTCATCCCCACTGCAATTATTTTGAAGCATTTTGCAGACTTCCTATCGTCTCAACCATAAATAGTTCCATTTGAATCTCTAAAAGATAAAAGGACTTTGTTCCAGAACATAACCGCTCTCCCATAGCACAGCCTAAAAACTTGACAATAATTCCTTAACATTACAGGAGAGGATCTTGCATGTGAAAATGTAATTTGGATCAAGAGGTAAAAATCCAATTAGAAAATTCAGCTAATTATGATAGTTCTTCTGTTTTCATAAGGAATTATCCAGAAGAGTTACACCACTTTAAAAAAGTGACACCCTTCAGTCCTATGGGTATCAAAAAGTGCTCTTCCAACCACAGGTTTTTCTTTGTTTATTTGAACAGCTCTAGTGGTGAAGTTTTAATCATGGCAGTCCTCTCCTTTATCCCTCTGAAATCTTTGTCTTTTTTTTAGGGGGTGGGGGACACACACATCCATTTCTAGCCTCTGCTCAGTATATAAAGTGAAAGATTAACTTTTGATTAACTTTTGCCCTCAATTTCTAGTGTAGGGAGAGGTTTTGGGAAAATCCTGTTCAGAGATTGCCCAGAGGTTCAGAGAAACACGGGGAATTGAGGAGACTAGCCCACATGGCTTGTCTTTCAGCTGTCCAGGGCACAGTGTCTCCCATCCAGAGCCTGACTTGACTACACCTGCCCTCAGAGTACAGTATGGGGGTGGTTCACGACTGATGAGCAGAGATGGAAAATAGAATTTGGAGGCTGAAAGATGCGATAAGATAATGTTTCTATGAACAGATATTCAATAAGAAAGGCTGTGCTGTTTGAAGTATAGGAGGCTTAGGGTTAAACAAGCTGCTTAACTGTGGGACCCTTCAGAGGCTTAACTGTAAAGCATATGCACCGTGAATCTCTAAAAGAGACCGTAAATTTCTTCAACCATGTGAGCATCTTATCACAGAAATGGCTGCCTTGGAGCAGTCTCTGGGTGATGCTGATAGATGTAGTGAAGGCTCAGAGAGGTGAAGTAACTGGCCCAGGGTCATGAGAATGAGTGGAGTGCCAGAGCCCTGACAGAGTCTAGCTTGCAGGGAAATCTGCCTGTAGGCGGTCACTCACTGGGATTCTAAGGGAAGATCTCTGCCTCTTCAGTTAGAAACCGTCGGTCTAGCCATAAGTCACCTAGCATTTTCAGACCTTCGGTGTACTGTTTGGCAAGTGGGAGTGGTAATAACTGCCTGGCTCAATCATCAGCTGATGTAAGGAACAACGAAAAGAGATGTGAAAGTAGTTTATAAACCTTGAATTCTTTGCAAGGATGATGCTTTATTGTGTCTCTCACTGGTCAGTGCCTCCTTGTCTGTAATACTGAGCACACCTTGCCAAAGATATGCATCTTGAGCAGAGTGAAGGACTTTGGAACAGTGAATATAAAATAGGATATTGGTACCTGCTGCCTTTTTTCCCCGAGAGGTACAGTAGCCTGCATGGACTTCTTGCTGTGATGGGATGCTTTCTCAAAGGCCCTGCCAGCATTTTCTCCCCTAGACATTAGGCATACAGAGTAGGGTCTGCCTGCCCACCTTTGCTTTGCTCTCATGCTTTCTTCATGATTTGGACCCATGGTCGAAGTGTCTTTGAAGTCGGTTTACATACTGCTGTTATCCTGTGTTGCTTCATCCTTTGTGGCCCGGGAATCCATAGGGTTCAGGTGTGGCCCGTGGTTGGCCATAATGTGATGAAAGGTCCAGCATCCTTGGAATCTGGTGTGATTCCCTCTCCAGTTTCACCACCTTCAGTCATCATCTTACTTGGGGTGTGGACATGCATGTTCCAGAAGTTTCCGCACTCCCTACAACTTCTGGGAAGAATAAGTTGTCTTAAAGTTTTCTGCTGGTGTTTTTGACCATGAAATCTTAGACCTGAATGAAGTATGGTTACCGAAGGAAGGAGGAGGTAATATTTGATTTACATAAGATCCAGGAAATGAGAAAAGGCTTGGTGCCAGGAGCTGTGTTTCCAGCTAGGCTTTATTAAGTCTCATAGTCCTTTAAGCAGAAAAGGTGACTTCCAGGTCTTCCTAATAGAATTTCTGGTGAATGGGAGACAAAACCAGGACCCACTTCATCCCATTCCCCATAACTGAAAAACTATTACTGGGGTGTTCAGTCATGTCCCAGCTGTACCTTGAGGAAGGGAATTTGGCTTTTGAGATAGCTTAAGTGCTTTAAATTCCTCAGCTGAGAAAATTGGAGGTGGATAGCCAGGTTTCCCAATCCCTCCATCAAGCTCAGAGTATGAGCTCAAAGTACCATCCAGGTGCTCTCCTTATCTCTCAGCTGTTTTTCAGATTTCTGTGACCAGGAAAAAGTCACCTGCCCTAATGTTTGGGGTTTAGCTTCATTTTTACCATTTTCTCTGTAGTTGTCAATTCCCTCATCCATGTGACCATCTTTTCTTGAAGGCCTGCTTTGTGCGATGCATTGCTTGGTACTGTGAGGGACACAGAAATGAAAGTTACGTACCTTGCCCTTTAGTTGCTTATACTATACAAGAAGAGATAGGCCTGAGAATAAATGACTTTGCTGACACATAGACAAGGGAGTGGATCTTCTTATAAAGCACAACCAAGATCTCACATTGGAGAGTCTGCACACTTGCTCCTATGACTTTGCACCCAGAGAGCCCAGAGCACCCAGAATCCCTGAATCTGCAGGGATTCAGTTGAGGTATCTTGAATAAAATGACATGATGTTGGACCTTCCAGGGGCCTGCCACCATTTCACCAAAAGTGGGTTGAGTCTCTCTTTGTCCTGCCCCTAAGTGGAAGCTGAAATCAGATTTAGTGGAGGCCTTGAAGACCAATTTCCCTAAATGGAGTTCTCTTTGCAGGTCCACGTGTGTGTGTGTATCATGTGTTTGGTGTGACCTAGGTCCCCCCTTTTTTCTTATTCTGATCTTTGGTTTAGAGAGCAGTTTGTGAGGAGACATGAAATCTTTCTGGGGACAGCCTTGAGTTGTAGCTTGCTGATTGTCATGTAATTCTTGGCTACTTGCCAGTTTGGTTGAGGTTGAACTGTTTTCAGGGCAGGAAGCGTGAACCTAGCATTTTGGTATAAAACAAACAAGGCTGCTGTTGTACTTGATAAATCTAAAACTGTAGACCCAGCAGCAGCTCATTAACCATCAGTGACAGCTCCTGGTTAGTGGTGAATTTCAGAGACCCCTGGACTCTCCAGAGAGGGCAGTAAATATTTATCCACGAAGGTAATAAATACCAACAGAGTGATTGATTGTCAACAAAAAAGGATTTTCTTGTTAAGGGGCAGATAAGCAGGAGGCAGAAACCTTAGGACGCTGTTGTAAACCAGTTTCAGCTTCTGCTACTTTGACCTCTCTATTTAAAAGATTAAGGCTGTACCATTGCATGGATCTCTTCCTTGCACCTCCCACATCCCCCCACAAAATCAGATTCAAGATTTATCATATTTTAGGAGTAAATATAATTAAACAGCAAGAGAACCTAAGATACTTAACAGAAGTTCCTGCCCTTGACATTTATAGTGCTACCATAGTCATCAGAAAGAAAAAATATGCCACTTACAGATACTCAGTAAACAAGCACATATTTGCTGGCCTCTGCACTGTACCCCCAGCTGATCTTTGCTTCATCTTCAGCCTTTTTGAATGCCCCATGTGTTCTTGTTTTCATGCTTTTGGTCATATTTGGCCTTGCTTAGCGCTTTCACCTTCTCCCCCAAACCCTACTTTTTTTTTTAGTTAGCCATCTCACGGTGACACTTTCTTTAGCCAGTCTGTCCCTCAACAGCTTCCTTTCTTCAAGCTTGTCTTAGACTTCTGGCTCTGCTCCTTCCCTCACTTTTATTATAGGGTGCCATTTGTTTCTGTCTGAGGTCTTTTCTCCCTCACTGTGTAATTGAGTAAGTCACTCTTTCAGGGCAAGGCCAGTTCATCCAGTAGCGCATCTTTCTCATCCTCGTGGTCTATCTTGATGGCTGGACATGACTGTGACTATCATGTCACAGAAGGGGGAAGTGACAGGTATAATATCAAAACACTGTGTCCATGCATGTTCAGCTATTTTGTCCAATCACACAGGTTTGGCTGAAATGCTGGCTCCAACTGCCTACTAGGTGTGTGTTTTTGAATGAGTTACCTAACTACATTGAAGCACCTGTTTTTCATCTGTAAAATATGAGATAGCAACATGGGTTCGGGTTCTCCCTCTCTGAAATATATCATCTGATGTTTAACAAGTGATTGTGTACTGCAGTTGAGGGCTGTTTACCCAGCCGACTTCTGGGAAGACTCAGGAAAGTAGTAGGAGAGCATCCCTGGGTTTTCACGGAGGCCTTGTGGAAGAAACAAGCCCTGTGCCTTGTTGAACTCCTTGTCCCTGTCGGAACCTAGGAGAGGTGTGTTACATTGCCTCGGCAGGCTTGCTGCTTGTGTGCCTTTGTCCAGCCCCAGGACACAGATAAGTTAGTATTCTTGGTTTCTGGCAGCTGAGCAGTCCTTAACATTTCTACTTGGCAAGGTTCTGCAAATCTTTGTTCTGGGTTTGGAATTTGTCCCATGGCATTCCCCAAAATAATTACTTCAGGATCCTTTTATTGATGTCCAGCCTCACATTCGTGACAGGACATCTTGGTTTGACTTTGATTGTGGCGATCCTGTCAATCTGAGGTTTGGGTTAGTATTCATTTCTGCATTTTTTTGAGTCAGAACTCGAAGGCATTTAAATGTGCTTGTGCACAGCCTGAGAGTGATAAGAAAGGTCTTTTTATTTTTATCTTAGATGTTCTGTGTCTGCATCGCAGCCTCTATTCAAAGTGCCTGGAAATAAAAGGCTTTAGGTCTGGAGATTACCTCCTGCCCTGGAAGCTGGCAGTTGTTACCCTGTTCTGACAAAACTCTCTTTCTTCAGATTCCTTGATTGCGAAATGAGAAACGCAGAGCCCTCAGCCCTAATCTCCTTTAGCCTCTGCTGGCCAATGAACGCTTCACCAGGTTACCTGAGATCCAAGGCATGGAAGACCTTCCATGCCACCTTGCTCCTTGTGTGGGGACCGGTTGCATGTTGGGAACTTTTGAGAACTTTAGGACTGTCCTAGTCTTTTACCTCATGGAGCTCAGGCCCCAAAGTCAGTCAGAATGGGAGGCCCTGACCCCATCCTTGGGGACACTACTGTCAGAGCCAGTGTTAAGTGACAGTCTTACAGACAGGGTTCCAGAGCACTGACTAGGGACACGAGTGTCTGCTTAGCGTTTAGCTGACCCTCAGTTCTGGCTTTTGCTTTACTGGTAACTTCTGGTCTAATAGCATGACTCCTGTATTATTGTAAAGGAAAGAGTCTTTGGAGCCAGAGACGTCATTGAGATCCTTGCTGTTACTCTGCCTGCTATGTGACCTTGGGCAGGTCTCCATATGCCTCAGTTTCTACATCTGAGCAGTGAGGATATTAATACCTACATGATGGGATCATGAGATGTTGGTTAAATGAAAGTTCTTAACATAAAGGCTGGTTTCATTGTCAGTACTAGCAAATAACTTATCTCTCCCTGCCTCTTTCCCAGAATTTTTTTTTAAATATTTATTTTAAAAGTTTTATTTATTTAGTTTTGGCTGTGCTGGGTCTTGGTTGCTGTGCAGGCATTCTGTAGTTGCAGTGAGCAGGAGCTGTTCTCTAGCTGCAGTGCATGAGCTTCTCATTGAGGTAACTTCTCTTATTGATGAGCACAAGCTTTTAGCATGCAGACCTCAGTAGTGGCAGCTCATGGGTTCAGTGTTTGTGGCCCCCAGGCTCGAGAGCACCGGCTCGGTAGTTGTGGTGCACAGGCTTAGTTGCCCCTTTGCATGTGGAATCTTCTGGAACAGGGATCGAACCTGTGTCTCCTGCATTGACAGGTGGATTCTTTACCACTGAACAACCAGGGAAGCCCTTTCTCATAATTTAAAGATTTTAAATGCATAGGCTGCCTAGGAAATGTTGCCAAAAGATTCTTAAATCAACTATAGTGAAGGAGTGAATTTCACTAGCTATGAACATATGTTGCAGTGAGTGAGTGAAAGTCGCTCAGTCGTGTCCAACTCTTCGTGACCCCATGGGCTATACAGTCCATGGAATTCTCCAGGTCAGAATACTGGAGTGGGTAGCCGTTTCCCTTCTCCAGGGTATCCTCCCAACCCAGGGCTTGAACTCAGGTCTCCCACATTGCTGGTGGATTCTTCACCAGCTGAGCCACAAGGGAAGCCAAAGAAGACTGGAGTGAGTAGCCTATTCCTCCTCCAGTGGATCTTCCCGACCCATGAATTGAACCAGGGTCTCCTGCATTGCAGGCGGATTCTTTACCAACTGAGCTATCAGGGAAGTATAGCTGTTGCAGTATGTCTTCTTTAATAAATTAATCCAAAGTGTTTCAACATTACTTTGTCACGACTCGGGGCCATAAACAATTATTAAACTAGAACATTTTGACAGCATAATCCTGGTCAGTTCTGGTTTAAGTGTGATTTGCAGCATGCAGGGCCTTAGTTCCCTGACCAGGGATGGAACCCATACCCCTTGCAGTGGAAGCACAGAATCCTAACCACTGGACCACCAGAGAATTCCCTCTCCCCCCCTTTTTTAAGTTGATGAGTTCAGCATTGAATCAAATTCTAAATTGTGTTAGGGAGATGACTAAAATGGATTTGACTTAGCTTTGGTCCACCATGTATGATCACTTATATAAAAGAATCTTTTTTTCAGACTAGTAGAAACTATTGATTATCATTTTGCCTCTTAAATCCCCAAATTGACTACTTTGTCCCTGGGTTGTGGTAATATTGGTAAGTCATGGCAAAGAGTGAACTTGCCTTCCTGGGAGTGCCTGCATTTGCCATTTCAGCTGCTCCTTCTCCTCATCCCCCAGATTTTAGAGCTCAGTGAGGGTTGGTCAGGGACTAGGGGCAGGGAAAAGTAGATCCGTGAGGAAGATGCCATTCTCAGTGGTCACTGTTAGAGTGTATGA
This sequence comes from Odocoileus virginianus, assembly GCF_023699985.2. Classification (NCBI taxonomy): domain Eukaryota; kingdom Metazoa; phylum Chordata; class Mammalia; order Artiodactyla; family Cervidae; genus Odocoileus; species Odocoileus virginianus. The sequence goes on from NC_069680.1 coordinate 6,525,039, forward strand.
TGTTGTTTTCATTTTAGTGCTGCCTTGTACACAGAATCTTATCATCTTGTAAGAAGATAAAAGTTGACAAATGCTGATTAGAAGCACTGTGTTGAGTAGCATCCTTAAAAGAATGATTTATTAGGTTGCAAGGAATTGGGAAACCTGTGTTGCAATTTTGATCATTTAGATTGAACTTTGACAAAATTATCTTTGGATTTCTAGTAATCTTGTTGCAGTTCCACTTAATCAGAGATGACTGCTGATAAATATTATTTAGTTGTGGAAAGTTTCCTTTGTCCACTAGAGCAAGGCTTCTTGACTGTCTCGCTCACAGAGGCACCTCCAGCTCCTGCACCAGTGCCTGGCATACTGTGGGCGTTCAGGAGGTATGGATGAATGGATGAATAGTACACTTACGCCGTGTGCTCTTTCCACAGAGCTGTGCTTGTCACGCTGTCTTGTCAGTTAGGTTCAGAGCAGAGTTGCCCAGAAGGGGCTGAGGATGCCTTTTTCACCAGTTTTATTGTCAGAGTTAATAATACTGGGTGTGTTTGGGGATGGTCTACGTTTGAGGAAATGAAAAGAGTGTGTGGAAAGCTGTCTCTTCTCTCTCACCCAGAGGGATGTGTCTCAATGTCCAGGCCTGCCTGACTGGCAGTTCAGCCTATATGTGAGAGTAGAAACAGGACATGGGCTAGACTAGATGACTGCGTCTTAAGGGTACATATTCGCTGAAGAATGGCTTCCTAGTCCCCAAACACCTGCAGTGGCAGAAGCCACTTCACCCCCCTTCCTTTCTCTATAGCAATGAGGCTGCTAGTCATTTCTTTGTGAGCCTCCAGGAAATGGCCCAGCTGGCTTGGCTTATTCATTTCCTTGTCAGGAAAGTCGATGTGACCTTGACCGTCAGTGGGAGACCTGTAGCAAGTACACTGTGTGTCTGGCTGGATTCGCTAATGATTGAAAAGTACTTTTGGCAAGTCACCTTGCTGTAAGTGTTATGTGCTGCTAATTTATTGTCCTCAGTAGAGATGAAAGATAATTTGCAAGAATCATTTCTGATTTACCTGGGTCTGCCCAGCACAGTGTCAGTCCCACGGGGGCCTTCGCTGAGTATCACTGAAAGAAAACTTGCAGAAAATAAAAAAATGAGATATACTTGCTTTGAGTGATGGAAATATCATTAATCTGCAGCCTAGGAAGTTATTAGAAAGTAACTTTGGGTTTACAAAGTTCCTCTGAAGATTGTTCTCCTTGTGAGTTGTTTTTCCAAATCCAAACACAGACCCTTGCTACTGTTGTCTTTGCTAAAGGTTTCATGGCTGGAGGGAGGGAGTGTGACCTGCTGTTTAGGGAACACTAGCCGGACAAGAGCTGGCTTACACTGCTGACTGGGAAAAGTCAGGTGGGGACGCCAACCCCGGGGCCTTTGCTTCCTGTACAAAAGCTTGCCTTAAAGAGGCATTTCTCTATAAACTACACTTAGAGAAGAAAGTCTGACAAACCTAAGGTAGTGAACTTTTCAGAAGCAAGAGTCGGTTTAAATATAGAGATCTGCTTCACTGGCAACTTGGAGGCTGCGGTGGGACTTGTTGTACCTTTTGTAAGACAAGTGAGGAAAGATGTTGGCACCTGTACGTGGAGTCTGTTTATGAAACATAAACTCTCCTGTCAGAGCAAGGGCTCGAGAGGTCAGCACCCAAGGTAACGTGTCCTACCTTCGCTGGGAAAGAGGTGCCCCTCCCAGCTCTCTCTGAATTGCATCCATCCCTTGAGAAAGTTGGAACAGCCAGGCGTGGTGCACTGTTGGGCACTGGTTCTGGCAGAGGTGGGAAAATTTCTGTGAAACTGACAGCTTCTGGGCCCCGTTTTCTTAACCAGGGAGGAGAAACAATTCCCTGGGAACTCTTAGAATCCCATCATTATTCAGAGAAATGCAGCTCTTTGCAGTGTTAAAGCCTTGATTTATGTACAGTCCAGCCTGCTCAGAGCCGAGGGGAGCAAAGGGGAGAGGGCAGCGGCCTTGTCCCCGTCTCACTATCGGGTCCAGTCCTAGGTGGGTCCAGGGCTGGACTTCATAGGTTTGCAGCACATCCTTCTCAGTATTCTACAGCAGCTGTCTGGAGTTTTTTTCTGCCGTGCCTGAACTGATGTCATTTCCCCCTTGGCAGACAGCTTCAGCTTTGCTGCGTCTGAGATATGTCACGAGAAGGTGGGGGTGGGTCGGAGCCAGGCAGGGGGGAGAAGCGAGGAGAGCAGGAGGAAGAGTGCCTGCTTGGTCCTAGAACTCTGTTTACTTTTTCTTCTTTGCTAAGGAAGGCCGGGTAACCGGGAACGCTGAGCAGCAGACCCGCCAGGGGAAATGCTCCTTCCAAGACGTTAACTTTCCAAAGCCCTTTGTTCCCAACGTTAGTGTGGACGATGCTCTTGCAGGATGCCTTTCCTTTTGGGTCTTAGACAGGTAATGGAACCGGTGGTCCGGGGATTGGGTTCGGAAAGGGAAGAGGGTGGGAGCTTACTTATCGCACTACTGCTTTGGGTGGAGGGAGCCTTTTAGAAAATGTCTTGCAGTTACAGTAGGCCAGCTCCCTTACAGAATTTTCCAGGCTTTTCTTCCTGCTTTCTAGTTGCTCCTTACTCCCCTAGTCACCAGGTTCTTAACCCCCCTATATCCCTGAGATCTTGCTGGGGTGTCTGTTCTGGTTTTGCATTAGACACCATAAAACCGTTGCCAAAGCCTTAGTGAGGAAACAGTTGAGGGGTGAGGCCGGGAGGGGGAGAGGCAGAGCAGGATTCCTGATCAAAACCCCTTTTATTCCTTCTCCATTTTGATTGGGTTAGTTAGCAGAGATTTCTTCACAGTTCTCTGCTTCTGAAGAGATTCTGAGTTGGGGTGGGAGCCTTCTTTTCAAGGGAAGGGCTCCTTTTAGAGACTTTCTCCTTTTAAGCCTGTGGTCAGGGCTGTGGGTCTGAGGGACGTCCTGAATGTCTCAGAGGGGTGGGGGTGGGACTGACCACATTTTGGTCTTCCTGATCGATTTTTCAAAGCCAGCAGACCCCCGTGGCAGACACTTGATTACTTTGTGAGCTGCTGTTTGAAGTAGGGTCACTTGAATTATAGCCGGTAACCTAGTGTGGAATGAGAAAACAGTAGCGACCAACTGCGGTCTTCTGAGAACACAGCTGTTGCCAACTATTTGTTCCAGGGCTTCTGAGATCAGGCCACCCCCACCCCCTCTTTGGTCTGCGAGGCATGTCTGTATCGGAATGTGTAGCTGTAATCAGCAGTGGCTGTAAGCGGGGGTAGGGACAGACACACACCCTTCTGCTGCCTGTTATTGGGTGAGAAAAAGCCACAGATGTGATCAAACCAGAAGTCTTAGAAAAGAAAGTCGCTGCTAGGGACTGCTGGTTTAACTTCACTCTTAGAAAAGGGCTAGAGTGTCCCTTGGGTGGCCTGAAATTCTTCTAAAAATAAGCTTTTCTGAAAAGCTCCACGGGTTCTATTAGTGCTTTTGTTAATGTTCAGAGCTCCTTTGATGCAGAGGTAGGCAGAGAGAGTGGGGACCCTATTGGAGCACCTCCTCTGTCCCTCAAGAAAGGCTGTCCTTTTGACTTGTGGGCAGAGGAAGGCCTGGCGAGGATTTTGAGCAGTGTTGGAAATAGGAAGCATCTCCTGCTATGTCAGCAGGCGGGGAATAGCAGCTGGAAACTGCCTGATACAGTGGAAAGAGTAGGACTGGGGAGCCAGAAAGACCTGCCTCTGTATCTTGGCTCCCCCGCAGGGTCTCAGAGGCTGCATAACTGCTCTGAACCTCGTCTTGAAAATAATAAAACCTACTGGAAGAGTTATTGGGAGAATTTGACGGAAGAATGTATTTAAAACACTCGCACTTTGGCTGACTGAGAATAGACATTTAGTGAAAACGTAAGGAAACAAGAAGCTAGAGGACTGGTTTCTAGACAGAGGTGGAGGATATAATGGCAGGAACTCTTGCTCTGGGATTTGGACATTGTTTGTTGACTGAGACTTGGGAGGCCATCGCTTACTGTAATCCATACTGTAGTGATGACTGTAATCCGTGCTCAAGTCCAGTAAACTCCGCAGTTAAATGAGAGGATGCAGCGCTAGATGGGATGGCATGAAAGGCTGGGTTGGTTGTGGGGAACATCTCAGAGGCTGCCCAGCAGGGATGAATCTACGTTCTTGTTTCTGAATGGGTTCCTGGTAGAGGGCTGGACTTCAGGACCTCATGAGAGGCCCTTTCTATCCCAGCCTTCAGTGATGCAAACTTTGTCTGTGAGAACCCTGAGTATCTTTGGTAACATAATTTTGTATATTTCCAGTAGTTCTGGGTCTTAACAGTGAAGCTGTGTTCTTTATTGGACCTATGTAAAAGCCCGCCTTTTAAAAATTACTTGGTGATAATTCTGTTTTTAAGAAAAAGACACAAAACATGCTGTTAGTCTTTATCATACACATAATATATATATACACAGACAGAGATATATGCTTTCATATATTATTTCCTTCTTAATACACGTAACACACCTATCTTATGTGGATTGTGATTCTGTTTCTCTGGTAGTGTGTGCTGAGGCTTACAGAAGGTAAGCCACTTGTCCAAGGTTAATCAGCTAGCTAGGGAAACGGCCATTAACATTTATTTCTTTTTGGATTTTTTTGTTTGTTTTGTTCATTGGGTTTTTTTGTTTTAAAAATTTTAAAGCAGACATTTTGATTCCAAAGCCTGGTGTTTTCCTTGCTATCTACTGGTGTCTATGAAAGTGGAGTTGGATTAATGCATTGCTCCCGCCGGGGCATATTTTCTGAAGTTTATTTCTAGGTGGCCCAGGTACCAGATGAGACACGTGTCTCTGAGTGCCCTTTTGCATTTCACTCTGTGGAAGATTATCATGCGCATTGCATCTACTGAATAATGCCACTGCACTTAATGAACGTGGACCTGGCACAAAGGATAAATAAAGCACCGTGCTTACTTCCTAGAAATCACACTCTAATGCAGTAATTCTCAAATGCATAAAAATCACCTAGGAGTGGGGTGATTAGAATATAGATTCAGTAGGTGTGGGGCCAGGGCCCAGGAATCTTCATTTCTATGAAGTTGCCCAGGTAATTCAGACCTGGTAATATCTAGCCACACTTGGAGAGATTCCACTTCAACTTGGCCCACACCCCTCACCCCCTTCCCTGCACTTGATTAGCTTGGATATAACTATAAGGCAGTGTGCTAAGCCTGAAACAGGATCCCCAGCGACTAGGACAGCAGAGGGTGGGAAAGCATCAGGCTTGGGGAGTGGGATGGGCATGGGAGGCTTTCCTGAGAAGGTGCTACTTGATCTGAGTCTCGAAGGATGAGTAAGAGTTTACCAGACATATGAGCTGGGGAATGAGCATTCCAGACAGATCAGGTCGGGAGTGTTGTTTTTGTCTTCTCTTGCAGATGAGAAGACATTGTCATCCATGGGTCTTGGTATTAGGTGTGCCTGAGATAAGACAAAGACCTTGCTTCAGCAAGTATTGGTGTCCTTTATGACACAGAGAAGGAAGGAAAGCATGAGGGGCCTCAATCCAATAATGAGTGTGGCATGAATTCAGTGTCTATAAAGGGCAGCTGGGCCTTGTTGTTTAATTGCTAAATTTCATCCTGCACCTCTGACTCTTTTGCAGTCCTAATGGACTGTAGCCCACTAGGCTCCTCTATCCATGGGATTTCCCAGGTGCAAATACTGGAGTGGGTAGCCATTCCCTTCTCCAGGGGAATCTTCCGAACCCAGGGATTGAACCCATGTCTCCTGCATTGGCAAGCGGATTCTTTACCACTGAGCCACCAGGAAAGCCTTAGGCTGTTAGTTCTTCCAGTTAAGGGACGGTTAAGAGAACCCCCTGGTAAATCCATGGCTAATTCATATCAATGTATAACAAAAACTACTGTAATGATGTAAAGTAATTAGCCTCCAACTAATAAAAATTAAAAAGAAAAAATAAATTAAAAAAAAAGAGAACCCCCTGGAAGTTACAGAGTTGACTAGAGAATAGTATTTTTGTGCTTGTTGGGGCTGAAGTTCTGAAGAGAATCACCTGCTGGGCTGTGGCACCACGTGGTACATTTTAGGTATAACATGTAGTTGAGCATGCCATCCCTTCATTATCTGGCAAGATCAGAAAATGAGTTTTCTGGTTATGAGGGAATCCTGTCCACCTAGCAGATGGATTACGGATTTTCAAAGAACAAGATTACAACAGAATGTTCTTGGTCTGCTGATTTGAATGAATTCCATTTCATGTTTAATTCAGAAGGTATTGATTTTATAATGCTGGAAATTCTTGTGACCAACATCTCTATCTGAAAAGTATTGAGCACCTGTTCCACTCAAAGCATATAGTGGATACAAAGGGGTAGAAACTTTATCCCCGTCCTCACAGGTAGGGGCATCGAACAAGGTCCCAGATGATGGACCTTTAGGCAGGTGGCGGTGAGTGACAGGAGGAGCGGAGTGGTTTGGCTCAGAGGTGTGGAAAGGTGGCTTTTGCAGGCGGTCCTTTCCACAGTCCAGTGGTCTCAGTTGTTGCACAGTAGGTGTGTGGAAGGACCAGTGCGAGTTCTAATTGCTGGAATTCAGCCTAGATCCATCAGGACAATAATTTATATTCTGCACCTCGAATGTTGCCTTTCTCTAGGAATATTATCCCCTGAGATGTCCTCAGTGATGAAGTGTGATGATCCCTGGTACTGAAGTAAGTCATCCCCAGTGAAGCTGCAGTGGGTCTGGGGCCCTTTCAGGCATGGGGCCCTTCCCAGGTTGGAATGTATGGGGTAGAGGCACAGGGGGTGTTTACTGTTTTTTTTTTTTTTTCTAAGATTTATCTGTTTCTTAGCCACACTGGGTCTTCGTTGCTGCACAGGCTGTCTCCAGTGGGGCTGAGCATGGGCTACTCTTCGTTGTGGTGCGTGGGCTTTCTAGAGCACAGGCTCAGTAGTTGTGGTGCAGAGACTTAGCTTCCCCGCATCATGTGAGATCTTCCTGGAACAGGGATCAGACCCATGTCTCCTGCACTGGCACGTGGATTCTTAACCACTAAACCACCAGGGAAGTTTTGTGTTAGGCCCTTGTGTGGCCTGATGCTGAATATGACAGAGTAGCCAGAGTGTTGAATCCTGGTTACTCCCTGGACCCTGTCAGAAATCTTCAGGATTCTCAAGGACAACACTGAAAGTGGTGTGATGGAGCCACAAGTGGGGAGGGCATGCCCAGGGAGAGGGCTGAGGGAATGTGCTAACTTCTAATTTAACCCCTACGCTGCCGGGCACGATACTTTGATTATTTCATCATGACAGCCACCCATGAGGTAGGAGTTCTTATCTCCTTTCTCCTATGAGGCAACTGAAACTAAGAAGTTAACTCTTGGAGACCACAGAGCTCCAGTGTGGTGGTGGTAACTCTGGAGGTGCATGTCTTCAGTGTTGTCCTGCTCTTGCATGTCAGAGGGAGCGTTTCGGCACCAAATCTGCTGCCAGACCGCCTCCCCACGGCCCTGTTCCTTGTCTGGGATTGAGTGTCCCAGTCACCATTACCCTCCTGTGTGGGCTTCTTTATCCTTGATACCAGGTTTAGGACATAGTAAGCGAGACCCTGCTGGAAGGGAACTGGCTTTATATAATGCAGCAGACACCAGGGTAGCACTCGTTTGTACTACCAGAGGTGGAAGCTAAAACTCGTATTCGAACTGATTTGTAAAAATCTGTGAACACTACAAGCGAGAGCTCCGTAGAACACCTCAGTTGTCTACTGTCACCTAACAGAAAGGGTGTTTCTCATCCAAGCCTTTCACGTGACTTTATAAAACACCCCCACCCCCAGCTCAACCATCTCTGTTGCAAGAAGCTGCTTTTTTAGAGGAATGTGCTTGTTTTTTATAACATTCCTGTTATCAAAGCAAAGAGAAACCAGCAGACTGGACAGAAACTCAGTGGAAAAGAAGACTGTATCTGCTGATTTTGAAAGTTTTATCCAGAATGGTGGCCAAAGAAAACATTCACTTCCTCCAGTAATATCCCATGAGTTTGATCCACCCCCTCCCACCACTTTTCCTTGAAGAGGTAAGTTTTAGTCCAGGAAAAGAGTAATATGGGCTTCTTGGGGGGAATAAAAACCAAACTGTGCTATAAAATTTCTTCCCCTGCCCTGACTTCCTAACACCTAGATGACAGTTCCTCCTTGGCACTAACCTTGATTCTGTTTGTGGATTTATAGTGACAGTGAGCTGAAACAGTCCTGCCAATTTGACCTGGTTTAGCCATTTCTGTGCTTGCTCTGTAGCCATTACTCCTCTGGGAAGGGCTCAACTGGACTTGACCTGGACCTACCTCAGGAGAGGCGTCTGTTGCTGAAAATGGAGATTCAGTGTGATGTCTCTTGCTTGACCTGTCTTGTTCTTTTAACTGAAAGAGATAGGAGGGGCAGTGGCATAAAATACAGATCTCAGGAGAGAGGGAGACAGACTTTGAAGACCAGCGGCTGGAGTGTGTCACAGTGACTTCTTTTCCTGCAAGTGGTAAATTGTTTGCTGGGACTGAGTTGCAAAGAATACGTTGGTTCCCTTGGGCATTGCATCAAGGGGTTCAGAGTATTCTTTATTGTTTGGTTCTCTTGCTTAACACACATGTTCTCAGGAGCTACCAGTGAACTGTGATGCGTCGTCTCATTATGGTTTCAAGTATTGCACAGCCTATCGCATGGTTTTCTTCATCTTCAAGGGTTTGGAAACACTTGAGTTCCCCGCCCCCCCCGCAGGCAGTAGTGGAATACCTATGACCTCCCACTCCTTTGGGTGTGGTTCTGGAGTGTGGTGAGAAAGCCTCGGATAGGCTGGGATAGGCTGCCAACAAAAATAGAATGTGCAATCATTTCCCTGTTTTGGGAGTAAGATTCCGGGTTGATGGGCTAGGCTCAGATTGTGCTGGGTTACTGTACACCCAGAGAGCCGTGGGTCGGTCTCAAGTCATCACGTGAAATTTCGTTGCCACATCCCTGGCCTAACCCTTGGAGGATTTCTTCGCGCTGCTGCTTGTATAGCGTAGCTAAGAGGCATGGAGTACATGATGGAGGAACAGCCTGTGGGGTTACTTCATTGTCAAATCACCAGGATGAGTACTTTCTGAAGGTTTTTGTGGGTCTAATCCCTTGCTGGATTGTGCAATTTGCACTTGTGAAATTGACTTCATCCTTCTCTTAGGGAATTTACAGAGTGGTTGGGGAGCCCAAAGGACAATCAGGTGACAAAGACTGGATGAAACACGATCCTGCACTGAGTTGTGTGGTTCAGTTTGGCTGGAATGGTGGTTCTAAACTAAGGGCAATTTCCCCCCCCTCCCCCCCCAAGGGACTTTTAGCAATGTTTAGACATTGTTGATTGTCGCAAAACCAGCCAGGGGTGGAGTGGGGTATAGATACTGGCATATATTGAATAGTGGCTAGGGATGCTGCTCCACATACTATAATGCACAGGAGGGTCGCCACAGCAAAGGGTTATCTGACTCCAAATGTCAGTACAGTTGTCCCTCAGTATTCACAAGAGTTTGGTTCCACAAGCCCTGCAGATAAGCAAAATCTGAGACTGCTCAAGTCCTCCATGTAAAATAACTGTGTACACTTGGCTTTCAGCATATGTAGGTTCTGCATCTGTGGATACGGCTCATCTGGGATTGATCCTGCGGGTACCAAGGGCTGATGAGCCAAGGTGGAGACAGGATGGGCGGAAAACGACTGCTGCATAGTATGTGGCACTTTGCTCAGGAGGCAGTCACAAGCCACAGGCCTCAGGGCAGGTGAACTGAGATGTTTTAATAAAGAGGAAGGAAATAGGGGTACTTTTTCCTGCTGCTTTCTAAGCAATATGCGTTATCTGCCCAGAAGTTTAGAATCTTAACATCTTGGTTGCCCCTATCAGCAGAAACTATGCCTTCTCAAGAACAGGTTTAGAGTTCATTTTTTATGGCCAGTAGATAAGATCAAACCCTTTTGGAACTGATGTTTTATCTCTGAAAAATCTGTACAACCACCCCCAGAAGGGTAGAATATCAGAATTGCCCAAATAGCAATAACTTTATACGGGTTAAAGAACAATTGTTGTTTAGTCACTCAGTCATGTCCAACTGTTGTGACCCCACACAGATATATATACCCTTTCATATATTATTTCCCTCTTAATACACATAACACACCTATCTTATATGGATTGTGATTCTGTTTCTGTGGTAGTGTGTGCTGAGCCTTACAGAAGGTAAGCCACTTGTCCAAGGTTGATCAGCTAGCTAGGGAAATGGTTATTAACGTTTATTTGTTGTTGGTTTTTTATTTTGCTCATTTGGTTGATTTGTTTTGTTGTAAAATTTTTAAACCCAGGCTTCTGATTGCAAAGCCTGGTGTTTTCCTTGCTATCTACTGGTGTCTATGAAAGTGGAGTTGGATTAATGCATTGCTCCTGCCGGGGCATATTTTCTGAAGTTTATTTCTAGGTGGCCCAGGTACCAGATGAGACACGTGTCTCTGAGTGCCCTTTTGCATTTCACTCTGTGGAAGATTATCATGCGCATTGCATCTACTGAATAATGCCACTGCACTTAATGAACGTGGGCCTGGCACAAAGGATAAATAAAGCACCGTGCTTACTTCCTAGAAATCACACTCTAATGCAGTAGTTCTCAAATGCATAAAAATCACCTAGGAGTGGGGTGATTAGAATATAGATTCAGTAGGTGTGGGGCCAGGGCCCAGGAATCTTCATTTCTATGAAGTTGCCCAGGTAATTCAGACCTGGTAATATCTAGCCACACTCGGAGACATTCCACTTCAACTTGGCCCACACCCCTCACCCCCTTCCCTGCACTTGAGTAGCTTGGATATAACTATAAGACAGTGTGGTAAGCCTGAAACAGGATCCCCAGCGAGTAGGACAGCAGAGAGTGGGAAAGCATCAGGCTTGGGGAGCGGGATGGGCATGGGAGGCTTTCCTGAGAAGGTGCTACTTGATCTGAGTCTCAAAGGATGAGTAAGAGTTTACCAGACATATGAGCTGGGGAATGAGCATTCCAGACAGATCAGGTCGGGAGTGTTGTTTTTGTCTTCTCTTGCAGATGAGAAGACACTGTCTTCTATGAGTCCTGGTATTAGGTGTGCCTGAGATAAGACAAAGACCTTGCTTCAGCAAGTATTGGTGTCCTTTATGACACAGAGAAGGAAGGAAAGCATGAGGGGCCTCAATCCAATAATGAGTGTGGCATGAATTCAGTGTCTATAAAGGGCAGCTGGGCCTTGTTGTTCTTTAGTTGCTAAGTTTAATCCTGCACCTCTGACTCTTTTGCAGTCCTAATGGCCTGTAGCCCACTAGGCTCAGAGTTGCCCAAATATCAATAACTTTATGCGGGTTAAAGAACAATTTTTGTTTAGTCACTCAGTCATGTCCAAGTGTTGTGACCCCACTAACTGTAACCCACCACTCTCCTCTGTCCATGTGATTTTCCAGGCAAGAGTACTGGTATGGGTTGCCATTCCTTCTCCAGAAGATCTTCCCAACCCAGGGATGGAACCTGCATCTCCTGCTTGACAGGCAGACTCTTTACCATTGATCCTCCTGGGGAGCCGTAAAGAACAATTAGGCTACGGTTATTTTAATAACAATCCATATTTCAAGCTGGATGCCTATTGCTGTGGCCCTTGTTGTTGTTTAGTCACTCAGTTGTGTCCAACACTTTGTGAATCCATGGACTGCAGCATGCCAGGCTTCCCTGTCCTTCACCCTCTCCTGAAGTTTGCTGAGACTCATGTCCATTGAGTCGGTGATGCCATCCAACCGTCTTATCCTCTGTTGTCCCCTTCTCCTCCTGTCTTCTGTCTTTCCTAGCATCAGGGACTTTTCCAATGAGTCGGCTCTTTGCATCAGGTGGCCAAAGTATTGGGAGTTTCAGCTACAGTGTCAGTCCTTCCAATGAATATTAAGGATTGATCTCCTTAGGATTGACTAGTTTGATCTCCTGCAGTCCAAGGACTCTCAAGAGTCTCCTCCAGCATCACAGTTCGAAGGCATTAATTCTTCAGCACTCAGCCTTTTTAATTGTCCAGCTCTCATATCCATACATGACTACTGGAAAAACCATAGTTCTGACTATATGGACCTTTGTAAGCAAAGTAATATCTCTGCTTTTTAATACGCTGTCCAGGTTTGTCATTGCTTTTCTTCCAAGGAGCAAGCATCTTTTAATTTCATGGCTACAGTCACCATTCACAGTGATTTTGGAGTTCAACAAAATAAACTCTGTCACTGTTTCCATTGTTTCCCCATCTGTTTGTCATGAAGGGATGGGACCGGATGCTACGATCTTCGTATTTTGAATGTTGAGTTTTAAGCCAGCTTTTTCACTCTCCTCTTTCACCTTCATCAAGAGACTCTTTAGTTCCTCTTCACTTTTCTGCCATTTGCGTGGTGTCATCTGTATATCTGAGATTGTTGATATTTCTCCCAGCACTCTTGGTTCCAGCTTGCGCTTCATCGGGGAGGGCATGTCGTATGATGTACTCTGCATAGAAGTTAAATAAGCAGGGTGACAATATTCAACCTAGACGTACTCCTTTCCCAATTGTGAACCAGTCTGTTGTTCCATGTCCAGTTCTAACTATTGCTTCTTGACCTGCATTAGAGTCTATCTTTGATAAAAGAAAAGGGGGATACTAAATTTCCCTTCTTGTAACTCTGGTGTCTCTCAATCTTTAGATGTCAGGTCTTAAAATTCAGAAAGTTCTTTAAAGTTATTCAATATTTTGAGGAAAGCTTCTGGATTCTGAAGATTTTAGGAAGTCTTGTATCTGTTCACTCAGGGTAACATTTTTAATGTCACCCTTTGTTGAGGTGGAAGCCAGTGGTTTCCGTGAACTTTTTAGTGGCAATAAATCTCTGGTACTAGTCTCTAGTGGAGGAGGGCACGGTAATCTACTCCAGTGTTCTTGCCTGGAGAATCCCATGGACAGAGGAGCCTGGCGGGCTACAAGCCACAGGGTTGCAAAGGGTCAGACGTGACTGAGTGACTGAGCAATGGTCTGTAGACAGGCAGGCACATGACTGATAAGTCTCATTATTATTAATATTTCTTTTGCCCCCAACAAAAGCCTGGTGCAGTGGGATGGAACTACTGAGGAAAAAATGAGGTTAAATTCAGAATTTTGCTTAAAGTGAAGAAGGGCTCTGAGATTCCACGTGTCCTTCACTGTCCATTGAAACTGAAGTGAATCGTTCTCAAAGTACATCAGCAACAAGTTAACATGTGCCTTCAATATTTCATATCCCCCTGAAAACTGCACCTCTTTTTGGGCAAAGTGATTATTTGATTTGATGAAGAGCCATATTCAAGGTAAAACAAAGACTTTAATGAGCCAGAGCCCAGTCATGGAAAGAATACTGAACCAAAAGTCAGAAGATCAGAGTTTTGACCGTCTCAATTCTGTCATCTGCAGCCTTTGGCTAGGTGTCAGTTCCTCCTTTGTAAGATAAGGGGGATAACACTTCTGATCTCTTGTTGGGTGCTGGGTGGCAGGCTCAAAGATGAGGCTGACTGTTAAAGAAATTTGAAAAGCTTTTGAGTTCTGTAAAAATGTGTAGTATATAAACTGACTAGATATATGTGTGTTGTGTATATAACCATCATTGCTTCAAAATATGACCCTGAGGCTTTGCCACATTGTTGGGGAAAAAAAGAGAATGAATTCTGTTGATTGGACTGTATTTGTGGCACAAAATGATCCTGAATATTTTAGGAAGATTTTCAGCAATAAGAACTGAAACAGAAGCTTTCTTTTTTTTAACCTAACAGTTTGCTAATTACAAAGTTCCTCGAAGGCAAAGTCCATGTCTTATCTGTCATTTTTGTGCCTGTCAGCATCCAGCATGAAAGTTTAGGATAACTGTTAATCATTCAGGTTTTTTCCCAACTGAAATTGAGGCTTTAGATCCAGAAAACTAGTTCTAGCTGTGTTATCTCTCTGAATTTCAGTTTCCTGGTTTCTTGTAAAAGAGAGGAATATGTAATTTGGGTAAAAACACCAGCCAGATGCTTGATGCCAGCCAGGCACCAGGCAGAACTTGGTTCTCTGTCTCATTTCCTGAGTGTTGTGGCTGGAGGTTTTCCTGACTGGCTAGAGGTATTCTCCTCAGTCAGTGAAGAGGGACCCTCCTCTTTGTCTAGGTACCTGTTTTACATGGAGTGTGTAAGATGTAGCTGGAGGCTCGGTCTAGAGAGTTCAGATGCCTGCCATTTATACTTGGGCCTCTGAGCAGGCCTTAACCTCAGAGTGAGAGGATGAATGGGGTATTAGTGAACTTGAGAGCAGGAGGAGCTCATCAGATGCCCACAGGGGCTAGTCAGTGATATGCTTGAGTCAAGCAGATGGGGTTTTTGGACAGTAGGGGTTTGGGGAGGCTGAGGTGGAGCTAGAGGCCATGTATGTATATGACCCTATCTAATATGGCCCCGGGATTTTCAGAAGCTGGAAATCAGAATTTCTGTATGAATCCTTTTCATTTTAAGATGTTGACAGTTAATTTCTTTTTTTTTTTTAATTGTAAAACAAATGTACCACATGGATGTAGAACTCAGTAGTGGGCCCTTTGTGGCCCATGGGCCAGCAGGTAGCAATCCCTGCTTTCAAACAGGAGGGACAGTGATACAGCTAATACAGAAGGAAAGGACTTGCCCTCCTGACCAGCTGTGGAGACACTATAGTAGAATTGCCTTCCTGCTCTGTCTGAGTGCCACTTGCTTTGTCACATGCTACCTGCTATTTTGTCCGTCAGCTTTGCACCAGCCCTTGCTGAAGATGATGGCATACTTCTCGGTGCATTTATTCTATGGCAGAAGACGCCAGTGATGAGGGATTGCCAGGATACCTCAAGGGAGAACTGTTTTTCCTTGTAAGTGTCCAGGGGTGAAAGAGTGGCAGGTTAACCCAGTTTCCTGAGCCTCTTAACTGCTGCTCACACAGCATGGGGCACCTCCCCATAGTCTTCATGCCTCCACCAACCTTTCAATCACAGCAGCCACCCTTACCTCGGCCATTCAACTCAATTGTGTGTCATTCAAAGGACACTCAACTGTGTACTCTCTCTCCCCAGCCAGACAGCCAAGCCCTTCTGCACAGATGCAGAAGACCCGTGGGGAGAGCGTGCTGGCTCCTCATTCCACATCACTGGAATATTCTGGGTTCTTGCCCCAGCCCTGCAGCTGAGTCGCTGGGTGATTTAGGGTACATCATCGCCCCACACGCCTGCCCCCTTGGCCCTCAGGTGTCTCCTCTTCACCTCTCATTTCATGGCCAGTCAATGGTCTGAATCAGTAGCTGGGGAGTGGTTGATTCCATCCCAGTTACACTTGCCCACTTCTTCTAAAGGGGATGTTGTTTACCTGTTCCTTTCAGAGTCTGAGCAGATTGGAGCACTTCCCTCCTCCAGCTGGGCCGCTCTCCACTTTCTGAGCCAAGGATTGCTCAGCTCTGGATCAGCGACCAGCCTAGCAGGGTCAAGGAACCCGGGAGAAGGAGGGGGCCACCTCCAGTTTAACACCTTTCTCCTCAGCTCACGGTGGTGTCATCTCTCTTGGCTGCCTGTGCTGGGGGCTGAGTCAGCCTCAGCTGCCCACTGACTCCTCTGGGCTCTTTAGCAAGGCCTCAGGGTCATGGGCCAGAGAAGGTCAGGACTGAGTTGGGGAACAGGAGTCAGGTACCCCTGGATTAGCAAAGCTCTTTGAAGGAAGAAGATGCTGCTGTGATGGAAAACCATGACCCTCCCTCCTTGTGGGGCTCCCTTGATTTCGTCTGTTTGGAACTTGGCCAGGAGGGTCTCAGGCTTGCCCTGCCAGCCGGTCCAGAGCCCTTCTCCAGTCAGGATTGGGTCGCTGATGATCTGACCCTGGTCTGGCTGGCGCCAGGGAGCTGTGGTTGGGGCCTCTCTCTAGGCTAGAGAGCAAGGGCCAGTTTCTCCCAGGGCATCTCAGGACATCATGTGCTTGCGGACTGGCCAGCGGCCAAGGTTTAAAGATGCTGGTTTTAAGGTTTGAAGAAGATTCTGTTTTCTAGTAAGGCATTTACAGTCTTCCTGGGGTTTGGGGGTGGGGAGTGGGGACAGAGCCTCGGTGCTTTAGCAGAAGGCTGCTGTGGAAGCCTTTCCCTGGTGGTGGTTACTCCAGCACAGAACAAGGAAAAGGAGACCTATCAGACTTTGGGAACCAAGACAGAGGGAGGGGTAGTGGTGGGTTGAGTTTGTGGATTACAGACACCTCCCCCAAAGACAAACCTTTGAGGTACACACAGCAATGGCTGGATCAAAGCCAACATGATCTGCTACTCTACTTTCAAAGTGTAAACTCAATCCCACTACTTCTTGCCATCTCCACTGCCATCCCCAGGGTGTAAACCACCATCGTTTTGCTCTCAGGGACCAGCACAACCTCCTCCGCCAATCCCAACTCTCATATCTCTGCAGACCAGTTTCCACTTGGATGATTTTTTAAAAATATGAACCAGACATTTCCATTTAAATGTATAAACCCTCCTACGACTTCCTCTCATACCTGGACTACAAACTGGAACTCCTTCCTGCTACTTAGAAACACTCCGTGGGAACTGGTCCTGCCTGTAGTCCATTCATCAGGGACCATTCTTCCACTCATCGGCATTGCTCTAGACGGAGCGGCCTCTCCGACAATGAGAGCCTTTTCCATGCGGCTTCCACCCCATGGGCCACCTCTCCCGAATTCATGCCTCCCCCAATCTTTCATTCACAGTGGCCACCCCCACCTCGGCCATTCCCCTCACATCATCAGCACCCAGTATAATTGACTCCAAAGCACTTATGAGTCTCTGAAATGTTCATTTGTCAGCCCTCACTAGATATTTAAGTTTCATGAGGCCAAGGAGCCTGAGGGTCCAAGGAGAGTGAGTGAGTGGCACATAGTAGGTGTTCAACAAAATACTTGTTGAAAGAAACGAGTGAAGAAATGAATGAGCTGCTCAGGGAACTTTGGAGAAAAAACTGTTTTATGCGCATCACTGCCAGGGCTGCAGGCTGGGAAAGAAGGCAGAGTGGGCGGGGAGGAAGAAGGAATGGTGGGAGAGGGTGGGGGAGCTCCTCTAATTCTGTGGGGTGGGGTCACATAGGGTGGAGTCATGAGGTGCTACCCTCAGCCTGGGCTTCCTTCCAGGCCTGGCGCACCTCGATCTTCACCTTGAAAGGTTTGATCTGCAAGACGAGACTGGCATTGCCCTCCAGACAGGGTAGCTTCCCATCATCCGGGATCTCCAGGTTGAACCTCTGCAGCAGCCGGGACATGAAGAGGAAGAGCTCCTGGCGGGCTAGCATCTCACCTACGCAGGAGCGGGGTCCTGCTCCAAAGGGCAAGTAGCTTAACGATGGCGAGATGAGTTGCGTCCCCGTGGGGTCCAAGAAGCGCTCTGCGGACACGGGGAGGCATCAGCCGGGAGCCAGGGCCCGTGTCAGTAGAGTAGGGGGAGCACACGGCCCTGCCTGGGGAGCCCCAGTCTGAGAAGGTGGACAGCCTTCTTTTGGGGGGCAATCTTAGGAGAGATAAATGTCCTGCTCTCAGGTAGCCCTTAATCACACAAAGATGGAATATTCAGGAAGGATGAAAAAGTGTATTAAACAGGTGAAAATGGCACCATCCAAGAGGAGAGGGGGCTGACTTCACAGGAGACATATGCCTATAGGCCTTCTTAGGAGAGGAGGCTTGCAGTTGGTTGAAGGAGAATGGGAAACCCAGCTGTGAAGACTCTGGGTAAGTGTGGGGTAGGCTAGGGGTGTCAACAGGTCCATGTAGTGGGAGTCAGGAGTCTTCTAGTAGGAAGCCTGGCAGAAGGGAAGCAATGCTGGACAGGTGGGCACAGAGTGGGTGGCATGGCCTGGGAGGGCAGGACAGAACAGGGACTCACCGGGCATGAACAGGTTGGGCTGGTGCCACTCCTTCTCGTTGTGATGCAGTGCCCACAGGTTGACCACAACGTCTGTGCCCTTGTCAATGGTAAGGTCGCCAATGCTGCCCCAGAGAGGGAGAGGAAAAGAGGGTCTGGAGTATTGTCCTTCCCCACCTGCTCTGCCCCAAGGCTCCGCGGTCCCTACCCTGGAGAAAAGAGTCCTTTCCTCCCTCGTGCCCACTCCCGCATCTTCTCCTCAGCGTCTGCCAGAATGAATATGAATCCCGCACTCTATTCCTGACTAGCACTTAGGATCAACACTATGGGTCTGTTAGGGCCTGGGGGTGTGCATACTGAGCTGGTGTGTGTGAGCGTGAGTGTGTGTGTGTGTGCGGCTTTTGGATTGGGTCGGAGCACGAGTCTCCCAGGCAGCAGGCAGCTTCTGAGGGAGGTCAGGTCGATGGGTCAGTGGGTGTCAGTGGGTATAGACACACTCGTCAGCAGGGTCGTGGGTAGGATGATCGGTTGTCAGTGGTTGACTGTAGGTTCATCAGCCAGCTGGAGGGGTGAGATGCTGGAGGGGGGATCAGGTGGGTGGGTGTCCTGGGAGGGAAGGCACACCTGGAATCAATGATAGCTTTGTGGGGGATGAGCATAGGGGCCACAGGCCGGATTCGGAGCACCTCTCGGATGGTCGCCTCCAGCAGGACAAGGCGGTTCCGGTCACTGATGGTTGGGGTGCGACTGAAACCTATATTCTGGTCAATGTCATCCTGGATCCTCTTCTTCAACTGAGGGCCAGAACAGGGTGGATGTTACCAGGGTATATCAGCCCAGGAGAAGCAAGGGCTTCGAAGAATCCTACTGTCACATCCAAAAGGGCCCAGACCCTTCCCAGCGGTGGCTCTACAACCCCGGCTTTGCTTGCAGAAGACGGGGAAGCTCCACCCAAGGGCCAGAGCCAACCACTGCTTGGGCAAAGGGTGCAACGCCCAGTCATCCTGCAAAGAAATCCCGAGGGTATTGCCTCTCCCTTTCTCTGGAGCAGAGGTGAGTGTGTCTGGGGTCGAGAGTCTTGGGAAGGCTGGGGTAGAGAGAAGCTCACCGAAGGATGGTGTAGCAGGTAGGCCACGATCCACTTTATCACAGAGGTGCTCGTCTCCACACCAGCCCCGAAGATGTCCCCTATGGTAGCGAGCATGTGTCTATTTGAAAGCAGCTTTGGATCCTGGTCTGGGCCAGCATTGTTATTGTCTGCATTCACCTTGGCTTGGATCAGTATGTGCAGCAAGTTAGTGATGGAGTCGCTGCTGAAGTTCTCCTGGTTGGGTGAGATTGGGAGATTATGATGAGGAAGGAGCCCCATCTGCAAGCCCTGCCATACTCTCACCCAGACTGTAGACACAAAGGCTTCTCCCACTTGGAAATGAGGGAGTGGAGTGAGGCTAGTCAGGACCCATGAACTTGAGGAAGTGGAGAAAACACTGGGCCCTCTTTAAATTTGTGGGGTGGATGGGTCCCTTCCAGGATCCTCTTCAGTTCCTCACTTCTCTACTCCTATTTACTAGTTAAGTCAGTTTTTATTGAGCACCTACTACATGCCAGGCTCTCTGCTAGGTGCTGGAGATCCTACACTCTCCAAAATGGACCCAACCCTGCTCTCCTGCCACTTTCCACCTACCTCGTCCTGTCTTCTGTCCTATCACCTACCTGACATTTTTCAAGGATTTCATTCAGCAATTCATTTCGTGTTTGAACACAACCCTTCATCTTTTCCATGGCTTTGCTGGGGAAAATCTGCAAAGTGGAAATGTTAGATTCTACCTGTCCATCCCTGGCAAGTTCCCACTCTCACCCCAACCTTCAGCCAGAATGGAAGGCAGGATAGGGACCCAGAATGGGACCATCAGTGACAACCAGGACAGTTCCAAACAAGGGAGAAAGGAGTCACCTCCACTTCCCCTTTCCCCTTCAGTCAAACATCTAGCTCTGACTGAGACTTTACTCAGTAGTAACACAGCCTTGAGTCTCAAGCCGTGATTAAGTTCCTTAACTTTTTGAAGCCTGTATTTCATCTGCATGGGGATAATAAAACCCACTTCCAAAGGGTATGCATGATGAATGCCTGTGGAGCTTTGGTACTGGCACATGGCATTTCCCAGTTGCTCAGCAGGTAAAGACTTTGCCTGCAATGCAGGAGACGTGTGTTCATTCCATGGGTTGTGAAGATGCCCTGTGGAAGGAAATGGCAACCCACTCCAGTATACTTGCCTGGGAGATCCCTTGGACAGATGAGTCACGCGGGTAACAGTTCGTGGGGTCGCAAGAGTCATACACGACTGACTGACTAAACACCACCACCATCAAAAACATTATCATGTGTATTAAAATGCATATTTAAAAGCTAAACCTATTTCTGTAGAGAAGCAGCAAGGGTTTGAAGGGTCAGAGGAGGTAGAGGTCACTGTGATTGAGGCAGTCAGAAAAAAATGCAGGTCTGGAGTGATCTGTAAGAGGAAAGAACTGGGGATGCTGTCAGGGTCTGCTGAGGTCTGCCCATAGGGCCTGGCCCCATCCTCACCTTCAGCACAGGGAATATGTCCAAGAGAAGTTCCTTGCTCAGAACCTCCAGGATGCCATCATTGACATTTTGTATAGCCTTCAGGGCAGGATCCTCATTCTTGAAGGAGACGTTGAAGCAGATAAAGCTGATTATGTTGGTCACCGCCAGAGAGAGAGGCTCGGACAGATCTATGGATGCTCCGTGCTGGGTGGCCAGGAAATCACACAGTACATTGGCTTCCTGATTAACTGAGGGGAGAGAAGGGTGTAAGGGTGGGCATTGAGCCATCCCTTCACCCCTGTCTCCACCAGTTCCATCTTAATCTAAGACAGAGAGCAGATGGCCAGTAGATGGCAGCGGTAGCCAAGAAAATGTGGAATGGAGGTACCCAGCAGCGGGGAGAACCCTCTTCCTCCCCAACCCTCTTCAAGCTCCTGCAGCCCAGGGCCAGCCAGGCACTCACTGATCTTCTCTAACTTCAGGTTGCCATCCTTGAACAGGGCAAAGGCATTCAGTGCCAGCTTCCGATGCAGCTGCCAGTGGGCACCATGGTCGGCAAAGGCAATGCCCTTTTGGTTGTCTGACAGGATGTCTAGAGTGGCCTTTGGAAAGCAGGAAAGGACATAGGACTCAGACCCCATCCACCCACCCTCACCGAGAGGAATGAGGCTGGTACCTGTCGTGCAGCCTCCTTGTAGACTTCCCTGCTTCTCCCCACCCTGACTGCAAGGCCTTGGTAGGACAGAACCTACGGCCTAACACTCCCAGTTCCAACGGAGAGACAGAGTAAGGAGAAAGAACCCTGAATTAGATTTTCAGATCAATGACAGGGTGAGGCAGCTGTGATGGGATGGACTCTCCAAACTTGTAGGAGCAGAGATTGAGGACACACCAGGCCCCTGGCCTTCCCTGGGTCCTCTGGGCATGGGGGCTGCTAAAGACACAGCAGCTGAGCCCCCTTTAGTTTCCCCTTCCATTGCCAGCTGTGTGGTAACCACAGGGCCACATCAGAAGAGTGCACATGTCTTGTCCACCCAGCCTGGACTTGGGCCAAGCTGCTTCTGCCCAGAGGACCCCTAAAACTACAGAGTATCCCCCAAGACCTCCCCTCTCCTTTCCCCAGATCTGCATGCCCCATCTGACTAGCCGCCTCCTTCCTCTTTGCCCTGGAGAGAAGCCCAGCAGAGGTGGGAGAGGGTAGTTGGCCCAAAGACCAGGCCGACTGGCCCAAGAGAAGGAGAGTCAACCCTTGGTCTGATCAAAGATGAGCAGCCAGGGGGCCTTGCCCAGGATTCAGGGGAGTACTCAGCAGCCAGGTGCTGTGTCGGAGCCTGGCAGTGTTCCTGGATGACTAGCTCCCACTCCCTTCTGCCCCCAGGAGCAAACAGAAAGCTTGAGAGCTTGAATCTTCAGCACCCTCCCTGAAAGTGCTTGCAGAGGTCAGCTCCCCTGGGCTGGAGCAGCTCGAGGAAGCTCCAGGGAAGTAGTGATCCCAGCCCTCCAAGAATCAGGGTACTTTTCCCTCACAACTTCTTGCAGAGGACAGTAATCACTCCCGGTTTTCCATGTGAACAGCGTTCATCAAGGCTATTTATTGAGAACATCCAGCACTGGGCTAAATGCTTTACATATACCCTTTCAATGAATCGTGGTAGTCTAGGCTCAGAGAGCTAGACTCCTGAGCTTCCCAAGTGGTAAAGAACTTTCCCGCAATGGGTGAGACCTAGGTTTGATTCCTGGGTCAGGAGGTTCCCCCGGGTTGGAAATGGCAACCCACTCTAGTATGCTTGCCTGGAGAATAATGTGGAGAGAGGAGTGTGGTGGGCTAGTCCATGGATCGCAAAGAGTCGGTCAAGACTAAGCAGCTCACACTTACTTTTTCAGCTCGGAGAGATGATGTTGTAAGGGCTTCCTGACCCTCTCAAACCACCACTCCCACCCTGTCCCACCTCCAGAGAAACCCAGAAACTAAAATCTTCCTTTAATTCTTCCTGCTTAGTTTAGAGGCTGGGTGAGGTCTGAGGGGTCGCTCCCCACCCACAGCCCCACCAGTCTGTTTTTGGAAGAATCACAGGTTGCTGGAACTGGAAGGAAGCATTGCAGGCATAGCCTTGGCTGAAGAGCTCAACATGCCCAGGGGCTGGTGAGGGGAGGGATGAGAGGCACTGCTTACCACTTTGGGACGCCCAGAGAATTCCTTGCCCTTCTTGAGAAGCACCTCCCTGGCCAACTGGTGATTTCCAATCATCACAGTAGTCTTGGAACCCAAACGAAAGGAATAGATGGGGCCATATTTTTCCTGCAGCTTGAAGAAGTTCTCGTACTGCTGGCCACGTCTGGGGAGGAACGGCAGGCTGCCCACCAGGGGCAGAGATGGAAGGCTCCTGGGGTACTTGGCACCAGAGCGCTTGGTCCTGGACCAAAATAAATAGGCGAAGGTGAGCAGAAAGACAGCTAAGAGCAGCCACATTGTGTCCAGGTGGCAGCAGGCAGGACAAACAGCTGTGGAGTGGCTTCAGCCACCTTAGGGTGCAAGAAGACCTTTTTAAGGGCACCCCTGACCTTTTCCTTGACTTTATATTATTGCTCGCCTTGTGGAAATTTATCCTGCAACACAGCCAGGAGTCCTCTCCCAGAATGGGGAGGCGGGGAGGAGGCTTCTTTCAAGAGCTGGCTCCACACCAGGGCAAACCCCTAGGGGAGGGGCTAGGTAAGGGCACAGACAGCTAATCCCTGTCCCTTGCTCACTGTCCATCAATGTCTCCAGAGTGGGCCAGAAGCAAATGATATCTGGGTCAGGAATTACGGCTCGGGACTCTCTGTGCGATGAAATCACAATCAACAGACTGCTATCCAATTTATCAGCTGAGGAAAGTGAGGCCTCCCAGGGTTAGGCTTGAATAAAGTCACACAGATAGTGATGACAAGAATCCAGTCTCTCCATTCCTTGTTTGCTGCTTTTGCCAGGGGGATTGAAATCCTTGGGTTGTCAGCAGGGGCCCTAGAGTCAGATTGATGTAGGCTCAAATTCTAGCTTAAACGCTAACTATATGACTTAAAAAGTTTTAGTATGTTAAGTATACATAGCATAAAGTTTACTATTTTGAATGTACAGTTCAGTAGCATTGAGTATACTTCATAGTGTTGTACAGCCATCTCCACTGTCTACTTCCAGAACTGTTTTCATAACCCCAAACAGAAAGTATACCCAGGAAGCAATAACTCCCGCTCCCCCCACCCCCCAGTCCCTGGTTACCTTTAATCTGTCTCTGTGAATATGCCTATTTCACATAATTGGAATCATATAACATTTGGTCTTTTGGGACTGGCTTGTTTCACTAGGAATAATGTTTTCAAGGTTCATCTACTTTGTAGCATACATCAGAACTTCGTTCGTTTTCTAAATATTCATTTATTTGGTTGTGCTGGGAGTTAGTTGCAGTACTCAAGATCTTCAATCTTCATTGCAGCACGTGGGTTCTAGTTCCCTGGCCAGGGATTGAACCTGAGTCCCCTGCATTAGAAGTGTAGAATCTTAGCCACCGGACTACAAGGGAAGTCCCCTTCATTCCTTTTTATGATTGAACACTATTCTGTTAAGTGGGTGTACCACCTTTTGTTCGTTCTTTCATCAGTTGATGGACACTTCGATTGTTTGCACTTTTGGCTACTGTGAATAATGGTGCTATGAACATGGGTGTACATGTCCATAGCATGTACATAGTATCTATTCGGGTCCCTGTTTTCAATTTTGGAGGGGTAAATACCTAGAAGTGGAATCGCTGGTCATATAGTAGTTTTATGGCTACTTACCTGTTTTAAATTTCAGTTTCCTCCTCTATAATGGGAATAACAGTGGAATATACTTCTTTTTTTAAAGTTTAATGTTTATCTATTTATTTTTAATCAGTTTATTTACTATTGGCTGGATCCTCATTGCTGTGCAGAGTTTCCTCTACTTGTGGGTAGCAGGGGCAACTCTAGTTGCAGCGGGGAGGCTTCTCATTGCAGTGGTTTCTCTTGTGGAAAACAGGGGATGTAGGCTTCAGTAGTTGCTGCACATGGGTGTAGTTGCGGCTCCCAGGCTCTAGAGCACAGGCCCAGGAGTTGTGGTGCATGGGCTTAGTTGCTCCATGGCATGTGGGATCTTCCTGGATCAGGGATCAAAATATCATGTCTCCTGCATTGGCAGGCAGATTCTTTACCATTGAGTCACCAGGGAAGCCCTGGAATATGCTTCTTAAGGCTGTCGTGACTCACTAAGATAATGCATGTAAAAGTGCTGCCTGACATGAAGTGCATGCTCATTCAGTATTTACCAGAATCACTGTAGTGTCAAAATGGCCTTCCTTGTTTTTCTGAGTTCTATTAGTTCTTCCTAACAAACAATATCCTCATCTTCTGCTGCACACCTTCAGTGGCTCAATCAGTATTTATCAATGATTTGATAACACCAGGTAAAGGCACAGTCACAAGAGAGTGTCAGTCATCACCAGGGTGACTCCTGGTGTCATTCATCATAGAGGAGGTGGATCCTCAGGCAAGTACCCGTGACCCGCTGAGTGAGACTCACAAAGGCGGGAGGTGGAATTTCTGCCCCTCTCTGGGGGTGATCTGCCAGTGTCTGTACTTTGAAGAGTATGGACTTGTATAAGGGCTGCTGGAATTAAGCAGGAAGGCAGCAGGGCAGGGAGCTCAGGATAAAGATGAATCCACAAGGCCTTGTAAAGCAGACTGTCTCGTTGCCCACTACTTCAACAGTTTAAATGTTGTTCAGACTTTTAAGGCCATTTGGAGTCAGAGGTATGAGCTGGAGTAGTCTTCATGAAAGCAAGGGGATTTGAGCTAAGCCTTGAAGGGGAGATTAGGGTGACTTAATAGGCAGGGGCAGGGGGAGAGGGGAGGAGAGGCACTGTTGGAAGGGAGAGCAGCAGAGTCAAAACATGTGGAAGCTAGAAGAGGCACAGTGTGTGGGATGGTCTTCATTGTAGACGACGTGGGTGTGCCAGGGGCAGTCCCTGAGAAATAAGATCTGACAGGTACATTGAATCAGGCTCTGGAGGCCTGAATTGGAAAGCTAGGGAGGGTGGGGAGCTATTGAAAGTTCCATAGCAGGAAAGTAACAGTGAAGAGCGAATCTGGCCTCAGTGCTAGGCAGACTGGATGAAATCTTGTATAACATTTGATAGCTGGGTGGGAAGTGGTGAGGCCTAAGATTCAAGCAGGGCCCTAAGTGGGGTAGAGGAAAATGAAAGGACTTTCTGTCCCTCAAGCTAATGCCAAGGTGATTCTCTGATATTTCACATCCAAACACAAACAAGAAACAGGAATTTTAAAAAACTGTTGCTTCACATCCTTATCACTATATTATAAAATTATACATGATAATTACAAAAAATCTGGAGAATGCAGATAGCTAAAAAATAAAAATTTCAAATATATTTTTTAACTTAATGATGCTATATATATTTTTTGGCATGGATAGTTTTCTATGTTATTAAAAAGTTTTCTACAGCATTATTTTTAATGGCTGCATATTATTTCATTGTCATATGTATTTAATATGTACAACATAGCTTAACTGACCCTGTATTGTATTATCGGACATTTTAGGTTGTTTCTATTTTTGTCTTTGTTGTTGATATAAACAACACTAAGGAATAACCTTGTGGTGAAAACTTTGGATATGACTGTTATATCCTCTTAGGATAGAATCCAAAAAAGTGGAATGGTTGGATATGGATATGGATACATATGGATATGGATACATATTTTTAAAGACTCTGACAAATACTGAATTATTATTAGATGCATTATATTAGTAGAATTCTTAGTATCCTGCCATTCCTAGAATACTAAGTTGATTTAGTCGTGTCCAACTCTGTGCAACCCTATGGATTATAGCCTGCCAACCTCCTCTGTCCGTGGGATTCTCTAGGCAAGAATATTGGAGTGGGTTGCCATGCCCTCCTCCAGGGAATCTTCCCGATCCAGAGATCGAGCCCATGTCTCTTTTATCACCTGCACTGACAGACAAGTCCTTTGCCACTAGCACCACCTGGGAAGCCCTAGAATAATACTAACTTATCCAATAGACTTGTCTTTTAATACAGAATTGGATTCTGTTTGTAATTTACTTAGGATTTTCTTTCTGTTGCATCTCTGGTCATATGAAAAAATAGGTTGTAGTTTTCTTATTTATGGATTTTCAAGTTTTAGTGTTGTGATTTTTCTATTTATGTAAAGTTATTGGAGAAACTTTCAATCTTTTTCTATGTCCTAAAGCAGACTAAATAGCATGGGAATTATCTATTTTTTGAAACTTTAAAGAAAGGTGACCGTGAGAAGTGTCAGGCCCTGCCACTTTTGGGTAGAGATAATTCTTTTCCAGTTTCTTCAGTAATTATTGATCTCCTCAACTCTTTGAGACTTCCCGAGTCCATCTGGCAATTAATATTTCTTAATTTTTTTTTTCTATTTTTTTCTTGACTTGTCAGAATTTTTATTAATCTTTTCAATGAATCTCTCCTTGGGTTTATTCATCAAGTATTTAATTGCTGTGGTCTTATTTCATTCTCAGTGAAGATAAATGATCAATGCAAAACATGTATAACTTTATACTAGGATTCAGACTGAAAGCTTGTATGAATTCTGCTTCCCCTGCATCCCTGTTTTACTTGTTCCTTGTCAAAAAACATAAGACCAATTATCTACTAGCACTTATGACCTGGGAACTCTATTCTTAGGTGTATAGCCAACAGAATGTGTACATATGTTCATGAAAAGGCATGTCCAAGAGTGGTCATAGCAGCACTGTTTATAATACTCCTCAACTAGGAAAAACCCAAATATTCATGGATTGTAGAATGGATGGCCTGTCATCCATCATAAAGTGGGGGTATGATATAGACATGAGAATGAATGAAGTGCAGTTCCATATACCAATATGTATGAACTGCCCAAACATAATACTGAGTAAAGAAACCAGGCTTATAAGAATGCATCCAGTGTAATTCTACTTATATAAAATTCAAAAGCAGATCAAACTAGTCTATGGTTATAGGAGTTGGGATAGTGGTTATCCTTGCAGGATGGTTCATGGCTGAAAGGTGGGGATTCTGAGGGACAGGTGATGTTCTGCTTTTTGATCTGGTTTCTCGTAACACAGGGAACTTCACTTCAAGTGGGACACCAATTATTCATATGTACGTTATACTTCAATGAAAAGTTTACTTTCAACACAACACTGTAAATCAACTATACTCCAATATAAAATAAAAAATTTTAAAGTAATAAAATATACATGAAGAAAAAAATTTACTTTCAAAAGTTGGGATGTCTATAGAGTTTGTGATCTCCTGAGATTGCATGCAACATTTGCATGTACCTATAAATATATTTTTGTCTGGAGAGAGGATTCATAGTTTGCATTAACTTCTTACAACAGTGACTTCATCATTGACTCAGGAATTCCTGTATCCTCACTTAGTCCTACCTTAATCTTGCTTTGTCAGTCTCCTCCTTCATGTATCCTCCTATCTCTTCTCTCCCTCTCTCTGAAAATTTTCCCCTGACTGCTCTGGTATTCTCTCTTTCTAGAACAAGCATACTTCCTTACTTTCCTTATTTAGTGATTCAATATTTACATGTATTTCAAAATGATGACCATGATATCTAATTGCAATCTATCACCATACAAAGATAATACATATTTATTACCTAAATTCCTCACACTGTACATTTCATACCTGTGACATATATTTTGCAGCTGGAAGTTTGTACTTCTTAATCTTCCTCATCTATTTCTTTCCTCTTCCTACCCTCTTTCCTTCTGGCAACCACCTGCTTCTTCTCTGTATCTATAATCCTGTTTCTCTTTTGTTATGATTGTTCATTTGTTTTGTGTTTTATGTTCCACAGATAAGTGATAATAGTACCAAATTTGTCTTTCTCTGCCTGATTATTTCACTTGGCATAATACCCACTAGGTCCATCCATTATCCATTTCATTGCAAATGGCAAGATTTCATTCATTTTTTAAATGGCTGAGTAGTATTCCTTGTGTGTGTGTGTGTGTATATATATATACATATATATATATATAGCTATATCTCTCTCTATATATATATCACAACTTCTTTATCCATTCATCTATTGTTGGACACTTAGGTTGCTTCCATATCTTGGCTATTATAAATAATGCTGCAATGAACATAGGGCATGTATCTTTTCTAATTAGTCCTTTTTTCTTCAGATAAATTCCCAGTAGTGAAATTGCTGGATCTAATGGTAGTTCTAGTTTTAATTTTTTGAGTAACCTCCATATTGTTTTCCATAATGGCTGCACCAATTTGTGTTGCCACCAAGAGTGCACAAGGGTTTCCTTTTCTCCACTAATATTTGTTATTTGTTGTCTTTTTGATGACAGTCATTCTAATGGGTGTGAGTTGATACCCCTGCTGTCATTTTGAATGAAGACACCTTTTGTACATGTTGTTGTTTGTTGTTCAGTCACTAAATTGTGTCCAACTCTTTGAGACCCTATGGACTGCAGCACCTACCAGGCTTCCCTGCCTTTCACTATCTCCCGGTGTCCAGGTAAAGCAATGGAATTGATACTCTCTTCACTGCCCACAGACTCCAGATCACCACACCTCCACCATTGAGAGCAATTTTTTGCTCCTTTGCAGTTCCCAGTCTAGATTTTGGGCATGAGGCTTACATGATTCCTTTCTTCTTGCCATAATCATACTGGACTTTATGGTCCTTGGAGGATAATCGTTCAACTTCCCATCCTTACAGTTTCTTCACTTTAAACTCAAGGATTGTCATCCTTCCTTTCATTTCAATTATTCTGAATTTCAAGTCCTATTCTCCACCCCTTTCCTTTCATGCTCAGCAAATAATCTTTCCTTTTACTTAAAGAATTGGAGAACTTTCAGTTCTCTCTCTCTTAATTTCCACTTTATCATTTCCTTTTTTCCACCTTAAAGAATTGCTACTTCTGTTTCTAATCAATCTCTCTAACACTTTGGCAAAATAATAATAATTTTGTTGAGCATGTGCTGTGTATAATATGTGCTATCTCATTTAATCCTTATTAAATAGTGCTATTAAATGGACTATAAAGAAAGCTGAGCACAGAAGTATTGATGCTTTTGAACTGTGGTGTTGAAGAAGACTCTTGAGAGTCCCTTGGACTGCGAGGAGATCCAACCAGTCCATCCTAAAGGAGATCAGTCCTGGGTGTTCATTGGAAGGACTGATGTTGAAGCTGAAACTCCAATACTTTGGCCACCTGATTTGAAGAGCTGACTCATTGGAAAAGACCCTGATGCTGGGAAAGATTGAGGGCAGGAGGAGAAGGGGATGACAGAGGATAAGATGGTTGGATGGCATCACCGACTCAATGGATGTGGGTTTGGGTGGGCTCCGGGAATTGGTGATGGACAGGAAGGCCTGGTATGCTGCAGTTCATGGCATCGCAAAGAGTCGGACATGACTGAGCAACTGAACTGAACTGAACTGAAATGGTGCTATTATTTTCAACATCTCCAACTGACTCTTTGGAAAAGACTCTGATGCTGGGAAAGATTGAAGGCAGGAGGAGAAGGGGACAACAGAGGATGAGATGGATGGATGGCATTACCAACTCAAAGTACATGAGTTTGAGCAAGTTCTGGGAGTTGGTGATGGACAGGGAAGACTGGCATGCTGTAGTCCATGGGGTTGCAAAGAGTCAGACACAACTGATCAACTGAACTGAACTAAAATGGTGCTGTTATTATCAGCATCTCCATTTTATAGTTGAGACAGACATAAGGACTTGCTTGAGGGCAAATAACTAGTCAGCAGCTGGAATTTAAGCAGTATAGAACTGTTAGTCTTTAACTGCAGTGCTATTTTGCTTCTTATGATATTTTTGTTTGTTTTACAGTTGCTCAGTCTTGTCCGACTCTTTGCAACCCCATGGACTACAGCATGCCAGGTTTCCCTGTCCTTTACTGTCTTCCAGAGTTTTCATCCTGTCTTCCCCTTCTTCAACTGCCTTCAGTCTTTCCTAGGACCAGGGTCTTTTCCAATGAGTTGGCTCTTCCCATCAGGTGCCCAAAATATTGGAGCTTCTGCTTCAGCATCAGTCCTTCCAATGAATATTCAGGATTGATTTCCTTTAAGATTGACTGGTTTAATCTCCGTGCAGTCCAAGGGACTCTCAAGAGTCTTCTCCAGCACCACAATTTGAAAGCATCAATTTTTCGGCACTCAGCCTTCTTTATGATCTAACTTTCCCATCTGTACATGACTACTGGAAAAACCATACCTTTGACTATACGGACCTTTGTAGGTAAAGTGATGTCTTTGCTTTTTAATATGCTATCTTGATTTGTCATAGTTTTTCTTCCAAGAAGCAAGTGTCTTTTAATTTCATGACTGCAATCACCATCCACAGTGATTTTGGAGCCCAAGAAAATAGTCTGTACTGTTTCCATTTTTCCCCCATCTATTTGCCATGAAGGGATGGCACCAGATGTCATGATCTTCATTTTTTGAAGGTTGAGTTTTAAGCCAGCTTTTTCCTCTTTCACCTTCATCAAGAGACTCTTTAGTTCCTCTTCACTTTCTGCCATTTGGGTGGTGTCATTTGCATATCTGAGGTTGTTGATATTATATTTCTCCGAGCAATCTTGATTCCAGTTTGTGCTCTAGGCGGGCATTTTGCATAATACACTCTGCATATAAGTTAAATAAGCAGGGTGACAATATACAGCCTTGATGTACTCCTTTCCCAATTTTGAACCAGTCCATTCTATGTTCTATGTCCAGTTCTAACTGTTGCTTCCTGACCTGCATACAAGTTTGTCAGGAGGCAAGTAGGGTGGTCTGGTATTCCCATCTCATCCAGAATTCTCCACAGTATGTTGTGATCCACAAACTATGGTTTTTCCAGGAGTCATGTATGGATGTGAGAATTGGACCATAAAGAAGGCTGAGTGCCGGAAAATTGATGCTTTTGAACGGTGGTGCTGGAGAAGACTCTTGAGAGTCCCTTGGACTGCAAGGAGATCAAGCCAGTCAATCCTAAAGGAAGTCAACCCTGAATATTCATTGGAAGGACTGATGCTGAAGCTGAAGCTCCAGTACTTTGGCCACCTGATGTGAAGAGCTGACTCATTATGAAAGACCCTGATGCTGGAAAAGACTGAAGGCAGGAGGAGAAGGGGAAGACAGAGGATGAGATGGTTGGATGGCATCACTGACTCAATGGACATGAGTTTGAGCAAGCTCTAGGAGATGGTGAAGAACCGGGAAGACTGGTGTGCTGCAGTCCATGGAGTTGCAAAAAGATATGACTGAGTGACAAAATAACGACAACACAGTCAAAGGCTTTAGTGTAGTCAATGAATCAGAAGTAGACATTTTTCTGGAATGCCCTTGCTTTTTCTATGATGCAATAGATGTTGGCATTTTGATCTCTGGTTCCTCTGCCTTTTCTAAATCCAGCTTGTACATCTGGAAGTTCTTGATTCACGTACTATTGAAGCCCAGCTTGAAGGATTTTGAGCATTACCTTGCTAGCATGTGAAATGAGCACAATTGTGTGGTAGTTTGAACATTCCCTGGCATTGCTCTTCTTTGGGACTGGGATGAAAACTGACGTTTTCCAGTCCTGTGGCCACTGCTGAGTTTTCCAAATTTGCTGGTGTTTTGAGTGTAGCACTTTTAACAGCATCATCTTTTAGGATTTTAAATAGCTCAGCTGGAATTCCATCACCTCCACTAGCTTTGTTCATAGTAATGCTTCCTAAGGCCCACTTCACTTCACACTCCAGGACTGGAGTCTGAAGACTCCACCTAGAGTCTGGCTCTAGGTGAGTGATCACACCATCATGATATAGATCTAAATTTTTTGTGTGCATACATTTTGAACCAATTATTCCAACTCTAGGAATTTATATTGCAGATGGCTCATGATTCAATGTACAAAATGAACAATGTGCAGCCTCCATCAATAGGAAACTGAAATAAAATGCAGTCAGGAAAAGGAGGAAACACTTTATATACTTATTATGGAAATATCTCCCAAATATGTTGCTAGGTTTAGAAAAACAAAAATAAGAATGATGTGTATTGAATTCCCCCAATTGTGTGAAAAAGAAAAATATATGTACTTTTTTGCTAGTATATAAGGTGTCTCTGAAAGAACACTCAAAAAGCTCATGAATTTGGTGGTCAATGGGAAGAAAAATTAAAAACACACAAAAGCTGGGGGTATGGTGGTGGTGGGGAAAAGAGTTTTCAGTGCCTACCCTTTTATACCTTTTAAAACATTGAGGAGATTTACCTGGTGGTCCAGTGGTTAAGACTCTGACTTCCACTGCAGGGGACATGGTTCCATCCCTGGTTGGGGGAACTAGGATTCTGCATGCTGTGTAGCCAAAAACAACGCTGAACCATGTAAAGGCATTACCATTTCAAAGTTGAGTTAAACATTAAAGAAAGAAGAAAAAGAAGAATAGAAATAGAAACTGTATTAACTGACTGTGTTAATATAGTTTTTGAAAAAATTGATGCCTCTACCGACCACCTTGTTCCCTCAGACCTCCCAGAGATTCTTGTTTCATTCATCATTTTCCTCTTGTATCTTCAACTCACCCTCTTGGTTGGCCTTTTCTCCTCAGGTGACAAATACACCTAAGACTTTTATCACAAACAAAATTTTAATATCCTCCACTGATGCTATGTTCCCCTCTAATTTTCCTTTAATTTCTCTCCTCCAATTTGCAATCAGACTTCTTGGTAGAATAATATGATGAACATTTGTGTTTCTGTCTTATTCTCCATTCATTGTACACTTGTAGTTTGGCCTCTGACCCACTACACTGGTAGATCCATGGGATGTCTTTCAGACCTTCTATCCATCTGTCTATTAATTATTGAGATAAAGTTGATATTATAATAGTTTCAGGTATATAACATGGTTCAAAAACTTTAAAGGCTATATTTCATTTACAATTATGAAATATTAGGTAAATTTCCTGTGCTATACAGTATATCCTTGTAGCTCTTTTAATACATAGTAGTTTGTACTTCTCAATCCCTTACCCCATCTTGCCCCTCCCCTCTTTTCTCTCCCAATGGTAACCACTAGTATGTTCTCTATACCTGTGAATCTGTTTCTTTTTTGTTATGTTCACTAGTTTGTTTTATTTTTTAGATTCCACATATAAGTGATATCATACAGTATTTATCTTTCTGTGACTTATTTCATTATTTCTCTGACTTATTTCACCATAATACCATCCAAGTCAATCCATATTGTTGCAAATGGCAAAATTTCATTCTTATTTGTAGCTGAATCAAATACCATTGTGTGTTTGTGTGTGTATATATACATATACATATACATATGTATATATTTATATCCCACATCTTCTTTATCCTTTCATCCATTGATGGACATGTAAGTTGCTTCCGTATCTTGATTATTTGTAAACAATGCTGCAGTGAACATTGGGGTGTATCTTTTTTTTTTTGACTGCACTCATGCGGCTCATAGCACCTTAGTTCCCTGACCATGGATTGAACCCTGCCCCCCCAGTGAAAGCACCGAGTCCTAACCACTGGAGAACCAGCGACATCCCTGCAGGTATCTTTTTGAATTAGTGTTTTCCCTTTTTTTTGGATATATTCCCAGAAGTAGAATTGCTTGGTTATATGGTAGTTCTACTTTAGTTTTTGAGAGAAACTTCCATATGTACCATTTTTCACAGTGGCTGCACCAATTTACATTCCCACCAACAGGGCACAGGAGTTCACTTTTATCCACAGCCTCACCAACGTTTGTTAATTGCGATCTTTTTGATAACAGCTATGAATGGCATCACATTGTGGCTTTAATTTACAGTTCTCTGATGGTTAACAATGTGAGCATCTTTTCAAGTGCCTTTTGGCCATATGTCTTCTTTGGAAAAAAGGTCTATTCAGGTCTTTTGCCCATTTTTTAATCAAGTTGTTTGTGTTTTTTTTTATGTTCAGTTGTATGAGCTGTTTATATATTTAAGATATTAACACCTTATCTGTCATATTGTTTTGCAAATATTTTCTCACATTCAGTAGGTTGTCTTTCTGTTTTGTTGGTGGTTTCTTTTGCTGTGTAAAAGCTTTTAAGTTTAATTAGGTCTCATTTGTTTATTTTTGCCTTTATTTGCTTTTCCTTAGGAGACAGATCCAAAAAAAGAAAATTGCTACAATTTATGTCAAAGAATGTTCTGCCTATGTTTTCTTCTAGGAGTCATATGGTTTCCAGTATTACATTTAGGTCTCTAATCCATTTTGAGTTTTTTTAATATAGTGTTAGAAAATGTTCTGTGCATGCTAAGTCACTTCAGTGGTGTCTGACTCTTTGCAACCCTATGGATTGTAGCCCAACAGGCTCCTGTGTTCATGAGATTCTCCAGGCAAGAATTTGGGAGTGGGTTGCCATGCCCTGCTCCAGGAGATCTCCCTGCCCCAGGGATGCAACTAGCATCTCCTGTGGCTCCTGTGTTGCAGGTGGTTTCTTTACCGCTAAGATGCTGGGGAAGCCCAACTTCATCTCTTTACATGTAGCTGCTTTCAGACATTCTCTTGTAAAGACTCTCAATTAGCATTATCAGTTATTTTCATCTTCTTTACACCTTCTAATGTGAAATACCACATAGCTCTGGATTCCTGGCAACTCTTTTGTTTCTCTTCTAGTTCCCCTTGTCTTCTCATGGATGTCAGGTTTACCTAGTCAGCTGTCTTCGGCCCTTCTCCTCCTACATTCTGCCTGAATGATCTCACACTTTTCAAGGTTTTATCTATCATCAATACTCAATCTTTCTTTTTTTTAAATGGTCATTTTTCTACCAATGCTCAAAGTTTAGCAAATACTTACTGCTTTTGACCCTCACAACGTTTAGAGATGTCTGTCATTGCCTCCTATACTCAAGTGACTTCACCCACAGTTTGTGCATTTGTGTCTTGTGACCCTGATTGAAATAGGAGGTTATGGCCAAAGGGGAATCTATTATCAGGCTGAGTTAAGCCAATCAAATTCTTTTTAGGAACTTGACCCTGCACTGTCAGGAACAATGCTGATTTAACAACCCTAGTCACTGTGTGGTCTGGCGGTACATTTTCCTTTTCATCCTTGTTAGTCACATAGGCATGTCCAACTCTTTGCTACTCCATGGATAGTATCTGTCCATGGGATTTTCCAGGCAAGAATACTGGAGTGGATTGCCATTTCCTTCTCCAGGGGATCTTCCCAACCCAGAGATCAAACCTGGGTCTCCTACACTGCAGGCAGATTCTTTACCAACTGAACAACCTGCAAAGCTCATTTCATCCTTCATTTCAGTTCAGTCGCTCAGTCGTGTCCGACTCTTTGCGACCCCATGAATTGCAGCATGCCAGGCCTCCCTGTCCATCACCAACTCCCGGAGTTTACTCAAACTCATGTCCATCGAGTCGGTGACGCCATCCAGCCATCTCATCCTCTGTCGTCCCCTTCTCCTCCTGCCCCCAATCCCTCCCAGCATCAGGGTCTTCTCCAGTGAGTCAACTCTTCGCATGAGGTGGCCAAAGTATTGGAGTTTGGGCCTCAGCATCAGTCCTTCCAATGAACACCCAGGACTGATCTCCTTTAGGATGGACTGGTTGGATCTCCTTGTAGTCCAAGGGACTCTAAAGAGTATTCTCCAACACCACAGTCCAAAAGCATCAATTTTTCAGCACTCAGCTTTCTTCACAGTCCAACTCTCACATCCCTACGTGACCACTGGAAAAACCATAGCCTTGACTAGACAGACCTTTGTTGGTAAAGTAATGTCTCTGCTTTTTAATATGCTATCTAGGTTGGTCATAACTTTCCTTCCAAGGAGTAAGCATCTTTTAATGTCATCCTTAGGTATCAGTTATACATTTATCATCTGACTGTTGAAAAATCTTAGTTTATGAAAACATTTACATTTTAATTAACTTGTAAAAAATAAGGCTACCATTTCAAAATCAAAACAAAAATCCCCCCAAACAGTGGTCTTGGGGTATCGGTTCCAAGACACAAAATTCACAGATGCTCAAGTCCCTTACATAAATTGGCATAGTATTTGCATAGAATCTACTCACATCCTCTTGTATCCTTTAAAATATCTCTAGATTACTTATAATACCCAATACAATGTAAATGCTTTGTAAATAGTCACTGGCCTAAAGCAAATTTAAGTTTTGGTTTTTAGAACTTTCTGGAATTTTTTCCCCCAGGAATGTCATCTATATTAGGTTGGTTGAATTTGTGGCTGTGGAATCGGTGGTTGCAGAGGACTGGTTGTACCTTTAGTCAAAACGGCCTTTTTCAGAAATGCTGATTGTGTAAGGTAGATGATAAATTGATCCACTCAATAGTAAGGCAAGAATCACCTGTTTGCCAGTGTAAAAATTCCTTCCGAGAGTAATATATATATGGTGAGGGTGTAATTATGATCCCTGTTTTCTAGATCAGGAAAATGAAGCTTGGAGAGATTAACTAGATCTGTTTAAGATTGATCCCACAGCTGGAAAATGAGAGTGTCAAGGTTCAAACCCAGGGCTGACACCAAAGCCTGTACTCTTAACTGCTGAGCTTATGGCGCGGCAGCAAGAGAATCAGGAACAGGCCGAGGAGCCACACGCCCACTCATGAGAAGGCACACGGTGCACAGCTCAGCCTCCCAGACTTCCCCCAACACAGCCTCGCCTCCCATTCATTAGCACCCAGAGGGAAAGGCAGAAAGGAACTGGAGCTGCCTCTCATAAAGGCTGCCCCCAACTAAGGTGGGCACCAAGCAAAGTCTCGGCAGATATGTTTACACAGAAGAAGAATGCCAAGGGCCACACTTCCTGTCCTCAGAAATCTTGGTCTAGTTTACACCCAAAGATCATGTCCTCAAATTGCCCACAAATACATGGTGTGCTCAGGGACTGTAATACATGTGCACATATACATCAGTGTGTGTAGTAGATGTAATAGTCATGTAAATGCACATGTATATGGAGAGCACTGTAGATTTTTCTCTAAAAATATCCTAGCAGCTCCATTCTACTTAATAATGTAATACTTGACATAGCTGAGCTAAATAGACTCTCAACCTAGCTATGAGAAAAATAAAAAAGGTTTACTAAATAAGAGTATACCTAAGCTTTAAGGGTTACTGGTTAAACTATTAAGGACTCTTTCAAAGTAACCTCAAGCACTTAGAAGTTTTCCATTTACATGCAAAACCAAGACTAAGGTAATTGCAAATTCCTTAAGGATCATGCTAGGTAATATGTGATTTATGTTTCTTATATATACATATGGGCTTCCCTGGTGGCTCAGATGGTAAAGCGCCTGCCTGCAATGCGGGAGACCCGGGTTCCATCCTTGGGTCGGGAAGATCCCCTGGAGAAGAAATGGCAACCCACTCCAGTACTCTTGCCTGGAAAATTCCACGGACAGAGGAGCCTGGTAGGTTACAGCCCATGGGGTCGCAAAGAGTAATATAACATTGTTTGAAAAACACTGTATTTAAGATTTTAAGCTAGTTAGTTTAGTCTAGGCTTCGCTCTACTTCCTCAAATATTGCAAGTTAGTATGGATTTACTACACATGATGAAATTTAAGATATAAAGTAATCAAAATTCTAAGAGTTAAGCAATGATGAAAAGTGGGAAATCAGCATAATGGAGATAATTAGTTGTCACAGCTTAAATTCTAAGATCATATACCACAATTTAAATATGAAATGTGGAAGTAATCCAAAAGAAATAATAAAAACAAATATCTATTTTAATCAGTGTCTTACTTTCTTCCATTAATTATTTCTATCCCATTTTAGCTAGAATTTCACAAGGGAGAAAACGTGATAAAAAGGGACCATTTTTGAAAAATTAGAAATATCCTAGGACCACAGTGAAAAACATAAAAATTTGGTCTATAGGGGTTCAGAACAAGCATCCCCCAAAATGGGCCACTCTTACACAAGACTTATTTTGAACTAAATGCAATAGAGACTCTGTGGTTTCAGGAGAAATTCACTGCTTCTGTCTTAACTACCTAGAAGAATTTGAATTGGAGATTTTTCCTAGAAAAAGTATTTACCAGAGATAAAATTTATCTTAGTGGCCCCAGCTTTATGACAGAACAAATACCTAGTTATTAAATATCTGCTGTTCTTTATTTCCTGAGAATGAACCCTCCTGTCCTTGGAAGACCTAGACCTCATTCCTTAGCTCAGGATGGCATAAGTACCTCCTTTCACCTTTCTGTCTCACGTATGTGGAGTCTCTGACCTCTTATGTGTATGCATTCCCATATATATGAAGTTAAATTTGATTTTCTCCTGGTAATCTGTCCCATTTAATTCTTAGACCAGCCAGAAGAACCTGGAAGGGCAGAGGATAGTTTCTTCCTGACGAGGCTCAGTCTTGAAAAGAGAGAGATCTCTCATTCTCCAACAATAATGCAAATTCTCCATTTGGTTGGAGGACATGATAAAAAAATGAGAAGGTACATTTCAGTGATTTGTAAAGTTCCACATCCTCAACAACCATTCAAAGTACTGTCCATTAAGGAGGGGACTAAGACACCTCCTCATACCTCACAAATCAAAAAGGGGGAGGGGCTCAAGATTACACTAAAGATTGCTTCTCTACATTATAAAACTCAGTATGGGTCGGTGAGAAGTGTTCAAGATTGGGAATTTGGCTTATTTGTGCCTCACCCCCTTTACTGACCTAGTGCCCTGTCCACCTGAAAGCCCAACAGACTTGCAATGTAAGGGGCTGCGATGACTGTTATTATAAATGACACTGTTCCTACCATCACTAATTACCTTCAAAGAACCAGGCTTCCTGGAGTTTAACAAATGAATGAAGAAGACATTAAAAAAAGACAAAAAACAAAACTGAAGTATCTTTAGTGTTTCATCTTCTTAAGTGTAATTAGCCATGACTCATTTCAAATAAGAACTCACATAAAACAAATATTTTTTCTTCCCTGGCATAACAAACCGCAATTAAATTTTTTTTTTTTTTTTTTGCTTAAGTATCCTCAGGAAAAAAATAGAAGAAAAAAGAAGACCACAGCTAAGTTTTTAGGCAAAACAAAGTTATGCGCTGACAGGAGTAGTTTTCTTCAGGATCTGTTCAAGATGACCACAAAGATAATGGAAGTTTCTCCCTTGCTCATCCCAAACATGTTGCCAGGGCTTCAGTGATGGTGGTTTGCTCATCTACATAGAAGTGACTCAGGGGAGAGCACTTGAAAAGTACTCCTGTTTACCTAATAAAACTCAAAGTTCAGAATTAAAATTGGGCCCATCTCATATCATCCCCTTTGAAAGGACTCATTCATAGGTGGCTTCTGGAGCAACTGAGGGGAAGACAGTCACAAGTCATTAAAGCCTCCCTCCCTGGAGAACAATCTCATTGATCAAAGCACCATCATGGTTTCCATGCTGTACTCAAGAATCTTGTCTCTAACTGTAGACAGAATGGTTACTTTCCTTCATGCTGTTTTTGGGTTAAGCTTAAAACTGCCTGAAAGATGCAAAGAATTTTATGATGGAAGATAATTTCAGTCTATTCAAGCAACCTTGTAAGTCAGCAGAGAATGAGCTGAATTCACTGAATGCTCTAAGTTGGTTGCAGAACCTAGATCCTACCTACAATTGTATGTCACATTGCATGTGTGCATATGCACATTCTTCTGGGAAAAGTACCACAATTTTGATAGAATTCTCAGAACATGTAAACAAAATTTTTTAAAGGACTGCAGACATAGAGGCGTCCTTTGTGAGTGAATGAAAGCACTTTCATAGAATGTGTGTCATTAACTTTTGTTTGTGCTTTTGAACATCCATAGGTTTCCATCCAAAAGTATTAATACCACTGACCACAGTGAGAATTTGGGGACCAAATTGTACAACCTTTTCCAGTTTTCCAAATCAAGGAATCTAGTATACACGGTGGGTTCCTAACAACATGCCTCCAGAATGATCTGTAGCCATAGTTCAGGCCTTCACACTGAGGCCTCACAGAGAAGCTCATGTACTCTCATCTCTGAATCCTCTGGTCTTAGTCCCTCTGGAACCTCAGTGTCCTCTAATTTAGGGAAAATGATAATAATGGCACCAAACATCACATATAATTCTTGGAAGTTGAACCAGTATTGAACCAAAGAAGCTAATGTTCCCAACAGACTGGGCCATCTTGATGCCAGTTTCAGCAGAGCAGTTAATAACTCTGTCAACACTTGTCCCTGCAAAACAAACAGAACTTCAATCACAAACCCACAAACAATCCTAGCATTTTCTTCAAAGAGGATTCTTATAACAACTCGGGACACCAGTACCTAGAAATGCCCTTCCTCTATCACCACTCCATGAGGTCCTACCTCTCTGGGATAGAACCATGGATGTCTTCCCCCAGTTCTACCCAACTAACCTGCCTCATACTCTCTCTGTCAGCCTTTGTTCTCCTAGAGGAAATCACTCATCTCACTCCTTTATCCACCTCCTCTCCTGGTTCACTTACCGTGAACAAGAGCTGAGATCATTTCCTTGGGCAGAAGGAGGGAGAGATGGAAGATACTACCAGATACTGGTAATCTTTTATTTTTGTTTTTCACCAAGGCACAAGTATTTAGTAATGATCTTTGCAAACTTCTAAAGCATTATAAAACTACATTAAGGTGAATAATCACCATCAATTAACTCACCAATCCTAAAAATGAATGGGCTTCCTTGACACTCTTCTTGTCACTAATGCAAAAATTTTTGCACCAAATAATCAGAACCTGTCTCAAATCTAATTTTCATCACATAACTTACATG
Source organism: Odocoileus virginianus (assembly GCF_023699985.2). NCBI lineage: Eukaryota > Metazoa > Chordata > Mammalia > Artiodactyla > Cervidae > Odocoileus > Odocoileus virginianus. The sequence goes on from NC_069680.1 coordinate 6,566,454, forward strand.
TTTTAAGGACTTAGAGTAAAGATCCTTATCATTGATATGTACATCTTGCAGGTGACTATTTTCAAGCCTCTGGACTTTCTCAGTCACACTCATGCCCCATGCCCATCATTTTTTAGTGTTGTATTCAACTCTGTTTCAGTCACGCTTCTGCCATACTCGCTCGCCTTGCTCAGTCCCATCTAAGCGCCCATGCTGAAGCCTCCATTATCCCAAGAGGACCCCATTCTTGACTATGACTTAGCACATGTCACGCACTGAGATGTTGGGATCCCCTTCCTCAAGGGATGCCTCTTCCTTCCCCCTTACATCTGGCGTAGGTGGCCTCAATTCATGTTGTAGAATAGTGAATAAACGTTGTCTCCCCACCTCTGAGACACCGATTCACACCCATTACTCTTTCCCCAGACTTACTGCAGTTTCTCTGTTGGAGTGGCTCCACACCAACCCTTCTTCTGTTACTGTCACACCAAGCAGTCCTTCCTAAGACAGATACTCACTGAGCCTCTATCAAAGCCAGGCACTGCTGTCCAGCTGGGAATAAAATAATGAGCCAAACAGATAAAAATCCCAGCCCTCATGGAGTGTGCATTCCAATAGGGGAGAAGTGGATGCCCTAGACAGCTCACATTCAACTTGAAGTTCAGTATAATTCAGTTGTTTTGATTTTACATTGAGTCAAGCAACTGCCCAGACTCCTGTGGTAGATATTCTGCAAAGACAGGTACCACCAACTCCTCCTAAATCTGCACACAGGACTACTCCTCCCATCGAGAGGCAGAGTCTGTTTCCTCTCTACCTGAACCTGAGCTGCCCTGTGACTTGATCAACAGAAGTCTCAGAAGTTACCACTGTGCCAGTTCTGGATCTAAGAAGCCCAACAGCTTCCTCTGATTGGGAAACCAGGTACCACACAAAGAAGCTCAGCCTATCTTGCTAGAGAGAAGGCCATGCAGAGAGAAGGACCCCAAGGAGGAGAACCGTGGCACCCTGGGTGACAGCCAGGACAAAGGCCACAGACACGTGAGTGAGGCCACTTCCTACCTTCCAGCCACCAGGTGAATGCAGACCCTTGAGTGAGCCCAGAAAATATCACTGGAGCAGAGACCACCACCTATGATGAATTTCTGATCTATAGCATCGCAATCAGTAAAGTGGTGGTGGTTTTAAGCCACTAAATTTGGGGGTGATTTTTAGGCAGCAATACATAACGAAGATCCTGCCTTCATGAGACAGAGTTCTTAGCCAGAGTCAGGGGTGGTATCTTCTACATGTTTCTAGGCCTTCATTATAACCATTACAGTTAGGGCTTCCCTTGTGGCTCAGCTGTCAAAGAATCCACCTGCAGTGAAGGAGACCAGGGTTCAATCCCTGGGTTGGGAAGATCCCCTGGAGAAGGGAAAGGCTATCCACTCTAGTATTCTGGCCTGGAGAATTGCATGGACTGAACAGTCCATGGGGTCGCAAAGAGTCGGACATGACTGAGCAACTTTCACTTTTCACTTTAGGCAAAAAGGAAATTACCCAGCCAAGATCTGATGAGTGACTATTTTTTTGTTTGTTTTTTAAACACTTTATTGAGTTAAAAATTACGTACTGTAAAGTTTGCCCACATAAAGTGTACAGATGGTTACTTGAAGTAACCATCACAGAATCCAATTTTAAAATCTTTTCATCACCACCCCCAAAAGAAACCCCACACCCACTACAGTCACTTCCTATTTTCTACTAACCCCCAGCCCAGCCCTAGGCAACCACTGATCTACATTCTTTCTGTCTCCATGGTTTTGCCTAGTCTAGACATTTTATATAAATGGGATCATACACTATATGGTCTTTTATGACTGCCTTCTTTCACTTTGCACTCTGATTTCCAGAGTTATCACATTATTAAGCTCAAAAGTCCAGTGTTTGCTAAAAAAAAATCACAAGGCATACTAAGGAACAGCAAAGTATGGTGCACTCAAAGGAATAAAACAAATCAATAGAAACTGTCCCTGAGAAAGACCTAATGTCTGATATACTAGACAAAGACTTCAAAGTAACTGCCTTAAGGATGCCCAAAGGACTAAAGGGAGATATGGGAAAAGTCAAGAAAACTATGTGTGAACAAAATGGAAATATCAATAATAAGACAGAAAACGTAGAAAGAACCAAAAAGAAATTCTGGAGCTAAAAAATATAATTGAAATTAAAAATTCATTAGAGAGATTCAAAGGATATTGAAGTAGACAAAAGACTCAGTGAACTTGAACATAGGACAATGGACAGAGTCTGATACCCTGGTTTGCAAAAAGGATCCACTGATGTAAGCTGTCATTGACTGAACATATTTCAGACAAGTTCTGATGATTTTCTATTAGTTTTCTATTGCTGCATAACAATATTACCACAAACATAGTGGCTTAAAACAACACATGTTTATTACCTTAACATGTCTGTGGGTCAGGAATCCAAGGACAGCTTTTCTGGGCCATGCAGGGTCTTGGAAGGCTGCAGTCAAGGTTGTGGCCAGGTTTTCATCTAGAAGCTTGACAGGGGAAGGATCTGCTTCTCCACCTGCCTGGTTGTTAGTACTATTCAGTTCCCTTCGGTTGTTTGACTGAGAGCCTAATTTTTTTGCTGTCAGCTGGAACTAGATGATACTTACAGTTCTTTGCCGCATGGAGTTCTCCAATGGCCACTTGCTCCCTCACAGCTCAAGAGGGAGAGACTCCAGCAAGATGAGACTTACAATCTTATGTAATGCAATCACATAATCTCCTACATGTAATCACATATCTCCCATCACCTATGCATATACGATTGCTTGGAAGCAGGTCACATGTCCTGCCCACAAGTAAGAGAGGGGGATTACACAGGGCATGAACACTGGGAGAGAGGGATCATAGAAGCCAGCTGTCAGTAGCCAGTTTACTTACCACGGGTGGCTACTTGTTACCATGGCTATAGAACAACTGATCTTTTCCTAAGTTTATGGCTGTGAAGCAACTGGAGTCTCCTGTACTGGGAATGCTGTGGTAAATAACTTTGGAAAATGGTTTGGCAGTTTTTTTCAGAAGTTAAAGATTTACCATATGACCCAGCCATTTCATTCTCAGATATTACCCAAGATAAATGAAAATAAACTCACATAAAGACTTGTATGTGAATGTTTATAGCAACTGTATTCATCATAACCCCCCAAAGGAGACAGCCAAAATGTCCATCAACAGGTGAGTGTATCAACAAAATAGATCTATCGATACAATGGTCTATATCTCAGCAGTAAAAAGAGGAACAGACTAGTGATACACACAACTAAGTAAATAACTCTCAAAATTGTTATGCTGAGAGAAAGAAGCCAAAAAAAAAATATTTCCTGTATGACTCCATTTATATAAAATTCTAGAAACCCAAACTAACCTATAGTACTAGAAAGCAGATTTGTTGTTGCCTGGAGTGAGGGATAGATGGACTACAAAGAGGCACTTGGATACTTGTGGTAGTGATGAAAATGTTCTGTATCATAAGAGTTGTAGTAATTCACAGGTGTACACATCCATCACACTCATCAAATTTTACATTAAAAAAATCACCAGAGAAACCCCCAAATTGTACACTTCAAAAGAATGTAGTTATTTGAACATAAATTATACCTTAATAATGTTGATTAGGAACAAGAATTAAATGAAAGAATCAGAGACATCTGAATATAGACACTTGGAAGATAAAGTAATGTTGATATTTAGTATAGGTGATTTTAAGCAAAATTTGCCAATGCACTTTTCTGTCTGGTGCGTTGGCCTGAAAAGAAACAGCTACACGGAACACTTCAGATATTAATTCTTTTCAAGGTGATAATCAGTTTGCTTTAATAGAACAAAGGGGTCATTTATCACTGAAAATTACTAGAGAGGTTAAGCATTTTTCACACCTATTGGCGATCTTATTTACTTTTATAATTGTCTGTTTTGTGAACTTTGCCAGTTTTTTCTGTTGGCTTTTTCCTCCTGGATTTTCTGTTTGTTTACTTGTCTCTTCAGCCTGGGAGTTTACTGGAGACAAGGGCTACATCTCATTTTTCTATCCTCAGTCCAACAGGGTTTGGTGTTTCGTTCACTAAATGTTAAAATTGAATTGAATGATCTTAATTCTCAGAACGACTGGGAGATTTAATTTTATTATTTCTGTTTTACAGATGAGGAACAGAAGATGCAAACGTGAAGAATTTGCAGTCACACAACTAACCGGCAGAATTGGGACAGTAATTCATCACACCTTTTGATGTTAAACCATAGGTTTACTGAAATTGCCCTCCATTCTCTTCGTTGATGTTTCCCTGAGCCGCGTCTTCTTCAGGACATCAACTGAGTATTTTAAACTAAAGTGAGCAAAGCGCAACCTCCGCTAGGCGCATGCGTCCCTTCCTTTTCCCACGGTGGGAAAAAAAGACACCACCTCCTTTCCTTCCGCTTTGTACATCTTTTGGCCCGGGCGACTCGCCATCGCCCTTGGGTAGGCGTTCACTGGCCGAAGTGATGGCGACCGGGACCCCAGATTCGCAAGCTCGATTCGGTCAGTCCGTGAAGGGGCTTCTGACGGAGAAAGTGAACACCTGTGGTACTGACGTGATCGCTCTAACCAAGCAGGTTCTGAAGGGCTCCCGGAGCTCCGAGGTAAGCTAGGAGTGATCTCTCCGGGCCTAGTACCCTGGGAATCTCTTTTCTTCCTTGTATGTGTGGAAGGAAGGTGGGGGTGGCCGCATTGCATCCTGGGAATTGTAGTCCATGAACTGCGGGGAAGAGAGGAGAGTTAGTTGGCGGAGGGCGCTTTGCACTCTGGGGTCTGTCTCTGGACAGGACTACTGGTTCTACGAGCCGAGGAGGGAGCGGAGGGGAATGGGGTGGGGAAGAAACCAAAGGATAAGAATCGGTGCTTTACATACATTGCGCTAGGAGGCGGATGAGAGAGTGATCCTATCGAGTTCCTCATTTGTTTCTCAGAGTTGTCTCTAGTGAAGATCTGTCCCTTTTGGCCCCCAAATTCCGCGTGGTTTTGCCCTAAACATCTCAGATTCCTTTCAGACTTTATTTCTGCGCTGTCTTCCTTGCTGCACTGGGGGCTTTCTCTAGTTGGGACGAGTGAGGGGCCTCTTTCCTTTTGCGGTTCGCAGGCTTCTCATTGCGGTGGCCTCTCCTGTTGCGGAGCACAGGCTCTAGGGCGCGTGGGCTCAGTAGTTGTGGCGCAGGGGCCTAGTTGCCCTGCAGCATGTGGGATCCTCCCCGACCAGGGATCCAATTGGCCTCCTCTGCATTGCAAGGGGGATTCTTAACCACTGGAGCACCAGGGAAGTCCCCTTCAAGATTTCTATATCGTGTGTCCACACATTCATTCTTTTCTGACTTGTCTTTCTGGTCATGTTTTTGGTTTTCTGTTAGCTTTCTCCTTTGCCGTGATTTTCTTCTCATCCTCTGGCTAGTAACATGAATGGGATTGTTTGATGGCTTTTCACACCAGCAAGCTTTGTATGTGTACGCTCTCTCCTAAAAAAGACCTATCCACTGTAAAGAATTCAACCAAGTGAAATGAAAATATATGTCCACACAAAGACTTGTACGTGTTCATAGACATTTATCCAAAATAGCACAGAATTGGAAGCAATCCAAATGCCCATATGGCAGGTGATTGGACAAACAAAATAGGTCTAATGACCCAGCTTTTCAACTTCTAGGTTTTTACCCAGGAGAAAGGAAAACGTGTCCATCGTTTTGTTACAGAGACCAACCATGCACATGGTGTATCATGTAAGAATGTCCAGGTTTGGATTCTTTAAATGGAAGATATCTTAAATATGCTTGCAGAATAATCTGGGGACAGAGTCTTTAGGTTTCTATAATTTCTCTTATGAAAAAGTTGGTTTAAAGCTCAACATTCAGAAAACTAAGATCATGGCATCCGGTCCCATCATTTCATGGCAGATAAATGGGGAACCAGTGGAAACAGTGGCTGACTTTATTTTTCTGGGCTCCAAAATCACTGCAGATGGTGACTGCAGCCATGAAATTAAAAGACGCTTACTCCTTGGAAGGAAAGTTATGACCAACCTAGATAGCATATTAAAAAGCAGAGACATTACTTTGCCAGCAAAAGTTCATCTAGTCAAGGCTATGGTTTTTCCAGTGGTCACATACAGATGTGAGAGTTGAACTATAAAGAAAGCTGAGTGCCAAAGAATTGATGCTTTTGAACTGTGGTGTTGGAGAAGACTCTTGAGAGTCCCTTGGACTGCAGGGAGATCCAAGCAGTCCATGCTAAAGGAGATCAGTCCTGGGTGTTCATTGGAAGGACTGATGTTGAAGCTGAAACTCCAATATTTCGGCCATCTGATGTGAAGAGCTGACTCATTGGAAAAGACCCTGATGCTGGGAGGGATTGGGGGCAGGAGGAGAAGGGGACGACAGAGGATGAGATGGCTGGATGGCATCACTGACTCAATGGACATGGGTTTGGGTGGACTCAGGGAGTTGGTGATGGACAGGGAGGCCTGGCGTGCTGTGGTTCATAGGGTCGCAAAGAGTCGGACACAACTGAGTGACTGAACTGAACTGAACTGAATTTCTTCTGTAGACCATTGTCTTGCTCATAATTAATCCAATAGCATTGTATCTTAGCTACTAATTTTCAACAAGTATATTTGATTTTTGACTTAGTTTTATTGTAATAGCAACTCTCCCCCACTCTTCTTTTCCTCATATTTCATCATTTTATTATTATTCCATTAAGTTATATAGTTCCTTTAGCAAGCATGACATGTCTGCAAGTCTTCACCTTCATATATGAATGTTCAAAGTATTAGTTTAGGGTCTGGTAGAATGATCTTTACAAAATTAGCTTTTACCTTATATCCTTAGTTTCTATTGATAGTGGCTATAAGAAACAACTGTATAAAAATGTGTTTACCATAACACTATTGTTGAAGTAATTGATCTGGTGATGCCAGATATGCTTTGTATGAAGTTCCACGTGGTATACTCATTTTAGGATCCAGAGGACTTCCCAGGTGATTCAGTGGTAAAGAATCCGCCTGCTAGTGCAGGAGCTGTGAGTTCGATCCTTGGGTTAGGAAGATCCCCTGGAGAAGAAAATGGCAGCCCATTCCAATATTCTTACCTGGAAGAGCCCATGGACCGAGGAGCCTGACAGGCTATAGTCCACAGGATCGCAAAGAGCCAGATACAACTGAGCACACCCTTATGCATCAGAGGAAAATTTACCTGTTTTGAAGAATTGTTGTGTCGCCTTTTACCAAATAAGAATTATGAAACTTACTGTGCTTCATCTTTTACCTTGGTTGCAGTCAGTTTTAGTGGTAGACATATCTACTTCTCCTTTTCATGATTTATAGATTCTTTTTCTATTACTTGTTTTTTTTTTAAGTATGTGAGTTTTATGTAGCTTAATTCATAAATCTTCATAATCACTGATAAAGGAAGTGCTTTTCTTACAGAGAGGAGTTTCACTTGTCCAAGTTCATGCAGTAGTTGCGAAGGGGTAGTACTAGGATTCAAACCTAGGCAGACTGGTTCTAAACCCACACTCTTGGATGCCACTTCTTGTGGCCCCTAGCTGGATTAAGTGCTCAAAAAGCCACGGTACCACGCTGACTCTCCTGACGTGGCTTGCTGCTTCCCGTTCCAGCTCCTTGTGTATTTTTCACGAGTTTCTTCTGTAGTAGATTTAGATAGGGTGCTCAGTAAGTGGTATGAATTGAGTTAAGCTGAAACCAGTCCAGTTTTCTGGGACAGAGTTGATACACTTCTCAAGCTGGAACTTTGTCTTTATTTTAAAAATTGGTTAATATTTATTTATTAAAAAATTGGAATATTGTTGCTTTACGGTGGTGTATTAGTTTCTACTGTACAGCAAAAATGAATCAGCTGTATGTATACATATATCCCCTCTTCCTTGGATTTCCTTCCATTTAAGTCACCACAGATCATTCAGTAAATGTTTCAGTTCTCATTTGTTATCTTTTCTATACATACTAGTGTATATATGCCAATCCCAGTCTCCCAATTCATCCTGCCTCCACCTTCCTCCCTTGGTATCTTCATCTGTGTCTCTATTTGCTTTGCAAATAAGTTCATCTATATGGACTTTGAGCTTCCCAGGTGGTGCCAGTTGTAAAGAACCGGTCTGCCAATGCCGGAGACATAATGAGAGACATAATGAGGATTCAATCCCTGGGTTGAGAAGATCCCCTGGAGGAGGGCATGGCACCCCACTCCAGGATTCTTGCCTGGAGAATCCCATGGACAGAGGAGCCTGGCAGGCTATAGTCCACAGGGTCTCAAAGAGTTGGACATGACTGAAGCGACTTAGCACACATGCATACATGCACACATACCAGCCTTGTCTTTTTACTAGATCTCTTACATGACACTTACCATGTACCATATTGCATTTTTCTATAGTTACTTAGGACTTCCCTTGTAGCTCAGTTGGTCAAGAATCCACCTGTGATAAAGAAGACCCATATTCGATTCCTGGGTTGGGAAGATCCACTGGAGAAAGAAATGGCAACCCACTCTAGTATTCTTGCCTGGGAAATCCCATGGACAGAGGAGCCTGGCAGGCTACCTGGCTACTGTGTATAGACTTGCAAGAGTCAGATACAACTTAGTGACTAAACCACCAACATAGTTACTTATGTATATTTTTGCCATTTCCTTTGCTAGGCTCTGAGGTTATGGGAGTATTACTGATTTTCAGTCCTTTTTAGCCCACAGAACATTGCTTCCCTCTTCATCAGTCTTCAACAAAGCTGTTTTGTGTGAATATAAGACAAACTGGTGTTGAGATAAGTATGAGCAAGCCTGGGGGAAATTCATAGAAATGTACAAAGCTTCTGTACTCAGATTGTTTTACAGGTGTGTTTCAGATGTTCTACTTTAAAGAAACTGAAACTGGAGATCTTAGGTAATATGTTATGTGCCTGGCTGGTTTATGTAAACAAATAATGCATCAGTGTCAGTGATTATGTCTGTCATCATAGAAAAGGCCCTGGTCCTACATGCCAACAGCCCCTGCATTCCAGGCCATCACAAGTCCCATCAGGTCTATCTTCTGAATAACTCTCAAGCCCCTCACCCTGCCTTTTTAAACTGTCACTTCTGTGGTTCAGGTCACTCTCGTTACTTTCCTAGAATACTGCTATGTTCTCCTAACCAATCTGTCTGCCTTCAGGCCTGCTCCCCCCACCCCACCCCTTCTAATCCATCTTGCTCACCACATGCTGAAACAGTCAGTCTAATCATGCCACTTCTTTGTAACATTATACTTCTGAATTCTAAGCACCAGCCTTTAGGTCTCAGCTTAGAAGTCACTTCTTTGGGCTTCCCTGGTGGCTCAGTGGTGAAGAATCCACCTGCCAATGCGGGAGACACGGGTTTGATCTCTCGTCCAGGAAGATCCCACATGCCGTGGAGCAACTAAGCCTGTGGCTACAACTATTGGCCTGAGCTCTAGAGCCTGGGAGATGCAACTGCTGAAGACTGCATGCTTAGAGCCTGCGCTCTGCAACAAGAGAAGCCGCCACAATGAGAAGCCCACGCGCTGCAACTAGAGTAGCCCCTGCTTGCTGCAACTAGAGAAAAACCACATGTAGCAGTGAAGATCCAGCACAGCCAAGCGTAATAAACAAATAATGAAATCAGGAATTTAAAAAAAGTCACTTCTTTTAGGAAGCCTTCCCTGAGCGCCTACCCTGTGTTAGTCACCACTGCCCTCAAGCTCCCCTGGCATCTAGCGCATCCCCTCAGCACCTACCCCAAGGTATCGTAGGACCTTTGTCCTCTGTAGTCCCAGCCTGTGAGCCCTGAAAGGATGGGGGCTATGTCTCTTACTGGCTTATAAGTACTTAATAAATATTTGTTGAATGAATGAGGAAGATACTATTAGAATCTTCAATTTGTTGGTCACCATCCCTTGTCTGTAGGAGTTTGGAGTTTGCCATTTAAAAGTGGCCACAGGGAGGAAACAGGAACTCTCCTACTTGGTGGGAATGCAAAATGGTATAATCTTAACAGGGAGGGTGATTTGGCAATATGTAGCAAAATTAAAACCCTCTGATCCAGAAATCACAATTTAAGATTCTGAGTCTAAAAAAAAAAAAAAAAAAAAAAAAAGATTCTGAGTCTATCCAAAGATATGCCAGCACAAAGATACAAAAAGATATGTAAGGTATTTTTTTTTAGCACTACTTATTAATATAATAGCAAAAGACTGGAAACAGCCCCAAAGTCTTTAGTAGAAGACTGGTTGAATAATCTTAGGAGACATCTATACAGTGGAGTGCTTGGCCACTCTAAAAGAACAGGTGGAGAGTCAATATTTATTGCTGTAGGCCTATCTCAGTATATATTTTTGAGTGAACGTGGCATGATGTGAAAGAGTGCATATGGTAGGTTACATTTTATGTAAGATGGGCAAAATATATACACATGTCCATTGTTTTATAAAGGAACAATGGAAAGATAAACCAAACACTAACTTAAAAAATATGTATGCATAGAGAAGAGATACCAGGAGAGGAAGAGGCTGGATAGAAGGTCTTATTTTATTGTTTTGCCTTTAGAAGCCTGTAAAATTTTACTAACTTTTAAAGTTAAAAAGAAAAATAAAAGTTGCTATAGGGAGAGAAGTCGGGAGGCTGGATCAGTGCTGGTTTCTTGTTAATTTGAAGTCATCTGACCCAAGGGAACAGGGAAGATTGGTAGACACACGTAACAGGAGCTCCTTTCATGGCTGGACTTCATGTCTGCCGGTAACAGGGTGCCTCAGAAAGTGGAACACCTCTGTTGGTTTACTCTTGCCGTTCTGTGCAGGTCACCCAGCTGAAACAGAGCTCACTCAGCCTCTCTCTCTCTCCTTCTCTCTCTCCACCATAGGACCCGGCTATCAGTGAATTCATTAAAATCCACTGCCACCTTCCTCCTCTCTTTTCTCTTCCCCAGCTCCATCTGGCCATTCTTCACATAGTGCTTTCCCACTTTGAATCCCAAACTTCTTCCCAGGTCTTTCCTGAGCACCCTCCTCCCCTCCCCACCCCCTACATCTATGTTTTTCATTCCATTTCTAAACAGCTACATCCCGTTGTCCTTTAAAGCCCTATCCTAACTCTTGCCCTCTCCCTCCCCCCAAACAACTCCAAATCTCAAATTTGCCTTGGAGAGTCAGAAGTTAGGTTCTCACTGGGCTTGTGGAGCCAAAGTTTGTTTTTGCAGACTTTTCCTCCCAGCACTTGATGAATAAGCTCAGCATTCTGGAGGACTTGATTTCTCAGGCAATGGCCTTTGGAACAGATGTCGAGCCCATGCCAGCACTGCCACAGTGACAATGAAATGGGTTTTCAACATGAACAAATGGGAAATTATCTTCCTTTACATTCGGAGGGTTTGTATTTGTATGGGGTGGCAGAGTAGGGGGAGGAGAGAGGGCCCTGAGAGAACAGCTGCAGAGAGAAGATTACAGGAAGTTTGGAAATTTTGATTATTACCATTTTATTTTTGTCTTCCAGCTGCTAGGTCAGGCAGCTCGAAACATGGTACTACAGGAAGATGCCATTTTACACTCAGAAGATGTAAGAAACAATTTCTGTTACGATTTGAGTTTTATGTGCACAGTTTGTGTGGCTTCAGGGAAGTGGAATGCTCTATTTCTCTCTCTCTCTCTCTTTTTTTTTAAATGCAGAGTTTAAGAAAAATGGCAATAATAACAACTCATCTTCAGTACCAGTGAGTATGCGCTCCCCAGTGCCTGCTGTGCTTGCTGCACAGTCACTCTCTGCCGGCTGCTTCTCGTGGCCTTTGTGCTTTGTGCTTTCGCTTATTTTCCTGAAGGCGGGAGCCGGGAGTAAAGTGTCAGGAGTGGGGGGGAGGGTGCGCGGGGAGGGGATTCGTCAAGGATATGTTCCCCCTGGAATAGATGCCTGAGACTGCAGACGCAGTTGGTGTATAGAGTGCGATCAGAGTGGGAGTCACCTTTGTGAACCTCCCTCGTATTTTGAGGGCTTCTTAGAAGGAGAGACTGCAAACCCCATAAGGCCAGGGCCCATCCAGGACCACACACATGCGTAGCCCTTGGCACTTGGTGGACACTTAAGTGGTATTTGTCAACTGTCTGTGCCTGAGGGCTTTCCAAGAGTGGCTGCACCTTCCCTGGGGAATGGAGTACATCAGTGACCTTTATTTTACATTCCCCTGTGCGTGCTAAGTCACTTCAATTGTGTTAGCTCAGTCATGTCTAACTCTTTGCGAGGCTATGGACTGGAGCCCTCCAGGCTCCTCTGTCCTTGGGATTCTCCAGGCAAGAATACTGGAGTGGATTGCCATGAGCCCTAACTGTATATAAATCATCCAGCAGATTCTGAAATAGAGAGACTTCCTTCTCCGTTATAGTTTTGGACAAAATTACAATTTAATTGACTCTTCATCTTACTTCATTTTGCTTTTTATTTTATGCAGTTGATATTACACTTGTGTACCTATTGGAAATATCTGATTGGGAATTTAACTCTTGATATTTAAATAGCTAAAACATTCATTTTTAGGTTATGTACCTATCAGGTATGTGACCTTTCAGCTCATGTACCCAAACTGAATTTGAGCCATCCTTATAGTCGGTTGGACCACATACCTCTCTTTGATAGAGTATTATTACATCTTTAGGTGTAAAATCCATCTTTTCAGCAACTCTGCACTCAGATAGCGAAGAGGGATTCAATATTACAATCTTAGGATAGGATGGACAGAAATAGAAAATGTGACAAGCTGGAAATTTGTCCTTCCTATGTATATATCTGACCATAGATAACTTCTTCTAGGTTGCTACATTTTCTTATGTTTATTTTCCTCTTTCCTTTTCTGATTTAGGCAAGAAGCTATTCAGAAGAAGTAAGTAACCCCAAAGGTAGAGGAGTAGGGGGCCACCTAACTGTAGCAAGCTGGGGGGAATTACACTGCTGGGCCTAGGATAAGTACAAAACTCTGGTTGACATAGACCCTTAAATTGATTCATGTTCTAGGATAGCTCATTGAAAATATAAAGAATATTTCAAAGGCATGCAGTAAGTCAATTCACTTATAGCACAGGCTTTCTAAAAGTTATAGGGTATAGAGAACCAACCTTAAGGAGTAGGAAACTTTTTACATTGGTAATATTTGTTAAGTAGAGTAAATGTGCTGCAGTCATTGAACAGACTTGTGTGTTTGTGTGTGTGTATTTTTTTAAGTGGAATATTTCAGTCCCTTGCAATATTGTTTATGTAATAATTGGCTTTACAGATCTTTTCTTCATGTTTTAAACATGTATGGTCCCCACTAGTGGACCAAAATAAATTTTTGATTTAGCTTCAACAGAACTATGCATGTGTTTTGTGCAAATACTCTGTGCAAATCATTTGCACAATGAAATGTCTTCACAGCAGTTTTTTTTTTCCCCCAGTATCTAGTTCTCCATTTTTCTAGGGAGAACATATGATATTGTACTTTCAGGGATAGTAAACCATTACAAACAAAGAATGTAGAGAAATATACCCCTATCTCTTCACCCAGTCATGAATCTGACCCCACTTATAGCCCGCACATTTAAAGCCTAAAGAAAATATGATTGCATAGAGGGGTTGCTATGACGACAAGATGCCCAGTGTAGATAAACTTTTTTCTCTATCCCAATTTATAGTGTTGAGCAGTCTTCAAATCTACAGGACCAGTTGAATCATCTATTGAAATAGAACGAGTTAGAAGAGGGCAAAAGCACTTCTTTGCCTGACCCTGAGGAGGAAGTATCTTACATAACCATGTGCTATGGGTTTGATTTTCCATTTTCTTTTCCAAAAGTTAAGTTAGAAAAGATCTGTGATGATGAACAGTTTCTCCTGAAAGGAAATTAGGTGACTAAATTTTAGAAGCACTTCTTAAATCAAACAAATGCATGCTCTTAATTAATTTTTAAGTTGTTCTGTTAGTTTGATATTAAAGCAAAATTAAAAGATGTCTTAGTTTTTCCCACAGAATTTTAATATGTCAAAAGCCATGTTGTCTAAATGTGTTTCTTAAGCAAATACTGAGTAGTGTTTTAAATTCAGACTTAGAGATTCTACTGTGAATTTATAAGAATGATTAATATTTTTTAAAGACTTTTTTCTTTTAATCATACTTTCAGGAAATATTTTAATTTCATGGTCACAGAATGATGATTAGGTAATACCGGTTGTTTTCTTTTCTAGTAACTAAGAAGAGATACTTATTTTATTTGTTGGAGCAAATTCCTTCATGAAAATTAGGCAAATGGTATCATATCTGGCCAGCTGCAACCTCCTACCTTGACCTTCATTCCTAGGGTTTCTTTGTTGTTGTGACTCTTGATTAAGTGGCCTTGGGTTCATTTTGTAATTTTGCTAGTCGTCAGCAAATTCACTTGTATGACATTATTGCCAAGTGAGAACGCAGCTGAATTACCAAGATTGCAGTATAAGGTTGTGCCATGTAGAAAACCTTATGTTTGCAGACATATACCCATGTTCCCTGAATTTATCTTATTAAATGTCATTGCCTTTGTTCTCAAGTCTGAATGTCTATGCTTTGTTTGAATTTAAAATGGGACTACAACCTGGTTTAACTCTGTTCTTAATTCACTAAAGTATTGGGAGAAAGCTGACATAAGAAAATCGTGTTTTTACTGAAAGAAGAAAAGCAAATGTGAGTCCAATTTAATTCATATTCTCTATCATCAAGCTGACTAATCATGTTAGATTATATATATATATTCCTCATTTTATATATATGCACATTAACTTAAAGTAAAAAAATAGGTATGAAGGAATTCACTTATGTATTCATTCTATAAACATTTATTATAGTTATTAAATGTAAACAGGCTCAATTTACCTTAAAAAGAATGGTTGCAAACTTACATTAATTGTCATATTAGGAGTAAAACATCTGAAATGTTATCAGAGGATGTTACTATCAGTTTCTATTCAGCATTTCGCTGGAAGCCACACCTGGTTCAGAAATTAAAATTAAATGTAACTATTAGAAATGAAGAGACAAAATTGTTATCATATGGTAGAATTATCTTAGAAAATCCAAGGACTGATTTTTTTTTTTTTAAAGCCACCAGTTTAGAAAACAAAACAAAGTGTAACCATCCAGATATACACAAGGCAAAGAAATATTTAAGATGAAAAAAATTAACATATGCTGGAACAAATATTAAAGAAGCAGTAATTGCTTAGGCTTCCCAGGTGGCTCAAGTGGTAAAGAATCTGCCTGCCAATCCAGGAGACGCAGGTTGGATCCCTGGATGGGGAAGATCACCTGGTGGAGGAAATGGCACTTACTCCCGTCTTCTTACCTGGGAAATCCCATGGACAGAGGAGGCAGGCAGGTTATAGTCCATGGGGCCTCAAAGAGCAGGACACAGCAACTGAACACAGGCACACTATTGTTTATGTTGTATCTGATAAGATAAATTTTACAACTTAATTTTCACAATTAAAATTAAAGATGAAATTTACATTAAATAATGAAAACCTAGTTTGTTGTTGTTGTTCAGTCACACAGTCATGCTGGACTCTTTGTGACCCCATGGACTGCAGTACGCCAGGCTTCCCTGTCCACCATCTCCCGGAGCTTGCTCAAACTCATGTCCATTGAGTCAGTGATGCTATCCAACCATCTCCTACTCTGTCATCCCGTTCTCCTCCTGCCTTCAATCTTTCCCAGCATCAGAGTCTTTTCTAATGAATCAGCTCTTTGCATCAGGTGGCCAAAGTATTGGAGCTTCAGCATCAATCCTTCTAGTGAATATTCAGGATTGATTTCCTTTAGGATTGACTGGTTTGATCTCTTTGCAGTCCAAGGCACTCTCAAGAGTCTTCTCCAACAAAGAACATAATGCCAAAATACATGAAAGAAAAGTAGACAAATATGAGAATAGGCAGAAATGTATACATAATTTAATTGTTTCTTATAGAAATAGGTTATGTAGAATTAAATGGCAATCAAACATATGGAGACAAAAGATATTTCTATAAAATAACATCTGGGTTATAGAGGATATGTTGGAAGATAATTTCAAAATAATGAAAATTCAAATTTTATGCAAGTGAATTTATGTGGTGACACCCAAGCAGTACTATAAAAGAAAAAAGTCATACTTTAAAGTCATACCGACTCAATGGACATGAGTTTGAGCAAACTCCAGGAGAAAGTGAAGGACAGGGAAGCCCTCTATATTAGGGATAAAGTAGAAATAAATGCCCCCACCCCGCACCCAAGGGGTTTGTGGTTAGAATTTAGAAAGAGAACAAAAGAAAGTAAAATAAGAAAACCAAGCATGTGTTAGAAAAGTTTGAAAAATATATGAAACCATTAATTGGTTCTTATAGATTAAACTGGTAAAATGTTGGCTCAATCATAAAAGTATAAATTAGTAAATTTGTAATTTAATAGGAGATGTATAAATCAATCAGATTTGAAAAGAATGATCAGTTTGATTCCGTATAGACAAAAGGTATGTGTTTTCCAGTAACCATATGTGGATGTGAGAGTTGACCATAAAGAAAGCTGAGCACCAAAGAATTGATGCTTTCTAATTGCGGTGCTGGAGAAGACTCTTGAGACTCCCTTGGACTGCAAGGAGATCTAACCAGTCAATTCTAAAGGAAATCAACCCTGAGCTGAAGCTCCAGTACTTTGGCCACCTGATGCAAAAATCTGATTCATTGGAAAAGACCCTGATGCTGGGAATGATTGAGGGCAGGAGGAAAATGGAGCAACAGAGGATGAGATGGTTGGATAGCCTCACTGACTCAATGGACATGAGTTTGAGCAAACTCTGGGAGAAAGTGAAGGACAGGGAAGCCTGGTGCATTGCAGGCCATGGGGTTGTAAAGAGTCAGACATGACTTAGTGACTGAACAACAAATCAGTTTGATGCTAAAAAATTAATTATTAGTATCAAAATGTCTGGCTCCTTATAAAGGCATAGTATTATAAAACCAACATTTAAAAAAGAATATGTCCCACCTGGTTATGAGAAATGATCTGTAACTTGTCAAAAATAACCAGTTAAAATGTCATCTGTTTGTAATGGCTATCCTGAGACTTTTTCAGAGTATCAAAGAACAAATCATTTCCATATGATCCCAAAGTATAGAAAATGATAGCAACATACCCAGTTCCTTTGCTGAAGTAAATGTAATTTTCATAAAAAAAAAAATAAATCAAGATAACATAAAGCTATTTAGGAGATACTTATTTATGAATGTAGATGCAAAAATCCTAATAAAATCTAAAAAATCAAATAGAGAAATATTTAGAAGAGTTGCCAAAATAATTCTGGCATTACAAAGTTGATGTAACAGCTGCAAAATACATTAGATTACTAAGAAACAATAAAAATTATACATCACTGTAATAAACACCAAAAGGGGATTAGAAAAAATTCAACTTCTATTTCTAATTAAAACTTAAAAAAACTCTCTAAAAGTATGTTTTAGAGGAAAGTATCATAGGACTCCAGCATATTATAGCTGTATGGGGCCTCACAAGTTATTAAATTCTGGCCCTATGTTTAACAGATGGAAACACATAGGCAGGGAGATAAAGTGACTTATCCAAAGTCTCTGAGCTTGGTAGTCTTGACTGCTAGTCTAGCTTGTTATTATCTGTTACTTTTCTTTTAAATTGAAAAAAGGGTATGTGTGTGTGTTCAGTAGTGGCTCTTTGTGGCTCCATTGACTGTAGCCCCCCAGCCTCCTTTGTCCACGGAATTTTCCAGCAAGAATACTGGAGTGGGTTGCCGTTTCCTCCTCCAGGGAATCTTCTCAATCTGGGGATTGAACTCGTGTTTCTTGTATCTCCTGCACTAGAAGGCGGATTTTTTTTTTACCACTGCACCACCTGGGAAGCCCCAGAAACAAGGGTGCTTCCTGTCATTTCTACTATTTAGCATCATACAAAGGAGAGATTTTTGGAACTGAATCTTAACCCATTTACCCCTGCTGCTTCATCTCTGGTAGGTAAACAACCAGTTGGTATTTCTATTAATAGCTTCTGTTTAAATGCTTCTAATGTTTGGAGAATCTTTTACTTGGGGATGCTGGCCATTTTGGAAGCTCTACTTGAAAGATGGCTCTGTGTATTGAACCAAAATCTGCCTTTCTGGACCGTGCTGGAATTGTCAGACCAGTAACTTACAAGGTTAGATGTGTGGAGTTCTACACAAGGCCATCCTTGGAGGTAAGGAAAGAAAACGTGAAAATAATTGTGTATGTTTATGCTTTTATTTTTAAAAGAGAAAATTAGGGACTTTCCTGGTGGTCCAGTGGCTAGGGCTCTGTGCTCCCAGTCTTGGGGGCCTGGGTTCGATCCCTGATCAGGGAACTGGATCCCACATGTAGCAACTAAAAGGGTCCTGCACACCACAAGAAGGACCCACGTGATGCAACTGGGATCCAGCTCAGCCAAATAAATAAATAAATATTAAAAAAGAGAAAATTAGCTTTTGCTAATATTTTAAATATGGCTTGATTTGAGAGCTCTACCTCAGTCTACATAGCATGTGTGCCATTCACCAGGAGTGATCGTGGCAGTGGTGGTGGTGGTGTGGTCACTAAGTCATATCGGACTCTTGTGACCCCATGGACTATAGCCTGCCAGGCTCCTCTGTCCGTGGCATCCTCTAGGTAAGAATACTGGAGTGGGTTGCCATTTCCTTCTCCAAGGAGTGATACTAAAAATAAAAAAATTCTGTGACTGAGGCCCTGACCAATCAGAATAAGTGATGTTCACAAGCCATCTGGTCCAAAACCAGCCCTGCACACTAGATACTTCAGGGGAAACTGGGAGTAACACAGTATAAGTTGATGGTGGTTTGTTTAATTGTAGCATATCTGTGTGTGGTTAAGTGGATTTAAGGCTTATCAAATGGTTCTTGTGAATAACCGCAAATTGAAGATAATGTGATAAAACAAGCACAAGTGAACAAGTAGAATATGATACAGTTCTTTCCTTTCAAGATAAAGTTACCATTTTAATAATGAGTGAGAAAGTGACTACTTTTCTAAAGGAACTAATTTTAAATGGAGAGAGTGTTTTTAAAACTTATTATTTAGGAGTTCAGTTCAGTTTAGTCTCTCAGTCTTATCCGACTCTTTGTGAACCCATGGACTGCAGCACGCCAGGCTTCCCTGTCCATCACCAACTCCTGCAGCTTGCTCAAACTTATGTCCATTAAGTCGGTGATGCCATCCAACCATCTCATCCTCTGTCGTTCCCTTCTCCTCCTGCCTTCAATCTTTCCCAGTATCAGGGTCTTTTCAAATGAGTCAGCTCTTTGCATCAGGTGGCCAGGCCAAAGTATTGGAGTTTCAGCTTCAGCATCAGTCCTTCCAATGAATATACAGGACTGATTTCCCTTAGGATTGACTGGTTTGATCTCCTTGCAGTCCAAGGACTTGCAGTCCAGTATTCAGGAGTGTTTTCACCATTAAATGATTGCCAAAAAGCAGGTATCTATAAAAATTTACTTTTTTAAAAAACTTATTTTTACATACTTAATAGAAGTATTCTGGCCTATAAAAATATTCCAACGAGGATCATTTCCATGGGTTTAGTTTGTTAAAAATACAAAAACACAACTTCCTCAATATTTAAAAGCTAACTGACATCTGGGAAAATTGTTATTACCAGATGAGATTGAAAAGTAAGTAAAATTTGGTAAATTTTCCATTCAGATATCCTTTTAATTGAAACCCCATATCTCCTTACTATCCTAATGAATAGGAATTCTTGTTGTTACCACAAAATAAAATGTATTAGTGGAGGAAAAACTAAATTAAAAAAAAATTTCTGCAAGATGAGATGACAATACCTAGAAAACAAGTGAACTGACCAAAAAATACTAGAGTTTAAAAATGAACCTGTCCAAGTTGCTTCCCTAAATACAATTCACTATAGACTGTGAACAACTACATAATGTATGGGTCTGTTGCTGTGACATTCTGGGAAAGTTGGGAGAACAGATCTCTGGTTGTTTAGAAGCTGGAGGTGGGGAGATTTACTGTACAAAGAGGAATGAAGAAACTGTTTTGGGTGAGAGAGTGTCGATTATAGTGATGTGTACCTTGTTAGAAGTCACAAAACTGTACACTTTATAAAGAAAGGTGAATTTTACTGAATGTAAATTATATCTCAATATACTTGACTTTAAAAACTAGATTTGAGAAAAGGTGATTTCATTCCCTAAAGGGGCAAAAATCAATGTATGTATGGGTGTTAATATGAGCGTTATAAAATGAAAATTACAGTCGAGCCATAAAGAAAGATACTTATTAACAGTAATAGCCTCTTCCTGGTTGGAAAGACCGAAAGCCAAGCTGACATTAGGCCCAGTAGGCCAGAGCAGCACATGAGGACACGTGGTCCCTCCTACTGCACAGGTGGGTTCCTTCCCCGGGGGCGGGGGCGGGGAATCAGGCCTGCCTGCCTGGGGGCGGGGCCTCGAGAGCGCTGCGGGGCGGGGCCTTTGAGAGCGGTCTGCGGGTACTCAAGTCCTGGAGTCCGGAGACAGTGGAGACAGTGAGTGTGGTCCCTCTCCTCTCCGCCCGCCCCCAGAGCAGGCCCTGTGACCGAAACTGCTCCCCCCACCTCCCACTGTCGCCACCACCTGGGAGCTCCGGCCCTAAGGCCACCCCTCTGACCCGGGGCTCCCCCGCCTCCACGCTGGGCTCAGCGCTCTGGCTTTTCAGCTGCCTTTTCTCCCTCCCGGCAGTGGCCACCCCGCGCGACGCTGAGATCCGGAAGGACGTGCAGGTGCCAGCAGTAGGGCCTGTGGTTGCCGTGGAGCATCGGCTGAATGGGGACATTAGGCCTTTGGAAGCCCGGCCTGGCCCGCCAGGATTCCTGGGGTGGGGGCAGGGCCACCTCCGGGCTTGGAGCTTTACAGGGAGCAAAGGCCGGCCAGGCTTCAGTGGGTTGGAGTGGGGTTGGTGGGGTGCAGGGGCCTTACCCCAGTGGACACCAGCTCTTCTTTCCCCATCCCTCACCCCACCTTTGGCCCCTGGGTCAGACCTACTATGGGCAGGTGCTGAAGAAGTCAGCAGACCTCCAGACCAATGCCTGTGTCACTGCAGCCAGGCCGGTCCCCCAGCACGTCCGGGAAGCCCTGCAGAATGTACACGAGGACGTATCCTTGAGGTAAAGTGCTCTGTGCTGCTTCCATGAAGACCCCAGACAGCAGTTTTCTCAAAAAATAGTGATGACAGGTCACTAGAATTAACCTGCCTTCTCCAGTCCATGGGGCTTGCCTTGCCTGTCATAAAATCGGTATAGCACAGCACTGATTACCTTACTGCTCTGTTGAAGAACATCCAGTGACAACACCCCCTCACCTCCCCGCTCCAACCCCTCCACTCCCCTAGTGAACTACCCTTTACTCACAGGATACGTTCATACTCCTTTGACCTGACATTCCAACCTGTTCAATTTGACCCTGCCTTCCTAACCAATCCTGGCTCCCTCTGATGCCCTGGACTACTCTAGGCTAACTTTTCCTTTCCTCTTACCATCAACGCAGCCAAGATGATTTCTGCCTGCCTGGCATGCTGTTATCAATCTGGAATGCTTTCTGAATCCCACCCTTCCAACACCTCACTGATGTCCTACCTACTTTGTGAAGCAGTCTTTGATCCTTGAGCACTGCTTCCCCAAACCACTATAGCACTTACTTCCTGTGCCACTGTTTTTCAATAAATAATAGAAAATGTTTTCTGTGTTTGTGTTTTACCTCCCCCATTAAACACACTTGTCTTACCTTTCTTCTTCAGTAATGCGCTTGACCTGGACCTGCATTAGATGCTCAGTTAGTGCCTAACAAATATTTTAGTTGATTTATTGTCTTACTACCTGGAACGGTGCCCATCAATTCAATGGTAACAAAGCAGTGATAGTCAGCCTTCATGGAGTTTCCAGTGTATTGGGGGAGACTAAACACTGAAAGAGAAATTGAATGAGTAATGGAAGGAAAGGAGGAAGGGAAGGAGGAAGGATTTATAAGATTTAGTGGTCCCATGTCTTATAGTTTCTAGAGGGAAAATAATAGACACATGTATATATTTTCTATTTTCCAGGTATTATGGCTGTGGTCTGGTCATCCCTGAATGTCTGGAAAACTGCTGGATTTTGGACCTGGGTAGTGGAAGTGGCAGAGATTGCTATGCTCTTAGTCAGTTGGTTGGTGAGAAGGGACATGTCACTGGAATAGACATGACAGAAGGTCAGGTGAGGCAATTTCAGGGATAAGGAGGAAAAAATTCTGAAAAGCAGTCTTTTAGAGATGAAGTTGTTTCCTTGTTACATGTCAAGGATAATTTAAGAAAGATGCTAAATGCAATGCTCATTTCTGCCATTATTGCTTCCTGACCTGGAAGCTGAGAACTTTTATGTTTAGGGGCCTCTCTGGGAGAAGGGAGTCAGAGGTTTGATCTGATATATGAGTCTCGTGATGTCTGAATGGAGTTTGATCTTTTCCTTCTTTCTGCCATTTATCATGAAAGATTTTCTTGAATGAAGAGTTTATTCAAATAAAACCCATGTATCAAACAGTGGGTTTATGCTCCATTGAATTGTCCTATGCTGTAGTAAATTCTCCTTGCCCAGATGAACCTTGTTTACTTACCTAAAATAGTCTGGGGGGAGTATATTCCATTAGTAATAGGAAATTTTAGGAAAATATTAGTGCATTCAAAAATGTTGATTATCAAATCTATTTTTTTCCTTCCTGTAGGTGGAAGTAGCTAACAAGTACATTGAATATCACATGGAAAAATATGGGTTCCAGGCACCCAATGTGAATTTTATTCATGGCTACATAGAAAAGTTGGAAGAGGCTGGAATCAAGAATGAGAGTTATGATATTGTTATGTAGGTCTGCATCCTGACTATTGTGAATATAGTCCATTTATGATTGAACACACAAACATCATCACTTTTTGTTGAATAGATTCTCATTAGGGGCTTAAAGTAAACTTAGCCTGGCTTAACAAAAGGATGGAGCTAGCCTGAGGCACTTGTAGTCCACTAGCTACCTAACATACTAGCCTAAGAGAGAACAGATTTTAAGCTGAACTGTGGTTTAGGAATGCACCCAAAAGACCAGCAAGACTCCTGAGTCTGCTTGTATAATATACATTGATCTGTTATTTTTAGTATTATTTTCATGGCAAATGATAAGATTCTGTGTTTCTGTTTTTCCTCCGAGTTGTCAAATCATGCCCAAGTGACAGCCTTAATAAAGCTGCCTTTGAGGAACTCAGCCTATTTACATGTTGTGTGAGGAATGCCTTGTGCAATAGGTGTCTGGTCCCAGGTCATTTTGTTGCATGGCCAACATCATCCTCAGAATTTTTTCTGCACACTCAAACTTGCTAATAGTTTATCGAGATTCTAAACATTCTATCTCCCTTATCTTGGGACAAAGTTGAGTGTGGGGAGGAGAGGAGGGAGGTGGGAAAAATGGTGTAGCTTTTAGAAAATGGTGGGACCACCTTTAGGGACTAAAAGGATTTGAGGGTGTCTTAGTAGTCTGAAGCTGTGCTTGACATTCTCTCTGTTCTTTTTTAGATCCAATTGTGTCATTAACCTTGTACCTGATAAACAGCAAGTGCTGCAGGAGGTATATCGAGTGTTAAAGGTGAGGAGAAGAGGGAGACAAGTTGTCTTTGAACATCAGTGAGAACACATGGAATCTGTCCTGTCTTTGTCCCCTTGAGCTGAGAGCTCCAACTCTTAATTTATCCATTAAATTAGAAAGAGTGGCAGAAAGAGGGGGTGACTGGAATACCTGAGATATGAATTTGTTTTCCTCTCAGGTTGCAAAAGGTGATAAATCTGAGAGTCACGATTGTGATTGAATATGTTAAAATTTGCTGTTTTGACTGTTTTTTGTCCTGCTTGCTGCTGTAGAGGAGCCTAGAAAAGCATTTGCAGAGCTGCAGGGACCTTGGGACTAACTCCTAAGGTTATTTTGAATATACTCTCCTAGCATGGACAGTGTTTCTCGGGGCTCCTTATTTTGTACCCATCAGTATTCCATTATCTTTGGGAAGTTACAGAAGGTGAATCTTTTACGCTACTCTCTTAAAGGAAAACTTGCAGGTGCTCCACACCCTCTGTATGTATCATGAGATGTATTTCTTCATGATAGAAGATTCTGAGATTCTTGGTTTATAAGACTGTTGCAGAGATCAAGGCTTTCGTCTGCTATTCAGGAGACCCAGGTTTAAACGATCCCTGGATTGGGAAGATCCCCTGGAGTAGGGAATGGCTACCCAATTCAGTATTCCTGCCTGGAGAATTCTGTGGACGGAGGAGTCTGGCAGGCAATAGTCCATGGGGTAGAAAAGAGTTGGACACTATGCAGAGATGATTTAACGCTGTCTTAATTAGTATGCCATTATATAGACCAGCTCATTACTTTCACCAGGGTGTACTTGTAGACGGTAGAGACATTACTGTAGAATCTAGACCTCCGTGCTCTTGAAATTAGCTAAATAAAATCTTAAAATTCCTGATAACTCATATGCCTGCGATTTTAAGGACATTTTTAAAAGATAATGTGTTATTACAAAAATAAATAACAATGTTACAAAAGTTATATAATTTTTAAGGAAGGAGACTTTATGAGTACTGTTTACTCCTGTTTTGTGAAAGCCTAGTCTGCTTTGCTTCAGATTGATTAAGTTTGTAAAGTTATTTTATTAGCTATTGGCTGAGGCACTGAAAAAAAATCTTGGCAGTTGGCTATTGATTGTAACTAGAGAGAGAGCAAGTAGTTATTTGTTCAAAAAGGGTCAACTCAGGAACTTCTGTTGTTTTTTTAAAACTTGATTTTATCCCCTCATCCCTTTCTTTGCTATCAGGGACTAATGTAATCTTTAACCTTGTTTGGATTAATTCTGCTGTTTCAGCATGGTGGGGAGCTATATTTCAGTGACGTCTATGCTAGCCTTGAATTGCCAGAAGAAATCAGGACACACAAAGTTTTATGGGGTAGGTGTTTGTGTTTTGTTTTGTTTTGAGGCAGATACTCGTTCAAGTACAGCATTCCATCCTGCTGATGTCCAGGGTGAGGCTTTGTGATATGGGAACACATGGCGTTAGGTAGCAGGCTTAGGTTCTTCTCCTCTGACACTCAACTCTGATATGACCTTGGACAATTTAATTAATCTCTTTGAGTCATGACTTCCGAACTATAAAATGTAGGTAATAATTCAGTCTGCCTCATAGGGCTGTCATGAAGATTGAATGGGATAATGTGTGTGAAAAATTCTCTTAAAAGCTCTAGTGTGGAAATGACGCCAGTTGCTCCAGAGTTGATGTGTCCTTAATTCCCTGTATTTTCATCACTATTCTGTTGATCCCTTAACTGTCATTTTCATGGAGTTTCTGGACATTGAGGAGATAAATGGCATGTGTTTGGTCAGTCTGGCTATAAAATCAAAAGTTCTTTTAAAATAAATTATGTTAAAAAATAAATTATGTTAACTTTTTTCTTATTATACAGTAAGAAATAGATATTGTTGGAACTTCCCTGGAAATCCAGTGGTTAAGACTCTGTGCTGTCAATGCAATGGGTGCAGTGTTGAACCCCCATCAGGGAACTGAGATCCCAAAAGCTGAGTGGCGTGGCCAAAAAAAAAAAGTTGGAAAATACAAAAAGAAAAAATTACTTCTAAACATGTAACTCTTTTAATAGTTTAGTATATACACTTTTAGATTTGCTTTTTTTCCTGTGGGTGAGTATAAAAATATTGGGAATATGCTGCATATAGACTTTAGTATTCCAATTTTGTTTAGCATATTTCCTAAGCCTAAAATTTTTAAAAATAATTAAAAGTGTATTATACAATTATATTGTACAGCTGTACCATATTTTATTTGGCCATTTCTTTATTGGTAATGATTTAGGTTTCTAATTTGTTGATGTAATGAACTTAAAAACTGTAAATGCCTTATGAACATTAATAGTAATTACTGTTCTAGTAGCAGATTGTTATAAGGTTAATCTGGAACTAAGAGGCAGTTTTGTAATTTTTCTTGTATTTTTTTTACTCACATAACATAGTGCTCTTCAGAATGTGACCTAATATATGCATGAATATTATGATTGATAGAACCATTAGCTAGCATATCCAGCCTTAACCTTGACTTTCTAGACCTTGGGGGACACTCAGGTCCTTCTATTTTTCTAGGACATGTGTTCTAAGTAATACCATAGCCTAATCAATTATACCAGAAGAATAACTCCCTAATATCTAGTTGTATTGGTTGATCTGTGATTTTTCTCTTTTTAGGTGAGTGCCTGGGTGGTGCTTTGTACTGGAAGGACCTTTTTATCCTTGCCAAAAAAATTGGGTTCTGTCCTCCACGTTTGGTCACTGCCAATTTCATTACAGTTCAAAACAAGGACCTAGAAAACGTGATCGGTAAGAAACAGTAGCAGGGACTGTTACAACTCCACCCTGAATGGTTCAGATTCGGTGATTAGCAAGTATCTCCTCAGTGAGTCTCACTGTGTCATCTGGAAATCTCCATCTTATCTCCCCTTTAATGGCAGCTTCCCAAAGTTTGGTGTTTCATAAAGCACTTTGAAGTTATTCAGTAAATAGAGTCATGTGCCCAGAAGGATGATTGATGGCATGCAAAGAAGAAACCATCTTTATAATATTTAAGTCTTCACCTCTTGAGCAGACCAATAACCACTGCAGTGCTGGAGATGAACCATGAGTGTATTCTGTTTTTAGGCGACTGCTGTTTTGTTTCTGCAACATTTCGCCTCTTCAAACTCCCTAAGACAGGACCAACCAAAAAATGCCAAGTTATTTACAATGGAGGAATTACAGGACACGAGAAAGAACTGATATTTGATGCAAATTTCACATTTAAGGTAAGTAAAGAATTCCATGATTTCCAGCATTCTTCCTCTTCTTACCTTTGCTCCACAAACCTTTTCTTGATCTTACATTGCTTCTCACTTTTCTGGTCTTGGTATTGTGTATGTGTCTGTGTATCTATATACACACAAGCAAACACACACACATACTTGTGGGCTTCACTGGTGACTCAGTGGTAAGAATCTGTCTGCATTGTAGGAGGCCCAGGTTCGAGCCCTGGGTCAAGAAGATCCCCTGGAGAAGAAAATGCCAACTGACTCCAGTACTCTTGCCTGGGAAATCCCATGGACAGAGGAGCCTGGCGGGCTACAGCCCATGGGGTCAAAAAAGAGTCAGACACGACTTAGTGACTAAACAACAACAAATATATACGTACATATATATGTATATAAATATATACATATATTTGCTAGACCATTAAAATGTAAGTTGCAGATATCATGACATTTTACCTTTAAATATTTCAGCATACATCTTCTAAGAATAGAATGTTCTCCTACATAACCAAATATCATTATTACCCTTTAAGAACTTTTCTATGAGAAACATCATTCATACATCTGATTAATGGTATTATAAAGATGGAAAACTGTGAGAGTACTGAGCAACTATATTTCAGTTGTTTAATTGTATTTCGGGATTAAGGAAGTGTTAGTATTTAATGATTGGAGAAGGAAATGTCAACTCACTCCAGTATTCTTGCCTGGAGAATCCCAGGGACAGAGGAGCCTGGTGGGCTGCTGTCTATGGGGTCGCACAGAGTGGGACATGACTGAAGCGACTTAGCAGCAGCAGCAGTATTTAATGATAACAGGATATTTCTACTACTCTTTTTAGAGTAGGGCTTTGTTTTCTCAAAACAGGTAAGTGCAGGCTTTGGAACTAGATAGCTGGTTTCAAATTCTAGCTCTGTTATTTACTTATTACTTGAGTAAACTTGAATATGCCACCAAAATTGTTTGAGACACAGTTTGCTCCACTGTAAAAGTAGGGATAATAATAATACTATGTGGCAGAATTTCTATAAAGATTAGCAATAATGTAGTAAAACATTGGTACTGGGAACTCAGTAAATAGAAGATACAGTCATTATTTGTTCCAAAGGTGGAAGAACTTAACTGTTTCCCTACTCTGATGTTTCGGTCTAGATAGCATTTTCAGATTTCTTAAATACTGCTGGTGCCACAGAGCCATTAATGCTTTTTCACTGATATACTGCCACTTGCCTGCTGAGTAGATTCACAGAATCAGTAAAATCATCACTCTGGTCTAGTGGCTTTCAAAAAACACATTTCTAATGGCAGAATTATTTTTTATTGAGACATAGTTGGCACATAACATTATATTAACTTTAGGTATAAAACATAGTGATTTAATATTTGTATATATTGCAAAATGATCATCCAGTAAGTCTATAGTTAATGTCCATTACCATACCTAGTTACAAATTTTTTTTTTCTTATGATGAGAAATTTCGGTATCTTTCTCAGCTACTCTCAGATATATAAAACAGTATCATTAACTACAGTCACTATGCTATACATTACAGCCTCATGAGTTATTTATTTTATAACTGAGAGTTTGTATCTTTTGACCCCCATCAGCCAATCTGCCCACCCTCTACCTGCCCCCAGAATTATTATTATTATTATTATTATTATTATTTATTTTTTTTTTTTTTTCAGAAAAAGCAGGCAGATTCTTTACCAACTGAGCTATCAGGGAAGCCCAAAATTTTATTTAAAAGACCAATACTTACTATGGGTAGGTCCTTGCCTTATGTAACCCCAGTATCTGAAGGTATACAAGCAGAATTTATCGGACAGGAGCAGAGATTGGAGACAGCTCAGAATCTCCTGTGTTAAGTCCTGGTTCCCAAGGTGTGGACCCTTTATGCACCTCCCAGGCACACTGGGACTCAAGGAAACACACTATAAGAGCCATTAGTCCAAAGACCTCATTTTAGCAACAAATAAGGTGAAACTCAGAGAGCAGTGGTTTTCTATATTTGCTTCTGAGCAGAAACGAGACGCTGGAGCGATGAGTGTCCTATTTTTTTTGGTGTTGCCACCAAAGGAAAACTGATAATGATACTGGTCAATTGCATGGAGAAACAAGCAGGAAGCTACTAGCAGCAGGGTCTGAATGTGAGAAAAGACTATGTCAAAAGGTATAGTCTTTTATCTTGATAGTAGTAGATAGAAAAACCCTTCAGGGTATTTTTCTTCTATTGAGATAAAAGTGGCATCTCTAAGAATGTCTTTCATGCTTCCCTTCAGAAAGATGAAGCTGTTGAAGTAGATGAAGAAACAGCGTCTATCTTGAAGAATTCACGATTTGCCCAAGATTTTCTAATCAGACCAGATGGAGAGAAGTTGCCAACATGTGGAGGCTATACTGCTTTAGAAGTAAAGGTTGGCTTGGCTTTTAATTCCCTAAAGTCAAACAGAGAACCATTTAAAAAATTGTTATGATCACCACAAACTGCTAAAGAAACAAATCATTACTCTTTTAGTTGGCCACCATAACTTATTTCTAGTATTTTTGTACCTATAAAATGATTTAACTTCATAACTTCATTTTTCCAATGCTGACTTGGTACATCCATCAATGGACTTTAAAGCATCCATGAACCCGTTAAAATTGTATCTGTATTTTGTTGGGAAAGAGTCTGTTACTTTCATCAGGTTTCCAAAGAGGTACAGATACAAAAAAGATCAAGAGCTACCTTGGGAAAAATTATGCAAAGTATACATATATACATACACCTTTTAACGTGGGCTTCTGTGGTGTCTCAGCAGTAAAGAATACACTGCCAATGCAGGAGATACAAGAGACGTGGGTTCGATCCCTTGGTCAGGAAGATCCCCTGGAGAAGGAAATGGCAACCCACTCCAGTATTCTTGCCTGGGGAATCCCACCGACAGAGGAGCCTGGAGGGCTACAGTCGATGGGGTCGCAAGGAATTGGACACAACTTAGTGACAAGACAGCAACAACAGACCTTTTAATGTGAGTAGTCAGAAAGATGGTACCAGCCTACATACCTACCTGCAATGTATAGTCTTTTATCTTTTCCCTGTATTCGTACTAATACGGGTATTACTCTTTAAAAAAGATGATGGTTGGATGGCATCATCGACTCAATGGATATGAGTTTGAGCAAACTCCAGGAGATAGTGAAGGACAGGGAAGCCTGGCATGCTGCAGTTCATGGGATCACAAGGAGTCAGACATGAATGAGTGACTGGACAACAACTTTTAAAAAATCTTTATCTGATAAGCAGAATATAATTTGTTTTTTTACATACACTGAGCTTTTTGGTTATGTTTACTGACCATTTACATTTCATCCATTGTGAACCTCCTATGTGATCCCTTAACTTTTTTCTATTAGAGTGATTTTTTAAATTGTTCTGTAAGACTTTGTTTATTATTATTTGTTATTATTATGTTGCAATTTTTTTCTCATTTATCTTTTCATTTCCTTTTTTTTTAATTGTGCCACATGGCATGTTGGACCTTCGTTCCCTGGGCAGGGATTGAACCAATGCCCCTTGCAGTGGAAGCGTAGAGTCTTAACAACTGGACCACAGGAGAATTCCCCTTTTTATTTGCTTTTTCTCCTGAATAGATGTTTTCAGTTTTTATGCAGTCATTTCCTTTATGGTTTCTGGCTCTGGTGTTACCGTTAGAAAGATCTGCTCTGTGTGAACATTATAAATTTACTTGTTTTCTTTTAGTGTTTTTTAAAACTTAAGGTAAAATTTGTGTAACATAAAATTCACTATTTTAACCATTTTTTAGAACCATTTTAATCTATATAATTTAGCAGCTTTTAGTCTGTTTATAATGTTGTGCAACCGTTACCACTGTCTAGTGCCAGAAAGCTTTCATCATCCCCAAAATAAATCCTATTCCCATTAAGTACTAATCCCCAATCCTCCTCTCCCCCATTCCTGGCAGTAACTAATCTGTTTTCTTGTCTCTGGATTTGCTTTTTCTGGACGTTTCGTATAAGTGGAATCATACAATACTTTGTGACCTTTGTCTGGCTTCTTTTACTTAATATAATGTTTTCAGGGTTTATTCATATAGCAGTATTTCATTCCTTTTCATAGCTGAATAATAGTCACTTATATGGCTATACCACATTTTCTTCTTTTTAATACATTCATCAGTTGATAGACGTTTAGGTTTCCACTTTTTA
This sequence comes from Odocoileus virginianus, assembly GCF_023699985.2. Classification (NCBI taxonomy): domain Eukaryota; kingdom Metazoa; phylum Chordata; class Mammalia; order Artiodactyla; family Cervidae; genus Odocoileus; species Odocoileus virginianus. Next base: position 6,597,664 of record NC_069680.1, read on the forward strand.
GCTGTTGTGAGTAATGTTGCTGTGACTGTGCATGTGTATGTGCCTCACGTACTTGTTTGAGTGGTTGTTTTGAATCCTTTTGGGTCTGTATCTAGGAGTGGAATTGTTGGGCAATATGATAATTCTCCGCTTAACTCTTTGAAGTCACCAAATTGTGTCCTACAGTGGCCACACCATTTTACAATCCTGCCAGCAATGAGCAAGGGTTCCGGTTTCTCTGCATCCTTGCCAACAGTTGTTACTTTCTCTTTTGATTGTAGCCATCTTTGTTAGAGTGAAGTGTTTGAGCCAGTATTCCAGCATATTCTGAAATGAATATTTCCTAAAATATCTTAGATTCTTATTTTAAAATTATTCTATTGGTGTAGCATTTTTAAAAGCATTTTATCACAACTTATCTCCAGTCATCTCTCACAGCCTCCCTATGAAGAAGGTGGATAGGGAGCGATAACAGATAGTAGCATCTTTCTCTTATTTATTTTTACCTTTCCCCCATTCATGCTCTCATAATTATTAATCCATTTGTTAATTTATAATATTCTATTATTTAGAATAGGCTTAGTGATGGATTTCAAGTCTTTTTTGTCTGACAGAACTTCTAACCTTCACTAAAGTCCTGCCCAGCAAAATAAACCACTTCTCTTTCTGGGGCAGGATGGTGGGGTATATGTACACAGACAGACTAAGTACCTATCTCGGCTCTGCCGCTTATGTGTAATCTTGGATTCCTTACCTAAACTCCTTAAACCCTCGGTTTCCTCATGTTTAATGGCAAGATAATAATCCCTTTTCCCCTCAGATTGTGAAAGTCAAATGGAATGATACATGTAAATGTTAGGCAATGCCTGGCAAGTAATAACATACTCAAGAAACAGAGGTGATTATGGATTTGTTTTGCTAAGATTCTTGGTCCAACTAAAGACTAAGATCCAACCAGTCCATCCTAAAGGAGATCAGTCCTGGGTGTTCATTGGAAGGACTGATATTGAAGCTGAAACTCCAATACTTTGGCCATCTGATGTGAAGAGCTGACTCATTTGAAAAGATGATGCTGGGAAAGATTGAGGGCAGGAGAAGGGGACGACAGAGGATGAGATGGTTGGATGGCATCACTGACTCAATGGACATGGGTTTGGATGGACTCCGGAAGTTGGTGATGGACAGGGAGGCCTGGCGTGCTGTGGTTCATGGGGTCGCAAAGAGTCAGACACAACTGAGCGACTGAACTGAACTGAAGATTCTTGGTATCTTGGAACTGTGTTCTGTGTGTTTGAATTCTGACCCTCTTTGCAGGATTTTTTCATCATTCTCTCATGTACCCTTTCTCCTGGCTCAGAATTTCTATAATCTTCAAGAATTTTACTTTTCTGCTCTTTATATTTTGTAGAAATATTAGAGGCATGGGGCAAACATTGATACACAAGTAACTCTTGTGCCTTTTCCTCCACCTTCTGTTACGTCACAGTCTTTTTTTTTTTTTCTTCGCACAGTGCTTGTGGGATCTTAGTTCCCTAACCAGAAATTGAACCCCGGGCTCCAGCAGTGAGCACTGAGTCCTGACCCCTGGACTGCCAGGGAATTCCCAAGCAGTCTTTGGCCACGCTGGGTCTTTGTTGCTCTGCACGGGCTTTCTCTAGTTGCGGCAAGGGGGGCTACTCCCTGGCTTGGTGCATGGTCTTCTCTTGTTGTGGAGCACAGGCTGTAAGGTACATGGGCGTCAGTAGTTGCAGCTCCCAGGCTCTAGAGTGTGGGCTGAGTAGTTGTGGTGCATGGGCATACTTGCTCCGAGGCATGTGGGATCTTCCTGGATCAGGGATCAAACCCATGGCCCTGCAGTGGCAGGTGGACTCTTATCCACCAGGGAAGTCCCCAAGAAGTCTTTTAAGAGTGAAGCTTATTAGGGAATTCCCTGGTGGCATAGTCTGAGCTAAGTGTAGAAGCCATCTCTAGAGGTAAAAAGTGATTTATTTATTTTTTGCTTTATTTGATTCTTGAGTGCTCTGCTTTTGAGGGAAAAATAACTTTTGAGGGAAAAGAGAAATTTGAAAATTCTGACTTTTCAGTCCATTGCATTTCATGAATGTGTTACTGGTCTTTTGAAATTCTTGGTCGTTCACTGATAACAAAATCTTGCTGGTCAAAATCAGCGTTTATCTGGAAATACTTTCATCATTCTATTCTCCTCTACCTGGTTTCCTGAATCCTGGTTCTGAAGGCTGTCAGAGGATTCAGTTCAGTTCAGTTCAGTCGCTCAGTCGTGTCCCACTCTGCAACCCCATGAATTGCAGCATGCCAGGCCTCCATGTCCATCACCAACTCCCAGAGTTTACTCAAACCCATGTTCATCAAGTCAGTGATGCCATCCAGCCATCTCATCCCCTGTTGTCCCCTTCTCCTCCTGCCCCCAATCCCTCCCAGCATCAGGGTCTTTTCCAGTGAGTCAACTCTTTGCATGAGGTGGCCAAAGTATTGGAGTTTCAGCTTCAGCATCCTTCCAATGAACACCCAGGACTGGTCTCCTTGAGGATGGACTGGGTGGATCTCCCTGCAGTCCAAGGGATTCTCAAGAGTCTTCTCCAACACTACAATTCAAAAGCATCAATTCTTCGGTGCTCAGCTTTCTTCACAGTCCAACTCTCATATCTGTACATGACCACTGGAAAAACCACAGCCTTGACTAGACGGACCTTTGTTGGCAAAGTAATGTCTCTGCTTTTCTATGCTGTCTAGGTTGGTCACAACTTTCCTTCCAAGGAGTAAGTGTCTTTTAATTTCATGGCTGGAATCACCATCTGCAGTGATTTTGGAGCCCCCCAAAATAAAGTCAGCCATTGTTTCCACTGTTTCTCCATCTATTTGCCATGAAGTGATGGGACCAGATGCCATGATCTTAGTTTTCTGAATGTTGAGCTTTAAGCCAACTTTTTCACTCTCCTCTTTCACTTTCATCAAGAGACTTTTTAGTTCTTCACTTTCTGCCATAAGGGTTAGTTACAAGTAAACAGAATCTTTCCCCCAGCCCACTCTGGCTGGGAAACTGTAGTTAGATGTGTTTGCTTTTGCAGGAGATAATCTTCTGCCAGCAGAGTTCTGCAGTACCTCATGTGCAGGAGGATGCCTGACCTCTGGCAGGAACGCAACTTTCTACGTGTTTGAACTGGTTTATCGGAACCATCTCCCATCTCTCTCGCCTTACTTCTTTCAGCCTAAGGTTATGCCATCAGTTCCATGTTTCTGAAATAGGACTAATTGACACTGAAGGAAGATTTGAAGAATGAAACAGCTGTGTGTCCTAGAAATACAACCTTGGGCTCTCGGAGGAGGACATTCTTATCTTTTTTATGGAAGACCTTTGTGATAGATTCCTGAGAACCACGAGCAGGAGGCATGTAGGGAATTGCTCGTATTTCTGTCATCCTATCAGTTGGTGCAGTAGGGGAATGAAAGTGCTGCTTCTTACTGGGATTTGACTCCATAATGACTGTTTTTGAGAGTCCTCATTTTTCTTTTTTCTTCTTCTCCTTTTTTAATCCTGACAAGCAAAGTGTATTTTGCTATTTAAAATAATTATTAAAACGCTGCAGCATCTACAGTGATGCAGATAGGGTGTGTGCTATGTCCTGTCTTGCTCTAGTTAATAGTCGTGGGAGTAATCACACGACAACAGTTGTTGTTGTTCAGTCACTGAGTTGTGTCCGACTCTTTGCCACCCCATGGACTGCAACTCGCCAGGCTTCCGTGTCTCTCACTATCTCCCGGAGTTTGCTCCAACTCTTGTCCACTGAGGCAGTGATGCCATCCAGTCATCTCACCCTCTCTTTGCCCCCTTCTCCTCCTGTCCTCAGTCTTTCCCAGCATCAGGGTCTTTCCCCATGAATTGGCTCTTCAAATCAGGTGGCCAAAGAACTGGAGCCTCAGCTTCCGCATCCATCCTTCCAATGAATATTCAGGGTTGACTTCCTTTAGGATTGACTTGTTTGATCTCCTTGCTGTCCTGGGAACTCTCAAGAGTCTTCTCCAGCACCACAGTTTGAAAGCATCAATACTTCAGCGCTCAGCTTTCTTTATGGTCCAACTCTCACATCCATACATGGCTACTGGAAAAACTATAACTTGGACTGTACAGACCATTGTCGGCAAAGTGCTGTCTCTGCTTTTTAACACACTGTCTAGGTTTGTCATAGCTTTTCTCTTAAGGAGTAAGCGTCTTCTAATTTCATGGCTGCAATCACCGTCTACAGTGATTTTGGTTGTAGTCTAGAGGACCTAATCTTTATCGAACAGTTAGTATGTTGAAGGCACCTCATTATTTCGTCCTCATAATACTCCTTTTCTTCATTTTACAAATGAAGAACAGGCTCAGAGAGATTAATTTGCTGATTCAAGGTCACACAGCTAGAAAGGAGTAAATCTGAACCCACATCTATTTCTGGAGCTGACATTCTTAACCAGTATGCTGCACTAGCTCTCCATATCTATACTGTTCATAGAAGCACAGTTAGTATTGGAAAGGGCTGCTTGTCAGGGTGTCCCACCTTCTATTTCCTTCAAGTTTTGAGAGATTTTCGGGCTGGTTGCAGACATTTGGAAGTGGTACTGATATTACTTGTACATCTTTCTGTTTGCAGTTACAAATAACTTGTTTGTAACTTGTAGGTTGCAGTCCACCAACAAATAATAAGAGTGTAAGATCATGTTTAGTGAGTTCATTTTCATTAATAAGGTGGCTTGTGCATATTCTTGATGTGCAGTCTTTGTGCCTGGTTCTTCTCTGACTCTGTTGGCACTGCTGGTAGAGGTATCTCATTAGAAGGTGAAAGGAGGGAAAATAAAGACTGCTGTCTTATCTTTTGAACGTTCCACTTACTCTGCCCTGAAATCTTACTGGTTACGGTTGGCAATCTCAACATCTGAATATCAGTGATTGCTAATGAGGGCTCTGGTATCTGGGACTTCCCTTCTTCTCTTGCACACATGTTTCTAGAGATTAGAGTAAGGGAAGGGAAGAAGATCCAGCATGTCAGTAGCTCAGTTCCAAAAAGGTAAAAGGCACAAACAAACGGGAATCCCATGGAATAAAGCAAAATCAACTCTTCTGGCCCAAAAAGGAACTTTCAGAAGCTTTAAACGAAGTTTACCTTGAAAATAGTGATAACTTGATTAGAAACTTCAGGAAAAGATAGCCACCTTGATAAGTGAGTCACTGATGCTGCTCCCGGACCCCACAGAACTGTACAGTTTTGTCCTCCTTGTAGGAAATAAGCATTAAGTCCAGCTGAAATGTTAGTGTCTGTCAAAACGTCTTTAACTTATCCTTTCGTCTTGGTTTGTGTTTTGACAGGATGTGATCACAGATCCATTTGAGCTTGCAGGGAGGTCTGACAGTGCAGAGTCCCGAAGTTCCCCTGCTGTTGGTGGCTGCTGCAGTACAAAGAAATGCTCCTAAAACAACAGCTGAGCAGAAGACAGTGGGCAGGAGGTGAAAGAATGAGTTACACATGTCTTAACCCCCCCTTTCCCATAGCCCATACCACAAGAAAGAACAAGTGACAGAAGTCCACTGATTTCTAGGTAAAAATAAATGAGTTATCTTTACAAAGTATTAAAGCTTTATATCAAAATCACATAAAGACCCGTTAAGCCCGGTTCCTCTTACCTGATTCTGGTGCCACCTGGTGGCCAGAAATGGAACTGAGCAGCAGTCTGAAAGCTTGGCCCATGGGCAAGGAAGGCTTTAGAAAAGAGAGTTGGCCGAGTCTCAGGGAAAACATCTTCCTTCTGACCTGCTTAGAACCTTTTGGACTTTTCACCATGTGTACTCATTAAACAAAGCTCTTACTGAAATCATTTGAATCATGCCAAAAGATTGCCAAATCAAATTTGGTAGGAGTGCTTTTGAGATAATGGTCTTTTATATCAGTTTTTTTCCTCCAGTGTGCAATTGAATAAAGAAAAAACCCAAGTGTTAATTTTTTTGACTTCAGTTTACCCTAACGTAAGACAACATGGTGGCCATATGCGGTAAATCTTAACCAGAACAGGAAAACAGTTTGATACTTTTTAAAAGACAAACTAGATGTAAAGATGATGGGTTTTCTTTTCCTTTATAAAATGCCCTAGTTAAACCTGTAGGAAAGTATTAGGTTTAGTCCTAGTTTCCATAGTTAAAGAAGAAGATTGAGGGATTCTTCTCTCCTCGATCTTCAAGGATGGTTGCATCATTAGAAATTAAAAACCTTAAGGGAAGTTTCAAGAATGTTTAGATCAATTGAAGACCAGTTGTACTTGAAGACTTTGTTAGGGGCAGAATGTGTAAGTCACATATAAGCCAAGGCCCTGGTCATCAGGAGCTGATGGTTCAGTTTTTAAATAACCTTCAAGCAATGAAGAATTTTAACAAGCAAATATCAACTAGTTGCTCTGAGTTCAGTGCAGAAAGAATAAGGGGGGAACACGCATGACTGAAGAGTTTTCTTAGAGGTAGGAAAATTTTTAGGTCTTCTAAAACATTGGAATGAATTTATAGGACATGAACCCTCTTTTAATAGAGCTGTACAAAATGGAAAAACTCTCAGATTTCTGAATGGGTTCAGGTATAGACACTAACTACTACAAACTGAGGAAAGGACTGGTGGTATATTTCAAGGCCAATGCATCTGTGTGACCTTGATTCTAAACAGTGCTTTCTTGGTTGTAGAGTTCAATATCTATTCAATCATAACCTACTTCAGTGACAGTATTACTTAGAATGGTACAGCTGGGATTAAGCCTACTTTGCTATTCATAAGTGATCGGTGGTCCTGCAACAGTAAATGATGAAAAGATATGGTGTTCTGATTATTTGGTTTATTCAGTTTAGTTCAGTCACTCAGTCGTGTCTGACTCTTTGCGACCCCATGAACCGCAGCATGCCAGGCCTCCCTGGCCATCACCAGCTCCCAGAGTTTGCCCAAACCCATTTCCATTGAGTTGGTGATGCCATTCAGCCATCTCATCCTCTGTCGTCCCCTTCTCCTCCTGCCCTCAATCTTTCCCAGCATCAGGGTCTTTTCAAATGAGTCAGCTCTCCACATCAGGTGGCCACGACTGAGTGACTGAACAACAAAATATGATCCCACTATTTCACTCTTAGGTATCTATTCAAGGGAAATGAAAACATATGTCCACACAGATAATTATGCAAATGTACATAGGAGTATTATTCATAATAGCCCCAAACTTAGAAGCAATACAATTGCAATCAACTAGCAAATAAATGTAGTTTATCCACACAATAGAATAAAATTTATGTTTAAAAGGAACAAGTTGCTGACACATGAACAACACGGCTGAACAAAATACTGTGCTAAATGAAAGAAACCAGACGTAGGACTACATAATATGCAGTATTCAGTACCCAATTTCACTGCATGGGTTTCCCCCATGTACACACCCAGCTATTCTTTGACACCAGTTGTTCAGTTCAGTTGCTCAGTCATGTCCGACTCTTTGTGACCCCATGAACCGCAGCACGCCAGGCCTCCCTGTCCAACACCAACTCCTGGAGCCTGCCCAAACTCATGTCTGTTGAGTTGGTGAAGCCATCCAACCATCTCATTCTCTGTCATCCCCTTCTCCTCCTGCCCTCAATCTTTCCCAACATCAGGATCTTTTCAAATGAGTCAGCTCTTCGCATCAGGTGGCCAAAGTACTGGAGTTTCAGCTTTAACATCAGTCCTTCCAATGAACACCCTGGACTGATCTCCTTTAGGATGGACTGGTTGGATCTCCTTGCAGTCCAGGGAACTCTCAAGAGTCTTCTCCAACACCACAGCTCAAAAGCATCAATTCGTCGGTGCTCAGCTTTCTTTATAGTACAACTCTCACATCCATACATGACGACTGGAAAAACTATAGCGTCGACTAGATGGACCTTTGTTGACAAAGTAATGTCTCTGCTTTTTACTATGCTATCTAGGTTGGTCATAACTTTCCTTACAAGAAGTAAGCATCTTTTAATTTCATGGCTGGAATCACCATCTGCAGTGATTTTGGAGCCCCCCAAAATAAAGTCAGTCACTGTTCCCACTATTTCCCCATCTATTTGCCATGAAGTGATGGGACCGGATGCCATGACCTTAGTTTTCTGAATGTTGAGCTGTCGGCCAACTTTTTCACTCTCCTCTTTCACTTTCATCAAGAGGCTCTTTAGTTCTTCACTTTCTGCCATAAGGGTGGTGTCATCTGCATATCTGATATTGATATTTCTCCTAGCAATCTTGATTCCAGCTTGGGCTTCATCCAGCCCAGCGTTTTTCTCATGATGTACTCTGCATATAAGTTACATAAGCAGGATGACAATACACAGCCTTGACGTACTCCTTTTCCTATTTGGAACCAGTCTGTTGTTCCATGTCCAGCTCTAACTGTTCCTTCCTGACCTGCATACAGGTTTCTCAGGAGGCAGTTCAGGTGGTCTAGTATTCCCATCTCTTGAAGAATTTTCCACAGTTTATTGTGATCCACACAGTCAATTTGGTTTATTAGGCATTTCTAAATTTAGGACAGGCTTCCCTGGTGGCTCAGCAGTAAAGAATCTACCTGCCAATGCAGGAGACACGGGTTTGATCCCTGGGTTGGGAAGATCCCCTGGGGAAGAAAATGGTAACCCACTCCAGTATTTTTGCCTGGGAAATCCCACGAACAGAGGAACCTGGTGGGCTACAGTCTGTGGGGTCGCAAAAGAGTTGGACATGACTCAGCAACTAAACAACATCAACACAAATTTAGGAGGACAAAGTGTTAACCTTTTGGTTGTCATTCTGAACCTCTTAGTTCCTCCAAAAGAGATTGAGTAATGAGATTAGGCTAGAAATTCACATTGTTCTTTTCCAAAGAATAACATAATTTATGCATGTTAAGAATTATATTTGATCTAGAACCTAGAAGATATATATATTAGACAATGTAAAATTAGATGCGTTTTACTCAGAAAAATGCCATAAACAGTTACGTAAATATTAAAAAATAGGTGAAATAGACAAATAGGAATATTTGACCCTTATGAGAGTGAGAGGTAGTATGGAATGACAATTGAGGGCAAAAGTTGATGCCAGACGCTGTAGTTTTTTTCCCTCTCAACTCTGTCGTTTAGCATTTTGGCCTTGAGAAAATCATTTATCTCCATGCCTTTGTTTATTGATTTGTATGAAGTTCTTTGACAGAGCACATGTTTAGATCCATATGGTTGCTGCGAGCATGTGATGTCAGGACAAGTGCTCCTTTTGCTGCCAGAACATGGTTTGTGAAGCTGCCGGCAGGTCTTTTGACTGTGGGCAGCTTTACTTCCAACATTTTATTGTAACCATTTTTAAACATACAGAATGGTTTAAAGAATTGTAGCAATGACCCATCTACCCACCCTTGTTAGCCATCTGCAATCATTCAATACGTTTTAAACATATTTACTGACATTAGAGCCACAGAAACATTCTTCCCTCACTGCAGACCCTTTTCAAAAGATCCTGGACTTAAAATTTTAAGGAGCAGATTTTTCCTTAATTGGTTATTGTATCAAATACAGTATTTCCAGTCCTTCATTATCACAGAGGAGGATTTATTTACAAATTTTGGAAGTCTGCAGAGGCTTTTCCGTTTACCTACTGGAGGAGGCCCAGCCACAGCCAGAACTGGCCCCCTACTCCCACCCCGCCTGGAGCCACACACAGTTTTAAAGGTCAAGACTTTGTGCCAGGACAGCAGCAGAACCCTGTCCTCCTATTGATCCTTGGCCTTTCTTCGATGGCTCCCAAGAAGCAGCCAATGTAGTGACTAGTTCTGTCCTATTAGGTTGAGAGGCCTATTACATGAGTCCAGCAAGAAATGTGAACCTTTTTTTTTTTTCCTTTTTGTAAGTAAAAGAATGTTGCTCACTGTCAGGTTCTGCAAGGATCAAGTCTTCAGCTACTTCAGTCACTGATGAAAGTACACCCTGGAAAGAATTAAGGATGCAAAACAGGATGAAGCACTCTATATTTTAGCAAAACAGTTCCCTTAGACAGTTACGTAGATCTCAAGAAAAATTTTGAACCCAGATTCTTGCATCTTCACATACATATAAAAGCACTAAAATCATTAACAGAAATATCTGTTCCTCTGGATTAACAGTAACCTTTTACAAAGATGCATGCTTTACTGCACCAATTCCCTAGTCAAAGTCATCTTTATACTGATTTCTACCCCTGTCTCTTTGGAGCAGTCCCCCAGAGCTATGGAGAGGATGATTCCCAAGCTAGAGTCTTTAGTAAGACCCTGAATAAAACTCAGCTCAACTCTGCATTTTTCTTTCAGTCTACACTTTCATTTGGCCACTAATATTAATTAAGCACCTGCTGTTTACCAGGCACCATCCCAGACTCCGATTCCTCACACTGGAATATTATGCACCTTGGGGGCGAACAGGACAAAACCAACTAGGCATATTTTCTAAACTTTGTTGGCATCTGTCCTCACTTCTCTGATTTGCCAAGTTTCTTCAACTGTGCACACACTACCATTTGGATCTAAACCGGGGTCCTTTTGTAGACCCTGCCCTAAGAGTCAGCAGAGGGAGATCTCCCTAGAGTGGGAGCTCTTTTGTAAATAGGAAGCTGGAATTAGACAGTCCTAACAATGACCTGTGACTTGAGCTTTCCTGCCTCATTCCAGTTTCTGTTCAACTGCTGATCCTGCAGTTCCCGTAAGCACAGCTCCCACTGAGGTTAGTGGGAGTGTTATGTGAACGTAAGTTTTGTTCTTCATTTTCTCCTGCTGAGTGAGCCTTGCTTGTCTTGGACTGTCGACCATCCCAGTCCCCTTCCCCAACAGGCATGGGCGTGCTAGCCCGTCCTTTCATGACGCTGAGCCCTACCATAGTGACAGGCTCCAGGTGAGGGGAAAATCAACTGGAGACAGAAGCATTCTACTTCTTGCCTCACATAATAGCAGAGAATGCTTCCTATACACTGTCCAGAAGTGTATATATACACTTAACCCAGAGAGAGTAAGTAGAATGGCAAATGGATGATGTACTGGGTGCTCTGTTAAGCCAGACTTGGGTCTGCTCACTTTGCCTAAAGCCATTAACCTCATTCATGGAAGGAAAAGGGATGCAGGAGACAGAAAACAGGTGTTCTTTCTAATTCTGGTTCTGCTGCTGAATTTGTCACTTTCCCCTTGGAAAATCATTTGTCCACTTTGGGATTCACTTTGCTCAGCTGTAAAATGAGGTTTTGAACTCTGCATAAGTTCCCTTCCATCTCAGAAACAGACTTAATGGGTCTAGATTCTGGGGAAGTCACAGAGTTTTAAACACTTGAACTAGTTGCCCACATTTATAAATCAGAAGGTTTTCCATAAAATATGAATTTCTGGCTTCTCTTGAAAAATTGGCAACCTGACCCTGCATTTCTGCACAGTTGCCATGGCCCCAGTGAATACTGGCTTCTGTTACACAGGCCATGTCCCTTTAGGCATCGTCCCTACCCAGTCAACTTTGCTGACCCCTGTAGGGAAAGGGCCCCATTTTAGGACTGGAATTTAGCACAGTTTCATCATAATTAAAAGTGAGGGTATGTCCCCCATTATAATTCAAATGATGGCTGGCCTCTGGCTTAATCTATGACTCTGACTTATATATTTAATTCATTACAAGCAGAAGCTAAGAAGGGCACATGGAGCTGGGCAGGGGTGCTCACAGGAGGGAACTGAAGAGTGCTGGAGCTGCTTATGGTAATTTGACATATAACTCGGAGCCTGATTGTGTCAGATGAGGTGACCTGGATGGTTTATTCTCTGTTTCGAGTTAACAGGCTTCCATCACATCAGTGTCTCTGTGAATATGAAATGAGCATCCCCAGGAAAGCAAAGCCTCAAAATGTCAAGTTGCTCAGGAGGAGAGGTTTTGCACAGTGCACACAGAAGGATTTGTGTGGCTTCTAGGCTTAATAATTAATCTTTTATTAACTCTTTCTTTTCTTTTTCTTATTAACCTTATTATCCCTTTCAGTTGGATCTAACTAGGGAAATGTTGTAAAGGAGGTGTTCTTATTTCTGCTTTTCAATAATGTAACAGGACCCCACTGAGGCAGCCCTTCACAAATGGTGATTTTTCCTGGGGAGGAGGAAAATTCACTGCTTTGTGTGCATATAAAGCATGCCAGATATCCCAAGTTGTTTCTCTTCTGAAAAGAACTCCCTTACACCTCCCTCATAATGCTGATTTTTCTAGTTTTACAGAGGAGAAAACTGAGGCTGCAGGTATTTAAATGACTTTCTCAGTGGGAGTGCAGTCTAAGAAATGTTAGAATCAAGGCTGCACTCGGCTCCTCCGACTCTGGCACCACTGCTTCAGAAGGTCTGTCCTTGCTCTCGTTTAGGTGATCCCAAAATTTTAAAGTACAGAATTAAGACGGTAAATGATTAGTACAAAAGCAAGCATCACTATAGTAGTGCAGACTGTAAGCAGTCTGCCTGCGTAAATGCTAAAGAATCTGGCTGCAATGCAGGAGACCCAGGTTCAATCCCTGGGTTGGGAAGATTCCCCTGGAGAAGGAAATGGCAACCCACTCCGGTTTTCTTGCCTAGAGAATTCCATGGACAGACCGTGAGGTTGCAAAGAGTTGGAGACGACTGAGCGACTGATACACACACACAAGGATCACTATGTAGGGTAAAGAACGTGTGTGATCCAGAAGGGATAGATAGGAGTTTTCTCAATGAGGGGGTGGTTCCTGTTATCAATATAAAAGATTACAAAGTCAACATAATTTTTGCCTGGAACTGTCCCAGTTAGCCTCAAACTAGGTTAGCTATTAATAGTACCTTTATTTTTTACTCTAAAACAGGTTCTGTTTTAAACAATAAATTATGTGGTCAGCTACTATACATTTATGCACCTTTATGATGTTTATTATGAGGCTTTCCAGGTGGTGCTAGTGGTAAAGAACCCACCTGCCAGTGCAGGAGATGTAAGAGACATGGGTTCGATCCCTGGGTCAGGAAGATCCCCTCGAGTAGGGCATGGGAACCCACTCCAGTATTCTTGCCTGGAGAATTCCATGGATAGAGGAGCATGGCGGGTTCCATGGGGTCGCAGAGTCGGACATGGACTGAGCGACTGACACATGAACTTCCTTGACTGACTGTGAAGCTCCATGAACTTCCTTGACTGACTGTGAAGCTCCCCTCAGTTCCTCCGTTTTATTTGTATTTCTTTTTAAGACATTCTATATTCTACCCTTCATTATGTAGTTAATTAGTACATGTTTCCTGATGTCCTTACCAGTAAGTTTTTTGGGGTAACCTCTAGGTCCAGTGCCTAGTGCTTATTTAGAAATGCAATCTCTCTGAGTTGAATGAGGGAAAAAAATCAATGAAAGAGAAAAAAAAGAAACAGTGAGAAATAAGACATACACTTAAAGTTTAAAGAGGAAGCAGAGAATTGAGATGTGGTATTAATAAATGGGAAAAAGTAAGTTAAATCTTCAGTGTAGTGGTGTTTCAAATAAAACAGGTATCTCAGAGGAACTAAAAATAGGAGCAGAATTTTTTCCCACTGATGCCTGGCATAATTATTTGTCTATATGTGGAGATTTGACTAATTACTGGAGTAGAGTTTTTGCTGCAACTTCAAATGATTTGGAAAAAAGACCATACGAATGAACTCAGTTGATATGGGAAAACTAGCATTTTATGTCTAGAGGCATAATCAAAGATTAGAGCTTGGGTATCAGATCCAGGGCTCAGAACTGGACTCTCAGGATCTGTTCTTTTTCCTGTGGTCTCATTTCTAGTTACCTTCCTCTTGTCAGAGTCTGCCTTACCTCCCACATCTTCTTCACTCCCCAAGTGTGGTTTTTATGTTTAGATTTTTGAATGGGCAGTATTCACAGGGAGCAACATTTTAAAACCTAAAATTGCAACCTGGGTTGAATGTTTTGGTCACAATGATAAGAATAGTGGAGCACAGAACATCTCTTACAACTTTGTCCAAGACTAAGCTGGAGATTGGAAACGAGGTGATACAAAAGTCAGAAAGAACATGCTAGAAGATTCTAGAAAGTCCCACAGTTGTAGGGCCTGGCAGTCTGGAAGACAGGGGGCAGGGCAAATAGTGGATTTAGAGGAGAAGAAGGATACCACGGGAGGTTTAGGAGGCGCAAGCTCCCTGGGAGAAGGGTAGTAGGTGGGGTGCTGTCCAATGCACCATGGGGGCAGGGCCAGGAGGAGGGCAGTGAGGGAGGGAGGAGGCAGCAGAATTTTAAGTGGCAGGGGGCCACCCACCATTGGCCGGGACTCTCTCCTGAGGAGCTTGGGTCCTTCTCAGTGGAGGAAGTCATGTTTTCCCTTCTCTTTTACCCCAGTGACTATCTCCAGAAAGTATCTAGAAAAGGAGGGAAATAGGAAAGCCTGAAACAAAAAGCCTGAAAAGCCCTATAGAGAAGGTAAACTACATTGCTGATTTTATTTTGTTTGTCCTCTGTTATGAAGAGTTCTCATTTGAGCTAAAAGAGTTCTGTATCTTTAAACAAGTGGACAGCGTTGCTTCAGGGGGAGCAGATTTGATTGGAGGGAAAGTTTGGACAACACCGGCATCACCCAGTTCCTAATTTTCCTCAAAAGACCCAGTGCTTCGGTGAGATTAAAATGTCATTTTGAATATTTTTCTACAACTAGGCATTTTTCTGGGGGAAAAAGTTTCTCTATAAAACTGGAGCTTTATGTTGAGAAATCAAATGCACAGAGAGCCATTTGGTGTTCTACTTGCTATCTTTAAAATCAAACTTGAAAAGACTTCTAGGTCTGGATACAGTGCCTTCCTATCTCTGAACCTGCAGACAGGGGAACATATTCCTGGCAGAATAGAGAACTGAACAGGCACCTTACCCCTGGAGGACCCAGTGATGGATTCTGGCATGAGAGGGTTAGTTATGGAAGGTATCTGTTAGGAGGTTCTGCTTTACCTAAGGAGGTGTGGAAGGTCAGAGTCAGAGTCTTCCTAGGATTAGACATCCATAGCAACCAGTAAGCAGTCTTGACCCTTTTGTAGCTCTTTGTGGAGATGAAACATCTTCAGAATTCAGGGTTTTGTTTTATTTTTTTCTGCCAGATTTTTAAAAAAAGATCCTGAGAAGTAAGTGCTGCCCCTGCCCTCAATTCATCCAGATGGACAGACTGGGAAGCTCCTGAAGGTCAAGTTTGTATTAGCAGGCCCCTCACTAAAGAGAGGGTAGGCCAGCTGAAAAGCCTCCAAACTTGAAGCAGGATCCCACTTGCTATGGAAAAATTACTTGGCTTGGGTGTCTAGATTGCTCTGTGTCTTGGGTGTACATGGAGAATGTATTTTTGTTTGTTTGCTTTTTGGCCATACAGCACCTCCTGTGGGATCCTAATTCCCTGACCAAGGATTGAATCTGGGCCCTCAGCAGTGAAAGCACAGCAGAATCCGAACCACTGGACTGCCAGGGAATTCCTTCATGGAGAATATGATTCCCCCCACCCCACCACGTCCCCCACATTCACATCCAGGATGAACAGTAAATTCACACAGGGAATTTTTGAACTTGTGTGTAAATTTGAGCTTGCTTTGTTTCATATTGTAAATTGTCTTGCGGGGTGCTTTCTGACATTTTGCTATGAACTTCTAACTTGCTTCTAAATTGCTGAATGCCACAGTTTCCTGACTATTCTAGTTTTCTCTGAAATGCACAGGAGATGTCTGTAGGTTTAGCGAGCCTCTCCTCAGCCTCTTCTCTGCACTCTTATTGCAAAAGTATGCTTTCAGCATTTAAGAACCTGTAATCATCTTCCCTCTTAGCTCCCTTAAGCAGACTTGTGCTCACACTTTTAATGATGGTAAAACAGTTGTGTTTTTAATCAGCTCATTTAGAAGACCATATCTATCCTTAACCTTTGTCATATATTCCCCCAAAGCTCAACATTTCTTCCAAACTTTGATAATGTTATTTTTGTAAATGCATGCCAAGTCTGTGAATCAGGACTTTTAAAAAAAATCTAAACTTGTTTTTCAGATGTACCAGTATGAGAATTGTGGGTGTGGGAAGCAGTGTCAGAAACTGAAGGGTTGGAAGGACTTTCCTGGTGGTTCAGTGGTTAAAACTGTGCTACCACTGCAGGAGGCCTGGGTTCGATTCCTGGTCAGGGAACTAAGAGCCCACATGCCACACAGTTAACCCCCCCAAAACAACAAAAAACACCAAAGTGAACCAAAAATACCTGATGAACAAGGAACCTTCATCAGTTCAGTATCACTTCAGTCGCTCAGTCGTGTCTGACTCTTTGCAACCCCACGAACCGCAGCACGCCAGGCTTCCCTGTTCATCACCAACTCCCGGAGTTCATCCAAACTCATGTCCATTGAGTCAGTGATGCCATGCAACCATCTCATCCTCTGTTGTCCCCTTCTCCTCCTAACCTCAATCTTTCCCAGAATCAGGGTCTTTTCAAATGAGTCAGCTCTTCGCATCAGGTGGCCAAAGTACTGGTGTTTCAGCATCAGTCCTTCCAATGAACACTCAGGACTGATCTCCTTTAGGATGGACTGGTTGGATCTCCTTGCAGTCCAAGGGACTCTCAAGAGTCTTCAATACCACAGTTCAAAAGCATCAATTCTTCTGTGCTCAGCTTTCTTTATACTCCAACTCTCACATCCATACATGACCACTGGAAAAACCATAGCCTTGACGAGATGGACCTTTGTTGGCAAAGTAATGTCTCTGCTTTTTACTATGTTGTCTAGGTTGGTCACAACTTTCCTTCCAAGGAGTAAGTGTCTTTTAATCTCATGGCTGCAATCACCTTCATAGCAGCTCTGAATGCAGACCTTCAGTCCTCTTCCATATAAGAGAGAAGTCAACTTTATTAAAAAAAAAGAGAGAGAGAGACTGAAGGACCGGAAACTAGAGTTGGGGACATTATTTGGAGCACTCAGAATAAAAATCCTTTCATTTTTAAAAATACAAGTGCTGTTTTGAGCATCTACTATTCTTCTGGGCCCTGATGATACAGCAGTGAATAAAACACAAAATTGTTGCCCTTAGGAAGCTTAAGTTCTAGTAGGAGACAGATACACACCAAATTAAGGAAAATACAGTAAGGATGGAGAATAGGGAGTGTTTGGTCACTGGTTTATAAAGTTGGACTTGAAACAGTCTTGAAGGAGGAGGTCTAGGGTTCTGTGCTGACACCTGGGGGGAAGAGAGTCCCAGGCACAGGCAACAGCAGCAGATGTACAGGCTCCCCGAGGGAGCATCCCTAGAGAGAATGAATAACCAGGAGAATCTGGCTGGAGCACCGGATGATAGGGTTATAGAAGAAAGCAGGGCAGGGGTGGGGGTGGGGGTGGGGGGCGACAGTAGGTCTTTTAGACCGTTGTCAATACTATAGCTGCCAGTGGCTTTTACTGCTCTGGCTGGTGGGTTGAGAAGGGAAGGGGACAGGTGTAGAAGAGGATAGAACAGTGAGGAGGCCCTTGCAGTTATATCTATTAGAAATTAATAAAAATTTTACAGAAAGGAAAATATGCTTGTAGCATAGAAAAAACGGAAATAATTATTTTTTGGATGTTTAAGTTGCAAGAAAAAAAACCAATTTGGCAACTCTGTTTCCTCCAGATACAGAGTGGGCTTGGGAGTCCTTGGTCTTCAGAATTTTTTTCTCCTGAGCCACCAATGAACCTAGCAGGGTTTGATCAGTGTGTTTAAGAATGAGCCTTTATGGGTCTGCTTAGGATGTCCGCCCCCTCCCATTTCCCAGATTTTCCCGAGTGCCTACTAGGAATAGATTCCTGAGTCCTACCCATCCAGTAAGTATGGAATGGGGCCAGGGAATATTTATTTTTTTCAGTAAGAAAATGAAGGGATTCTTATAACTTGGAAGATAGGGAACTGCCCCACCTCCAGAGCACCTTTTTGGGTTTGCAGCGTACCTGGAAAGCATTGCAGGGAGCCAATGCTACCGGCAGGTGGCGCTCCCTGACCGTGAGCTGCAGAGGCCGTCTGTCCCTTAGGGATAAGCGAGCGGCTCCAGCGGAGCGCGTAGATGTGGTGTTGGGGCCCATCGGTCACCGCTCATCCCGAGCGGAGAGGCGCGCAGGAGTAAAGAAAAGGGGTGCAGCCGGTGACTCGGCTTCATTTTAGGCTAACGTGCGTCAGGAAAGCGCAGCCCTCTCTGCACGGTCACTGAGCACGCGGGAGCCGGCAGCGTGGCGCGGCGAGAACCGGCCGATTCGGGCCACAGGACATTAGTCCAGTGTACCAACCTAGGGACAGGGGTACTACCGAGTCCCCTCCGGGCCGTCAGACTCGCAGAAGGCCCCTGTGCATTGGCAGCCAGGACGGGGGGCTCCGCCCCTTTTCGTTCGGCTCTCATCTGTGACTGGCTCTTGAGCCGGGACTGGCCACACCTCCTCCCCTCGCACATACACAAGAGTCACGCGCCTTTCAGTTGGAAACTTGGAGTGCAGAGGAGGACGCTGTCCCTCATCTCCCCACCCACTTATCTTGCCATTGGCTCGCGGCGCCGCTCACGGCCACGCCCCCCATTCCAGCCCCCTGGCTGGGAGGGCGGGCACCTGCTGGTGATTGGCTGGTCGGCCTGACTCTTGCTGCAGCCGCTGGCACTCCCCCTACCCCCTCCCCCCTCCCGCTAGCCTCGAGGTCTCGGTGCTGGCCCAGGCCGAGTCAGTGTCAGTCAGGGAGGCGGGTTGCTGAGCAGTGGGTTTGAACACTGCGTTGCAATCTCGCCCCGGGGGCCGGTGCCTGCGCTCGCGCCGCCGGCTGAGAAGGATGAAGCCGCAGCTGGAGCAGCCACCCTATGATTGGCTGTGGCTCTTGTGAACCCGAAGTAAAGATGGCGGGCGGGCAGGCAGCCGCCGCACTGCCCTCTTGGAAGATGGCGGCGCGCCGCAGCTTCAGCGCCCGCGGCCGGGGGGTCCTGCAGGCGGCGGCGGGCAGGCTGCTGCCATTGCTACTGCTGAGCTGCTGCTGCGGCGCGGGCGGCTGCACGGCGGTGGGCGAGAACGAAGAGACGGTGATCATCGGGCTGCGGCTGGAGGACACGAACGACGTGTCGTTCATGGAAGGGGGGGCGCTGCGGGTGAGCGAGCGGACCCGGGTCAAGCTGCGGGTGTACGGGCAGAACATCAACAACGAGACATGGTCCCGCATTGCTTTCACAGAGCACGAGCGGCGGCGCCACAGCCCCGGCGAGCGCGGGCTAGGGGGACCCGCGCCGCCGGAGCCGGACAGCGGCCCCCAGCGCTGCGGCATCCGCACATCAGATATCATCATCTTGCCCCATATCATTCTCAACCGCCGTACATCGGGCATCATTGAGATAGAGATCAAACCGCTGCGCAAGATGGAGAAGAGCAAGTCCTATTACCTGTGCACGTCGCTCTCCACGCCAGCACTAGGCGCCGGCGGCTCGGGGTCCGCGGGTGGCGCCGTCGGGGGCAAGGGCGGCTCCGGGGTGGCCGGGCTCCCGCCGCCCCCGTGGGCCGAGACCACCTGGATTTATCATGATGGCGAGGACACCAAGATGATCGTGGGGGAGGAAAAGAAGTTCCTGCTGCCCTTCTGGCTGCAGGTGATCTTCATTTCGCTGCTTCTGTGCCTGTCGGGCATGTTCAGCGGCCTCAACCTTGGACTCATGGCCCTAGACCCGATGGAGCTGCGCATCGTGCAGAACTGCGGCACCGAGAAAGAGAAGAATTACGCCAAGCGCATCGAGCCCGTGCGCAGGCAGGGCAACTACCTGCTGTGCTCGCTGCTGCTGGGCAACGTGCTGGTCAACACCACGCTCACCATCCTGCTCGACGACATCGCTGGCTCAGGCCTCGTGGCGGTGGTGGTCTCCACCATCGGCATCGTCATCTTCGGGGAGATCGTGCCCCAGGCCATCTGCTCCCGGCACGGCCTGGCGGTGGGAGCCAACACCATCTTCCTCACCAAGTTTTTCATGATGATGACCTTTCCTGCTTCTTACCCGGTCAGCAAGCTGCTGGACTGCGTTCTGGGCCAGGAGATAGGCACCGTCTATAACCGGGAAAAGCTGCTGGAGATGCTCCGGGTCACAGACCCCTACAACGATCTCGTAAAGGAGGAGCTGAATATCATCCAAGGGGCGTTGGAGCTCCGCACCAAGACGGTGGAGGACGTGATGACTCCCCTGCGGGACTGTTTCATGATCACCGGGGAAGCCATTCTGGACTTCAACACCATGTCGGAGATCATGGAGAGCGGCTACACTCGGATTCCAGTATTTGAGGGGGAACGCTCCAACATCGTGGACCTCCTCTTCGTCAAAGACTTGGCCTTCGTGGATCCAGATGACTGTACTCCCCTGAAAACCATCACGAAATTTTATAACCACCCCTTGCACTTTGTTTTCAATGACACCAAGTTGGACGCTATGCTGGAAGAATTTAAGAAAGGTGGGAAAATTTTGGTATCCTTTCATTGGCTTGCTCTTTCTCACTCCATCCTCCTCCCTACTTGAGTCCTCTACCCTCAGACCAACCCCCCAAGGCGAGTTGACCGGAATTTCTCCTCTCTTTTAATTGTAAAGTTGAAAGGTTGGCATGGATTTGGGGGTGGATTGAACTAGTAAGCGCTTCTAGGTTCTTTGAAACAAGACTGCCCTGGCTTGCTTCCCCCTCTACCAAAGCAGGCTTCCTATTTTCTGCGCATGGTACTCTTACCCCCTGCACTCTGGCCTTGAGAGATCTGCTGCATTCATTGCGGGATTCTGAGTGGGTAGATGAAGAAAGGGACCCGCTGATGCCATGCTGTGCTATTTGGTTGCCGTGTACTAATCTCAGGCATTTGGAGAACGTTTAAATGGCTTTTCTAAACCCAGAGCAATCAGTTGATATTTCCGAGATTGGAAGTGCATTTTCAGTTGTTTTAGTTCCTGGTTGTCTGGTGACCTGTGGGAGAGATTAGGGCTGCTTTTGAGAATAGGGTATGGGGTAAGCCAGGTATCACTAAAGAAAATCACTCATTTGGTTGACTTGCCTTAGCTGGAAAAGAGGTGTTTTGTTGTTGTTTTTGTTGTTTTTATTTAAAACTAACGCTATTTGTTAATATATAACTTGGAAAAACTAGAGCTAAGTTAACCTTTTATGAGGCTCTATATTGCTTAGCTTTCTTCACTGTTTGTTTACATTTACCCGACAACAAATAAAATTTCCCAAACCAAGTGTGGTTTTGGCAGAAAGCTTGGATCTTTAACAATGGGATTAATTCCTCTATATGGTTTATCTATTTCTTGAGACTTTCTGGTTTAAAAGTGTTCTTTTTAACCTTGATCACCTGGTATGTTAAATGGAAGTATGTCTGAGAGTCATTGTTCACTGTTCCAGGGAGTTTTACCAGGAAAGACAAGTACAGAGGGTGCTGTGCTCACCTTTCTTGCATAGTGGTGTTTTCTGTTTGTTTTACCATGTAATGAAAGGACAACGCATACTGTTATCACTGAAATTCTGACTTTAAAAACGTTTCCAGGAAGTCGCTAGCTTTATTAGTTGACAGCCAAGTTTTTGATACTGAGTTTTTAGATTGTTATGGTGCGGGTGCATGTGCATGTATTAGAATGTGTATGTAACCTTTTAATGAACCGATAGTCCTCAAAACTAACTTTTCCTT
Source organism: Odocoileus virginianus (assembly GCF_023699985.2). Lineage (NCBI taxonomy): Eukaryota > Metazoa > Chordata > Mammalia > Artiodactyla > Cervidae > Odocoileus > Odocoileus virginianus. Next base: position 6,619,350 of record NC_069680.1, read on the forward strand.
CTTCCAGTAGAATTTTGATCACTGAGAGTGGTCTCTCCACTGAAAAAGGCCATGTGTAAGTGATGACAGCTCGATGGCTGTGATGATGTGAACATAGGCTGTGCAGTTGTCCTAATTCCATTTTCCTCCCTGAATGCTGTCCTCTCTGGAACAGGATCACACTGCAGTAATTTTCAGATAGAGCAGAATGCGCTTCAGAGATGGGGTGATTTGCATTTAAAAGCAGAAGGAGATTCTTCTGGATTCTTAAACAGTAAAAAGAAAATGTCCATTATCTCTAGGTGACAGAGCTTCTTTGGAGATGGCATTATTCTTTCACTACTAAATTGTTAATTAGAGCATCTAACCAGTCTCTTTTTTCATTTTGCAGTAGAATGTGGAATACAGAAAAATGTCTTGAAATGCTTGAAAATGGCTTTGAAATACTGTATTTTCCTTTTGTTGCTAAATTTCCCAATATTGATAGAGATAATATATTCTATTTTTTTTAATTATTCAGAATTTTTGCATATCTGCTGATGGATTGGTAGCACTGGTGTGTACTTCCTGCTGAAATCTTCTCTTCACTTCTGAATCTTTTATTTTCTTTCTTTGAGAATTTAGTCCTGCTCCTTGCAACTCATTAATCCTACCCATCTCTCAAAATCTCAAGATTTGCATTATTTTGAAATTTGGTTTTGATTGTCCTTGAACAGTTTTCCTCTGAATGATTTATTTTTACTAGGAACTTTTCCCTTTCCCCAAGTTACCTCTCACAGTACTTTCTTTGAAATGTATCCTTTAAATTGATTGAATTGATAATATTTTCCTGTGAATTCTAAAAAAAAAAAAAGATAATGCCCAAGATTTTATTTTTGTTTGTAACCAGAATAATATATTCAGTTAAGAAGACAGTATGAATTAAAAGTGCATTCATGCTAGTAGCTTATTTGGAAGAGTTGGCAATGACAGTTGGTTGCAAATGGGAAATATAAGCCATGATCTTAAAAGGCTAGAGTGGGTGCTTGTTGCTTAAATTGTCAAAATAATTGATTTTTCACCTTCCTTTCATTGATTTTTTTTTTTTGAATGAGTGTGACCGTTTTAACCTTACTAATAGCTGCATTATTTCTTTTTTCTGTGTTAGTTAAAATATTTCACCTGATTTTTTTTTTCCTTTTTCATTTTCTGATTCAGTTATGAAGTAATGTGAACAGTCAACCTGCCACTGTTTCCTCCTTTGAATTATGCTCTGTGGGATGGTTTGAAGACTTTTACTTCTCTTTTCCTCTTTCTCCTAACAGCACCACCTATAATTCCCCTAACAGGTTAGATCCTTAATCCATATCTCATTGAAAATTATCCTTCCTAATTAAAAATGTCTGCATTGAAGCCTTTCCTGGATTTAGGTCTGCATCATTAGTCTCAGTTACTCATTACTAAGGAAGGGGAAAGTTTCTGTAATGTGGAAAGAAATGAAAAGCTACCTTTATGTAGTGGCTTCCCAGGTGGCTCAGCGGAAGAGAATCCACCTGCCAATGCAAGAGATGTGGGTTCAGTTCCCACATTTCCGGGAAGAGCCCATGGAGAAGGAAATGGCAACCCACTCCAGTATTCTTGTTTGGGAAATCCCATGGACAGAGAAGCCTGGTGGGCTACAGTCCATGGGGTCGCAAAAGAGTCAGACATGACTGAGCGACTAAAACAACCACCACTTTTCTGTGTTATGTAGTGTATGTAAATAATCTTCTTTCTAATGATTAGAAGTTTTTGCCTGCCTTCAGTGCTAGTGGTAAACAACCCTCCTGCCAATGCAGGAGACATAAGAGACACAGGTTCGATCCGTGGTTGGAGAAGATTCCCTGGAGGAGGGCATGGCAACCCACTCTAGTATTCTTGCCTGGAGAATCTTATGGACAGAGGAGCCTGGCAGGCTACCCTCCATAGAGTTGCAAAGAGTTGGACAGGACTGAAGCAACTTAGCATGCATGCAGGCCTGGCTGCCAGGAAACTCATAGCTTTCCTTGAGGTTAGAGGACAGTAATAATGCTAATTTTCCAGTTAGCTCATTATTATTACTTATTTGCTCTCTGCAAGGTGCAGGGCTTAGTGCTTTACATGAATCACCTTGTTTAAATCTTCTGATAGCTGATTGAGGCATCATCTGCATTTTGCAGATGAGGAAATTGAGGCATAGGTGAAATGACGTGTTCAAGGTCACTGAGTTTGTTTGTTTGTTGTTTGGGGGTTGGTGTGACAGCCAGACCCATACTCTTAACCATTCTATTATGCTGATCCCTTGATCCCGACTTTACATTTCTACTTTAATTGAGTGTGAGGTTTGGTCAAAACATTGCCTCAGGGCTTGTTGAAAGCAACAGACACAGAAACATACTTAAACATTAAACACAGCCATAAACCAGTGCTTTTGTGATGTGGTACCTAACAGTTTGATTTAGGTCATACCTGAATGGTCTAGTGGTTTTCCCTACTTTCTTCAATTTAAGTCTGAATTTGGCAATAAGGAGTTCATGATCTGAGCCGCAGTCAGCTCCTGGTCTTGTTTTTGCTGACTGTGTAGAGCTTCTCCATCTTTGGCTGCAAAGAATATAATCAGTCTGATTTCGGTGTTGACCATCTGGTGATGTCCATGTGTAGAGCCTTCTCTTGTGTTGTTGGAAGAGGGTGTTTGCTATGACCAGTGCGTTCTCTTGGCAAAACTCTATTAGCCTGTGCCCTGCTTCTTTCCGTACTCCAAGGCCGAATTTGCCTGTTACTCCAGGTGTTTCTTGACTTCCTACTTTTGCATTCCAGTCCCCTATAATGAAAAGGACATCTTTTTTTGGGTGTTAGTTCTAAAAGATCTTGTAGGTCTTCATAGAACCGTTCAACTGCAGCTTCAGCATTACTGGTTGGGGCATAGGCTTGGGTTACCATGATATTGAATGGTTTGCCTTGGAAACGAACAGAGATCATTCTGTCATTTTTGAGATTGCATCCAAGTACTGCATTTTGGACTCTTTTGTTGACCATGATGGCTACTCCATTTCTTCTAAGGGATTCCTGCCCACAGTAGTAGATATAATGGTCATCTGAGTTAAATTCACCCATTCCAGTCCATTTTAGTTCGCTGATTTCTAGAATGTTGACGTTCACTCTTGGCATCTCCTGTTTGACCACTTCCAGTTTATAATCCCTTATGATTATACAGTGGAAGTGAGAAATAGATTTAAGGGACTAGATCTGATAGAGTGCCTGATGAACTGTGGACGGAGGTTCGTGACATTGTACAGGAGAACAGGGATCAAGACCATCCCCATGGAAAAGAAATGCAAAAAAGCAAAATGGCTGTCTGAGGAAGCCTTACAAATAGCTGTGAAAAGAAGAGAAGCAAAAAGCAAAGGAGAAAAGGAAAGATATTCCCATCTGAATGCAGAGTTCCAAAGAATAGCAAGGAGAGATAAAAAAGCCTTCCTCAGCGATCAATGCAAAGAAATAGAGCAAAACAATAGAATGGGAAAGACTACAGATCTCTTCAAGAAAATTAGAGATACCAAGGGAACATTTCATGCAAAGATGGGTTCAATAAAGGACAGAAATGGTATGGACCTAACAGAAGCAGAAGATGTTAAGAAGAGGTGGCAAGAATACACAGAAGAACTGTACAAAAAAGGTCTTCACGACCCAGATAATCACTAGAGCCAGACATCCTGGAATGTGAAGTCAAGTGGGCCTTAGAAAACACTACGAACAAAGCTAGTGTAGGTGATGGAATTCCAGTTGACCTATTTCAAATCCTGAAAGATGATGCTGTGAAAGTGCTGCACTCAATATGCCAACAAATTTGGAAAACTCAGTAGTGGCCACAGGACTGGAAAAGGTCAGTTTTCACTCCAGTCCCAAAGAAAGGCAATGCCAAATAATGTTCAAGCTACCGCCCAGTTGTTCTCATCTCACAGGCTAGTAAAGTAATGCTCAAAATTCTCCAAGCCAAGCTTCAGCAGTACGTGAACCATGAACTTCCAGATGTTCAAGCTGCTTTTAGAAAAGGCAGGGGAACCAGAGATCCAATTGCCAACATCCACTGGATCATCAAAAAAGCAAGAGAGTTCCAGAAAAACACCTATTTCTGCTTTATTGACTATGCCAAAGCCTTTGATTGTGTGGATCACAGTAAACTGTGGAAAATTCTGAAAGAGATGGGAATACCAGACCACCTGACCTGCCTCTTGAGAAACCTATATGCAGGTCAGGAAGCAACTGTTAGAACTGGACATGGAACAATAGACTGGTTCCAAATAGGAAAAGGAGTACATCAAGGATGTATATTGTCACCTTGTTTATTTAACTTATATGCAGAGTATATCACGAGAAATGCTGGGCTGGGAGAAGCACAAGCTGAAATCAAGATTGCCAGGAGAAATGTCAATAGCCTCAAATATGCAGATGACACCACCCTTATGGCAGAAAGTGAAGAGGAACTAAAGAACCTCTTGATGAAAGTGAAAGAGGAGAGTGAAAAAGTTGGCTTAAAGCTCAACATTCAGAAAACTAAGATCATGGCATCCGGTCCCATCACTTCATGGCAAATAGATGGGGAAACAGTGGAAACAGTGGCTGACTTTATTTTTCTGGGCTCCAGAATCACTGCAGATGGTGATTGCAGCCATGAAATTAAAAGACGCTTACTCCTTGGAAGGAAAGTTATGACCAACCTAGATAGCATATTAAAAAGCAGAGACATTACTCTGCCAATAAAGGTCCGGCTAGTCAAGGCTATAGTTTTTCCAGTGGTCATGTACGGATGTGAGAGTTGGACAGTGAAGAAAGCTGAGTGCCGAAGAATTGATGCTTTTGAACTGTGGTGTTGGAGAAGACTCCTGAGAGTCCCTTGGACTGCAAGGAGATCCAACCAGTCCATCCTAAAGGGTGTTCATTGGACGGACTGATGCTGAGGCTGAAACTCCAATACTTGGGCCACCTCATGCGAAAAGTTGACTCATTGCAAAAGACCCTGATGCTGGGAGGGATTGGGGGCAGGAGGAGAAGGGGACGACAGAGGATGAGATGGCTGGATGGCATCACCGACTCAATGGACATGAGTTTGAGTAAACTCCGGGAGTTGGTGACGGACAGGGAGGCCTGGCGTGCTGTGGTTCATGGGGTTGTAAAGAGTTGGACACGACTGAGCGACAGAACTGAACTGAACCTAGCAGTTGGTGTCCCCACTTTTGCCGTTAAAATAAGTCAGTATTTGATATGTATGATCCTAAATCTAAACAATTCTGTTTCCAGTATTGTAGGTCAGGCATCAAGATTCACTTTGACACTGTTTTGTGCTAACACTGTATTGTACTCAGCGCCACTGTAGTGGGTTACTCTAACCACTGACTAGTAGCTAACGTCTGTGGTCCTGTTTCACTCTTGGTCTCACATCTGTTTGTGTTGCAGAGCTAACTCAAACCTGGTTTTGTGTTTTATCTTGATTGGATTTACACTTTTTGTAGCCACTTTGTGGTAATTGATTGCCGTCGAACCTCCCTGCAGCTCTGCTCCTCCCCCCACCACCACCGTAGTGTGCCGCAACATCAGCCTTTCTCTTTGTAAGCTTTATAGTTACTTATAAATCTAAAAAAGAGAATAAAAGTAAATCCCACTGGTGGATCAGGAGAATTTTAGAAAAACCACCTAAAGCAAAGTAGTGTAGAGCAAGGAAGAGTTAAATTAAAGGTTGCTGCCTTTGTGTGCAGAAAGTGCCCTGGAGGCTCTTACTATACCTGCAAAACCTAACAAAAGCCTATGGGCTCTGAGCCAGCTTGTTTCTTTTGCTCCCTTTTGTTTCTTTTAGCTTTGCAACAACTGTCCTCCAGCATTGTGGAGCTCCCTGTTATAGCTGCTACAGACTCTGCCAGGCTCTTTTTTTAGTTTTTTTTTTAAAACTCGAAACAGGTAAACTCATCAGATAGTGTTCTTTAAGGGAAGAATGCAGTGTGTAATTTTCACTTAAACATTAGGTGTACAAGTTCTCCCTTCCTGTAACACAAGTCTTTCCATATTAAAGTGCTGAGAGCTTAATGTTGAAACTTTTTTTCCTCACCAAATACAGTGTTCCTTTTGCCTAGTATCTAGGAGGATGTTTTTATTGATGTTTAAGGTGTGAATGGTGTCTGGGGTGAAGGGGTGGGGGTGGATATATTTGGTTTTTTTGATCCTGTAGGCTTATTAATTTTTTGCAAATGTGCAAACATGTGATACTAGTATAATTTTGCACATTTTTAGAACATAATTTTGAAATACCCAGATAGTATAGAATCAGAGCTGGAAGACAAGCAACAACTCATGGATCATGTGGTCCAGTGTTTGTGAAGTTTACCAAGTGATGAGACTTACTTGGATCACTTATTAAGAATTACTTCCTAAGCCTCACTAAGAGACCCCCTGAACTAGGGTCTCTAGGGAAGGGAGTTTGGACTCTACACTGTTAACAGTTACTGTGAGGTAGGTCTTGTGATGAGGTGAGTTTAGGAAACTTTGGTCTAGTCAACCTCTTAACCATTGGTCTAGTCAGCCTCTCTCGAGCAGGAGAGAATGAGGAGAGAAAGCTAAGTGGCTTGTGTAGGGCTGCCCACCTAACTAGTAGCATCAATAGCATTAGAACCTAACTCTCGCATGGAGGTCTTTCTGTTCCAACAAGCAGGCCTTCTGGTTCCAAGTTCAGGGTACCTTTAAACTCTGGTCAGAGTTAAAGGCAGCTGCATCATTGAGAAAACAAATATTCAGCTTTGCCATTGGTTTTTATTTGCCTTGTGATTTTGATATCAATATTTTTGATATCTGGCATTCAAGTCATCTTTGACAGGCATTTTGTTACATAGAAAATGAGTCTCAATGCGTGACCTCATTTTCTTTTAGTTTTTTTTTTTGAGTTTTTCTCTTCTGCTAAGATTAGACTGTGAGCATGTTTTATGAAATGGGTGTTGATATCTAGATGGAAGCCTTAGGTAGTTAGGTGTAAACTATTTCTTTTTCTTTCGAGTTAAGTAACTTGTGTTAGATATCCCTGAGTGATTTTGTTGATGTTATTGTTTCTTCTGTGAGAGTAGTGAAGATTGGATTTGGGACTATGGGATGAAACTTCTTTGATTCTTTTAATTTTTGTTCAAGGTGCAGGTCTGTGACGTTTCCATTGAAATAGTCATTAAAGCATTTGAAGCATGTGTCCCATTCTTGCATCTGTGTGTTACCCTTTTCAGGTTTTTTATCATGTAAACAAAATTCTTATAGAGGATCCAGTCTGAATTTTGATGGTTATTTGTGTTAGTATCACTGAAGCCTTTTAGGTCAAGACATGCTGTAGATGAATACCAGGTCTGACTTAGTATTACCTGGATGAAATAGGAAAGGATCTTAGGAAAGAAACCAGTACCATTCTATGAGGTAGTGGTTAATTTTGATTATTAGCAGCCCTAATCACAAGTTAAAATCTTATCAACCAGGAAAATGCACAAAATAGACTGAGTCAGCATAATATTTTATGATTTTATTTGCTCTTGAACTCCTTCAACTTTTAAGAGCAAACCTCTGGACTTGAATTAGATGTTTACAGTACTTTAGTTACATATAAAGTAGTATATTTCTTTCGAAGGAGCCCTTTCCTCTATACACATTTTATTGGCAGTAAGCATCAATTCCAGTAAGGTTTGCTTGGCACATAAAGGACATTTATTTATTTATTTTTATGTTATACATCATTTATTTATTTTTTCATTTATTTTTATTAGTTGGAGGCTAATTACTTTACAATATTGTAGTGGTTTTTGCCATACATTGACATGAATCAGCCATGGATTTACATGTGTTCCCCATCCTATCCCCCCTCCCACTTCCCTCTCCATCCCATCCCTCTGGGTCTTCCCAGTGCACCAGCCCTGAGCACTTGTCTCATGCATCCAACCTGGGCTGGTGATCTGTTTCGTAAAGGACATTTATTAAACTAAATACATAGAAATGGATGACTGGGATTGAGTACAATTTCAGTATTGTCTTTTCATCTTTTTTTTTTTTCTCAGAACACAAACAAGAAACCCCAAATCCTACCAGCACTGCAAAGGAGAGACAATAGGAAGTGTTCTTTCAACATCACATCACTGGCACCTCTAGGACGTCTGCATAGAGGGATGTTCAGGGAGGCAGGCTGCGGAAGGGGCAGAAAGGGGACTAAGAACAAGCACCCTCTGAAGATGATGTGTTTATTAGACTGGCCGAGGGCTTGATAGACATAATGGGGCAACTGCTGACTCTGCCCTGCTTTCACATCAGTGCAACCATTGATCATAAATATTGATGTAATGATGATGAGATCCTCATTTCTTCATACTTAACCTTTCTCTTGCTGTCAGACCTAGATGGGAATGTTTCTTTGTTTGAATTCACATCCTGTGGGGAGGCTACTACCTGCTAGCGTAAAGGTTAAAAAATATGTGCTCTTCCTGAATCTACTTTGGACAAGTAACTTAGCCTCTTTAAGCTTCAGTTTTTTCATAGTAAAATGGGATATTTTCTAACTCATACTGTATTTAGTAAGGATTAACGTGATAATGAATGTGAAAATGCTTCTATACCAGTAGCAGTCACTTTGCCGCTTGTTGTTCAGTTGCTGGGTTGTGTCTGACTCTGGGATCCTGTGGACTCAGGCTCCCCTGTTCTTCACCGTGTCCAGGAGTTTGCTCAGATTCACGTCCTTTGAGTCGGTGATGCCGTCTAACCATCCATCCTCTGCCGCCTCCTTCTCCTTTTGCCTTCAGTCTTTTCCAGCATCACTGTCTTTTCCAGTGAGTTGGCTCTTTGCATCAGAGTATTGGAGCTTCAGCTTCCAACATCAGTCCTTCCAATGAATATTCAGGGTTGATTTCCTTTAGGATTGACTGGCTGGATCTCCTTGCAATCCAAGGGACTCTCAAGAGTCTTCTCTAGCACCACAGTTCAAAAGCATCAATTCTTCAGTGCTCAGCCTTCTTTCTGGTCCAACTCTCACATCTGTACATGACTACTGGAAAAACCATAGCTTTATACCAACCTTTGTGGTTTTTTTTTTTTTTTTTTTATACCAACCTTTGTAGAAAAACTGATGTCTCTGCTTTTTAATATGCTGTCTAGGTTTGTCATAGCTTTCCTTCCAAGAAGCAAGTGTCTTTTAATTTCATGGCTGTAGTCACTGTCTGCAGTGATTTTGGAGCCCAGGAAAATCAAATCTGTCACTGCTTCTACTTTTACCCCTTATATTTGCCATGAAGTGATGGGACTGAATGCCATGATCTTAGTTTTTTGAATGTTGGGTTTTAAGCCAGCCTTTTCACTCTCCTCTTTCACCTTCATCGAAAGGTTCTTTATTTCTTCTTCACTTTGTATTGTTAGAGCGGTATTATTTGCATTTCTGAGGTTGTTGATATTTCTCCTGGCAGTCTTGATTCCAGCTTGTGATTTATCCAGCCCAGGATTTCGAATGATATACTATGCATATATGTTAAATAAGCAGGGTAACAATATACAGCCTTGTTGTACTCCTTTCCTAGTTGTTCCATGTCCGGTTCTAATTGTTGCTTCTTGACCTGTATACAGGTTTCTCAGGAAACAGGTAAGGTGGTCTGGTATTCTCATCTCTTTAAGAATTTTCCACAGAGCTCAGTTAACCATTATTTTTTGTAATGATTCTGTAGACCCTTTGGTAGTGGTCTTGGTCTTTCTTTAGACTAATGATTGCACGTCAGGAGAGACACTTTGGGTCATGTGTGCACCTAGTTGTTAATGGAAGTTGAAATTTTTTTTTTGGTGGGGCCATGAGGCTTGCAGGATCTTAGTTCCCTGACCAGAGATTGAACTGGGGCCCCTGCAGGGAAGTGCTGAGTCTGAATTTCCCCTGGATGTCGAAATTTTGAAAAGTGGCTAATCGTAGTAGGTTTTTTTTTTTTTTTTTAATTGAATTCTAGGCTTTTCTAGCCAATGCTGTTACTTATGAGATGGCCACATGTGTATATGTTTTTAAGGAAAACAATACAATTGATTACATGTTCTATCCTCTTTAGAGTAAGAATGCTAAATTTAAAAAAATTCTTCATTATTTTTAACTGTAAGTGACTGAAAAAGACAGCAAAGTTTATAAGAAATAGAACAAATTCTCATGGGTTTTGGAAAGGCTTGAATAATCAAAGTTAGAAGATTAAAGGAAGATCTCAAATTACTCAGATAAAATTTTTAACATTGCCATTTTTTATGCTTTTGACATAATCAGTGTCTAATATAGCAAGTTTTTGTTGCTAATAGCAAGTAACTTTGTAATACTTTTGGAAGGCAACCAGGAGTCATAAAAATGTCCTTCAAAGGGTTTAGTAATTTTTTTCCCCTGGAAATCTTAATTCAGTGATACAGTTCAAGAGAAGAAAAGAGCTATGTTGGCTTTTCATGTTGCATATGTATTGCAAAAATACCTATAAATAGTGAAAAATTAGAGATGACTTAAATATATCTAACACTTTAAGATAGGGCATGGAAGAAAAGGAGTTAAGAAAATGATAGATGTCAATTAATCACAACAATTTAATGATTGTATGGTCATTAAAGGCCAGGTAGCAATATGGAAAATTTATACTATTTTGTATAGATTATAGATATGTGAAAATATACATGTGTATAGACTGGAAGGGAACATGGACAAGGTAATAGTTGATGTGTTAGAATAGGGTGATCATAACTCCAGAAAAATAAATGACCCAATCAAAAAATGGGCCAAAGAACTAAACAGACATTTCTCCAAGGAAGACATACAGATGGCTAACAAACACATGAAAAGATGCTCAACATCACTCATTATCAGAGAAATGCAAATCAAAACCACAATGAGGTACCATTATACGCCAGTCAGGATGGCTGCTATCCAAAAGTCTACAAGCAATAAATGCTGGAGAGGGTGTGGAGAAAAGGGAACCCTCTTACACTGTTGGTGGGAATGCAAATTAGTACAGCCACTATGGAAAACAGTGTGGAGATTTCTTAAAAAGCTGGAAATAGAACTGCCGTATGACCCAGCAATCCCACTTCTGGGCATACACACCAAGGAAACCAGATCTGAAAGAGACACATGCACCCCAATGTTCATCGCAGCACTGTTTATAATAGCCAGGACATGGAAGCAACCCAGATGCCCATCAGCAGACGAATGGATGAGGAAGCTGTGGTACATATATACCATGGAATATTACTCAGCCATTAAAAAGAATTCATTTGAATCAGTTCTAATGAGATGGATGAAACTGGAGCCCATTATACAGAGCGAAGTAAGCCAGAAAGATAAAGACCATTACAGTATACTAACACATATATATGGACTTTAGAAAGATGGTAACGATAACCCTATATGCAAAACAGAAAAAGAGACTCAGATGTATGGAACAGACTTGTGGACTCTGGGAGAAGGCGAGGGCGGGATGTTTCAGGAGAACAGCATTGAAACATGTATATTATCTAGGGTGAAACAGATCACCAGCCTAGGTTGGGTGCATGAGACAAGTGATCGGGCCTGGTGCACTGGGAAGACCCAGAGGGATCGGGTGGAGAGGGAGGTGGGAGGGGGGACTGGGATGGGGAGTACATGTAAATCCATGGCTAATTCATATCAATGTATAACAAAACTACTGTAATGATGTAAAGTAATTAGCCTCCAACTAATAAAAATTAAAAAAAAAAAAAAAAAAGAATAGGGTGATCATAGATCATCTTTTCAAAAATCTCTTTAACTTTGCAGAATAACATACCTGGCAAAAATTCAAATCTGCTGAGAACATTATGAGTCCTGTTCCTGGGAAAACTGACCTGTACTAATGGAGAACTCATATTATTCCATTTCTCCTTAGGAACATTTTGCTGCTGAGACGAATGGTTCCTTTAAATTTTTTAAAAATTGAGATATAATTAACATACCACAAAATTCACACTTTTTATGTGTACAACTTGGTTTTTAGTGTATTTACAAGGTTGTATAGTAATCACTATTGTCTCCTTCTAGAGTATTTTCTGCTCCAGAAAAAATCACATTGGTAGTCACTCTCCATTCCCCTCTCCCCTGGAGACCATTAATCTACTTTCTGTCTCTATGGATTTGCTTGTTCTGGACAGTTCATGTAAAATAAATCATCCACTGTGTGGCCTTTTGTGTCTGGCTTCTTTTACTTAGTGTCATGTTTTCAAGGTTCATGCATGTACATCCATGTAACATGTATCAATATTTCATTCATTCATTTTTATGATCAAATAGTATTCCATGTTATGGATATACCACATTTTGTTTTTTCACCCGTCAGTAGATGGACATTCAGACTGTTTCTAGTTTTTGGTTATTATAAATATTAGTATATCTGTTTTTGTGTGGTTGTAAGTTTTCAATTCTCATGGGTAGATACCTAGGAGTAGAATTGCTGGGTCTATGGTAATTCTATATTTAACCCTGAGAAACTGCCAAACTGTTTTCCAAAATGGCTGCACCATTTTACATTCTCACTGAAAATGTATGATTGTTCCAATTTCTCCATATCCTTGCCAACTCTTGTTATTGTTATTTGTTTGTTTGTTTAATTATAGCCATCCTAGTAGGTGTGAAGTGGTGTCTCATTGTGGTTTTGATTGGTATTTTCCTAGTGGCTAATGATGTTGAGCATCATTTCATCTTGTTGGCCATTTGTTTATCTTCTTTGGAGAAAAGTCTATTCCAATCTCTTTTGTCCACTTTTAAAATTGCATTGTCTTTTTATTATTGAATTGTAAGAGTTCTTTATGTATTCCATATACTAGTTTCTTACTGGGTATATAATTTGCAAATATTTTTTTCCTAATCTGTCGGTTGTCTTTTCACTTTCTTGGTAGTAACCTTTGAAACAGAAAAGTTTTAATTTTGATGAAGTCCAATTCCTTTTATTTTTTTTTGCTTTGTCTTTATTGTCATTTCTAGGAAACCATTGTCCAGTCCTTGGTCACAAACTTTTTTGCCTATGTTATCTTATAAGACTTTCATAGGTTGTCTTCTACATTTAAATCTCTAATCCATTTTGAGTTCATTTTTGTATACGGTATGTGATAATGGTCTAACTATCCTCTTGCATGTGAATATCTCATTGTTCCAGCACGTGTTTGTTGAAAAGACTAGTCTTTCTTCATTGACTTGTCTTGGCGTTCTTATCACAAGTCAATCAACCATAAACGTGAGGGTTTATTTCTGGACTCTAAATTCTGTTCCACTGATACATGTCTTTGTATGTCAGCACCATGCTCTTTTGGTTCCTGTAGCTTTTTAGTAAGTTTTTAAATTGGGACAAATGAATTATCCAACTTTGTTCTTTTTCATGATGATTTTGATAAAGTTGATCCTTTGTATTTCCATATGAATTTTTCATGAATATTCTTGTCCACTTCTGCAAAGGCAGTTGAAATTTTTTAGAGATTGCATTGAATCTGTCAATTTGGGGAGTATTACAGTGTTAACAATATTAAATCTTTCATCCATGAATATGGGATATCTTCCAATTTATTTAGGTCTTTTTAAATTTCTTTCAACAGTGTTTTGTATTTTTCAGTACATTTGCAATCTTTTTGTTAAATAAAATACTTGGAATAAAAGTTTTTTTGATGCTGTTGTAAATGGAATCCCTTTATTAATTTCATAGGTAGTATATAGAATATAATTTATTTTTGTATATTGATCTTGTAGCCTGCAGCCTTGCTGAACTCATTTATTAGATAACGCATGGTAAAAATAGGAAAGTGCTTTTCAAAAATATGTGAATTTGGAGGGGGTTATCCTATGTTTCATTTGATTTTAGTGGACTTAATTTTTTCTTTAAAAAATTTAGGCATTTTTACTTACCATTTTCATATATATAGAGTGAAGCTCTATCTATGACTGACATTGTCATTCTTCAGCAAAGATAATAGGAAAGAATAAAATTTCTTTCTCAGATTAGATGTAGGGAAAAAGAAATAGGCTGTGTGAAATGTTTTAGAGAGACCAAAAATAGAGCTGGCTGGAGCTTGGGAGTTTAAAAGTTAATCTGTATTTAATGTTTAGAGTGGCTTGTTTTTTTTTTTTCATTTATTTTTATTAGTTGGAGGCTAATTACTTTACAATATTGTAGTGGTTTTTGCCATACACTGACATGAATCAGCCATGGATTTATGTGTTCCCCATCCTGAACCCCCCTCCCGCCTCCCTCCCCATCCCATCCCTCTGGGTCTTCCCAGTGCACCAGCCCTGAGCACTTGTCTCATGCATCCAACCTGGGCTGGTGATCTGTTTTACCCTTGATAGTATACTTGTAAGACTTGGAATTTGGGCTAGGAGATGAGCACAGAAAAGCCTGTGTTTGTTGCTGTCTAAATGTGTTTTCTTCTCCAAGCCATCTTACTGTTCTCTGGGTCATTTTTACAGAGACTAGAAAAAACCCTGACTTTTAGTCACTCTGCATTTCATACTGCCGTTGTCAATGTAATCCTTCAGGTTTGTAGGTACCAGGTAACCGGAAGAGACAAAATGAAACTCTCGGCTCTTTTCCTTTTTTGTGTGGGGGGTGGGGGGCTGGTAATCTGAGAGGGAGAATGTTTTCCCATACTAGCAAAGTCAGATTGAGGGTATCGTCTGATCTTTATGGGAGTGTGCAAAGCCTCCGTTTTTCCATTTGCCCATCTGCAATCATAAAAACAATGTGCTGACTCAACTTGGAGCCTCTGCAGAATGGTATTTTGGGCTTAGGCAGTCATGAAAACCATGCAAGAGATGGAAATATTTGAGCAGGTTTTTAGAGCTAAAAACAGCTAAAATGAGACTGTGTTCTCATCTCCTTCAAGTTTTGTTTCTTGAGCAGTCACTCGTAGTAGTAATGTCACTGGTAGTAGTAATAGTCACTAGTCTACATCCTTGATTTAAGGCATGGAAGAAATAATTTGGTCTCTGTAGAGCTGATTACTGAGCAGAGATCTTTCCTGTTCCAGTGGTTATACTTTAGGGGTATGGGATTGTTTGGTGTAGGGAGTGAGATTCTGCTGCAAGCAAATCAATTGGGTAAAATACTATTACGATCACACTGCGTGGGCCATCTGCCAAGTTTTTTCTTTAAAATTTTTATTTCCTTGTTCCTGTGTATCTACATTTACCCACAAAGGCTGGAAGAACATTTACCAAAATACAATATAATGTAACCTTCAAGTGGACAGCACAGTGATTCAGTTATACTCTTTTTCAGATTATTTCCTTGTGGGTTATTATATAACATTGAGTATAGTTTCGTGAGCTACATATCAACAGCTATCCTTGTTGGTTATCTGTTTTATACATAGTAATGCGTATATGTTAATCTTATCAAGTTGTTTTTTTAAACATGTATTTTGTAATGTTTGGAGGGAAATGAAATGTTAAAATGTTATTGAAGGTATTCATTTTGTAACTTGAATCACTGATTTAGGTACTGAAGTGAAATTCAGTATACTTAGGTGAAATTTATCCTTTTTCCTTCAGAATATGGACTATTTTGTCATAATGCAGCCATGCTGTTATTTGTGCCATTTTATCCTCTTCTTGGACTCCTTAGCGTTTGGAATGAAAGATGCATTTTAAAACCCATAAGATATATGCGTATATGCATACATGTGTGTGAGTGCACATGAGTGTGTAAAACAGCTCAGCAAAATTAATTTTGTATTTGAAAAAAGGAATTTAGGTTTTTGTGTTTCATTTTCAAAACATGTTATCATTTGACAAAATCAGGTTTATATTTGTACCTGGACTACCTGGAATGAAGCAATTTGATACTTACTTGATTGCTGTTATTAAATAAAAGGTTGTTGAAGTAGTTGAGTTTCACCTAAGGTTTGTCCTTTTAGCATAAAGCTATAATACTGAGATACCTCTCATTTAGGGACATTGAGATTCTGGAAACTGATACTTCCTTTTATCTATAGAAATCAGCACTGTAAAACCAGTAATAATTATTAAAAGGGGACAAAAGAATAAAAGGAATATTTCGGAACCACACATACGTGAAGCTCAGTAGTTTCCAGACTATCTTTATAAATTTGCCATATAAAAAGACTTTTTAACTTTGATGAGGTCAGATATTTACTTGATTGTAGTTCTAGAAAATTGTATACCTGTTACATACATCATTTATCTCAGATAAAAAGATGTGATTTTCTTTGTTTTACTGAATGTATACAGAAACTTTATATTTCTTTGTAGGATAAGTTAGCTGTCATTTAGGCATCTTTCCTAAAGTGTGTTTTCTTTTTTTTAAAAAAAATATTTTTATTTTTAGCTATATCGGGTCTTTGTGCTACAGGGGGGCTTTCTCTAGTTGCCACAAGTGAGGGGCTGCTCTCTGGTTACGGCGCTCAGGCTTCTCATTGTGGTGGCATCTCTGGTTTTGGAGCCTGGGCTCTGGAGCCTGGGCTCCGTAGTTGTGACTCATGGCCTTAGTTGCCTTACAGCATGTGGAATTTCCCCAGACCAGGGGTAGAACCCACGTCCCCTGCACTGGCAGGTGGATTCTTAACCACTGGACCACCAGGGAAGTCCCTAAAGTGTTTTCAAATGAGGTAAAATTAGAACAGTGGATTTTTGCCTCTACTCTTTTATCTAACTTCCCAAGAAAACGAATCATTTTAGGAACTGAAATTGATGTTTGCTTTCTGACAGCTGGTAAAGAATCTGCCTGCAATGTGGGAGACCTGGGTTCGATTCTTGGGTTGGGAAGATCCCCTGAAGAAGGGAAAGGCTACCCACTCCAGTATTCTGGCCTGGAGAATTCCATGGAATCGCAAAAAGTTTGACAGGACTGAGTGACTTTCACTTTCACTTCTGACAAACTGGTGGTGGTGGTTTAGCCACTAAGTCATATCCAACTCTTGTGGCCCCGTGGACTGTGACAACCAGTAGTGTTCTTAAATAGTCGCATGCATATTAGGCAGTCAACTCTGTTATTACTCAGTTCCTTGATACCTGAAAATGTATGATTGGTTTGGCATGCTTCCTCTACACTGAAACTCATCAGTTGACACAGAAGCTTCAGCCAGTGTTTACGCATACGCGTCTTCAATATGAATGGACAGCTAAACATCTCTGGATGTTTGAGGAGAGCCTCTAATAGTCTCATAGTGAGGCTAAACAAACAGTAAAAAGAATTTTAATCGACTTAAGCCGGTTTAGCACACATTAACTAAAGAAGTCACTTACAGGTATTACTTTCTTTGACCTCTTAAGGGCACTTATGAAACCAGCTGTTAGTAGCAACTGTGAAGATTTGCTGTCTCTTCATACATAATATAGATAGAATCTTTGGTGTGTTCATTCAGCCTGCCTGGTTGGTTGAGGCTCCCAATTAGGATGAATGTCGTTAAGTAAGCCCTTAAAGCTTCCTTACCTCACTGCATGTGCAGAGGCCAGTGTAGGCATTTCTGGCAGTTGTGTGTGTTAAGGAATTGTTACCTGTCTATTTTCCCTCTATCCTTTTACTATAAGATTAAAAACGAAGAATTCTTTCTGGGCTGGATCTTCCTTGTGGTGCACAGGCTTTCTCTAGTTGTGGTGCCTGAGCTTCTCTGGCTGTGGCAAGTGGGCTTAGCTGCCCCGCTGCATGTGGGATCTTAGTTCCCTGGCCAGGGATCAAACCCACGTCTCCCACATTGAAAGGTGAATTCTTTACCACTGGACCAGCTTGGAAAGTCTCAAGATTTCTTAAGGAATAGATAGTTGCTTCCCTTTCCTTGACTCCCTTCATCTTTAATCTTCTACAGTCTGGCTTCAAACTGTGATCAGGACTCCCTTTATTGCCAGACCTATGTCTTAGTTATTATCCTTCCTCACTCCCTTGACTCCTTAGCTGCTTGCCATATCCAGCTTAGCTCTTCAGCACAGTCTTGTTTCTCCTCCTGTTTTTCTGACTCTCCTTCTTCCTTTTAAATTCCTGGTTTCTACCTTCCGTCCATAATTGAGCATTCCCCAAGATTTTGTCTTTATTTTCCATGGTCTTTTTCCGTGTTTAGAAAGTTTTCTTTGACTCACTTTTAATATGTAAGCATTTATTCAGTATCATAATAAAAAAGAACTGTGTAGGATGCAAAGATAATTTAGATAATTTCCTCTTCTTGAGTAACCTGTAAGACATAGGAACTTTACAGTCTTTTTGCCCCCTGTGTCTTGTTACCAAATTTAATTGACTTTTTTTGAAAATGCCTCTTATATATTTGTTTTCTTTCCATTCTTGCTTCTACTACTGCAGCATATAGCCATCTTTATTATAATTTATAAATATGTTAGAAACTGACATGGATCTCTTTAATAAGACATCTAGGTTCTCACAGCATCTGCTCTTTCATTGTTGCATAGTTAGAAAATCCACTTGAAAAGGGTAAAAAAAAAAAAAGGTCAAGTAATATGTTAGTGTCATTATGACAAGTTTTCACCCCATAGGAAATCTGGCAGGATCTCTGGGCCTCCCAGGTCAAAAGACAGACCTGCCCACTCTCCAGTGTCTTCTGGAATTCCTTATAAATTTCAGTGGGCACTTAAGCTATAGAACATCTATTTACTGTACTGGTTTTAAGGTGCTATTCCAGAATTAAACATTGTGCCCAAATGTAACATTTTCAGTCTGTCTAGCCTTATCTTCCAAATATAGTATATTACTCCACCAACTCTCCCTGCCCAACAAAGGACTTGGAGCATCAAGTGGTAACTGCACAGAAGTTAGATGGGGCTCCTCTTCTTTCCCCAAGTCATTTGGAATCTGAGTGAATGCAAGTAACACAAACGCATGACAATAATCTGTCCCCCAAAGCAAGCAGGCATTTCTTTATTATTTAGGGAAAAATAAAAAAAACTTCCAGGAGTTGCCTGTATCGCCTGTATAAAATCCAAACCCTTCTAGAGTTTTTAGAATTCTTTATACTCTGACTGTAACCCATATTTGTACCTTCTGTCCAAAAGGGCATCTCGTAACTGCATATATGTAGTATATGCATATACACATATGTCTATATGTTTACATGTGTTTGTGTTTCTGCATACACATGCTGTGGCTTGCACGCTTCTACTCATCCCGATCGACACTTAGTTCTGCCCATCTAAGACTCTGCTGTGCCTTTAGTACCTTGTTAAAATGCTGGTTTTTTTTTTTTCCTGAAATCTCTGCTGATGTCTAACTCTTACATTACTTATATTTATGTCCTATATAATTAACACTCTATTTCTTAATTCTCTTCAGTCTTTATATTGCTACTTTTGTATCTCTCATACTGCCTCTCTCCAGGTTGACCTTATTCTTCTCTGCCTAATTTTCACTCATCCTCCCCTGATACAACTTTATATTTTGAAAAAAATTCCAGCACAGAGAAGTTTAAATAATAGTACAATGAATTCCTATATACCTCTCATCTAGATTTATTAATTATTAATATTTGATACTGCTTTTATCTCTTTTTCCATATACATTGTGTGTGTACATATATATGTGGGTTTTATTTCTAAACCATTGATTATTTCAATGTAGGTTGCAGATATCATGATATTTCACTTCTGAATACTTCAGCATGGATCTCTTGAGTATAATGATGTTCTCCTAAATAATCACAGTAACATTATTACACTCAAGAAATTTGATGTCAATACAAACATATTGTCTAATATTCAGTCCATATTCATTTGATTGTCTGATCTATTTGGTGTCCTTTATTTTTTTATATGTATTTCATTATTTTTATACAAGTTATTACAGAATATTAACTCTGTTCTCCATGTTGTACAATATATCTTAGAGCCTATGTTTCAGCAAATAGTTTATATCTCTCACTCCCCCACCTTTATATTGCACCTTTCCCTGGCTTCCTTGGTGGCTCAGTTGGTAAAGAATCCGCCTGCAATGCAGGAGACCCGGCTTTGATTCTTGGGTTGGAAAGATCCCCTGGAGAAGGAAATGGTGACCCACTCTAGTATTCTTGCCTGGGAAATCCCATGGACAGAAGAGCCTGGTGGGCTACAGTCCATGGGGTCGCAAGAGTCGGACACAACTTAGTGACTAAACTACAAACCACCACCCCCCTCTTCCTACTGGTAAACACTAGTTTGTTCTCTGTATCTATGACTCTGCTTCTTTTTTGTTATATTCACTAGATTGTATTTTTTAGATTCCACATATAAGTGATCTTATACAGTATTTGTTTTTCTCTGTCTAACTTATTTCACTCTAGCACAATGCCCCCCAAGTCCATTCATGTTACCACAAATGGCAAAATTTCATTCTTTTTATGGCTGAGTAGTATTCCATTGTATGTGTGATATACACACATGTATATTGTATATATAGTTATCCACTCTTTTGTTGATGGACACTTAGGTTGCTTCTGTACCCTGGCAATTATAAATAATGCCTCTATGAGCATTGGGATGAATGTATCTTTTCTATTCAGTATTTTTGTTTTCTTTTAAATCTATACCCAGTAGTGGAATTGCTGGGTCATATGGTAGTTCTATTTTTGTTTTTTTTGAGAAAGCTCCATACTGTTTTCCATGGTGACTGCACCAGTTTATATTCCCATGAACAGTGCACAAGGGTTTCCTTGTCTCCACATTCTTGCCAATATTTTTCAGTTGTGTTCTTTTTGATGATAACCGTTCTGACAGATGAGAGGTAATATCTCATTGTGGTTTTGATTTGCATTTCTTTGATGATTAGTGTCATTGAGCATTCTTTTCATTTTCTTTAATCTGAAATAGTTCTCTTTCCTTTTTCTCTTTCATGACATTGACATTTTTGGAGTCCAGGCTAGTAGTTTTGTAGAATGTTCCACAATCTGGATTTGTCTGATTTTAATGTTTTTTTGTTTTTCTGGCAAGAATACTACATTGTAGACAACCTTTCTCCCTTGTAGTGAGTAAGCTGTGGGGTGATATTTTGAGATTGTATATACCCTAGACTCTCTGGACACGTTTCATCCAATGGTTTTGATATCTTAACTCCTTTTAAAAATATCATTCTGCAAAGTCTCTCTCATCCATCTTTTCTATGTTAATCTGGTCTTTCTTCCATTTGAGCATGAAAACAGACATTTGAGATAGGAAGAGATAGTAATAAGTCTATTTCAAACATCTTATTTTCTAGATGAGCATTTAATGTTTTGCCCAAGAGCAGTCATGTGCATGCATGTGGACCCTATGGACTATAGCCCACCAGGCTCCTCTCGCCATGGGATGTTCTCCAGGCAAGAATACTGGAGTGGGTTGCCATTTTCTCCTCCAGGGGACCATCCCAACCCCAGAGCAGTCCTGCAGCTAGTAACAAAGTTACTGACCAGAACCTGGATTTCCTGGTTCTTAATCCAATGCTACTTCCAGCTGTGCTCTATTGACTCTTAACCAATAATGCAAAACCCAAACCATATATGTATTGCCTCAAATAGAGTATAATAGTTTTGCAAGTAGAAAGCATATATTCATTTTCCTTCTGCATGCATTCCTTTATTCACTTATTCAAAAGAGGCAAATCAAGCTCTTCTACCTGCCCCTCCCATACCCTTCATGGTGCAGCCCAGCTAAACCTGAGCTCCATGCTTTCCAGCTCTCTTGTCTTCCTAGGTGCTGTTCCTTTGGCTTGTTACATTTATCTTTCCTTTCTCTTTTTTTAAATTAATTTTTATTTTATTTTGTAAAATAAAAACTTTTAATCATAATTATTAATATTTACTTATTTACTTATCTGGCTTCATCAGGTCTTAGCTACAGCATGTGGGCTCCAGAGGACATGGGCTCAGTAGTTGTGGTACATGGGCTTAGTTGCTCGTCAGCATGGGGATCTTAGTTCCCCAGCTAGGAATCAGACCTGTGTTTGATCAGATTCTTAGCCACTGGCCCAAGAGGGAAGTCCTTTAATTATTATTTTTAATGAATAAAAAGTATATATGTTTAGGGTATACAGTGTGATGTTTTGATATATGTATATATTCATTGTGAAATGATTACCATAATCAGTTTGATTAACTTATCCATCACCTCCCATAGTTATTTTTCTTGTGTATATGTGTTGAGAACACTTGAGATTTACTCTTAGCAAATTTCAGTATGCAGTACATTGTTATTAGCTGTAATCACCATGCATTAGTTCTCCAGAACTTACTTATAAACTGAAAATTTGTACTCTTGGATCAACATCTCCCTTTTTGTCTCATGATAACCCCCCAGCCTCTGGTAAGCACCATTTGACTTTGTGTTACTCTGAGTTCCAGTGTTCAGTTTTCATAACTATGAGATCATGCAATATTTGTCCTTCTGTATAATGTCCTCTAGGTTCATCCATGTTGTTGCAAATGGTAGGATTTCCTTATTTATTGAGGCTCTATGGGATGTGTGTGTGTGTGTGTGTGTGTGTGTGCATGCATGTGTGACATTAAAAAAAATTAATGTATTTATTTGCTGTGCTGGGTCTCAGTTTTGGCACGTGGAATCTTTAGTTGCCGCATGTGAACTCTTACTTACGACATGAGGGATCCTGTTAACTGGCCAAGAGTTGAAACCTGGCTCCCTGCATTGGGAGCTCGAAATCTTAGCCACTGGACCATCAGGGAAGTCCCATGGTGTAACATTTTAAAAATCTATTTATCTGTCGATGGGTACTTAGGTTATTTCCATATCTTGGTGACTGTGAAAAATGCTGCAGTGAACATGCAGATGACACCACCCTTATGGCAGAAAGTGAAGAAGAACTAAAGAGCCTGTTGATGAAAGTGAAAGAGGAGAGTGAAGAAGTTGGCTTAAAGCTCAACATTCAGGAAACTAAGATCATGGCATCCAGTCCCATCACTTCATGGCAAATAGATGGGGAAACAGTGGAAACAGTGTCAGACTTTATTTTTCTGGGCTCCAAAATCACTGCAGATGGTGATTGCAGCCATGAAATTAAACGATGCTTACTCCTTGGAAGGAAAGTTATGACCAACCTAGACAGCATAGTAAAAAGCAGAGACATTACTTTGTCAACAAAGATCTGTCTAGTCAAGGCTATGGTTTTTCCAGTAGTCATGTATGGATGTGAAAGTTGGGCTGTAGAGAAAGCTGAGCACTGAAGAATTGATGCTTTTGAACTGTGATGTTGGAGAAGACTCTTGAGAGTCCCTTGGACTGCAAGGAGATCCAACCAGTCCATTCTAAAGGAGATCAGTCCTGGGTGTTCATTGGAAGGACTGATGTTAAAGCTGAAACTCCAGTACTTTGGCCGCCTGATGCGAAGAGCTGACTCATTTGAAAAGACCCTGATTCTGGGAAGGATTGAGGGCATGAGAAGGGGACGACAGAGGATGAGATGGTTGGATGGCATCACCGACTCAATGGACATGAGTTTGGGTGAACTCTGGGAGTTGGTGAAGGACAGGGAGGCCTGGCGTACTGCAGTTTGTGGGGTCGCAAAGAGTCGGACATGACTGAGCAACTCAACTGAACTGAACTGAACATGGGAGTGCACATATCTCTTCAAGATCATGATTTTATTTCCTTTGGCTATATACTCAAAAGTGAGATGGCTGGTTCATATGGTAGTTCTATTTTCTAATTTTTAGAGGAATTTCTATACTGTTTTTCATAGTGGTCTATCAATTTACATTCCCGCAGATTGTGTACAAGGCTTCCCTTTTATCCACATTATCAGCACTACTTGTTGTCTTTTGACTTTTTGATAATAGCCATTCTAACAGGTGTAAGGTGATATCTTACTGTGGTTTTGATTTTCGTTTCCCTGATGATTAGTGATGTTGAGTGTCTTTACATCTACCTATTGGCCATTTGTATGTCTTCTTAGAAAAATGTCTATTTGGGTCCTTTGCCCATTTTTAAAGTTGAGTTATTTGTGTTTTTGTTTTGCTATCAAGTTGTATTAGTTCCTTATGTATTTTGGACATTAACCCCTTATTAGGTGCATGGTTTGCAAATCCATTTCCCGTCCATAGGCTGCCTTTTCCTTTTGTGGAATTGTTTACTGTGCAGAAGCTTTTCAGTCTGCTGTAGTCCTGCTTGTTTATTTTTGCTTTTGTTGCCGGTGCTTTTGGTGTCAATTCCAAAAAATCATTGCCAAGGCCAGCGTCAAGGAGCCTTTCACCTACTTCCCTTCACTCTTTAACTATTAATGAGCTGAGTTCTGCTGAGAAGGCCTCTGACTACCCACCTTCTGGCTGAGTTAGGTGCCCTCCTTTGTTATTATAGGACCTTATTCACATCTCATGTGTCACTGTGTGGATTTTTTTTTTCCTTTTGCTAATAGTTGTTTGCAGTTATCTTCTCTTTTATTGGACTGTGAGCTCATTGAGGTCAGGAATTTCTGTTTAGTTCATCTCTGGGCGTGCCACTTAGAGTGCTCAATCAATATATGCTCTAATAGTGAAGCCATTTCAGCTCTGTGGTCATTGATTGCTTTATGATAAAGACATGGTTGAGATTCAGAACTCCATGTCCCTCCAGTTCTGATAGCTTCCATAAATATTTGATCTAGAATGTGCAAGGCAGTATGGAAAATGGAAAGCTCTTCTGTGTGTTATGCAAGTCCGTAAGGAACGTGGAGGGGAGGGTCTTGACCATAGTTAAAAAAAGACAGAATGAGTTAATTGGTGCTATAGGGAGTATTCTGTGTTGCTCCAGCACTGGTAGAGTGTCCTCAGGACAGTCCCAAAGGGGGCCAGAGGCTGAGGGGAGAGGCAGAGCATTTCAGTTACGATTTGGGGAAGGCTTAGAATCAGAAAAGCTGTGTTTGGAAAAATTTGAGCAGTTGAGTTGACTGGTTTTTAGGCTTCTTTGCCTTATTAAAAATAGCATACACATAGATGGTTCTTTATACGAATTGATTGCTATCCTGAGTCTTTTCCATTTTGCTTTTAGAGAAAAGTAGGGTATGTTTTGGAGAAGGTGGTGGCACCGCACTCCAGTATTCTTGCCTGGAGAATCCCATGGATGGAAGGAGGAGTCTGGTAGGCTGCAGTCCATGGGGTCGCGCAGAGTCGGACATGACTGAAGGGACTTAGCAGCAGCAGCAGGGTCTGTTTGCTGGTTCTGTTCATTGAACACCTGTATTGCCAGAAAAATCTTTTGTTGGGGTAGTTTCTACCATGGAGGACTTTTAAAGCAAGCACTGGGTAGCTGTTGTTCCAACCCAAGTATTTTTTAAAAGATCTGTTCACTGCTTGTGTAACACCTGTGAGCCCAGGTTCTTCACTCTTAGGTTAGATAGGTAAAGTTCATTAATGATTGAAAACCTATGAAGCATTACTGCTTCAATTCTGAACTTTCAGTGTTTTCTGCTGCCTGAAAACTTTACTTAACCTAATTTACATCCAGAATATTGGGATGTAAGCACATTGAGAAAGGCCTGGAGCCTTCACCGTGATACTTATTTTTTCTAGCTGTTTTCTTTTCAAATGAGGAGAAAACCCTGAAACTTACTAATATAAGGTACCAACTTGAAGAACGCAATGTTGTTTTCTGAGAAAGAACTAGACATGTGCCTTTTTAATACATTAGTGTCTGGTTTATTTTTTCCCTCTAAAATATACTTCTGCTTATATTTTAAATAACTCTTCACCAAATGCCAGAACTTTTTGCTTATAGTAATTGTTGGTAAAATGGGAAGTGTGAACCATTAAAGAATGGATTTTTTTTTTCCCCTTATAAATACTGGCTTACTCTAAATAGGTTTTTAGTTACTAACCTTGTTGCCATAAATTCGCCAGTCATATGTTCTGTAATCTCTTCTCTGGCATACATTTTAATTGTTTTCTTACTGCTTCATAGGTGCTATAATCCTTTTATAGCTTCCTGGGTTTTAAAATAAACCTATAAAAGGTTCAGTTTTATATTTAATAGCCATGCTTCACAGAGTTCTAAAGCTGTGAATGAGTTCAGGCAGGCAAAAGCTTTTGATGTGGAATGCCTTTATTTCTATGTTTTAAAAAAACGTATTAGTCCTCCAGGGTTTCACATCATGATTTTAGGTACTGACTGGGTTTTTTTTTTTTTTTTTTAATATTCAGAAATAGTTATAAAGAAGAAATGTAGAAGAACACTGAAATTCCACAGGTTAAAAACACTGATTTCATAATTTTCTGTTACCAAGTTTCAGAAAAATCATTTCTTTTTTAAACGTATTGTATTTCTGTTGACGAGTAAGGGTGTCGCTGTCCTTTTGGAGCTTACAGTTAAGTGTGGGATATAGACGTGGACTGGATAACCACACAGATACACTCGCCATCATGGGACGTGCTGTGGAGAAAAAGTGCTTGGTGCCCTGAGAGAATATCAGCTGAGGAAGGAAGTGACTTTTGAGTGACTTGAGATCTGACAGTTAAGTAGGAGTCAACTAGGAGAAATTTGGTTGTGGAGAGACTGTTACAAGGAGATACATTGACGAGGTGGGAGCTAACATATGTTCAAGGAGCTGAAAGGTTAGCGTGGTGATTTATCCAGGCTTTATAAATACTGATTTCAGTACTTTTTTTAAAAAAGTGTTGAATAAGTACCATTTGAGATAAGCCTGTTGGGATTTATTAGTGGAGTGGAGTACGGGGTAACGTGAAGCTTGTTTGCTGAGGAGCCTCAGTGTTAGGGCGGCACAGTATTCCCCGCCTCCTGGTAGAAGCCCATGAGACATGTTCTGTACATCTGTGAAATATTAATGTATCAGTGAAGCTGTAACTGAAAAGTTTTCCCTCGTTACTTGAACAAAAGGCCTTGATGGTTCTGTGCTGGAAACATATAGAATGTGCTAATAGGGTTAGTTGGTGATCTCATTATAAGATCAGTGGGTATATTACAAGGAAACTTTGAATTATTTCCTACTGATGAGTGTACAGAAGAAGAAAATATGACTTTGGTATGTATTGATTTAACTATTGAGTCAGATTAATAAACTTAAATAAGTTAGTATCCTACCAGTTATAAAGTATGGAATTTTATGGACAGTGACTTATGATTTCTCAGGGAAGACTTCTGTGAAATAAAGTTCTAAAAAGTAAAAATTGCTGGTTTCAGGTTTTATTCAGCTTGCTACTTAAAACTTACCTAGCAAAAAGGAAGAGTTTTCATGTAATAGTGACTGTAGCTCCACTTACTGAGCATTTACTATAAGCCAGGTACCGTGCATGCTATTTAATTTTACCTGACAACAGTCCAATGAAATCGGTATTATTATTCCTAATTTACAAGTCAGGAAGCTGAAGCTCAGAAAGGCCAAGTAACTGTTTCTCCACTTTCTCCATGAGACAGTGGCTGAGTGGGAGTGAATCTCAAACTGCTCAAAACACTTAGTTCAGTTCAGTTCAGTTGCTCAGTTGTGTCCAACTCTTTGCGACCCCATGGACTGCAGCATGCCAGGCTTCCTTGTCCATCACCAACTCCCGGAGCTTGCTCAAATTGATGTACATCAAGTTGGTGATGCCATCCAACCATCTCATCCTCTGTTGTCCTCTTCTCCTCCTGCCTTCAATCTTTCCCAGGTTCAGGGTCTTTTCCAATGAGTCGGTTCTTCGCATCAAGTGGCCAAAGTATTGGAGCTTCAGCTTCAACATCAGTCCTTCCAATGAATATTCAGGACTGATCTCCTTTAGGATTGACTGGTTTGATCTCCTTGCAGCCCAAGGGACTCTTAAGAGTCTTCTCCAACACCACGGTTTGAAAGCATCAATTGTTTGGTGCTCAGCTTTCTTTACGGTCCAGCTCTCACATCCATACATGACTACTGGAAAAACCGTAGCTTTAACTAGATGGACCTTTGTTGGCAAAGTAATGTCTCTGCTTTTTAATATGCTGTCTAGGTTGGTCATAGCTGTTCTTCCAAGGAGCAAGCATCTTTTAATTTCATGGCTGCAGTCACCATCTGCAGTGATTTTGGAGCCTAAAGAAATAAAGTCTGTCACTGTTTCCATTGTTTCCCCATCTATTTGCCATGAAGTGATGGGACTGGATGCCATGATCTTCATTTTTTGAATGTTGAGTTTTAAGCCAGTTTTTTCACTCTCTTCTTTCAATTTCATCAAGAAGCTCTTTAGTTCCTCTTCACTTTCTGCTATAAGGATAGTGTCATCTGCATATCTGAGGTTATTGATATTTCTTGCAGCAGTCTTGATTCCACCTTGTGCTTCATCCAGCCCGGCATTTTGCATGATGTTAAATATAAGTTAAATAAGCATATAAGTTAAATAAGCAGGGTGACAATATACAGCCTTGATGTACTCCTTTCCCAATTTGGAACCTGTCTGTTGTTCCATGTCTGGTTCTGACTGTTGCTTCTTGTCAATGCTATTCTGCATGTAAATTTTTTTAAAACAATTTAGTTTTTGTAAGTTCATAAATCAGTTAATAATTACTTATAAGACAGTGAAGGCCCTGATATCTATCAACTTTTATTTTTTTTCCATTTATTTTTATTAGTTGGAGTCTAATTACTTTACAGTATTGTAGTGGTTTTTACCATACATTGACATGAATCAGCCATGGATTTACATGTGTTCCCCATCCCGATCCCCCCTCCCTTGATCAACCTTTAATGTCTCCTCTTATTCCTGTTTCCCTGGTGGCTCAGATGGTAAAGCGTCTGCCTACAATGCGGGAGACTGGAGTTCAATCCCTGGGTTGGGAAGATCTCCTGGAGAAGGAAATGGCAACCCACTCCAGTATTCTTACCTGGAAAATCCCATGGATGGAGGAGCCTGTAGGCTACAGTCCATGGGGTCGCAAAGAGTCAGACACGACTGAGTGACTTCACTTTTCTTTCTTACACCAATTAAAAAGTATTTATTGAGCCGACTGTGTGAGAGTCACAAAGCTGCTAGGCTTAGGTGGACCACGCAAAGATGTAGAAGTCTTAGCCCCCTGTTTGGTTCATGGCTTTGCAGCAGTGTCTTGGCAGAGAAGAAAGACATTGCTGGTAGTTATTGGATAACCTGGTGCTTTGAGACAAATGAGGGAATGTTGTTAACAACCTGTTGTGGGAGGGGAAGACTTCAAGTAGAAGTGGGCTTTTGAAGAAGGCCTTGAGAGATAAGTAGGATTTCCACTGGTAGAGAGAGGGGTAGGTCAGGAGGGTGGAAGGCAGACAAGGAAGAGAGAGTAGTGGGGGTGTGGACTGGAAAGGAAAACTGATCTGGAAAGAAAAATGTGTGAGTGTAAGGTTGAGTGATTTGAACTTTATGTACTAGTTGATTATATGTTCATTAACATTTATCAAGCATCTCTTATGCTCAGTCACTGCTTTCAATTTAGGAAGTCAACAAACTGTTGCTTTTAAGGTTATATGGCTTTTCTTCTCACAAAGAAGGCTCTTTTGATAGCCTTTATTTAGGTCAGGATTTCTTTCATTCATAAGGTCTTGACTTTTGTCCCTGGAATTAAGGACTAATAGAAGAAAAACATCTTTTAAAGACAGGGACTGATTTCTCTGTTTAATTCTGATACAGTTTCAGGTGCCATATAGTAATTAATCTGGCATTTTGAGGTGTATTAGACTGGAGGAGAACTGCTTCCTTTGACATTACTTTTTGCTTCTCTGTAATAAGCGCCTACACCTACCACAATCTAGAATACTGCAATGCTAAGTAGCAATTGCTCTGGGAGAGAAAGTTGAATTGTGTGGTATTTTAGAAGGTTCAATTTTCATTTTTTTCTTCCCATGTTGAACAGTTTGAGACTCTTCGATATACTTTGTTCAAAAAGTAATATTATATGGACAGCAAAGGAATTAAGGTGAATATAATTTGAAGTTGGATAGTTTTTGGCATGGCCTCATCTTGACACTATTCCCTTTTCCTGTATAGACTGTTGAGTCTGAATTGACTTGTTCTAAATTCTAGGAACTTGTGTTTGTTTTTTACAATTTGGACTTTGTGCTTTGGCTTGTGATGGCTATTTAAGATTGGTGCTTTGAAAAACCCCTTTTAAACGGTAGCCAGAATTCAGTATGTGCTTTCAGAGGCAGAGATGGTTATCCTGGTTTTGGAAGGTCTGAGTGAATTTATTTCATTGTTCCATATTTGCCAATATAACTACACATGAAAAATGAATTAAACATGTTCTTTAGGAGGGATTCTCCAGCTTTCTGTGGAAGATCTGAGTTGTGATTATAATCCAGGAAGCTATAATCTGGATCTGGGGTGTTGGATGTGTGCTTATTAATGAAGAAATGCCAGCATCTCATTCTCAATAAAAGCATGAGCTTTGCCATTAAACATTTGTCTTTGAACCCTGGCTTCTCCACTTGATAGTACGACATAGGCTAGTTATTTCAGCTTACCTGTAAGCCTCAGCACCTCAGCTTTAAAATGAGATTAGTGATAGTATTGTTTAGATTTGTGAGAGGGTTAAATGAACTAATCCATGTGAAGACTCAGCAACACGCCTGACACATTAAGTGCTCAATAATTTTTAAAAAGCATTTTGATCTTTAAAAAAAAATTATATATTATTTTTATTTGGCTCCGCCGGGTCTTAGAGCATGTGGGGTCTAGTTCCCCGACGAGGGATGGAACTCAAGGGTCCCCTGCATTGGGAGTGTGGAGTTTCAGCCATTGGACCACCAAGGAGGTCCCCATTTTATTATTCGCGTTTCATCTAAAACTTGGCCAATGCTTTGTATAGTGTTGAGAGTTTAAGTACCACCTTCCTGTTGTAATGATCATAGTAGTGTGTACGAGTGTATACATACTCTGCAGATCATGACTGAAGAGTTATTGAAGGGGCAGTAACTAAATAATTATGGGATCTTTTGTTGTTGTTACATGAATTGTTCAGTCACTCAGTCATTTCTGACTCTGCAACCCCATGAACTGCAGCATGCTACGCTTCTATCTTTCACTATTTCCCAGAGTTTGCTCAAACTCATGTCCATTGAGTTGATGATGCTATCCAACCATCTCATCCTCTGTTGTCCCCTTCTCCTCGTGCCCTCAGTTTTTCCCAGCATCAGATCTTTTCCAGTGAGTTAGCTCTTCACATCAAGTGGCCAAAATATTGGAGTTTCAGCTTCAGCATCAGTCCTTCCAATGAATATTCAGGACTGATTTCCTGTAGGATTGACTGGCTTGGTCATCTTACAGTTCAAGAGACTCTCAAGAGTCTTCTCTAGCACCACAGTTCAAAAGCATCAGTTCTTTGTGGTCAGCCTTTTTTATGGTCCAACTCTCACATACATACATGACTACTGGAAAAACCACAGCTTTGACTAGATGGATCTTTGTCAACAAAGTGATGTCTCTGCTTTTTAATATGCTGTTTAGGTTTGCCATAGCTTTTCTTCCAAGGAGCAAGTGTCTTTTAATTTCATGGCTGTAGTCACCATTGTGATTTTGGAGCCCAAGAAAATAAAGTCTGTCACTGTTACATCAATGCATAATGTGATTGCAATAAAACAACCAATACTCAACTATTGAAAGCAGTGTCTTAAAAATATATATTTTTTGTTTTGATGCACTGGGTCTTAGTTGCAGCATATAGAATCTCTAGTTGCAGCATGCAGGATCTAGTTCCTTGACCAGGGATCCAGCCTGGGTCCCCTGCATTGGGATCCTGGATATTTAACCATTGGACCACCAGGGGAGTCCTTGTCATTTGTTTTTCTTCATCATTTTGACTTATCTTTTTTCTTCCCAGTGCATATTTATCTTTTATTTATTTATCTTTAACATAATTATAGTGGGATCATGTGCTGTGATTTTAACATAATTACAAGGATTATAGTGTTGTATCTGTTCTCCTCAAATTGATGTTATGTTTTAAACTCAACACCATTTTAAATGGCTACATAGTAATATCCCACCAGATGGAGCAGACCATTCTTAACCTTCATGTTGTTCTTTCTCCATCAAATACTGGAGCAGGCAACACCAGGCTGTCGAAATAGATCACTGAGTAATTTTATTCTGCAGTTTTAACTGATATTTAAATGTTCTTGATAACTCAAGAAATTTCTCTCATTTATAAGAAGCTGAAATTATAAAAAGAAAGAACATTTACTTATACTGAAGGATTAATGGGTTTTTTTTGCAATGCTTAGGCTATTTCTCTAGTAACTCATTTTGAGCATGTCTTATAAAAAGAAATATTTACATTTTTAGCAAAGGAAACATTCATGAAATGCTTTTCTTCCTGTAAAATGAGGAATTTTGCATTGTTTTTAACTCCTGGATTTAATGCAGTGTAACTACTTTAGTATTTTAATTATAAAATTCAATGGTAAAATTTTACAATTAAATTAGCTAAAGATAGGAAATTTTGTTTTAAAGATATTACTCCTTTTTAAAATTTTGCAGTAGTTAATCTGTCTTAAGAATAGCTAAATCTGTTGTGGTGTAGAATAAAGCCTTTTAGAGCCAATTTTACAGAGTTTTAAAGAAGACTGTGTAATCATGCTAATGAAAAACAGACTTCTGACTTGAAATAAGCCACTTAAATTTTAAAAAGTGAAGATAATTTCCATTTTGGTGATAAAAGAAAATTGAAACAGCCAGATACTGGTTTTTGTCTAATTAGCAAAAAACATTCAGGGTAATGAGGGTATGAGGACATGGGCATCCTCACTGCTGGTAGGATTTGACATACCGTTCCCAGTGAACATTTTTGTTTGGAATTCATGTGGTTATTCTTTCAGTCATTTTTCCTGATGACGTGGTCTAACTCAGACATAGAAATGTGCACAGAGATGTTTATCAAAGTAGTATTCAGCCAGAAAAATACTGGAAACAGTTCAAATGTCCAACAAGATATATCCAAATGATGAAATATTATATAGCTATTAAAATAATGTGCTTAAAATGCATAATTAATAACATGAGGAAATTCTCACAATGTGGTTGGTATACTTTCTATATTATAGTATTATGTCAATTTTGTAAGAGTCAATTTATTTGCACAGAAAAAAATTTTAAGACTATATAGAAACAAAATTAAATATTTAAAAAATTTTCCAATTTTTTTTCATGAGCTTTTTATTCTATAACCAAAAAGAAGTGAATAAACAGTAGTATAAAGTAATGATTTGGACAAATGGCCTTGTGTGATTCACTTTAGATGGCCAGAGTTTTACTGTATAGATCACAGTACATTATCCTTAATGGAAAAACTATTTGGTAACATTTAATAATTAATGTTTACTTTTATCTTGGGGCCATTTATTTTAAAAAATGGAAGATTTCACATTTAGATAAGCTTTAATCAGAAATCAAATGACAACTTGGTGTAAGGGAACCCTAAGCTTCTTTGATGAGAAGTTTGGCAAAATTTCATCAGTTTTCTGAGAATACTTCTACATTGCTGAGGAAATGACATGAGCAAGTGAAATGGGAAGCGGACTAAGTATGTTGTTCCAAAAGGAGAAACCTTTTTAAAATAGGGGGGAAAAGTCCCCTGGTCCTTAATTTTTCCCCCATTACCACCACCCCCTTTCTTTGGCCTCACTGGAGTACATAGTAACACTAAGTGTCCTTTTCCCTTGGACCAGCTCTCTTGGTTAAAGTTCAGATAGCCATCTAGTGGAAAGAAGACTCTTGAAGAATGACTTTCCTCTAGACATCCAATATCATGTTTGTTCAGTTGGCTTGTCCAAACAATTTTTCTGTGTTTTCACCAGAGAAGGATCAACTTAGCATGAAGATTAAAGCTGTTCTCCATCTGCTTTATCTGCCGTTCTTAATTAGAACCTGATGACAGAAATCAACTTGGACTCAAGACTGATTGTTCCAGGAGAATCTCATTTATTATTGTATAAATCTTTTTCTTTTAATAAAAAACATTGATTCTGAGCATCTATATGTCAGAAATGTAGGGGAAAAAAGAGAAATAATTTCCTTTATTTAAACATTAATTCAGCATCTGCTATTTCAGGTGCTGTGGGTTATGTTAAAGTTGCTTACAGTCTGGCTGAGAAGGTAAAGAATGCATGGAAATAATTTTAATCCACACAGAAGATGATCAGGGCTCAAAGAGACAAATATGAAGTGTGTGGGAATTAAAATAAGGTAATTATATCTGGTCATGGAATCATATATTTTGAGTTTTCTTTTAGAAATTAAGCAAATAGACCATTGTTTGTTGCTTTTCTTTACTTCAGGATGAATTAAGGGAAGGTGAAAAGTTTGGATGCTATTATTTTAGGTAAGGAGCCTACAAGTGGCTTAATGATTTTTAAAAATATTCTACAAATATTTATTGAGCCTCTCCTCAAGGAGTTTGTAGTCTTCCAACTGTAATGAAATGTAATTTTATGCATAAAGTAATATTGAAAGTTACTCACAGAAAATGTTCACTTGAGACTTCCCTTGTGGTCCAGTGGTTAAGACTCTGCCTTGTAATATAGAGGATATGGGTTAGATCCTTGGTTGGGGAACTGAAAATCCCACATGGTGCAGGGTGTTGCCAAAAAGAGAAAAAATATTCACTTAATTGGCTAATTAGATGTTCTTAATGTAGAAACAACAGACTGGTTCCAAATAGGAAAAGGAGTACGTCAAGGCTGTATATTGTCACCCTGCTTATTTAACTTACATGAAGAGTACATCATGAGAAACGCTGGGCTGGAAGAAGCACAAGCTGGAATCAAGATTGCCGGGAGAAATATCAATAACCTCAGATATGCAGATGACACCACCCTTATGGCAGAAAGTGAAGAAGAACTAAAGAGCCTCTTGATGAAAGTGAAAGAGGAGGGTGAAAAAGTTGGCTTAAAGCTCAACATTCAGAAAACTAAGATCATGGCATCCAGTCCCATCACTTCATGGCAAATAGATGGGGAAACAGTGGAAACAGTGACTGACTTTATTTTTCTGGGCTCCAAAATCACTGCAGATGGTGATTGCAGCCATGAAATTAAAAGACGCTTACTCCTTGGAAGGAAAGTTATGACCAACCTAGACAGCATAGTAAAAAGCAGAGACATTACTTTGCCAACAAAGGTCCATATAGTCAAAGCTATGGTTTTTCCAGTAGTCATGTATGGATGTGAGAGTTGGACCATGAAGAAAGCTGAGCACAGAAGAATCAACACTTCTGAACTGTGGTGTTGGAGAAGACTCTTGAGAGTCCCTTGGACTGCAAGGAGATCCACCCAGTCCATTCTAAAGGAGATAAGTCCTGGGTGTTCATTGGAAGGACTGATGTTGAAGCTGAAACTCCAATACTTTGGCCACCTCATGTGAAGAGTTGACTCATTGGAAAAGACCCTGATGCTGGGAGGGATTGGGGGCAGGAGGAGAAGGGGGCAACAGAAGATGAGATGGTTGGATGGTATCACCAACTCAATGGACATGAGTTTGGGTAAACTGGGAGTTGGTGATGGACAGGGAGGCCTGGCGTGCTGCAATTCATGGGGTCGCAGAGAGTCGGACACGACTGAGCAACTGAACTGAATGTAGAAACCAAGAGAGTAGGATTGGTGTCAGGTGTCCTGTAATTAATTAATTGACAGTGAGAGCTAGTTAACTAGACAAACTATTCATCTCAGGGAGGTGATGTGAGATGTTAAGACAGAAACTTTGTCTCTGCTGTTTCCCAGTGCTGTTAAGTTTCACTTCGCCTTTCTGTTCCTCAGTCTTCTCTTTAAAACTCTTTTTAGGAGTCTGGTGAGGATTGCATGAGGTATTATATGTCATGCACCTGACACATGGCTGTCAATAACTGTGGTTCTTCCTCTCCCTGCCTGATCTTATTTGAAGCATCAGCCATTAAAAGATGAAAAGTCAAAAATACTTTCAATATTTCTCCTCCCTCTTAGTCACATATTGGGATGGCTTGTGTTTATTTAATAAAAGCACAGATATTTAATAGTAGAAGGTTTACACGTACTACAGTCACAGATGTTTAAAATAGGTGTCTAATTATTAGCAGATCTGAGTGAAAAGACACGTGGCAAATCTTTTTCACTAGCTACAGTTGTGTGCCTCTGCCCCAGTGGTGTCTTCAGACATCTTCATCGTTAATACTTGCTGTTTGACTGGAGATAGAGGTTCTTAGACTCTCAGACTCCTTCTTGAAGATGACCAGTAGATGGTTTTTAATCCCTCATAGTGTCAGTTTCACTGTTTTAAAGCTTGTTTTTCTTAAATGTTGAGTCAGCGTTTTATCCTTATCAGGGTTTGGCCTTTATGTCCTCTATCTCGGTGCATCATTTTTGGGAGAGTTAAATTCCATCTGACGCAAATTGTGATTTAAAAAAAAAAAAAGTTGCTTTGCCTTACCTTCTTTGAAAGTAAGAGCAAATAGTTTCCAGAAGTCACTTATATATGAAGTTTAAAAACCTAAGGCCAGCATTCGAGAAGCCACAAAGCTGCTAGAACATTTCTAAGCTTTAGGGTCTCTGTATTGTCCGTTTCAGGCAAGAATGACCAGTGAAATCAGGTCCCCCTAAAACTGAGTTGCTCTGCCGAGTTTATGATTAACCTTTCTGTTCAAAACTGTATACCTATGGTTGATTCATGTTGAGGTTTGACAAAAAACAGCAAAATTCTGTAAAGCAATTATCCTTCAATTAAAAAGTAAATTAATTTTAAAAAACACTTTATTCTCTTTCTTTTCCCTTCCCTTCTGGATTGAAGAATATCAAAGAAAAGGAGAGATTGAAATCAAGCAGGACCCAGTAGGGCTCTCCTGGGTGCAGAAGCCCCTCTGTGTCTCCCATTTCTTATAGAAAAAGACTTTAGTCTCTTTAGCCTTCCCTGAGTTCCAAAGAGCAGACTTAGCAGTTACTACTTAGGGAAGGGAGTCACAGAAACAAAAAGAAAGCAGTCAAGAAATAATAGTGCAGCTAAAAATCAGTCCTAGCTCCCCCTCAAGGGATGTGCATAGCAATCTGACATTTATCTTTGAATTGTTCTGCTGGAACTAAGACCCCTACCCAGGTGACGATGGTAACTACACGATGGACAACAGCACTTAGACCCCAGATTGAAACCAGTTTAGGCTGATTCCTAAGAACTCCACCAGTTACCTTACCTCCAACCAATCAGAAGAAAGTCATGCATCCTGCCACTCTCACCCCTATCATTGCCTTTAAAAACCCTTCTTTGAAGACCATCGGGTCTTTTGAGCAGTGAGCTGCCAGGTCTCCTTGCTGGGCGCAGACGTTCCTTCTTTCACTACAACCCAATGTCAGTAAGTTGGCTTTGCTGCGAGGCTGGCAAGTATACCCACGTTCAGTTGGTAACACCAGTGCTAACACTTCTAATAATAAAAGGTAGCCTTTATCACAGCAGAAGAGCTTCATTTCAACCAGGCTTTTACCAGAAAGGTTTCTAAAGATGATGTTTTTATATCTTACGGGTTGAAATTTGGCTTTGGTTGAAGTGTATGAAGCCATATTTTCTAGTCTCACTAAGTTTCCACTGACTTGCAGATTTAATAACTGGCTGTCAGGTTCGCTCGTGCTCAACATTGAAATGGAATTTGTGATTCCTGTATTTGTGTGATTAAAATGGAAATGTCTGGAATGAGCGTACTGAAAATATTGAACAATTAGAAGGGATTTAGATAATGGTTTTTTGAGGAACGTGTGGAATGTAGGGTAGGATGAGTGTCTTCAAGGTTTAGATTTTTGCCACTTTTCATGCTGCAAGAGGGTTTTTAGACAGCACCTAATCCTGTCGATTTTGTTAATTATTACAAACAGTCACTGAGTGCCTGCTGTATGTAGAGCATAGTAAAGAACAAATAGGTGAATGATACACAGTTCTTTGCTCAAGGAATTTATCACAGGTAAGAGGTTAGGACTAAAGGTGATGAAAATAAAAGGTTCGAGCACAAGTGTTGGGATGGTTCAAGGAAGAAGCCAACTCCTTGGGAATGAAGTGGGGGTGGAGCAAAGTTTCCAGAGGAGGTTCTTGCTTAAGGAGGCTTTCCAGGACCTTCCAGAGCAAGACACAGAATCAGGAAAGTGCCTGGGGCATGCTGACTGTGAGCCACCGATGGGTCCACAAGGGCTGCCTGGGATCTCGCTCCCCCTTTTAAAACAGTCTCTTGAGGTATAGTTTGCAGATCATAAAATCCACCCATTGTGAGTATAAAAGTCATATTTGTAAAGTCAGTTTGTAGAGTTGTACAACCATCACCCAGTCTAGTTATGTTCACTTGCTTTCCTCCTACAGAATACCCTCCTGATGTACTAGATGTGTGCTTTCACCTCTGAGGCAACCACTGATCTGCTTTCTGTCTGGATAGATTTGCCACTTCTAGAAATTGCATATAAATAGGAATCATATAATGTGACACTGTGATGTATCATAGGAAATAAATAGATGATCTTTGTCCCTTGTTTCTGGCTCAGAACTCCTAAAACTCTTGGAATTTCACAAGTGACAAGAGTGCTAAAGATGCCTGGATATTCCTAACAAATCCCTTTCAAACACACCTGAGTTTGTTAATGAGGTGACTTCTGGAAGGCACTTAAGGATGGGGCTGGTTGCCAGAGAAACCAACCACATGATCGAGGGCTGGAATTTTCAGTTCGCCCCTCCCTCACCTTCCTCTGAAGATTGAATTGGTTGGAGAGTGAATGCAGTCACCAGCTGTCAATGATTTAATCAATCATGCCTATGTAATGAAGCCCCCCCAAATCCAAAAGAATTGGGTTTGGAAAGCTTTCAGGTTGGTGAACCAGAACTCAGGCAACCTTGTGCTTCGCCTTGAACCCCACAGGTAAGGAGGCTCCTTTTTTATTTAATCTCTTATGTATCTCTTCATTGGGCTGCTGTTGTTCGTTTGTAACCCTTAACGTTGTTTGTGATAAACTGATAAATCTAGTGAGTAAACTGCTTCTCAGAGTTCTCTGAATTGAACCCATGGGTGATGGGAACCTCTGATTCCTGTCAGTTGGTCAGAAACACAGGTAACAACCTGGACTTGTGATTGGCATCTGAAGTGGTGTGCTGTCTGGTGGGACTGAGTCCTAAACCTGTGGAATCTGATACTATCTCTGGATAGTGTCAGAATTGATGAATTGTAAGGCACCCAACTGGTGTCAAAGAATAGCTGGGTGTGTAGGTGGGGGAAACCCATGCACTGAAATTGGGTACTGAATACCGTATATTATGTAGTCCTATGTCTGGCTTCTTTCACTTAGCATAGTATTTTGTTCAGCCATGTTTATGTGTCAGCAACTTGTTCCTTTTAAAGATAAATTTTATTCTGTTGTGTGGATAAACTACATTTATTTGCTAGTTGATTGCAGTTGTATTGCTTCTAAGTTTGGGGCTATTGTGAATAATACTCCTATGTACATTTGCATAATTGTCTATGTGTGGACATATGTTTTCATTTCCCTTGAATAGATACTAAGAGTGAAATAGCTGGATCATATTTTGTTGTTCAGTCACTCAGTCGTGTCTGGATCATATAGTAAGTATATATTTAACTTTATAAGAAACCACCAAGCTGTTCTCCAAAGTGGCTGTACTATTTTACAAACCAGCAATGTTTGAGGATTCTGGTTTTTCCAGATCTTCAACATTTCTTGTTGCCAGTCTTTTGCATTAAAATTACTCTAGTGGAAATGTAGTGATACCTTATTGTGGCTTTAATTTGCATTTCTCTGGTGACTAAGAGGGCTTCCCTGTGGCTCCGAAGGTAAAGCGTCTGCCTGCATGCGGGAGACATGGGTGTGACCCCTGGGTTGGGAAAATCCCCTGGAGAAGGAAATGGCAACCCACTCCAGTACTCTGGCCTGGAAAATCCCATGGACAGAGGAGCCTGGTAGGCTAGAGTCCATGGGATCGCAAAGAGTCGGAGACAACTGAGAGAATTCACTTTCACTAGTGACTGGGAACCCCTTTTTTAAAAAAATATATTTATTTCTTTTTATTTGTCCGTGATGGGTCTCAGTTGTGGCATGCAGGATTTTTAGTTGTTGCATGTGGGATCTAATTCCCTGACCAGGGATCAAACCCAGGCCCCCAGTGTTGGGAGCACAGTGTCTTAGCCACTGGACTATGAGGGAAATCCCAGGAACTCCCTTTAATATCATAAATTCTGTCAGTCATTTGAGAGAAAGCTCATTTTATAATAGTGATATTGGTACTGTGGTTCATTATATAATTTTAGACCTCTTGAAAGAAATTTTCTATGTAAAGAATCCGGACAGTATTTTACTAGAGACTTCTTGTTTATTTGCTTGTTTTTACTCTGAGATTTGTAAGATTATCTTCTAATGCAAACTACTGCATGTGGCCTACCACCTGCCTTCATATGCCTGCAGAGTAATGAATTTTTTTTCCCACTTTTAAATGGTTGAAAATCAGAAGAATGGAAAATCAAAAGAATAATATTTCATGACATGTGAAAACTATGTGAAGCTAAGATTTCAGTGTCAAATTTTGATGGGAACATAATGAAGCTTACCCTTACATGTGATCTTTGTGATAACAGAAACTATGGCTTGTGAAGCCTAAAATATTTACTCTGGTCCTTCACAGAAAATGCTTACCAGCTTTTCTAATTTCTCGCTCACCTGTTCCATCTCTTGCCTAGTTTCAGAAAAGATTTTAGTCTGGCCTTTTTATTCAGTTCTTGCATTGGTTCTCCAGTTTGTCACTGAAAAACCCAAATCCATTTGCGGACTGGCGCCCTGGAAGAGAAGAGACTGGAACATTAAAAGACTCGTTTGCTAATGAGCTCTTTTGTGGCCGGTGGCTCTAGTTAGAAGGGTTAAGTTAGAAGAAGGTCTCAGAAAACAAAGGGGGAAAGGACGGGAGCTTTTGTAGAAGAAGGTATCATGTTAACTGTTTGTATTAAGTTTGGAAAGTAATAATATGCA
The DNA here is from genome assembly GCF_023699985.2 of Odocoileus virginianus. NCBI lineage: Eukaryota > Metazoa > Chordata > Mammalia > Artiodactyla > Cervidae > Odocoileus > Odocoileus virginianus. Next base: position 6,660,170 of record NC_069680.1, read on the forward strand.
ACTTTTTCATTAATTGGGAAATTTTAAAAAAATTGCTTACTATAAAAAAATCAAGACAATAGAGAAGTATGTAAAGTAAGAGTTACCTCTCTTCATCATCCACCCCCTTACTATACTCTTACTGGTCATTACTGTTAGGAATTAAGTCTGTTTACTTTTAGACCTCTTTCTGCATTTTGTGGTTTTTATAACAATGAAATTATACATACTGTTTTAACATCAAAGTTTTTTTTTAACTTGGCACAGTCTGTAATGGCCGTTTTTCCCACATGCATACATTTAGAGTTGCCTGATTTTAGCAGCTGCATACCATTTGTATGATTCTACTATAATTTACTGAACCGTTGATGAATTTTTGGTTCTTATATAGATAATGCTAATATGTTTCAGGTAGCCTTACCAAAGACTGCCTGTTGTTAATCTTTTAACATTTTTGCCTATTTGATAAGTGAAAAATAGCTCATTGTTATAATTTGTACTTCCTTAGTTAAACTGAACATATTTTTTTCTAGTAATTATTAGCCACTTGTACTTTGAATTGCCGATTGCTTTGCTTATTTTTCTTTTGGGTTTATCTTCTAATTAATAGGAAGAAGTCTTTATATATTTTGGCATCTGCAAGTATTTTCTCAGAACTTATTTTTCTTTATGGTGCAGTGTTTCCTTACAGAAGTTTTATATTTTTTGTGTCAAATTTGCCAAGCAGTCATTGCTTTTAAGTTTGGAGTTAAGCTTAGAAAGAGTTTCTGTGCTTGAGTATTTTAAGTTGTAGTTATCTTTTAATTTAATGTTTCCTAATTAGAGAAGCATCAGAATAACTTAGGCGAGTTTTTCCAGTACATATGCTGTGATTTCCTGCTAAGATGTTCTTGGTAGATCAGCTTTAGGGTCCAGTTCTGTGTTTTGTTTTATTTTGAAGGGAGAGGAAGAAGCTCTCCTTGTGATGTCAAACCCTGGTTATAAATCACGATATGTGTAAAGTAGATGTCTTTTCTTAAAATGAAGTGGTGCTGGTTGAAGTTGATGCAGGTTATTTTCACCTGCATCCACTGAATTCCTGTGACATCTCTGGAGAATTAGTAAGGAGAGACTTCATGTACTTGATAAAAAGAAAAACTGTTGTATACTGTATCCTGAAAATAATTAAATTTCTTGATCTTGAGCCAGTTGTGTGCTAAAACAAACTCAAAACTGTAGGCTATATCTCATTGATTGTAAAGGTACATTTTTTTCCCCACATTTTAACATCTGTGAAATTGGGATGATAGCATGTTGTAGTTTATTTGTTTGGCAAAGCTTATTTCTTGCATGCTAAGTGGCTTCAGTCGTGCCCAACTCTGTGACCCCATGGACTGTAGCCTGCCAGGTTTCTCTGAATTCCAGGTGAAACTGTGTTTGAAATGATTTCTTGGTTTGAAATGGAGGGATTGGAAGGGATGTTTAGGTTAGTATATGTAAGCCTGAAGCTAGGTCAGGTCTTAACTTTGAATGGAGAGGGAGAGAAAACACAAATGGATGTAAGATCTGAGGATGTGTACATGTCCAAACTGGAATTGTATTTTTGTCAAACTAGGATGATGGAGGGTTGAATACAGATGGAGTTTAACTATTTTTGGTCCATGAAACCAACTGCATAAGTAAGCACTGGAGGATGTAGAGGAATATGTGGATGATAGAGGCACTTTGGTACATTGGTCAGCAGCTGAGTGTGAGTCTGGGAGATGTGGCAGCAAAAAAGCCAGTCTCAGATGCTTTATTTAAAAAGGAATTAAAAATCTAGAAATCTAGATTTGGGGGAGATGATGGTTGTATCCACTCTATCACAGAATAAAATACAACCATTGAATCCAGGTCTATTCTTGAATATGTTCAAAAGTGGTAGACAAGGTGATGAAGGGACTGGAAAGCCACATATGGAAGAATGATTGAAAGAATATTTGGTTTGGAGTGGAGAGAACTTGGGGCATGGGGAAGGAGGCCACAGTCAAATATTGTAAAGGAAGAAGGTTTGTACCTGTGCTTCCAGGGAACAGAGCTAAGGCCAGTGGGTGAAAGCTACGATGAGAGACATAGTTGAATTTAAGGAATAATTTACAGTGAAAACTGGCCAGTGATTGAGTAGAAGAAATATTTGCTGTTGCTAGAGGCATGAGGGCATTGGTTGACCAAACATTAGGCAGCCATGTTTTAGGGGAATTTTAAGTTGAATTGTTAGCAGCTGCTCCCTTTTCCTCATTGTAAATTGAAAAGGCAGTAAACATCCAAAGTTGATCATGCTCAAATTTTAATAGACTTCTTGATATAATGCTATCAAGTTTGATTATTTTGCAAGTGATAGTAATGCCTTTAGAGAGCATGAACCAGCAGAGGGAGTTCAGCTTTCTTTGCTGCTCTGCTCAGTTCAATGTCAGTAATGGATAGACCTACCAAAGCAGGTTTACCTAGGTGAATTGTGTGAGCTGGAATCTTTTTAAAACAGTTACAGCCTTTTCTCATCACTGACACAGTTATAAGAACCTGAAAATATATGTGAACTGAAGAGTCAAGCGGGGAACTATATGCCAAGCTTCATGAAACTGAAGGAGTGAATAATTCTTGTTAAAATTTGAGTGTCTGTGTTGACAGGGCCTGTAAAGCACTTCTCTGGAGCAGTCTGCAAACCTTGGCACTAACTGATCTCTAAGGACTCCTTCCAGCTGTAAGATTCTTGGGTATATGATCTTGTAATAAATGTTAAGCAGCAGTTTAGGGTTGCAGAGTAATAGAACCATAGCCAGTTAAAATTGAAAATTTCAGGGGACTATAATTGGCCCCTCTGAAATTGGCCACAGCTTTGGGAATCACAGTTACAATGAAGTCAGCAGTTTGAAATATGTTCTTAACATAGGGGGAGAAGGAGGTGTCCTCGGGGTAAAGAGCCACTTCCAATCTGAAGTGAAGTTCTGCCCCCTTCTCGTGAAAGAACCTTACGTGGTCCTTTCTGTTGAGGAAACTTTGACATTCTTAGGAGAAGGAGAGAGAGATTTGGATGATTAACGACAATAACATTTGGTGAGTCTGAGCTCATTGAACTGACTGAAGGGTTTAGAAGCTGAGAAAGATCTTATAGCAGTCTGAGCCTCAAATAGTCTAAAACATACCTCCTATGCTAATTTTTTTTCAAGTTCACAAAGTTTTTGGAAGGGTGATGGATTTAAAAAGGAAAGAAAAGACACAGTGCATGGAATCTTATGACTAGTTAAGGAAGAATGTAGTCAAGAGTGATGCCGAATTGCTGCCCTCAGCAAATTTCTATTCATCCTTCACGCTGTAGCCTCCCGCAGCCTTCAATTCTGGGTTAGGCACCCACCTGGTACTTTACTTAGCCTGTTATAACGTGTTTTACACTGCTTTGTTATTGGCTAGTGGTTTTCAGACCCCCAAGACTGTACACATCAAGAAGACAGGGACCAGGTTTGTGTCTTTGGACTTTTCAGGGTTGGTTGGATGAATGGTAAGGCTTTTATGAATGTTTGTTGACTGAATAAATAGGAGCCCCTTTACCTTCTCGGGCTTGCCTTGTGGCTCAGCTGGTAAAGAATCTGCCTGCAGTGCAGGAGACCTGGGTTTGATCCCTGGGCTGGGAAGATCCCCTGGAGAAGGGAAAGGCTACCCATTCCAGTATTCTGGCCTGGAGATTTCCATAGACTGTATAGTCCATGGGGTTGCAAAGAGTCGGACACGACTAAGTGACATTCACTTCGCTTCACTTAGCTTCTCTTTCATTGTACTACTTATTTGTCTTGGCACTTCTCTGAGATGTTGCTGATGTCCTCATCATGCACTTGTCTTGCCATTAAAGTACCTTTGGAGGCTGGTAATTGGTCACACTGGGTATTGGGTACAGGGAGGCTCATTGTATTAATCTCTTCCTAATAAAAATATTAAGGAGAGATTAATCCTAAAGGAAATCCACCCTGAATATTCATTGGAAGGACTGATGCTGAAGCTCCAATAATTTGACCATCTGATGTGAAGAACTGACTCATTGGAAAAAGATGCTGATGCTGGGAAAAATTGAAGGCAGGAGGAGAAAGGGAGGACAGAGGATGAGATGATTGGATGGCATGACTGACTCAGTGGACCTGAATTTGAGTAAACTCTGAGATATAGTAAAGGACAGGGAAACCTGGTGCGCTGCAGTCATTTGGGATCTCAAAGAGTTGGACACAACTTAGTGATTGAACAACAGCAGATAAAAGTGTTTAAAAAACCAAAAGAATTTTGACCTCTGTGGAATTAATTTTCTGAAGAGCTGTTCTCGTCTGACTGCAGAGAAGAAAGCATCTGATAGCTAAACTATAACAAGCTCTTATTAGTTACTCTCTGATGGCTGTTGACATTTTCAGTTGGGTATAGTTTCTTTCTCAAGCTAGAGTTCTTTGGGAATTTATTCTCAGAAACCTTGTTCTCCATAAAATTTTTAAAAATTGCCTTTATTTCAATAATCTTTCAAAACTAGCATAAATAAAGTCTGGATCTTCTGGACGATCAGATTATCACTGAGCCCAGGCACTTCATTTTGGATCTATACCAGATTATGTTGTTGTGTAGTCGCTAAATCATGTCCTCTTTGTGACCCCATGGACTGTAGCCCGCCAGGTTCCTCTGTCCATGGGATTTCCTAGTCAAGAATACTGGAGTGGGTTGCCGTTTCCTTCTCCAGGGGATCTTCCTGACCCAGGGATCAAACCTGCTTCTCCTGCATTGGCAGACATATTCTTTACTGCTGAGCAACCAGGGAAGCCCCCATACCAGATTATGCTGCCATAGTTATTGTATGTTCATGAGAGAAGGTCTTAATAGAGTTGTCTTCCTGCCTCATAGCTGTAAAGACCCACTCTACAAATGAGGATTTTACAATTGTTTGACTGGAGGAAAGTGGCGAGAGTATGTGCTGTGTAAGCGGGTGCCATACTCACGCTGTGAATAGTGGTTTAGTTTTAGGAAGAGGATATTCCTTAGCTCACTGAGTTGATATCATTAATCTGATATTATTTTTGTTTTATATTTGTAAAAGAGCATTTTCTTTATTTTTGGTTTCATTTATTTTTAAAAATTTTATTAAAGTTTTACTTTTTTATACCATAAACGTTTTGTATTGGGGTATAGCCAATTAACAATGCTGTGATAGTTTCAAGTGAACAGTGAAGGGACTCATCCATACATACACGTGTATCCATTCTCCCCAGACTTTCCTCCCATCCAGGCTGGCACATGACACTGAGCAGAGTTCCATGTGCTATACAATAGGTTTTTGTTGGTTATCCATTTTAAATATAGCAGTGTGTACATGACCTCCCCAAAGTCCTTAACTGTCCCTTCCCTCTGGCAACCATGAGTTTGTTTTCTAAGTCTGTGAGTCTCTAAAAGAGTTTTTTTTTCTTACATCTAGTTTATCATTAACACTTGGAGTCTTTTTTTTCTTTCTTTTTTAGAAAAATTCTCATTTGAGAAATCTTTCCTTGAATTCATAGGCATCAATCGCTTAGTGATCTTTGAGGCCCAAGTTAACAGGCAGATTAGGGAGGGAGCTTGTTTGGCCCAGGAGGCTTCTGTCCTTTTCCAGTTGTACTGTGTCGGTATAGAAAGATAGGAGCAAAGGCCAGTGAAATCTGACTTCAGATGTTCTTTAAGGATTGTCTATGGCCAGGATAATCAAGTATGGAGAAGTATCAGGGTTTATAAAAGGTCAAGAAGAGAAAAGATCAAATAAGAGATCGTGAACTCAGAGCTGTGCTGTCCAAATAGTAACTGGTAACCATGCGTGCCTATTTAGATTTAAATTAGAATTACATAAAACTAAACACTCAGTGCCTCAGTCACTATAGACACATTGCAAGTGCTCAGTAGCTAAACGTGCCTCGGGGCTACTGTATTAGTCAGCCAAGGTAGAGAACGTTTCTTTTCATGATCACAGAAACTTCTGCTGGACAGTGCTGCCCTGGAGGGAGCAACAGAGTGGAAGCGAGGGCAGTGTGAAGGTGAGGAGGAGGAGGAAGCGAGAGAACAGGTCATGGGAGGAACGATGCCCATAGAATCCTCGGTTCTCAGTGTCTCACACTTCCCTTGTTTTTGAGGATCTTGACAGTTTTAAGGAGTACTAGTCAGGTATTTTGTAGAAGGATTTGCTAGGAGTTAAGGGTTTGAAGAGGGAGCCACAAAGTGTCTCCTCGTCTCGTGTCAGGGGTACATGACTTCATGAGTGTTGATATTAACCTTGATCACTTGGCAGAGATAGGCAGTCCCTTGATTTTAAAGCTGTGCTTTTGCGCTCAACTCCCAGATTTATTTTGCAATCTAGATTTTCTTGCACTCCGGATTTATGCATCCAACTACAGGTTTTAACAGCTCTATTTGGACCCCTCACAAACATAAGGTTCTCAAAACTAGAAACTTCACCCCCCCGCCATGCTCTCCAAATCTACATTTTCTATAGTCTTTTCCAGTTCAGCTAAGGCACTTTTCTATTTTCCAGTGTCGAGGCAAAAAAAAAAACAAACCACTTCATGTTATCCTTGTTGCTTTTACTATTTGGTGTGGTCTGTTAGGAAATCACGCTGACTTTAGCTTCAAAATATTCCAGGATGTGGCCATTCAGCACAGTCTCTGCCTCTCCTGCTTGAGCCACTGTCCTCTTATTCTGAAGAATTACACTAGCTTCCTAACTGCTCTCTGTGTTGTTTTGCCTCCTTAGAATCCATTTTCCACACAGCAGATTCATCTTTTAAAAAGAACCTTACATTTATATACAGAAAATTGCACATATTATGGGTTTGTGGTGAATTTTCACAAGTTGATCACATCTATGTATGCCACACCCAGAGCAAAAATTGGCATGTGACTAGCTATTCCTCATGTTTACCTGTAGATACTGATCCCCCAAGGATGACCACTGTCTAAGAGCACAGGTTAGTTTAGTCTATTGTTAAACTTTATTTAAATGGAATCATACAATGTGTAAACTGAGTCTGTCTTCCTTTATGCAACAGTATGTGTGTGAGATCCATCCACAATAGTGCATGAAATTTGGTTTCTTCTCATTGCTGTGAACTATTCAATTGTGTTCAGTCACTCAGTTGTGTCTGACTCTTTGCATTCCCATGGACTGCAGCATGCCAGGCTTCCCTGTCCATCACCAACTCCCGGAGCTTGCTCAAACGCATGTCCATCGAGTCGGTGATGCCATCCAACCATCTCATCTTCTGTCATCGCCTTTGTGTTAATATGCCACAATTTATTAGGGCTTCCCTGGTGGTGCAGACTGTAAAAGAATCTGCCTGCAGTGCGGGAGACCCAGGTTTGAGCCCTGGGTTGGGAAGATCCCCTGGAGAAGGAAATGGTAACCTACTCCAGTATTCTTGCCTGGAGAATCCCATGGACAAAGAGGAGCCTGGTGGGTTACAGTCCACGGGCTTGCAAAGAGTCAGACATGACTAAGTGACTAACACACACACACCACAATTTATTGATCTGTTCTATTGTTGATGGACTTTCAGATAGTTCCCAGTGTTTGGCTGTTATAAATCATGCTGCTATGACTGTTCTAGTACCTGGCTTTTGAGAAATACATGTATACATTTATGTATAAATTTATGATGGGTATATACCTAGGAGTGAGATTTTTGGTTCAATATGTACTAGCCTCATGACATGTGTGCTCAGTCGTGTCCAACTCTTCACGACCGCATGGACTGTAGCCCACCAGGCTCCTCTGTCCATGGGATTTCCCAGGCAAGAAGACTGGAGTAGGTTGCCATCTCCTTCTCCAGGGGATCTTCCTGACCCAGGGATTGAACCCAGATCTCCTGCATTGCAGGCAGATTCTTTACCACTGTGCCACCTGAGAAGTCCAGTGTTAGCGTATATTGCCTCAGCCTTAACATATAATGTATATATATATAAGCCTTAGCATATATTGCCAGTTTTTTTTTTTTTTTTTGCAAGTGATTGTACACAGGCAAGTGATCTTTTAAAGGGTAAAACTTAACTCCTATTGCTGTAACTCATTTGAAGACTCATGGTTCATTAGCTCATGCAGAGTAATAGCAAAAGTACTTACAATGCACATAAGGCCCTAAATAGCTGGTTTTCCAACTTGCCTTTGAACATGTTAAGTGCATGTACATCTTAGGGCCTTTGCATTAGCTGCTTTCCCACCTCCTCTGTTTTGCCACATATCTGCATGGATTGCTCCCTATTAACTCCAGATGTTTGCTTAAATGCCACCAACATATATAAATGCTGGAAAAGTTTCATGGACAGGAGCCTGGGGAGCTACAGTACATAGAGTTGCAAAGAGTTGGACATGACTGAGCATGCACATATACATCTGTTTATTTTGCATTACCTAGCACTTACTTCTTGGCCTATCTGTATGTTTAATATATCTAAAATATTTAGCATGTCCCCACTAGACTTAGTTTTTCGTTAATTGCTTATCAAAAACAGTGGACATTAGTGGCTTCCCAGTAGCAGTGAAGAGGAATTAAAGAGCCTCTTGATGAAAGAGGAGAGTGAAGAAGTTGGCTTAAGGTTCAACATTCAAAAAACTAAAATCATGGCATCCAGTCCCATCACTTCATGGCAAATAGATGGGGAAACAGTGGCTGGACTTTATTTTTCTGGGCTCCAAAATCACTGCAGATGGTGATTGAAGCCATGAAATTAAAAGACACTTACTCCTTGGAAGGAAAGTTATGACCAACCTAGACAGCATATTAAAAAGCAGAGACATTACTTTGCCAACAAAGGTCCGTCTAGTCAAGGCTATGGTTTTCCCAGTGGTCATGTATGGATGTTGAGAGTTGGACTATAAAGAAAGCTGAGCAAGAAGAATTGATGCTTTTGAACTGTGGTGTTGGAGAAGACTCTCGAGAGTCCCTTGGACTGCAAGGAGATCAGTCTTGGGTGTTCATTGGAAGGACTGATGTTGAAGCTGAAACTCCAGTACTTTGGCCACCTCATGTGAGGAGCTGAATCATTTGAAAAGACCCTGATTCTGGTAAAGATTGAGGGCAGGAGGAGAAGGGGATGACAGGGAATGAGGTGGTTGGACAGAATCACCAACTCGATGGACATGGGTTTGGGTGAACTCCAGGAGTTGGTGATGGACAGGGAGGCCTGGCATGCTGTGGTTCATGGGATCGCAAAGAGTCGGACACGACTGAGCAACTGAACTGAAGTAAATAGTTGAGTGAATAAATGAATTCAGGAAATAGTTCTAGTTGTAATAGATGTGAGGTGTCTAGAAATAGAAATTTGGGGAGAATGGAAGTAAGGTAAATGAGGTTAAAATTTGGTGAAAATTTTAATGTTTATTAAAAATTTTAATTTTTATTAAAATAATAGCTTCAAAAGACACTGGGCTTATTATTCAAAAATAGCAGCCTTCTGTCTCCTTCCAGCTCCCCAGATCTGACTACTTTCAGTGCTTAGCTGTTTCTTACGCTATTAAATTTGATATTTAAAAAAGCTGTAGTTAAATTGCTGTCTTTTATATTTCAGTTTTAGACCTTGTTTGAGGGCTTTCTACACTGGAAGATACGGATCTACTTAAACTTCTTTCTCCCTCCAGCACACACACCGTTTTCCCCTATCCTCCCAGTATAATTGTCCAAAATTTAAAAACATGTTTTTAAGTTGTTAAAACATGCTTTCAGTTGTCTTCCAAATGTCACTTTCTCAGGGAATTGCTCTGTCGCTTCTCACATCGGATGTTTAATGTATACATTATTGTAAACATATGAAAGTTGTTACATGTGAGCCAGGTTATATGTTATGATCACATCTTACAGTTTTTTTTCCCCTGGAATTTTCCATAATTCTCATTTTTTTGTTTGCTGCTGCTTCTTCACATAACTAACTTACTATCCTCATGCTCCTTGCCAGGATTCTAACACACACGGGGCTATATATTAGTTCTTTAGGTTGTTTTGGAGGCATTTGTCCTAGAATTGCCAATAGGAACTGTAGAACTGTAGCAGCCTGTTGCTCTGAATCTTCCCTTCACAAACTAACCTAAAAATTATCTTTTTTCCTGTGTTTAAATCCTTCACTTCTGGATCCCAAATCAGTCTTTCTTGGTTTACTCATTTCTCTTGGGAGGACATATCCTTCAGTAGTTTCCAGAGAAAAGATTCAGGAATAGTAATTTTTAAAGATCTTGTGTTATCAGTTATCTGTTGCCATAGTAATGCTGCATGGCAGATGACTGAGAAATGTCAGTTGCTCACAATAAGTATTTGTTCAAAACATTTCTGGGGTGGTTGGTTTGGGGACTCTGCTGACTTTGGGAGTTTGACTATCTGCTGGTTTTGGCTGGGACAATTGGTGTGATCTAGCTCTTGTTTCAGGAGTCTCATCCTTCCTGGGGACTGGCAGTCTAGCCAAGGTGTAATATTTATCTGGTGATGGCAGAAGGCAATAGGTATGCTTACGTGCCTTTCTTGTATTTAAAATATACCAGCTGACTATAATTTCCAAAATAGGATGTTTGTAAATATGTAACCTATTTGAACAAAAACAAATATCTGTGCAAATAGGCAGAGAAAAAATTTAAGATAAGCAGCGTCCTTCAGATACCTGATTAAATGTTACTTTCACAGAGGGTGGTGTTCTTTCCCTTCTTATATTAGGTAAATTTCTCCTCTAAGTCTTTTAACATTGTTACTGTTCTTTCACAGTGTTTATCACACTGGTTATTTATTCATACTGGTCTATCCCTCTAGAACTTAACTTTCCTGGAAGACAGGGGCCATGTCTTTCAGAGGGTTAGCATAGAGCCTGCCATAGTGAAGTATACAATGCATGTCAGCTAAATGAGTCTGGTCACATCTCAGGAATAGGAAATATTAGGATTCTTTTTATTGAATCTTTGTATGTGCAGTGTGTTCCTTCTTCAAGGATTTGGCAGAAAAGAGAGGAAAAACATTGCCAATTTGTGGGAAAGATAAACTTGCTTCTCTTTGGGCTTTTTGGTGGGCGGCTACACTCCCCTGTGTAATCAAGACTGTGAAGCTTTGATTAGTAGTGTATTGTTTGTGGCTTAGGGCCTTTAGATTACAAGGAATTGTTTTCAACAGTGTGTTAGTTATGACTCTGGGACTTGTAAACAGCTGGAAACAAGAGTGTTTCTACTGGTATATATGAGTGTTTATTATTCTGAATTAGATGACAGTACTTTGGTTGTTATTTCAGATGAGTGTTTGAAGAACATGTGTTTAAACTCAGCGACTGAGTTGCAGTACACTTCTGTGATTGGTATTGTATTCCGTAAACTTCTACCGTAGTATGAACTTTTGAATGTATAAAAAATTAACCTTAAACTAACCTAAGTTATAGATCTTCTCTAAGTGAACTCAGAAACTAACTGTAAAAAAACTGTTCCTTAAACATGAGCTTTATGTAGGTTTAAATAACTATCCAATTTACAGTGTACTATTTAATCATTTCTCAGCCTTTTCATAATTTTCAAAGATATTCATATATTTGTGACCCATTGTTTGATCAACACGGACATTGAATTTGTTTGGACAGGAACTTGTGATAGAGCTAGAAATTTGCACCCAGGATTTTAACAGACCTTGTTTGGGTGTAGTCTAAATATTTCTATTTCTTATTTTGCCAAGTTTTTGTCTTCTGCTTTTTTGATCAATTAAAATGGTAAATGTAGATGATCTTTTTATATAATGAAATTTTAGATCTTAAAGGGACAATAACATCTCAGTCTAACCTTCCCATTTTATATAGCACTTGGGTTGTAAGTTTTATGAGAATGCTGTTGACTGGCAGTAGTTGTTCAGTAAATATTTGTTGAATGAGTAAATAAACAAATGTACATTATAGGTAATGAAGACGAGATTTTAGAGATTCAGTTCAGTTGCTCAGTGGTGTCCGACTCTTGGCCATCCCATGGACTGCAGCACGCCAGGCCTCCCTGTCCACCACCGGTTCCCAGAGTCCACCCAAACTCATGTCCATTGAGTTGGTGATGCCATCCAACCATCTCATCCTCTGTCGACCCCTTCTCCTCCTGCCCTCAATCCTTCCCAGTATCAGGGTCTTTTCAAATGAGTCAGCTCTTCACATGAGGTGGCCAAAGTATTGGAGTTTCAGCTTCAACATCAGTCTTTCCAGTGAACACCTAGGACTGAGCTCCTTTAGGATGGACTGGTTGGATCTCCTTGCAGTCCAAGGGACTCTCAAGAGTCTTCTCCAACACCACAGTTCAAAAGCATCAATTCTTCGGCGCTCAGCTTTCTTTATAGTCCAACTCTCAACATCCATATGTGACTACTGGAAAAACCATAGCTTTGACTAGACGGACCTTTGTTGGCAAAGTAATGTCTCTGCTTTTTAATATGCTGTCTAGGTTGGTCATAACTTTCCTTTCAAGGAGTAAGCGTCTTTTAATTTCATGGCTGCAGTCACCATCTGCAGTGATTTTGGAGCCCCAAAAAATAAAGTCAGGATTCGAAAAGCTTATATAATTAGTGGGATAGCCAAGGCTAAATGGGCCAATTTAAGAAAGCTGAAGAGTAGCATGACTATAGAAAGTGTTATAAATGAATAGAATTCAGAGAAACACTAATAAAAATAATTTCTATTATCATAGTTCCCAGTAACCATTAAGGGAATTCCAGTATTTTAAGCTATAGCAGTGGCTTCAAATATGTGTTCAAAATTTTTGCAGGGGAAAAAAATTGATGTTATTAGTGATTTTAAAGACGTTTGTGCAAAAAGTTTAGGAAATATTCTCGATATTTCTTTGACAGTTCAAGTTCACAATATAACTTAAATGTAATTGTGTGATTACATTTTAGTCATTGTTAAAGACTGAAAGACTGAATTTTGCTAACATTTTCTAACATGTAAGAGAAATGTAAAAGAGAAAGATCTTTCTTTTCTACAGTGAGTGGACAAAATTCTTGCTTTGTGTAGGAAACCTTGGCAGACCTTGAGAATTCTGAATTGCTCTAATTGTTTTGTCTTTTTTTTTCCCTCAGAAGAATTTTAATAGTTTTTTTTTTCTTTCTACATGTTTTTCCTCTTCTCACCCTCATGTTTAACTTAGTTAGGACTCCTCTTCTGTATTTACATAGTTTGTCTGATACAGTCAATTCTTCTTAAAACATTATGAAGAACACACAAGTTATTTTTCCTCCCAGTTCCTCATCATCAGAGCTAGATATCAGAAGTCTTTCTGGTCCCTTGCTTCTGTGTGAATGACCCAAGACAGGCCGGAAGACCAGTCTCATGTGTGTTTTCTTTGGTAGTCTCTGGGTATATTCTTGGCTAATGTGCCACTCTGTACTACTTCAGATTCTTCCTTGGGTTCTCACTGACTACTGTTCTAGTCATCAACTCCTCCAATGTTAGGACCAAGTCATCAGTACCCAGAAGTGCCTGGGGTTTAAGTAAGCACTTGATGGCTTATTCCACAACAGAGTTTTTGTTTTGCTTTTAAATTACTAGATCAGGTTGATGAAAAAGCTTTTTAAGCCACAGTGTCATCAGTTCACAACATGTCATCAAGGGACAGTCGTAAAAGCAGAATTGGGAGCTTGGAGGACTTGCCTGGCTCTCTAAGCAGAGGATAAGCATGCCCCACCAACTGATGAGAGGGCTCAGACTTTGTATCATCTGTCAGCTTGGAGACCCATAGTTTCTTATACCCACTAAACTGGGCCTGAGTCCTGGACATTATTCTGCGCTTGTCCTGATTCACTCACCTGAAGCATTCAGTGCCTGTTTTGGTTTATAGGACACAGATTAGCTGTGAGGTTCCAGCTGCCCTGTTTTGCTTGAAAAAGGTCCTCATGTCTTGCCACTGAAACCTAAAGATGACAAAAATGGTGCATTTGGTTTAGATTTGTGTAGGCAGTCCCTGGTGGCTCAGTGGGTAAAGAATCTGCCTGCAGTGTCAGAGACACAGAAGGCGCAGATTCGATCTCTGAGTCGGAACGATCCCCTGGAGGAGGAAATGACTACCCATTCCAGTATTCTTGTCTGAAAAATCCCATGGACAGAGGAGCCTGGTGGGCTTTGGCCCATAGGGTTGCAAAGACACAACTGAGTGACTAAGCATGCATGCATGCAGTGATGGGGTATTTTGTGAGACCTCAGAAGCCCAAACTGGACCCAGTATGAAAGTTAGAAGGAAGTCAGTTTTAGCCTAATTCCAGCAGAATTTCTAATAGAGCGTTAGAAAGTGTTTTGAACTGGCTCCAGATGTATAGTTACATTGGGTGATTCAGCAGAAGGTAGATAAGCAAATTGGGGGGTTTTGTTGGGCATTGGGAGAAGGCAGTGGCACCCCCCTCCAGTACTCTTGCCTGGAAAATCCCATGGACGGAGGAGCCTGTTAGGCTGCAGTCCATCCGGTCGCTACGAGTCGGACATGACTGAGCGACTTCACTTTCACTTTTCACTTTCGCACATTGGAGAAGGAAATAGCAGCCCACTCTAGTGTTCTTGCCTGGAGAATCCCAGGGACGGGGGAGCCTGGTGGGCTGCCGTCTGTGGGGTCGCACAGGGTCGGACACGACTGAAGTGACTTAGCAGCAGCAATTGGGCATTGACAGTGTGGGTGAAGTGGGCTAGATGATACACTGGTGGTGAGATTTTTGACTCAGGTGTGAATGTTCAGTGGTTGCAGACTAATTCAGAGAGTAGACAAGTTGACAAAACTTCTGGTGATTTGTTAGTAAGATGAATTTGCCAAGGGAGGATGTACTTGAAAGAGCAGAAGGCCAGATACCAAAGCCCATATTTAAAAGGTGAAAGCAGGAAGTGGAACTGCTGAAGGAAAACACTGAGAGGAAGAAAACTGAAATAGTTTAGAGTACAAAGGCCAAGGGGAGAGAGTTGGAAGAAGAAATTAGAGAATACCATAGAAACTGGTTTACCCTTAAGCAGTTGTCCCCAAGGTGAGTTGTATGCATAGCTAACCAACAGATTGCAGTAGGACTCGCAAGTTTATTCAAAAATAAATATATAGACACTTATGCTTATTATTATTGAAGGTATTTCTTAATGTACATAATGCATTAATTTAGTAATATTTGTATATAATTAATAAAAATATAGAGGAGACATGGTCAACATTTAACTAACGGAATACACAGTCAAAAATGATTTTGAATCCTCTGTCCAGAAGATAAAATGCTGTAGGTCTCTTCCATGTTTATAGACATCCAATTTAAGTTAAAAATTTTTTTTTGTTTTAAAACAATAAAAGTTACCATCTTAGCCATCTTTAAACACACAGTTCAGTGGTATTAAATATATTCACATTGTTGTGTAACCATGACCTCTAAGTCCATAATTCTTTTCATCTTATAAAACTGCAACTCTATACCCGTTAAACAGTAACTCTCATTTTCCCCCTACCCACATCCCCTGGTAGTCACCATTCTACCTTCTTTCCTCATGATTTTTTGACTACCTGAAGTACCTCATATAAGTGGAATCAGACACTATTTGCCTTTTGGTATTTTGGCAAATACAAAAAGGCTTAATTAGCAGAATATCCTTAAGATTATTGCAGCGTATTGCAGAATTTCCTTCCTTTTTAGGATATTCCATTATGTATATATACCACATTTTCTTTATCTAGTTTTCACTCCATGGACACTGGCTTGCTTCTATGTTTTGGTTATTGTGAATAACACTGCTATGAATATGGGAATGCAGCCAGCTCCCCCACACCCTCCTTTTGGTTTTTCTTTTTAGTGCAGACCTGGAAGTGGAATTGCTGGATCATATTGCAATTCTACTGTTAATTTTTGGAGGGACTACCAGGCAGTTTTCTATAGTGCTTGGACAGTTTTACCTTCCCACCAATTTTACATTCTCCATATCCTTGTCTATATTTATTTTCTTGTTTTTCAATAATAGCCATCCCAGTGGGTGTGAGGTAGCACCTCATGGTAGTTTCGATTTGCTTTTCCCGAATGACTAGTGATGTTGAACATCTTTTTGTGTACTTCATGGCCATTTATAAATCTTTAGAGAAATGTTTGTTCAAGTCCTTTGACCATTTTTAAATGGGCTGTTATATTGTTTGAGTTTTAGGAGTTACATATGCTAGATATTATTCCTTTATAAAATAAATAATTTGTAAATATTTTCTCCCATACTGTGGGTTGCTTTTTTACTCTTACAGTATCTTTTGATGTACAACATTTAAAAATTTCCCAGCGACCTATTTGTCTATTTTTTTCCTTTTGTTTACTATACCATTGGTGCATATCTAAGAAATCATTGCCCAATCCACTGTTGGGAGGCTTTTATCCTATATTTTCTTCTAAGAGTATTATACTTTTAGGGCTTATATTTAGGTCCTTGATCAATTTTTTGAGTTAATTTTTGTATATGGTGTTAGTTAAAGATCCAACTTCATTCTCATGCATGTGGATATCCATTTTTTCCCAGAAATCTTCATTGAAAAGAATATCCTTCCCCCACTGAAGGTTTGGCACCCTTGTCAAAAATTATTTGTCCATATATGCAAGGATTTTATTTCTGGGCCCTCTAGTAGATTGCATTGTGTATATGTTTGTCTGTTTACTTAATACCACACTTGTTTGATTATTGTAACTTTGTGGTAAATTTTGAATTCAGGAAGTATGCCTTCCAGTTTTGTTCTTTTTCAAGATTGTTTTGGCTACTTGGGGTCATTTTGAGATTCCATATGAATTTTAGGATGGGTTTTTTTGTTTTGTTTTTCCTATTTCTTTAAAAATCATGATTGGGATTTTGGTAGGGGTTGCATTGAATCCACAGAAGCTTTGGGTAGTATGGACATCTTAGTAAAAGATTTCCAATTATCCTGGGATGTTTCTATTTATGGCCTTAATTTCTTTTTATCAATATTTGTAATTATCATTGTACAAATCTTTCTCTTGGTTGACTCCTAAGTATTTTATTCTTTTTGATACTATTGTGAGTAGAATTGTTTCTGTGAACAGGATTGTTTTTGTAATTTCCTTTTTAAATTGTTCGTTGTTATATATAGAGAAATGAAACTGAATTTTTTCTGTGTTGGCTTTTGTGTTTTGCCACTTTAATAAATTTGTTAGTTTTAATAGTTTTTTTTAATGTGTGGAATCTTTAAGATTTTTACATATAAGATCATATCATCTGCAAAGAGAATTTTACTTCTTTTCCACTTTGGATACCTTTCTTTTTCTAGCCTAATTGCTCTGAGTGAACTTCAAATACTGTGTTGAGCAGAAATGCCGAAAGTGGGTATACTTGGCTTGGTCCTGATGTATTAGAGGAAATGCTTTCAGCCTTGAACCATTGAAGATGATGATCTCTGTGGGTTTTCACATACAGCTTATTATGTTGAAGTAGTTTCCTTCTGTTTCTAGTTTGAATGTTATCATGAGTGTTGAATTTCTGTCAAATTCTTTTTCTGCTCAATTGAGATGATCATGCAGATATTCTTCCTTCATTCTGTTGATATGGTGTACTCCTTTTTTGGTCTGTTGAACCACCCTTACATGTCAGGAATAAATCCTACTTGTTCATGGTGTACAATCCTTTTAATATGCTGCTGAATCCTGTTTGCTGCATTTTGTTGAAGGTTTTGGCGTCAGTGTTCTTACCGTGTCCTTATCCAGCTTTGGTATCAAAGTAATGCTGGCCTCTCAGATTGAGTCTGAAAATATCCCCTTCTCTTCAGTCTTTTGGTAAAGTTTGGGAACTTTTGGAGTTAGTTCTTTAAATGTTTAGTAGACTTCATCAGTCAAGCCGTCAGGTCCAAGGCTTTTCTTTGCTTGGAGTTGTTCGATTATTGTTGCAGTCTCCTTATTGGATATAGGGATAACCAGATTTTCTAGTTCTTCATAATTTAATGTTTACAGCTTCTGTGGTTCTAGGAATTTGTCCATTTCATCTAGATATGATTTGTTGGCATCCAGTTGTTCACATCTATCCCTTTTTTATCTGTAGAATCAGTTCTAATGTCCCTATTTTCATTTCTGATTTTAGCAATGTGAATCTTTAAAGCTTTGTCCCCACCTCTTTTGGTTGTCGATGTCACAAAACTAACATCTTTATACATAATACACTCTAAAATGAACTTATAATTCCTTAAAAATGCACTGATCTAAAATTATATAGAAAATAAGATTTGGAGTGAGAAACCCAAGTTACAGTAATACTAGCTTTTGTACGTTTTTTTTTTTCTTTAAATGTTTTAGTCTCTTAAATCATGTAGAAAAATGTAGTTACAAACCACTGTTACAATACTCCTAGGTTTCTGTAATTGCTGATACACTCACCTTTATTGAGATTTGTATTTCTCTGTAGGCTTCAAAGTACTGTCCAGTGTCCTTTCATTTCACCCTGTAAGACTGCTTGAGCATTTCTTGCAGTGTAGGTCTGGTGGTCACATGCTTTCTCAACTTTTGTTTGGGAAAGTCTTGCTTTCTCCCTCATTCTTAAAGGACAGTTTTGCCAGAAACAGGGTTCTCATTTGATAATTTGTTTTCTTCACTTTGCAATATCAGCCCATTGACCGCCATTATTTCTGAGCTTTCTGACAAGAAGTCTGGTAATCTTACTGAGGATCCCTTTATGCGATGAGTCACTTCTGCCTTGTGCTTTCAAGATTCTCTTGTCTTTTGAAAGTTTGATTATAATGTGTCTTGGTGTGGGTTTCTTTGTGTTCTTATTTGGAGTTTACAGAGCTCCTTGGATGTTTGTAGTCTGTATTTCATTAAATCTGGGACGTTTTCAGCCATTATTTCTTCAAGTATTCTCTCTCCCCTTTCCTCTCTTTTCCCTCTGTGGCTTCCTCTGTACTTACGCTGATCTACTCAACGGTGGGCGTCCCACAGTTCCCTTAGGCCCTGTTAGCTTTTCTCCATCTTTTTTCTTTTCTTTAGACTCAGTAATTTCCATTGTCTTATCTTCGAGTTCACTGAGTCTTCTGTCTACTGAAATCTGCTTTTGAATCCTTCTAAGGAATTTTGCATTTCTGCTATATACTTTTGAGCTCCAGAACTTCCTTTTGGTTCTGTCATTTTATTGATATTCATTTGTTTTCTTGGCTTTTTCCATATCTTCTGTTAGTCTGTTGGGCATCTTTAAGGCATTTCCTTTGAAGTCTTTGTCTAGTGTATTAGCCATTATGTCTTTTTTTGGAATAGCATCTATTGATTTTTTTTTTTCTCTGAATGAGCCATACTTTGCTGTTCCTTTGCATGCCTTAAGATTTATTTTAGTGGACTCTTGAATATAATAATGTGGTAACTCTGGAAATCAGATTTCCCCCTTCCCTAGGGCTTGCTTGTTTTTCTTATTGTTTGTTTTTTATTTTAATTGTTGTACACAGTCCCTTTGCTGAGGATCGGCCTGAGATGGAAACCAAAGATCTTCCCAGGTCTTTTCTGAGCCTTTCTCAGGGCACACATAGTCACTTTCTAATTTTTTTCCTATATGCAGTTGTTTTTAAATGTCCAAGTCTTTAATGTCTGGCTCCAAAGCGGGGCAGGGAGTGAAAAATGAAGGGGGAGAAGGGACCTGGCCTTTTAAATCTCCTGGAAGTCATCTCAGCTAGAAGGAAAGGGGACTGCAACAGGGTGGGTGGGGGAGGCACAGTGGCTGCTCTCCTCTGTGATCAGAGCAGTTATTAGCAATCACAGCGGGGATCCCCGGTGTTTGGAGCACAGAGTCCTTTATGCCCATCCTAGCTCCCACAGGCTGTGGGCAGTGGTTCCAGGAACACGTTCGCAGTTGTCTGCCAAGGGTCTGGGGATGATGAACGGGTGGCTCCTACTGTGCTAAGAGCCAAAATTGACTGCAGTTCAGCACAGTTTATCATCTTACCTACCCCTGGAAGTTGTAAGCATTCAAGGTTCCAAAATAGTTAAATAGATTCCACCAGTGCAGTTGTTGGCTAGGTGGGAAGACAGATTCTGGTGCTTGATACTTTGGCAACTTCTCCAGAATCCTCTCCCCCATTTAGTTTTATAAATATTCACTCATCATTAGAGCAACTGTACCCCAATTAAAAAAAATCGTGCTAGGCAAAAGAAGGCAGTCATAAAAGACCATATAGTGTATGATCCCATTTATACAGAATGTCTAGAATAGGCAAATCCATGGAGACAGAGAATGTAGATCAGTGGTTGCCTAGGACTGAGCTGGGGGTTGGTGGAAAATAGGGAGTGACTATTAGTGGTTGTGGGGTTTCTTTTTGGGGGGTGATGAAAAGATTTTAAAGTTAGATTCTGTGATGGTTACTTGAAGCCCTTAAACTGTATACTTTATGTGGATGAACTTTAAGGTATGTAATTTCTAACCCAATAAAGCGGTTTTAAAAAACAAAAAAATAGTCACTCATCAGATCTTGGCTGGGTATTTCCTTTTTGCCTAACTGTAATGGTTTATATGATGAAGGCCTAGAAAAACGTAGAAGATACCACCTGGACTCTGGCTAAGAACTCTTGTCTCATGAAGGCAGGATCTCCCTTATCTATTGCTGCTTAACAACCATTCCCAAATTTAGTGGCTTAAAGCCACCACCACGTTACTGATTGCGATGCTGTAGTTCAGAAATCATCATAGGTGGTGGTCTGTGCTCCATTGATGTTTGCTGGGCTCACTCAGGGGGCTGCATTCACCTGGTGCCTGGAAGGTAGGAGGTGGCCTCACTCACATGTCTGTGGCCTTCGTCCTGGCTGTCACCTGGGGTGCCACGGGGCTCCTCCTTGGGGCCCTTCTCTCTAGCAGGATAGGCTGAGCTTCTGCACGTGGTGCCTGGTTTCCCGGACGGTGGAAACTGTCAGGTTTCTTAGGCCCAGAACTCTGACACAGTGGTCACTTCTGAGAATTCTGTTGATCGAGGCGCAGGGCAGCTCAGGTTCAGGTAAAGAGGAAACAGACTCTGCCTCTTAATGGGAGGAGCAGTCCCGTGTCTGCAGGCTTAGGAGGAGTTGGTGGTACCTGTCTTTGCCGAATATCTACCACAGGAGTCTGGGCAGTCGCTTGACTCAATATAGAGTCAAAACAACTGAATTATACTGAAGTTCAGATTGAATGTGAGCTGTCCAGGGTATCACTTCTCCCCTGTTAGAATGCATGCTCTATGCAGGCAGGGTTTTTTATGTTTGGTTCATTGCTTTATTCCAGCTGGACAGCAGCGCCTGGCTTTGATAGAGGCTCCGTGAGTATCTGTTGCAGGAAGGACTGCTTGGTGTGATGATATTCGCAGAAGAAGGGTTGCTGTGGAGCCACTTCAACAGGGAAGCTGCAGCGAGTCTGGGGAAAGAGTAATGGGTGTGAATCGGTGTCTCAGAGGTGGGGAGACAACGTTTATTCACTATTCTACAACATGAATTGAGGCTGCCTACGCCAGATGTGAAGGGGAAGGAAGAGCCCTTCCCTTAAGGAAGGGGATCCCAATATCTCAGTGTGTGTGACATGCACTAAGTCATAGACAAGAGTGGCGTCCTCCGGGGGTGATGGTGGAGGCTTCAGCTTGGGTGCTTGGATGGGACTGAGCAAGGTGAGTGTGATGGAAGTGTGACTGAAACAGAGCTGAAGACAACACTAAAAAGTGATGGGTATGGGGTATGAGTGTGACTGAGAAAGTCCAGAGGCTTGAAAACAGTCACCTGCAAGATGTATTTTTCAGATAAATGGCAAGAATCTCCCCCTCTAAGTCCTTAAACATGTGTGTTATGTGATGGAAACTAGATTTGAGTTTCTGAATTTTGGTGCAAAAATTTTTTTGTATCAGTGATAAGGAGAGTGTCAAGGAAGGCAGGCCATTCATTATTAGGATTGGTGAATTAATTGATGGTGTTATTCACCTTATGTAGTTTTATAATGCTTTAGATGTTTGCAAAGAGCATTGCCAAATACATGTGCCTGGGTGAAAAGGAAAAATATAAAACTACTGGTATGTGGTAGTGTCTTGCTCCCCTTCTTCCTTCTGCCTGAGCAAGTGATCTCAGCTCCTGTTTGTGGTGAGTGAACCAGGAAAGAAGATGGATAAAGGAGAGAGATGAGCATTCCGAACACTGAGTTCCAGTAGGTAAACAGAAGTATTTTTGAAGTCCTCTCCCTGAATCACTTCTGTCCATGCAGACAAGCAAACTCCTGTTGCTGAAGCCCTGGCAACATGTTTGGATGAACCGGGGAACTGTTCGTTATCTTTTCAGTCATCTTGAAAAACTCCTGAAGAAAAGTACTCTTCCTTCAGTGAGTAAGTTCTGTCTTATTTAAAAACTTAACTGTGGTCTTTTTTCCTTGCCTTTTCCCCTGAGGCTGCTTCAGCAAATAATTTTTTTTAATCGAGGCTGGCCTGTTGTGCTAGGGAAGGAGAAACACTTGTTTTGTGTGAGTTCCTAGTTGAAGTGAGTAATGTCTAACTAAACTAAGAAGATGAAACACTTAAGTGTACTTTGGGTTTTTTAAAATGTCCTCTTCACTCATTTGTTAAACTCTAGGGCTCCTGGTTCTTTGAAGGTAATTAGTATGGTAGAAGAGTGTCTTTTTTTAAAAAAAAATTTATTTTTGGTCATGCTGCACAGCATGCTGGATCCTAGTTCCCCAAACCAGGGATCGAACCTCTGTCCTCTTCAGTGAAAGCACAGTGTTAACCCCTGGATCACCAGGGAAGTCTCCTGTGTCATTGCAGTCCCTTACATTTCCAGTCCTTTGGGCTTTCAGGTGGACAGGGCATAAGGCCGGTGATAGGAGTGAGGAGAGAACAAGCCCAATTCCTAATCAAGAACACTCCTCACCAACCCTTCATACTGGGTTTCTTTTGTGTAATCTCATTTTTTTTTAAGCCTGTTAGTTCATGTCTTTTGTTAACCAGTGTAAAATTATTTGTTTTCTGGTTTCTTGAAACAGTAGATCAGACCACATAGGCCACAATAGCATCTGTCAAAGTGACTGGCCATAAAAACCAGCACCCATATTCATCTGAAGGGCACTCCCTTGGAAGGTGGCTGATTTTTACCATTCTCATCTACCTTATGGTATTTTGGGACAGCCAGTTTAACCTTCTTTCCCTCATTATTTTTTGGAGTGGTGGAAGGTTCTCTTTTAGCACCACCGTTAAGTCTCCACACAAGAAGAGTGGCCTCCTTTGAATGTTGAAGTCAAAGTCCGTCTTCCAGTTGCTTTCCAGCAAAGAGAAGTCTTTGATCAGAAGGAAATTCCTTATCCTGGATCCTGGTCTTCATATTTTCTGTTGTATCCGGGGGTTCAACCTCCAGAGTGATGGTCATCATGGTAAACTGCATCTTGGCTGCTGTTCCTCGGTGGATTTAGTGTAATCTCGATCCTCTTTCTGACCTGTCCACTTTTTGAATTGTGAGGTGTGAGAGGAGTGTCTTCATCCCTTCCTTAATGTGCAGTGCTTTGATTGGTTGTTTGAGGGGGGTGGACTTTTAAAGATCTTTGCAGTAATGTACTATATTGTTTCTTTTGCCCCATCCTCCAACCAAATGGAGAATTTGTATTATCGTTGGAGAGTGAGATGAGATCTTTAAGACTGAGACCTGTCAGGAATGAAGAAAACTCTCCTCTACCCTTCTAGGTTCTTCTGGCTAGCCTAAGAATTAAATTGACATGTGTCAGATCAACAGGAGAAACTAAAAGTTTTTAAAATTTATTTTTAAAATTGAAGGATAATTGTTTTACAGAATTGTGTTGGTTTCTGCCAAACATCAACATGAATCAGCCATAGATATACATACGTATGTATATGTATCCCCTCCCTCTTGAACCTCCCTCCCGCCTTCCTTCCCACCCCTCTAGGTTGTTATGGAGCCCCAGTTTGAGTTCCCTGAGTTGTATAGCAAATTCCCACTGGCTGTCTACTTTACACATGATAATGTAAGTTTCTATGTTTGGAAAAACTAAAATTTAATTTTCGATTGCCAGATGGGTTGGGGATATGGAGGAGAGAGAAATAGGTAAGGGATATTAACAAGTACAAACTTCCAGTTGCAAAATAAATGAGTCACAGTCATGAAATGTACAATATGGATATAATCAGTAATTATGTAGTATCTTTGTATGGTGATAGGTCATAATGACTTATTGTAATAATCCTTTTGAAATGACTAGAAGTATCAAATCACTGTTGTGTAATAGGAACTAACATTTAATAATAGGTTAACTATATTTCAAAAATAAACCATAGAAAAAGAGATCAGATATGTGGTTACTGGAAGTGGAGGGGAGAGGGAAGAGGAATTGGATGAAGGCAATGAAAAGGTAGAAACTTCCAGTTATCAGAAAAAAAAGTCCTAGGGAACCTGATTAAACTTAAAAGCTTTTTGCACAGCAAAGTAAACTATAAGCAAGGTGAAAAGACAGCCCTCAGAATGGGAGAAAATAATAGCAAATGAAACAATGGACAAAGGATTAATTTCCAAAATATACAGGCAGCTCATACAACTCAATACCAGAGAAACAAACAACTCAATAAAAAAGTGGGGAAAAGACCTAAAGAAGACATTTCTCCAAAAAAGACATACAGATGGCTAACGAGCACATGAAAAGATGCTCAACATCACTCATTATTAGAGAAATGCAAATCAAAACTACAATGAGATACCACCTTACACCGGTCAGAATGGCCATCATCTAAAGGTCTACAAACAATAAATGCTGGAGAGGGTGTGGAGAGAAGGGAATGTTCTTTCACTCTTGGTGGGAATGTAAATTGATACAGCCACTGTGGAAGACGATATGGAGATTCCTTAAAAAAACGAGGAATAAAACCATCATATGACCCAGCAATCCCATTCCTAGGCATATACCCTGAGGAAACCAAAATCGAAAGAGGCACATGTATCCCATTGTTCATTGCAGGACTATTTATAATAGCTAGAACATGGAAGCAACCTAGATGTCCATTGACAGATGAATGGATAAAGAAGTTGTGGTACATATTTCACAATGGAACCTTACTCAGCCATAAAAAGGAATGCGTTTGAGTCAGTTCTAATGAGGTGGATGAACCTAGAACCTATTATACAGAGTGAAGTAAGTCAGAAAGAGAAAGATAAATACATATTCTAATGCATATATATGGAATCTAGAAAAATGGTACTGAAGAATTTATTTACAGGGCAGCAGCAGTGGAGAAACAGACATAGAGAATAGACTTATAGACATGGGGAGAAGGGAGGAGAGGGTGAGATGTATGGAAAGAGTAACATGGAAACTTACATGACCTTATGTAAAATAGATAGCCAACGGGAATTTGCTGTATGGCTTAGGAAACTCAAACAGGGGCTCTGTATCAACCTTGAGCAGTGGAATGGGGAGGGAGGTGGGAGGGAGGTTCAAAAGGGAGGGGCTATATGTATACCTATGGCTGATTCATGTTGAGGTTTGACAGAAAACAGCAAAATTCTGTAAAGCAATTATCCTTCAAATAAAAAAAATCCTAGGGATGTGACAGTTAATACTGTGTTACATATGAAAGTTGTTAGGATTTACTACCAAGAATTTTCATCACAGGGAAAAACTTTTTGTATCTCTATGAGATGATGGATGTTTACTAATTATCACAAGATTAGTAAACATCCATCGTCTCATGGATATCTTGTGATAATCATTTCATGATATCAGATCATAATACTATACATCTTAAACTTATGCAGTGTTAATGTATGTCAAGTATATATCAATAAAATTTGAAGAAAAGTATTTGTTACATATGAAAATTGCATATACGTGAGAGGATCAGAGCCCCCATATATGTGAGAGGTTGAGAGACAGAAATGTAGAATGAAGTACACATGCCTTCCTGAACTAAGAAATGGGGTAAGGTGCTGGGCTGGGACCTCAAAAATTGTGGTCCTAGGAAATTTGTAATTTTCAATGGGTGTGTTCTCTCGATTCTTCTCTCTCATGAAATCCTTTCTAGCTAAAATGGAATAGAGATAATTGGAGGAAATAAGACATTGATTAAAATGGATATTTTTATTAATTATTTTGGATTGCCTTCTTTTTAAATTGTGGTATATGATCTCAGGATTTGAACTGTGATGTCTAATTTTCTCCATTACGGTGATCTCCCACTTTTTATCATTGGTTTGCTTAGCTCTTAGAATTTTGATTACTTTGTTTCTTAGATTTTATCATATGTTAAAAAGCCATACTAACTTTGAAAATATTGGAGGGAGTAGAGGGAAGGCCAGTCTAAACTAACTAGCTCAAAATTATAAACACAGTATTTTTCTTTTTTAAACTGCTTTTTAAATGTTTACATACCCAGTGTATTCTTTCAAGGTTCTCATTAGTTCTCTATTTTATACAGTGTCAATAGTGTATATATGTTAATCTCAGTCTCCCAATTTGCCTCTCCCCACCCTCCCCTTACCCTTTGGTATCCATATGTTTATTTTTTGTCTCTATTTCTGCTTTGTAAATTGTCTATACCTGTTTTTTTTTTGGATTCCACATATATACATGGGATAATATATGATGTTTTTCTCTTTCTGACTTCACTCTGTCTTAGTCTGTATTTTCAACCGTGTCTCTACAGATGACCCAATTTTGCTCCTTGTTCTGACTAATATTCCACTGTATATGTGTACCACATCTTCTTTATCCATTCCTCTGTTGATGGATATTTAGATTGTTTCCATGTCCTGGCTATTGTAAATAGTGCTGCAGTGAATGTTGGAGTGCATGTGTCTTTTTTAATTAGGCTTTTCTCTGGGTATGTGCCCAGTAGTGGGATTGCTGGGTCACATGGTAGTTCCATTTTTAGTTTTATGAGGAACCTCTGCAGTGTTCTCCATAGTGGCTTTATCAGTTTACATTCTCACCAACAGTGTAGGAAGATTCCCTTTACTCCACACCCTCTCCAACATTTACTGTGTATGAATTTTGTGATGATGGCCATTCTGACCAGTGTGAGCTGATAGTTCATTGTAGTTTTGATTTACATTTCTCTAATAACTAATGATGTTGAGTGTCTTTCCCTGTGTTTGGCCATCTGTATGTCTTCTTTGGAGAAGTCTGTTTAGGTCTTCCACCCATTTTTTGATTAGGCTATTTTTTTGAAATGGAGACGCATGAGCTGTTTGTTTATTTGGAGATTAATCCTTTGTCAGTTGCTTTGCTAAACAGTATTTTTCAAGGAATGTATATTATCATTTGTGTGTATATGTATATATTAGTTCAGTTTAGTTGCTCAGTCGTGTCCGACCCTTTGTGACCCCGTGGACTGTAGCACTCCAGGCTTCCCTGTCCATCACCAACTCCCAGAGTTTACTCAAACTCATGTCCATCGAATAGGTGATGCCATCCAACCATCTCATCCTCTGTCGTCCCCTTCTCCTCCTGCCCTCAATCTTTCCCAGCATCAGGGTCTTTTCCAATGAGTCAGCTCTTCGCATCAGATGGCCAAAGTATTAGAGTTTCAGCTTCAGCATCAGTCCTTCAATGAACACCCAGGACTGATCTCCTTTAGGATGGACTGGTTGGATCTCCTGCTGTCCAAGGGACTCTCAAGAGTCTTTTCCAACACCACAGTTCAAAAGCATCAATTCTTTGGTGGTCAACTTTCTTTATAGTCCAACTCTCACATCCATACATGACTACTGGAAAAACCATAACTTTAACTAGATGGACCTTTGTTGGCAAAGTACTGTCTCTGCTTTTTAATATTCTGTCTAGGTTTGGTCATAGCTTTTCCTCCAAGGAGCAAGCATCTTTTAATTTCATAATTTCATATAAATAATTATATATATTTATATGTGTATGTATAAAATATAAACTACATGTTACCTTGCATGATCTTTAAGGAATTTGCAGTTGCCTGAGTCTTGATTTTGCATGTATATGTTTAAGTGCTTGAGGCTACTTTGAAAGAGTTCTTAGTAGTTTAACCCTTAGTAGTAGTAACCCTTAAAGTCTTCGATGTGTTCTTAGTAAACTTTTTTTTTTTTAATTCTCATAGCCAGGGTGAGAGTCCATTTAGCTCAGCTCTATCAAGTATTACATTATTAAGTAGAATGGAGCTGCTAGGATATTTTTAGAGAAAAATCTACAGTGCTCTCCATATACATGTGCATTTACATGACTATTACATCTACTACACACACTGATGTATATGTGCACATGTATTACAGTCCCTGAGCACACCATGTATTTGTGGGCAATTTGAGGACATGATCTTTGGGTGTAAACTAGACCAAGCTTTCTGAGGGCAGGAAGCGTGGCCCTTGGCATTCTTCTTCTGTGTGAACATATCTGCCAGAGACTTTGCTTGGTGCCCACCTTAGATGGGGGCGGCCTTTATGAGAGGCAGCTCCAGTTCCTTTCTGCCTTTCCCTCTGGGTGCTAATGAATGGGAGGCGAGGCTGTGTTGGGGGAAGGCTGGGAGGCTGAGCTGTGCACCGTGTGCCTTCTCATGAGTGGGCGTGTGGCTCCTCGCCTGTTCCTGATCCTCTTGCTGCCGCGCCATAAGCTCAGTAGTTAAGAGCACAGGCTTTGGTGTCAGCCCTGGGTTTGAACCTTGGCACTCTCATTTTCCAGCTGTGGGATCTGTCTTGAACAGATCTAGTTAATCTCTCCAAGCTTCATTTTCCTGATCTAGAAAACGGGGATCATAATTACACCCTCCCCAGGTACATTTACTCAAGGATGGATTTTCAGTAGTGGAAGCTGGTTAATCTGCATGTCCCCCATTGTTGTGTGCAGCCAACTGGTAGATACAAAGTATTCAAACAATTTCTGGAAAGTTCTGAAAACCAAAACTTGAATTTGCTGTCTATGCCAGCAACTGTTTACATAGTATTTATATTGTATTTACATAGCATTTATATGTTGTCTGTGTGTGTTTGTGTGAAAGTTGCTCAGTTATGTCCAACTCTTTGCAACCCCATGGACCTGCCAGGCTCCTCTGTCCATGAATTCTTCAGGCAAGGATACTGGAGGGGGTAACTGTTCCCTTCTCCAGGGGATCTTCCCAACCCAGGGAGTGAACTCAGGTCTCTGGCACTGCCGGCACATTCTTTACCATCTGAGCCACCAATGTTTTATAAGTAGTTGTAAATATGATGCAAATACTGTGTAAATAGTTGCCTATGAGGGAAATTGAAGTTTTGTTATTTTATTTTGCCATTTTTTCCCCTGAAATCTTTGATCCACAGTTAGTTTAATTCAGATGTGGACCCCACAAATGGAGAGGACAGGCTGTATTATATTGAGGAATTTTGAGTATATAGGTTTATTAGGAAGGGATATTGGTCTGTAGTTTTCCTTCAGTGTCTGTCTTTAGAATCAGATTAGTGCTGGTCTCATAGGATGGGAAATGTACCTTCCTCTTATATTTTCTGTAGTGAAAGTGAAAGTCACTCAGTTGTGTCCGACTCTTTGTGACCCCATGGACTATACAGGAATTCTCCAGGCCAGAATACTGGAGTGCATAGCCTTTCCCTTCTCCAGGGGATCTTCCCAACCCAGGGATCGAACCCAGGTCTCCCACATTGCAGGCAGATTCTTTACCAGCTGAGTCACAAGGGAAGCCCATTTTCTGTAGAGACTATATATATTTAGCATTACTTCTTTTTTAGATGTTTGGTAGAAGGAAATGGCAACCCACTCCAGTATTCTTGCCTGGAGAATCCCATGGACAGAGGAGCCTGGCAGGCTGTAGTCCATGGGATCGCAAGAGTCGACACAACTTCATGACTCAAGAGAGAGAGAGAGAATTTACCAGTGAAATCATAGGGGCCTAGAGACTTTTTTCCCAGAAGATTTTTTTTTTTAAACTGACGTATAGTTGCTCTACAATATTTTATGAGTTACAGATGTATAACATAGTGATTCACAGTTTTTAAAGGTTATACTCCATTTATAGTTACTGTAAAATACTGGCTCTAATCCTGTGTTGTGCAGTATATCCTTGTAACTCACACTTAATTCCCTACTCCATTATTGCCGCTTCTCTCCTATCCTCTCCCCACTGTTAACCACTGGTTTGTTCTCTTATATCTGTGAGATGTAGACTAGCTAAATTTTGTTAAATGTTTGAGTTACCTATTTCATCTTGGGTAAGTCTTGATAACTTGGAGTTTTTAAGGAATTGGCCCATTTCACCTAAATTGTTGAATCTGTGTTGTAGCATTGTTTGCAGTATTCGATTCTTTTAATGCCTGTATTGAAATTCCCTCCTTTCATTCCTGATAAAAATTCATGTTGTCTGTTTTTTTCTTTGTTATTCTTGCTAGAGATTTATCAATTTTGTAGACTTAAAAAAATAGAAGTTTGGTTTTACCTGTTTTAGTGGTTAGAACAGTAGTGTCTTTACCTTCTTTTCATCTTCCCTCTTATAATTCCAACTTGTGGTATCTTTTTACTTTTTGTTTTTAAAAGTGAAGGACTTCATCAAAGCTGGTGAGATTTTTATTTCATTCTGTAATATAACTACAATTAAGATGTCTTTGCTTTGTATATAGGTTGAATCTATAAATCACTTACATTATTATGACTACATAAATACTGTTCACTTCTCATCCTAGTACTGTATCCTGATTACATTTCCTTTCTTTTGTGGTCTTTTTTCTAAAATGTCATTCTTGACGTATTCCCTGATTATGATGGAACATATCCTTAAGAACCACCTTATTGAAAAATGTGAAGGATGTACACTTTCTGAGTCCTTTTATTCCCTCTGTACATATAATGGCTGGTTGGTTTCCATGAGAATTCTGATGGATTGCTATACTATGTGTTAGCATCCAGTCTCATGGATGAGGAGGCCAGTCCTATTGCATTTCTTGTTCCATTGTAGAGGTCTGATTTTATACGTGATCTTTGAGAGATTGCAATGATATATCTTGACATAAACCTTTTAAAATTTGTTGTATTGGCCATTGGTAGGCCATTTTAGTTTGAAGATTCACGTTCTTTGCAAATACTACTTTGCTTGTTTTTCCTGTTTTATTTTCTTTCTGAAAATTCGTAACTGCGGAGACTCTTATTGATTGCCGTGTAGCAAACTACCCCAAATGTTAGTGGTTTAACATTTAAAAAGTCATTTTATCACACCCATAGATAGATTCTGTGGATTTCAGACAGGGCCTAACAGGGATGGCTTGCTCTGTTCTCTGAAGTCTAGGGTTTCAGCTGAGAAGCAGCAGCTGACGGGCAGAATCAACTGGAGACTTCCTCACTCTCGTGTCTAGTGCTCACACTTGAAGGCTCTGCCCAGCTGAAACTCCTGGCCAGAGCATTTCTGCATGGCCTCTCTGTTGACTTGAATGTGTATGCATGATGGCTGTATTCTGAGAGGAAGAGTTTGCCCAGGGAACTTTTTGGAGATGACCTGTCCAAAGATGAAATATCCCAAGAGAACATGAGGACACTACTGGGTTCCTTCTGACCTGGTTCCAGAAATTGTATCACTTCTGCTCATTTTTTGGTTTCTGATGAGTCAGAGCCAACCCAGATCCAAGGGGAAGGGAATTAGACCCCATATTACTCCACTACAAAAGAGATAAATAGCAAGTGCTGGATTTCTAGTCTAAATATATGGGAAAATAACACCTTTGTCTGAATATTGAAAGATTTACATTTCTATAATACCTCCTGGTGAGTCCTTGTTCCTGAGGAGTATTTTCTAGTTGTAGAGCTCACTCATTAAAAAAACAGATAGTTAAGTATAAAGAAACAGAATGACCAAATGATCTATTTAGAATAAACATCGAAGTAAGGTAGTAGAGGACCTGGATTTAATCCCTGGGTTGGAAGGATCCCCTGGAGAAGGGCATGGCAACTCACTCCAGTATTCTTGCCTAGAAAACCCCATGGACAGAGGAACCTGGCGGACTATAGTCCATGGTGTTGCAAAATGTCGGACATGACTGAGCGACTAACATAATAATTGCTTAAAGAAGACAGAAGTCTTTGTCACCTGCGTAAAAAACCTCACTGAACATTAGGAAATGCAGATGAAATAAATCTCTTTTTCAAAGTAAGGAGAATGAGTGTATTCATGATAGTAAATAGTTTATCCAATCATATACAATTAATCCATTGATATTTTCTATATCCCCAAGTAGAAGGTAAAGATTTTTCTGTTTGAATTTGAAATACCATTGAAGAAGTATGTACAGACACTCTGAAGTACATCAAGTGCATGACTTGAATGCCGTGCGTGAACATTCCCACCCTGTGCTGATGGCCCTCCCTCAGTTTTGTTATTTTCTTGCCGCATGGTCACAGTCATACCAGAAGGGTTAAAGAAGAAAAGTTGCATTCCTAAAGTTTCAACTTCCTTTCCTTTTTCCTGTGAAGGAAATATTATTTCTGTCTTTTCTCCAATTAACTGCTATTGTATTTCTTCTTCTTTCTGTATTTTTCTTTGCATTGACATTATAGACATTGAGAACCTTAAAGAATTAATTTAAATGACTGTGAAGGGGAACAAAAGTCGCAGTATTTTTAAAAGACCTTGAAAAATGCCTTTGCTAAGTATTAAAAATGTTCTGTGTTATCGCAGTTAGGTAACTAAAATATCATAGTTCACTTCAGTCGCTCAATTGTGTCCAACTCTTTGTGACCCTGTGGACCATAGCATGCCAGGCCTCCTTGTCCATCACCAATTCCCGGAGTTTACCCAAACTCATGTCCATTGAGTCAGTGATGCCATCCAGCCATCTCATCCTCTGTCGTCCCCTTCTCCTCCTGCCCCAATCCCTCCCAGCATCAGTATCTTTTCCAATGAGTTAACTCTTCACATGAGGTGGCCAAAGTATTGGAGTTTCAGCCTCAGCATCAGTCCTTCCAATGAACACCCAGGACTGATCTCCTTTATAATGGACTGGTTGGATCTCCTTGCAGTCCAAGGGACTCTCAAGAGTCTTCTCCAACACCACAGTTCAAAAGCATCAACCCTTTGGCACTCAGCTTTCTTTACAGTCCAAGTCTCACATCCATACGTGACTACTGGAAAAACCATAACTTTGACGAGATGGACCTTTGTTGGCAAAGTAATGTCTCTGCTTTTTAATATACTATCTAGATTGGTCATAACTTTCCTCCCAAGGAGTAAGCATCTTTTAATTTCATGGCTGCAGTCACCATCTGCAGTGATTTTGGAGCCCAGAAAAATAAAGTCTGACACTGTTCCCACTGTTTCCCCATCTATTTGCCATGAAGTGATGGGACTGGATGCCATGATCTTAGTTTTCTGAATGTTGAGCTTTAAGCCAACTTTTTCACTCTCCTCTTTTACTTTCATCAAGAGGCTCTTTAGTCCATTTTTGCTTTCTGCCATAAGTGTGGTGTCATCTGCGTATCTGAGGTTATTGATATTTCTCCCAGCAATCTTGATTCTAGCTTGTGCTTCTCCCAGCCCCGTGTTTCTCATGATGTATGCTGCATATAAATTAAATAAGCAGGTGGTGACAATTCCTATTTGAAACCAGACTGTTCCATGTCCATTTCTAACTGTTGCTTCCTGACCTGCATACAGATTTCTCAAGAGGCAGGTCAGGTGGTCTGGTATTCCTGTCTCTTGAAGAGTTTTCCACACAGTGATCCACACAGTCAAAGGCTTTGGCATAGTCAGTAAAGCAGATATAGATGTTTTTCTGGAACTCTCTTCCTTTTTCGATGATCCAGCGGATGTTGGCAATTGGATCTCTGGTTCCTCTGCCTTTTCTAAAAGCAGCTTGAGCATCTGGAAGTTCATGGTTCATGTATTGCTGAAGCCTGGCTTGGAGAATTTGAGCCTGTGAAATGAATGCACTTGTGCAGTAATTTGAGCATTCTTTGGCATTGCCTATCTTTGGGATTGGAATGAAAACTGACCTTTTTCAGTCCTGTGGCCACTGCTGAGTTTTCCAAATTTGCTGACATATTGAGTGCAGCACTTTCACAGCAGCATCTTTTAGGATTTGAAATAGCTCAACTGGAATTCTGTCACCTCCACTAGCTTTGTTCATAGTTATGCTTCCTAAGGCCCACTTGACCTCACATTCTAGGATGTCTGGCCCTAGCTGAGTGATCACACCATCTTGGTTATCTGGGTCAGGAAAATCTTTTTTGTACAGTTCTTCTGTGTATTCTTGCCACCTCTTCTTCATATCTTCTGCTTCTGTCAGGTCCATACCAATTCTGTCCTTTATTGAGCCCATCATAGTTAGGTAACTAGAATAGTCCACAAAAGTTTGTTTACTGTATTATTGCTGAGTCCAATACTGCACTTAAATAGTAGATTTTAGCAACTCTAATAAACAGGTTTTTTTTTTTTTTAAGGTTTTTGTCTTTATTTATTTATTTATTTATTTTTACAATTTATTTGTTTTTTTTTTTTTTTTTGCCACATGACATGCGGATCTTAGCTTCCTGACCCAGGGATCTAACTTGTGCCCCCTACAGTGGGAGCACCGAGTTCTAACCGCTGAACCACCAGGAAGCCTCCCCCATAAACAGCTTTTTATGAAAAAAATCTTATCACAACTTATGACCTTATTTCTATGGGAAATTTTATTTCTAATTTAGAAACATAATACAACCTGCTGTAATTTAGACATTGAGTTTTTGTATGTAAAAGTTTGTTTCAAATTCTGACAAATAAATATACTGGAAACACAGATGTAAAGTCTAGTGTTTTGGTTTTAATATTTATGTATGCAGCAGCATTCTAAAGTGTTAAGTTTCACAGGCTATAGACCAGCTATATTTAAGTTGTCTGTTTAAATATTTATAAAGTGTAATTTCTATGGAAAAGCAGTTCAGGAAAAAGGCCCACATAGTATAGGTTAAAAGTACTGTTGTGTGAGAGAGTGGAGGTTCTAATCAATGTAATGTATTTTATTCAGAGATAAAGAAAACTGCAATATTAAGCCAGGATATGTCTACTTTTATGTTCTTGGCAGTCCCATTAGATTTCTAACGTGATTTCATTTCCTCCCTCTTAAAAAATGACCAAGTATGTAGTAATATATAGCAGCTAAAGGAATGAAAACACTGAAAGGATAAAAGGATAAACTGATGTTACCCCTGGACTTCATGAAGGTTTAGAACAGATATCTCCTTGAGCATAAAAAGTCATATATTTAGCATGACTTGCACTACACAGGACATATCCCATGTTTATAGCCTTATGTCAGCATTCAGGTTTTATTTCTTCCCCTGTTTCTGGATATCTTTAGAGTTTGTAAAATCTATTTTGATGCTGCATAAAATGGTACTTAACCTAGGTGGCTTTTATAGAAACATTTTCATGAGTAATTATCTCCTGCTTCATAAAAGCAGGATCAGTTCCTTATTTATACTGGCTTTCTTACTCACAATGCAAATGTGACTTCAGGTGGGGTGGGAACTCATGAGATGCATACTTCTTATATTTGCAGAGTAGATTTACCAGCATCTAGAGCAAGGAAGTCCCGCAGGACTCTATTTAGTGTAATAGCCCAGGAAGTTAGAATGGCCTGGCTAACCACATCAATATGCATAATTGACAAGCTACTCAATACTCCTGAAGATAAGTACTTTCCACTCTTTTCTTTTCGCTATCAAATGTAACCGTATGTTTTATTCCTAGGCTACTGTTTTGTTCTAGAAATTAGCATGTATCCTTAATGTGTATATACTAATTAAGAGTGAATAGCTTCATGGAACTTGAAAAATACTGTGGTGCCTCTAGGCAGGATGGTCTTTAAAATATCAGTGTGTTGGTGATAGGTGATGCATAATCTCCAGCCCCTACAAGGATAACGTAGGTGCCCAGGTTGGAAAGGAAGAAGTAAAACTATGCTTGCAGATGACTTGATCTTGTATATATTTATAGAAAATCCTAAGGTATCCAGTACAGAACTATAAGAATTAGTGAGTGAGTTCACCTGGATATCAGGGAGGGTACAAGAGCAATAGTACAGGAAAGTCATTTGTATTTTTATGCATTCACAATGAACAGTTCAACAATGAGATTAAGATGTTTCTATTTACAGTCAGAATACTTGGAATCTATTTACAAAACAATTGCAAAAAAAAATTGCAAAACTTGTACTGTGCAAACTACATTACAAAAAGGTTTTGAATGTCCAGAATAGGCAAATCTGTAGAGATAGAAAGTGAATTGGTGCTTGCCTAATGGTGAGGGTAAGGGATTGGGAGACATGAGAGTGACTGCTGATTGGATTGGGTTTCTTCTGGGAGTGATGGAAAAGTTCTGCAATTTTAGATATTGGTGCATACATGCTGTCTCTTCAGTTGTGTCTGACTCTTTGTGATGCTGTGGAATGTGGCTCACCAGGCTCCTCTGTCCATGGGATTCTCCAGGCAGGAATACTGGAGTGGGTTGCCATGCTCTCTTCCAGGGGATCTTCCCGAGCCAGGAATCAAACCTGTGTCTCCTATGTCTCCTGCATTGGCAGGCAGGTTCTTTATCACTAGCACCACCTGAGATAGTGGTGATGGTCATACAACTGTTGAATATACTGAAAACCATTGAATTGTATACTTTGGGTGAAAGATATGGCCTGTGAATTATATCTCCTAGAAGTTTTTAAACAAAGGGGAGGGAGATAAAGTAAACTTTAAAATATTGACACGAAAAGGTATCTATAGCTTAACAATGTAAAAGTAACATATACTCCTAGTTAAAAATTTGTCCAACACCACAGAGCTTAACTTGAGGCATTGAAATTGTGCCTGTATTTATCTTCTCTGCCTAAACTAGCTGGATTCCTGTTTTCTTGAGGAACTTTTTGAAAACTGGAAAACATTATGGTAATTCACAGTATACATTTTTAGTTTGCCTTTTATGTAAGGGCCATAAATTAGCTTTTAGAACTACAATGTTTTTATTCACTTATAGTAAGAATTATTTAATTTTTGAATGGTTTGTCAGAGTCACTAAAACCCTTGGGAAGTCATTGCTAGGAATAATCTCCCCATCTTCCTCCACAAAAATTTGTGAAATAATTTACTAAATTAGTGTCCTTAGTGGTAGAAAACAAGAAATGAGAAGCTCAGAAGAGTAAACAAAAGAATTCAACCATTGTAAACCTTCTCTCCCAGAGGAAAAAATTTTTTAGCTTTTGGTGTATTTCCTTTCAGAACTTAAAAAAAAAAAAAAAAAAGGCAGACTTATTGAGAGAGAATTCATTTTCTATATAAGTGACCCATTTAATCTTCTGGCACTTTTTAAAGAACTTTTTAAAAAGTACAATGTATATACAGAAAGTATACAAAATGCAAGTATATGTACAGCTTGGTGGATTTTCCCATCCATGTAAGACTGCATCTCATGAAATAGTAACTAAGAGAGAGTAATGTTCCAAGGTTACCTAAAGGTAATAACCGCTGCCTTAACTTCAGAATGCATAGTTTTTCCTGTTTTTGTATATCATGTAAATGAAAACATACAGGATGTATTTTCTTGGTCTGCTTTTTTTATACAGCAGTGTATTTATGAATTAGAGTGTTCTTTCTCATTTTTTAGTGATTATCCCACAACTGATTCTTTCCATTGTCCAGCATCGGGGTAGTTTTTGGTTTTGGCTATTAATATTATTAATACTTTTGAAATGTCCCTTGGTGGACATCTGTCTGCATTACTGATTTGTTCAGTTCAGTCGCTCAGTCATGTCTCTTTGCGACCTCATGGACTGCAACACGCCCAGCTTCCCTGTCCTTCACCATCTCCCAGAGCTTGCTCAAACTCATGTCCATTGAATAGGTGATGCCATCCAACCATCTCATCCTCTGTTGTCCCCTTCTCCTCCCGCCTTCAATCTTTCCCAGCATCAGGGTCTTTTCAGTGAGTCAGCTGTTAGCATTAGGTGGCCAAAGTATTGGAGTTTCAGCTTCAGCATTAGTCCTTCCAATGAATATTCAGGGTTGATTTCCTTTAGGATGGACTGGTTTGATCTCCTTGCAGTCCAAGGGACTCTCAAGAGTCTTCTCCAACACCACAGTTCAGAAATGTCAGTTCTTCTGCACTCAGCTTTCTTTGTGGTCCAGCTCTCACATCCATACATGACTACTGGAAAAACCATAGCTTGGACTAGTCAGACCTTTGTTGGCAAAGTAACGTTTCTGCTTTTCAATATTCTGTCTAGATTGGTCATAGCTTTTCCTCCAAGGAGCAAGCGTCTTTTAATTTCATGGCTGCAGTCACCATCTTCAGTGATTTTGGAGCCCCCCCAAAATAAAGTCTGTCAGTGTTTCCACTGTTTCCTCATCTATTTGCCATGAAGTGATGGGACTGGATGCCGTGATCTTAGCTTTCTGAATGTTGAAACTTTTTCACTCTCCTCCTTCACTTTCATCAAGAGGCTCTTTAATTCTTCTTCACTTTCTGCCATAAAGGTGGTGTCATCTGCATATCTGAAGTTATTGATAATTCTCCTGGCAATTTTGATTCCAGCTTGTGCTTCATGCAACCCAGCATTTCACACGATGTACTCTGCATATAAATTAAATAAGCAGGGTGACAATATACAGCCTTGAGGTACTCCTTTCCCAATTTGGAACCAGTCTATTATTCCATGTCCAGTTCTAACTGTTGCTTCTTGACCTGCATACAGACTTCTCAGGAGGCAGGTAAGGTGGTCTGGTATTCCCATCTCTTAAAGAGTTTTCCACAGTTTATTGTGATTCACACAGTCAAAGGCTTCGGCGTAGTCAATAAAGCAGAAGTAGATGTTTTTCTGGAATTCTCTTGCTTTTTTGATGATCCAACAGATGTTGGCAATTTGATCTCTGGTTCCTCTGCCTTTTCTAAAATCAGCTTGAACATCTGGAAGTTCATGGTTCATGTACTGTTGAAGCCTGGCTTGGAGAATTTTGAGCATTATTTTGCTAGCATGTGAGATGAAAGCAATTGTGTGGTAGTTTGACCATTCTTTGGCATTGCCTTTTTTTGGGATTGGAATGAAAACTGACCTTTTCCAGTCCTGTGGCCACTGCTGAGTTTTCCAAATTTGCTGGCATATTGAGTGCATAACTTTAACAGCATCATCTTTCAGGATTTGAAATAGCTCAGCTGGAATTCCATCACTTCCACTAGCTTTGTTTGTAGTGTTGCTTCCTAAGGCCCACTTGACTTCACATTCCAGGATGTAAGGCCCTAGCTGAGTGATCACACCATCGTGATTATCTGGGTCAGGAAGATCTTTTTTGTACAGTTCTTCTGTGTATTCTTGCCACTTCTTCTTAATATCTTTTGCTTCTGTTAGGTCCATACCATTTTTATCCTTTATTGTGCCCATCTTTGCATGAAATGTTCCCTTGGTATCTCTAATTTTCTTGCAGAGATCTCTAGTCTTTCCCATTCTATTGTTTTCCTCTATTTCTTTGCATTGATCACTGAGGAAGGCTTTCTTATCTCTCCTTGCTATTCTTTGGAACTCTGCATTCAAATGGGTATATCTTTCCTTTTCTCCTTTGCCTTTTGCTTCTCTTCTTTTCACAGCTATTTGAAAGGCCTCCTCAGAAAACCATTTTGCCTTTTTGCATTTCTTTTTCTTGGGGGTGGTCTTGATCACTGCCTCCTGTATAATGTCATGATCCTCCATCCATAGTTCTTTAGGCTACTTCTATCTACCTACTATCTATCTGTCTACTAATAAACTACTCTCTGTCCCTTAAACTACTTCTATCAGATGTAATCCCTTGAATCTATTTGTCACTTCCACTGTATAACCCTAAGGGATTTGATTTAGGTCATACCTGGATGGTCTAGTGGTTTTCCCTACTCTCTTCAATTTAAGTTGAATTTGGCAATAAGCAGTTCATGATTTGAACCACAGTCAGCTCCTGGTCTTGTTTTTGCTGACTGTATAGAGCTTCTCCATCTTTGGCTGCAAAGAATATAATCAGTCTGATTTTGGTGTCAACCATCTGGATTTGTCCATGTGTAGAGTCTTCTCTTGTATTGTTGGTGGAGAGTTCTGACAGAATGCTGTCCACTGGAGAAGGGAATTGGAAACTATTTCAGTATTCTTGCCTTGAAGCCCATGAACAGTATGAAAGGCAAAAAGATAGGACACTGAAAGATGAACTCCCCAGGTCGGTAGGTGCCCGATATACTCCTGGAGAAGAGTGGAGAAATAACTCCAGAAAGAATGAAGAGACAGCCAAAGCAAAAACAATGCCCAGTTGTGGATGTGACTGGTAATGGAAGTAAAGTCCGATTATGTAAAGAACAATATTGCATAGGAACCTGGAATATTAGGTCCATGCATCAAGTTAAATTGAAAGTGGTCAAACAGGAGATGGCAAGAGTGAACATCAACATTTTAGGAAATCAGTGAACTAAAATGAACTGGAATGGGTGAATTTACCTCAGATGACCATTATATATACAACTGTGGGCAAGAATCCCTTAGAAGAGATGGAGTAGCCCTCCTTCTCAACAGGGTCCTAAGTGCAGTTCTAGGGTGCATTCTCAAAAATGACAGAATCATCTCTGTTGGCTTCCAAGGCAAACCATTCAGTATCACAGTAATCCAAGTCTGTGCCCCAACCAGTAATGCTGAAGAAGCTAAAGTTGAATGGTTCTGTGAAGACCTGTAGAAGACCTTCTAGAACTAACACCCAACAAAGATGTCCTTTTTATTATAGGGGACTGGAATGTAAAAGTAGGAAGTCAAGAGATACCTTGAGTAACTGGCAGATTTGGCCTTGGAGTACAAAATGAAGCAGGGCGAAGGCTAGCAAGGGTTTTGCCAAGAGAATGCACTTCTGATGGGCGTATGTATACCAGGGAGTGAAATTGTTGGATCCTAGGGCAGTGCCTCTCAAACTATCTTGTGCGTATCATTCTCCTGGGGGTCTTATTAAAATGCACAGTCTACTTCAGCAGATCTGGGATAGGGCCTGAGAGTCTTGTTCCTAACAAGCTTAAAGGAATTCCAGATGTACTGGTTCTGGACTACACTTTGAGTTAGCAAGGTTATAGTATCCTATGATACTTATGCATTTACTCATAACTGATATACTTATATTCAGTTTTAGTAAATAATACCAAGCAGTTTTCAGAGCAGTTGAGTCAGTTTACATTCTTATTGGCATTTTATAAGATTCCTTTGTTTACATTTATTTGTTCTGTTGCATTGATTAGTTTTTCTATTTGTGCCAGTACCACACTCCTGATTACTTCAGTTTTATGTGAGACTTGATACTTGCTAATGTAAGTCCTCGAACTCTGCATTTCTTCAAGAATGTCTCAGCTTTTCTTGAACCTTTGCATTTTTATCTACATATTATGATGAGGATCAGTTTCCATGTACATAAACCTGCTGGAATTTTGATTGGGATTGTATTGATTCTAGAAATCAGTTTGAGAAAGAATTGATGTCTTTCTCAACATTCAGATCTCTGAATATGGTAAATCACTCTCCATTATTGATGTAGCCTTTCATTTGTTTCAACAACACTTAGAGCTTTCTGTGTCGAGGTTTTATTTTGTTAGTTTATGCTTAAGTATTTTATTTGTTAATGCTGTTGTAAATAGTTCTTAAATTATTTCATAATTGTCACGGCTGATACATAGAACAATTGACTTTCATTTGTTACTTTTAATCAAGTATATTGGTAAATTCTCTTAATTTTAAGTGTTTATAGATTCTTATGGTTTTTTTGTGTGTGAACTCAATCATGTCATGCAAATAACAAGTGATATTTCTTTCCTTTTCAAACTGTATACCGTTGGTTTTTTCACCTAAATGCTCTGCTTAGGAGCTCCAATATAGTGTTGAATACTAAAAGAAATAGTGGGTATTCTTGTCATTTCCCATTTCAGGGGGAAAGCTTTCAGTATTTCACCATTAAGGATGGTGTTTGCTTTAGATTTTATATAGATACCCTTCATCAGATCAAAAAAGGTACTGTATAATCCTAACTTTGCCAAGAGTTTTGGGGGGTTTTTCATTTGTTTTTGAAGTCATGCTAGATAGTGAATTTGGTCATATGCTATTTCTTCTTTTATTGAGTTGATTATATGTGATCTTCCTCCTCTCCTATGATAATGTGATGAACTACATTGAGTTTTTTTAAAGGTCAAAGCAACCTCTTAGAGTTTGAAATGTATTGCTCCTTTTTTATATATGTTTGGATTGGCTGATACTTTGTTAAGAATTATTACATCTGTGTTAAAGAGGGAGATTAGCATATAATCTTTCTTGTTATGTTTGTCATATTTTGTGCTGGCCTCATAAAATGAATTGGGAAGTATTCCACTTTTTCTGTCTCTGGAAGAGTTCATATAAAATAGTTTCCTCTCTGAATGTTTTGAAGAGTTTACTGGCAAAGCAACTGGGCCTCAAGTTGTCTTTCTAGGGAAGGTTTTTAGTTCTGGATTTAATACATTTTGTAGATTTAGAACTGTACACTATCTCTTAATTAGTTTTGGTGTTTTACTAGTAATTTTTCTGTTTTTAGAATTTTACAAATATATTTTAAAAAATATTCTGATATATGTACTTGAATTGTTCAAAACAAGAGCTTAAGTATCTTTTTAATATCTTTGGGACCTTAGTTATGGCCCTTTTACTTTCCTAACATTGATAATTTGCATTTTCTTTTTTTCCCCTTGACTCGCCAAATTCTTATCAATTACATTCTTTTCAAAGAACCAACTTTGTTTTTTTTTTTTTAAACTTTCTATTGGATATTGTCTATATCATTTTTTGCTTTATTATTTCCTTCTTATTTCTTTGGGCTTAAACTTTTCTGATGTATTGACATACATACTTGAATTATTGAATTTTTCAGCTTTCTTTTTTAGGATCCCTTTAAAGCACAGCTTTAGCTGCATTCTGCAACTTTTTATGCCTTATTTTTAATATTAGCTGAAAATATTTTCTAATTTCCTTATTTCTTATAGTTAATTCAGAATTATCTTTCTAGTTACCTTTTTGTTATTAGTTTGTAGGTTCACGCTATTGTGATCAGAGAAAATTAAGTTTTAATCTTTTGAAATTTATTGAAACCTATGGCATATCTTGCTTTATTAATTAGGTATTTCTATGATTTTGATTCTCAAGGCCTTAAACTCTGATAGTGCAGTGACTCATCAGTGATAGGGATATATGAGGTGTGGATATTTTTACTCAGGAACAATTTATGGCTAGATATTATAACTTAACCTCTTTGTTTTTTCTCTCTCATCTTTAACGGGTTGCCTTTCCAGCTATGTTCTTGAAGCTGGATATGATAGAGTTAAATTTCTTTTCACTAAAATAATACGTGCATTATTTCTCTCTTTTTCTAAGATTGTTCCTAGACCCTGCCAAGTGGAGTTTTGTGTGTTACAGATCTTTTTCCAGATACATTTGCACTTTCTTGTGTTAGAGAACTGCTAGTGTGTTTTTGGTATTTGTACCAGTTTTTGTGTTTAATTCTAGGGAGAAACCTTATTCATTTTGGCTTCAGATTATTGGGGGGTTACCTCATTGTTACTCAGGATCTGCTATATAATTTGTGAGGTGCAGGATGAGTGAAAATGTGAGGTGTCTTGCTCAACAATTAAGAATTTCAAGACAGCAATAGCAGAACAATAAACCAAGTATGGGGTCCTCATGACCAATGCTCACATGCTGATGACCAGCCCTGCTGTCACCACTGTGTATCGATTAGATTTAAATAGTTGTATTAAAACAGAAATAAGAAATTTTCTTAACATTTTTCAGATGTTCACACTGTATTTTCATAAATTTGAGCTCTGAAATGCATATTCCCAAGCATTTGAAAAATCAGATTTTTCAAATTTCCACTGTAATTATAAAATTTTATAATATTAGCTAAAGGCCTGTCAGTTTATAGACAGCCTGATACCCTCAACTATGAGAACATTTTATGTGTTCTTAAAAATATGACGAGTTTATAAAAATAAGAGAAATTCTGTGTTAATTTATGACATTTTAGTAGACTTTAGAAAAACCAATTGAATCAGGAAAGTGTTCAGTATTAGATTTTGGAGACAAAATTTAAAGGAAAAATACGCTTGAGGAAAGTCTAGGTATTGTTAGCCTCAAAAAAGGTGTACGACCTCATTAGGGTTGGGTGTGTGTATAAAATGTGTCTTTGAACTAGTTGAACAATTTTGAAATTTAGAGAAGCATGAAATTTGCTGTTAAGTTTTCTATGGAACTCAATTTTAGTGTTAATAATCATACCTTTTATAAGAAATTATGATTTATGTTTAAAAGACAGTTTTGGGACTCCTTCAAGGTCCTGTGGATAAGACCTCATGCTTCCATCACAGTGGATGGGGAACTAAGCTACCTCATGCTACACAGTGCAGTCAAAAAAAGTTGCCAAATAAACTGTCAAAAACATCAGCTTATGAATATGTAAATATACCCAACCATTTTATTTTGTTTTCAGAATATAATAGAAATATGCAAATGCATACTAATTTGTTGTATGACACTTAATGAGAACCAGACCTTCCAATAAAATTCAGTTTTGGGAAAAAGAATGAAAGAAAGTATGAACATTCAGAGATGATGATTTTTCTAATCAGTTTTCAAAACCTGTAAATCTTTTTGCAAGGTAGTTTGGCCTTAAGTTTCTTTTTACTCAGGAGGCTCCACTTCTAAGAATTTACCTTAAAGAAAAAACTGAACAAGTGTACAAGGTGCATATAAGATAAGATGTTTGTTGCAGCATTGTTTTTAAGAGTGAAAAATGGGGAACACATTATTCAGTAGAGGTTTCATCATGTAAATTATGGTGTATTCATACAATGAAAGGTAATATAACCATTAGACTTGATAGTGGTTGCTCGATTGTACAAAAGAATAGACTTAGAAGGGAACAAGTTGAGAGGGAAATGGAGGTGAAGAGAACTAAATAGAAAAAGAGTGCCAGCATCATTACCTTAAAAGTGGTAAGGCAGTGGCTACTTTCTTAAAATAGATAGAAAAGAAA
Organism: Odocoileus virginianus; assembly: GCF_023699985.2. NCBI lineage: Eukaryota > Metazoa > Chordata > Mammalia > Artiodactyla > Cervidae > Odocoileus > Odocoileus virginianus. The sequence continues at coordinate 6,705,104 of NC_069680.1, forward strand.
ATGAAGGTAATGATTATATCATCCAAGGTTATGAAGGTAGCGATAAAGAATGTATAACTAATAAAAGTATATTGGGAGCACAAAAGACTCGATATGGGCAGTGATAAAAATGATGCACAGTGAGCTGATCTCCATAGACCATGACTAAAAGGGCTAAGTCAGGAAATAGTGAATAGAGCAGTTTGCCACTTTGGAAGGTTTACAGATATTCATCTTGAGATGTTTGTTGTGTCATTAATGCAGCACCCCCATATCAACCTGGATTTCATAGCTTTTGCATGCAGATAAAGGAGATGTAAGCCCCTCCCCCTTAAAGAACAGTTAGTTAAGACTTACAGGCAGATTGTTTCATTCCTTAGCTGAGAGTGGAAGGAAGTTCTATGAAATGCCTTATTCAGTTGTATAGATTGCATAGCAAAATAATTAACTATGGATTTTGGAGTCAACTAGAATTCACATTTATCTATATTTTGTTCAGTCATTCAGTTGTGTCCAACTTTTTGCGACCCCATGGACTGCAGCATGCCGGGTTTCCCTGTCTTTCCCTGTCTCCTGGAATTTGCTTAAGCTCATTTACCTTTGAGTCAGTGACGCCATCCAACCCCTCAGGCATTCCCTTCTCCTCCTGCCTTCAGTCTTTCCCAGCATCAGGGTCTTTTCCAATGAGTCAGTTCTTTGCATTAGGTGGCCAAAGTCTTGGAGTTTCAGCATCAGTCCTTCCAGTGAACATCGAGGGTTGATTTCCTTTAGGATTGATGGTTTGATTTCCTTACTGTCCCAGGGACTCTCAAGAGTCTTCTCCAACACCACAGTTCAAAAACATCAATTCAGCACTCAGCCTTCTTTATGGTCTGTCCAGCTCTCACATCTGTTTGTTTTGACTATACGGACCTTTGTCAGCAAAGTGATGTCTCTGCTTTTTAATATGCTGTCCAGGTTTGTCATTGCTTTTCTCCAAAGGAGCAAGCATCTTTTAATTTCGTGGCTGCAGTCCCTGTCCACAGTGATTTTGGAGCCCAAGAAAATAAAGTCTGTCACTATTTCCATTGTTTCCCCACCTATTTGTCATGAAGTGATGGGACTGGATGCCTTGATCTTAGTTTTTTTAATATACTTTTTATATACTTCTTAGTTATAAGAGCTTTGATCTTCAGTTTCTTATAAAATGAGGACAGTAGTTCAGTGGGCCTGTCTGAGAAAACTGTTTTGAGTAATTTACTTGGAGTTTTTTGCAACAAGGACAGAGACCCAGGGAATGTTAGCCTTTTTAAGTCTCAGTTTTGTGATTTAAAAAATGGAATTAATATCTTCTTTTTGGGGTTCCTGGATAATTAAGTGAGATATACAAACCTAGTGCCTGTGTACACAGGCCCCAGTAATTGTGAGTCATCATTACTAGTACACTGCAGTCATGTGATGTCTGTTGATGGAGTTATAGCCTCTCTGGCCTTAATCAGTACTCTAAGGAAAGGTAAATCTGCAACTTGGTGGGTTAGATAAAGCATTTTGCTTTGAGAGGTCATTAGTAGAAGGCAAGCACAAGGTGTACTCAATGAAGTGTGACTGCTGGACGCCAAGAAAAATTGGGGTTTGCAGTAACAGCCCCCTTTATTCAAGCAGAAAACAGTCTGACGCAAGCAGTGCTTTCTAAATGGCTATGAATGGAACAATCTACTAGGAGAATTTTCCATCTAGAGTACTGGTAATTAACCCAAATGAGACTAAACTGCTGGAAAATCCGAGAGCAATGGAAAATCAAAAGGGTGCCCCGAATTGAATGGGTTAAGGCTATATTGTACTTTAATTCAGAAACAAGTTTTTGTGGTTGGAAAAAGCTAAAGTAATTAATTCAACCGTGAACTCTTAGATTAAATTTATTGGGAGAGGAATCTCATTTTCTAGTGAATCTGTGTAATTCTAGACTGACGGTCTAGACTTTGATCAACTATTACTATCCGATCCCAATTGAACTGCCTTACTAATGAGTTGAACCTTGAGAAACCCGGAATAAATTTTTTAAAAACCCTGCTAAGAAACAATATTTTTTGACCATATAAGATTTGGGGTCTTGTTTTTATTGGCCCTTTTATCTTTGCTATTGCCATTTATCATGGTAGTTCCCTTATGTATTACTGATTGCAACCACAACCTAATAGAATTTCAGATTAGTTGGTTAAAATCAGGCAGTATTTACTGTGTACCTGTTGGGTGCCAGATGGTGTGCTAAATGCTAGAAATATAGAGACAAATAAGACATTGTTCTTGTCCTCAAGGCATTTGTAGCCTTGTCAGGTTCTATCAATAATGATGACTATAGTAAGAATAGCTAACATTTGTAGCGGACTTACAGTTTTCTATGCAAGTGCTTTGTATGTGTTGACTCAATCCTCACAAGGACTTTGGTGCAGGTGCTTTTATTTTGTTTTACAAATGAAGACCTTGAGGCACAAAAATTCAAGTAGCTTGCCTAAAGTGGAGTAGAGAGCAGGAATTTGAATGTAGGCTGTCTGGTTCTACTATGGCAGGCAGCCACTGAGTACCTACTGCATGCTTTGGTCAGAGTTTAGCTTATTAAAATTTTAACTTTTTTAATTTAAAAAAAATTTAGGTTTTTTTTTTTTTAATGTGGACCATTTTAAAAGTCTTTATTGAATTTGTTATAATACCGCTTCTGTTTATGTTTTGGTTTTTTGGCCATGAGGCATGTGGGTTCTTAGTTTCCCAACCAGGGTTGGAACCTGCGCCCCTGCAATGGAAGGTGAAGTCTTAACCACTGGACCCCCAGGGAAGTCCTTAAATTTATGATTTTTTAAAACCTATTTTCTTTAAACCTCTAAAACCCAACAAAAAATAATAAATCCAGTAAAATAAAACTCTAATAAATCCATGAAACTTGTTAATAAAAACATATCTGGGGCTTCCCTGGTGGCTCAGTGGTAAAGAATCCACCTGCCAATTCAGGGGACATGGGTTCAGTCCCTGGGCCGGGAATATCCCACATGCTGAGGAGCAACTCAGCCACAACTACTGAACCTGTGCTCTAGAGCCTGGGAGCTGCAACTCCTGAGCCCTAGAGCCCTAGATCCCGTACTCCAAAAACAAGAGAAACCACCACAGTGAGAAGTCTGCGTGCTACAACCAAAGAGTAGCCCCTGCTTGCTCCAACTAGAGAAAAGCTTGTGCAGCAACGAAGACCCAGCAGAGCCACAAATAATAAACAAGTAAAAACACATTTGCTAGTTTTTTGATGCTCAAATGCTTTCAACCATGAGATGAAATTCTCATATTAATACTATTTACAAACTTGGTTAGAGTTCCTTAAACATTTCAAACCATACTTACAAATTCAATGTTTGATTTCCTCAAGTACTTCACACTTCCAGTAGAGACAGATAAGTCATCATCTCTTAAGAATTTTAAACATTTTAACATTACAACCACTGATGGTTGTAATGGTAATAAAAGTTACTACTACGCTGTATAAATACAACTTAAAATTTATCACTACTACTGTCTCTTCATTCAGAGACTACAAATGTACCCAACCAAAGTGGACAGAATTACCATTCTGAAGCTACTATAGCATTCCAGGTTGGAGATGCATGTCTAGGTCAATAATTCTAGGCTTGTTCTTCTTGGCCTAAACGCCTTATAGTAATGGGCCTGCCCAAGCTTCTGCCTCTTTCTGTATCTTGTACTTATCTAATTTAAAAAAATTATTGGAGTATAGTTGATTTATAGTGTCATGTTAGTTTCTACTGTACAGTAAAGTGAGTCAGTTATGTATATACGTGTTAATCGCTTAGTCATGACTCTTTGCAACCTAATGGACTGTAGCCTGCTAGGTTTTTCTGTCCGTGGATTTCTCCAGACAAGAATACTGAAGTTGGTAGCCATTCTCTTCTCCAAAGGATTTTCCTGACCCAGGGATCAAACCTGGGTCTCCTGCATTATAAGCAGATTATTTACCACCTGAACCACCAGGGAAGCCCATGCATATACATCCACTCTTCTTTAGATTCTTTCTCATACAGGTCATTATAGAGTATTGAGTAGAGTTTCCTGTGCTATACAGTAAGTTCTTATTAGTTGCCTATTTTTTTATATAGTAGTGTGTATGTATCAATCCTAATTTCTCAATTTGCTCCTCCCACCCCATACGTTTGTTTTCTATATCTGACTCTTTCTGTTATGTAACTAAGTTCATTCTGTACTTAGCTAATGTTTTTTAAACTATTTGGCTGTGCTTGGTCTTGGTTTTAGCATGTGGGATCTGGTTACCTGACCAGGGATTGAACCCAGGCCCCCTCTATTGGGAGTGAGGAGTGTTAGCCCACTGGACCACAAGGGGAGTCCCTGTATTTATCTAATTTTTGACCATAGTCTCTTAATCTACGTTAGAGGTGACAGGATTCTGTAGACCCTGCCTAGATGGCATCTTTCCTGTTGAGTTTGCATCGATAGGACCTTGTCCAGTAGTCAGAGGTAGTCATTTCGGCAGATTGGCACATAACATTTTAAAATAAGTACTATTGGAAATTCACATACACCGTAATCCCATACCCAGGACGATCTCTAGCACAAACAGTACTTTCTGTGTGAATTAAAAGGTGCCAGTCTAGGTAGATGAAATAATTACAAAAGGCCTCAGGTCACGACTCAAGGTTCAGCTAGCTAAGCCTGGCTAGATTTTTACTCCGGCTTGCCCTGTTTGCCACAGGTACCCTATAGCTCAAAAACTCCCTTTTTAACTCATGAATTTTCACAGAATTAATGGTCAGTTTGCCATTTGATCTTTTAAACTGGCTCCTTTCTAGACTTTCTGGCAAAAACAAGATATTCTAGCCTGATGTATCCCTTCCCCCACCCCTGCCCAAGACTAGAGTCAGATATTACTGCAAAGCCAGTAGCTTTTGTGGCAGAATAATGTTAGATGCTGTTAGATATGTTTGAAATTTGATTTTATATGAAATTGTTCCGTTGAATTACTGATACTGCTCTTTAGTGACAAAGATCTGAAAGATCTATTTTTAATGGATCACGGAGTTTCCGATTTAGCTGTTAAATCCTTAAAGTATTCTTCTAATTAAAAAAATTTCCATCTCTCTTCACTTATGCTTTGAGCCACCAGCTTGTTTGCCCTGTCTATATACAGCAACATTCACTTACCAGCTTCAGTACATGGTGCTGTCTAAGCCTTCTGTGATATGTGCCTCCTTAGATCCTGGTGCTTAGCCGGGCTTCGTCTGTAATCATTCTGTAACCATATGTTCAGTAGGGAAGACACATGACCAGCTCCTGGTTCCTGATGTTACCTTTCTGGCCTTGCTCCTCCTCGTGTTGCCATGAATACCCCACCAGCCCTCTGCTTCCTTCTGCTCACTTAACCTAGTATTTCTTCTCCTATTTCTTTTGTTTTCTCCGTTCAAAACCCCCAGTCTCCCTTTGACATGGAGTTTTTTTCCTTTTTTTTGGAGGTGGGGAAGGGGTACTTATAGTACTTTGTCAAATTTTATGTTTTTTTCCCCCATCTCCCAAATTCCTTTTATTGGAAAACTACTGGAGAATGTGTTAAATAGTTTTATTTTAATTTTTTTAAAAAGCAGGTGAGAAAAAAATAGACGATTCAAAAAACACACTTCTCTCCTTTATTTTTCTTCAAATCTGATATTAAACTGCCCTGGAGTGAGCTGGTATTCATGGGATTATATTTATGTTTTTTTCCTTAAACTGGGTAGTAGGTACGTGGGTATTTGTTTCTTTACACTGTTTTTATGTCTGAAATATTTTATAACAACACATGTTTTCTTTATTTAAAAATTTTGCCTGAATCTCTTGATTTCTGTAGGGATAGAAATCTCTTGATTTCTATTCAGGGCATCTTTAGCCCTGAATAGACAAATGCATGAGGATGTGTGGCTGAGGATATGTAGTTAGTATTACTCAGATTTGGTGCCTGTTATGTGCCAGACTGTTCCAGGTACAGAGGATATAGTGTCACTAGGAGAGTGTTCTGCCTTTCTGCATTCTATATCGAGATGGGGAGCACACTAAGCAAATAAATATGGAATATAATATCAGCTACTAATAAGTGCTACACATAGCATAGAAGGGAGGACCTTTGACTGGGTCGAGGGAAGCTAGTTTAGATGGATGGTCAGGGAAGACCACATAAGGGGGTGACATTTGAGCAGAGACATGAATGAAGTGGGGGAGTAAGAAACACGAGAGAATGGAGAGAAGAGTGGGCCGCAACTGGGAACAGGCAGAGCAAAGATTCTTGGGCCAGAGAATGTTTGGCATATTTAAGGAAGAGCAGGTAGTGTCTAAAGAAAAGTAAGCCAGAAGTGATGGGGAGTGGGGGTGAAGCTATAAAGATCAGCGGGGATCAGTAAGGCCTTGCAGGTCATAGTGAGGGGTTTGTGTTTACTCTAAGTGTGGTGGAGGGTTGGTTGCTTGGTTGGTTTTAGCTGTACCATTCAGCATATGGGATCTTAGTTCCCCAACCAGTGATTGAACCCGTGCCCCCTGCCTTGGGAGCGTGGAGTCTTTACCACTGGGACACCAGGGTAGTCCCACAATGAGGAGTTTTTGAACAAGAGAGTGACAGAATCTGAGTGAACTTTAAAAAATTACTTTGGTTATTCTGCAAAGAGTTTATTATAGAGAGCAAGAGTAAGGCAGAGAGGCCACAGTTAGTTAGCTGTTGTTGCAGTTCAGGTGAGAGGTGATAGTGGCTTGGACTGGTGGGGGTGGTGAGAGAAGATCAAGTTCTAGATATTTTTGAGGATTAGAAGTGAGGAGAAAGTTAAGGATGAGGCCTGGGGTTTTTGCTTGAGCCACTAATTTTGGTGAATGTTGATAACATCTTTTCCCCCACTAAAGGAAGAACAGATTTAGGGAAAGAAAGTTTCATATTCTTGGTACACAGTCTGATGGAGATATCAAGTGGGCAATTGGATATATGAATCTGGGATGGGGGAGTGATCTGGATGGAAATATGTGGAGGGATGATCAACTTATAGATGATATTTAAAACTTTGAGATTAAATGAGATAATTACTCAAGTGAATAAGTATCCATGGAGAAGAGATTCAAGAATGAAGAGCAAGAGTACTCTGTCTTCTAGAGGTCAGGGGAATGAGAGGAACCAACAAGGGAGATTGAGATGGAGTGGCTGTCAAGGAAGGGAAAACCCAGAGAAGTGTGGTGTAAGCCAGGTGAAGAGATGGTTTCAGGAAAGGAGTGATTAAAAAATGGACTAAGATGAGGGCTAAGAATTTATCTTTGAGTGTATCCAAATAAGAGTTTATTGGAGATCTCTACAAGAGTAGTTTCCGTGGACAAGTGTGGTTTGCAGCATATTGAATAGAACGTGAAAGATGAGGAAATAAAGATAGTGAGTAGAGACAGTTCTGTGAAGGGCTTTGCTATAAAGAGCAGTAGAGAATGGGAATGATAAGCAGGAAAGTGATAAAGAAGCTGGAGAGGATTTTTGGTTTTAAAGATGGGAAATATTCTGGCCTTCGAATGTGCTGATGAAAATTATCCAGTAGAAAAGGAGAGCCAAGTGATAGAGGGGACAGTCTTCCCACATAAAACCCATGGGCCTTCTCTCAACCTGTGGAGATGGCAGTCAGGGAAGGGTAGTTTTCCTGGGAGGAAGTATCAAATGTTATATGAAAGATGACAGACCAGAAATAATTGAAATGTCTAACCTAGAGGAAATGAAATACATTGGCTATCTAACAATTACAGTGATACAATGCAGAACTACAGTTTACCCAGTAAAAATCATTATGAAGTTTTGTGTTGATTGATATAGAAAGATTTTCAGATTTAAGTGCAAAAAAGTATTTTTCATGAAAAACAATTAATACACATTTTAGTAGAGAAAAAATGTCAGTGATTTTATTGGTGATTTTTAATTTCTTCATTTGACTCTTTTCCAGACTATTTCCTCATGTTTTTTGTACACTGAGCATATATTACCTGTATTTTTTAAAGTTATTCTGAGAATGTCAGTGAGCTGAACTGATTTATATCAATCATAAACTATTTATTTTTATTTTTTTAAAGCTATGTTACTGCATGTTTTCTGTTTGCTTATTTTTGTTATCCTCTTTTCCTACCATCTATTGGCTAAATATAATAGTCCTCCTGTTTGAAAGTTATCCATTCTGTTTATATTCTTTTGGCAGTTGTCCCTAACTCTTTTTTTTCTTTTTAATTAACTTATTTTTCATTGAAGGATAATTGCTTTCCAGAATTTTGTTGTTTTCTGTCAAACTTCAACATGAATCAGCCATAGGTATGCATATATCCCCTCCCTTTTGAACCTCCCTCCCATCTCCCTCCCCATCCCACCCCTCTAGGTTGATACAGAGCTCCTGTTTGAGTTTCCTGAGCCACACAGCAAATTCCCGTTGGCTATCTACTTTACATATGGTAATGCAAATTTCCATGTTACTCCTTCCATACATCTCACTTCTCCTCCCCTCTCCCCATGTCCATAAGTCTGTTCTCTGTGTCTGTTTCTCCATTGCTGCCCTGTAAATAAATTCTTTAGTACCATTTTTCTAGATTCCATATATATGTGTTAGAATATGATATTTATCTTTCTATTTCTGACTTACTTCACTCTGTATAATAGGTTCTAGGTTCATCCACCTCATTAGAACTGACTTGATTGTGTTCCTTTTTATGACTGAGTAATATTCCATTGTGTATATGTACCACAGCTTCTTTATCCATTCATCTGTTGATGGACATCTAGATTGCTTCCATGTTCTAGCTATTGTAAATAGTCCTGCAGTGAAAAATGGGATACTTGTGTCTTTTTCAATTTTGGTTTTGTCAAGGTATATGCCTAGGAGTGGGATTGCTGGGTCATATGGTAGTTTTATTCCTAGCTTTTGAGGAATCTCCATATCGTCTTCCATGGTGGCTGTATCAATTTACATTTCTACAACAGTGCAAAAGCGTTCCCTTTTCTCCACACCCTCTCCAGAATTTGTCTGTAGACTTTTTGATGATGGCCATTCTGACTGGTATAAGGTGATATCTCATTGTAGTTTTGATTTGCATTTCTCTAGTAATGAGCGATATTGAACATGTTTTCATGTGCTTGTTAGCCATTCTGTGTGTCTTTGGAGAAATGTCTGTTTAGGTCTTTTCCCTACTTTTTGATTGGGTTGTTTGTTTTTCTGGTACTGAGTTGTCCTTGCTGCTTGTATATTTTGGAAATTAATCCTTTATCAGTTGTTTCATTTGCTATTATTTTCTCCTATTCTGAGGGTTGTCTTTTCACCTTGCTTATAGTTTCCTTTGCTGTGCTAAAGATTTTAAGTTTAATCAGGTCACACTTGTTTAGTTTTGTTTTTATTTCCATTACTCTAGGAGGTGTGTCATAGAGGAGCTTGCTCTGATTTATGTCATTGAGTGTTCTGCCTATGTTTTCCTCTAAGAGTTTTATAGTTTCTGGTTTTACATTTAGGTCTTTAATCCATTTTGAGTTTATCTTTGTGTATGGTGTTAGGAAGTGTTCTAATTTCATTCTTTTACATGTAGCTGTCCAGTTTTCCCAGCATCATTTATTGAAGAGGTTGTCTTTGTCCCATTGTATATTCTTGCTTCCTTTGTCAAAAATAAAGTACCCATAGGTGCATGGGTTTATTTCTGGGCTTTCTATCTTGTTCCATTGGTCAATACTTCTGTTTTTGTGCCAGTACCATACTGTCTTGATGACTGTAGCTTTGTAGTGTAATCTGAAGTCAGGAAGGTTTATTCCTCCAGCTCCATTCTTCTTTCCCAAGACTGCTTTGGCTATTCGGGGTCTTTTGTATTTCCATATGAATTATGAAATTTTTTGTTCTAGGTCTGTGAAAAATGCCACTGGTAATTTGATAGGGATCACGTTGAATCTGTAGATTGTGTTTGGTAGTCATTTGGTAGACTATTTGGTAGTGAAAATAATCATTTTCACAATATTGATTCTTCCTACCCAGGAACATGGGATATCTCTCCATCTGTTTATGTCATCTTTGATTTCTTTCATTAGTGTCTTACAAATCTTTTGTCTCCTTAGGTAAGTTTATTCCTAGATATTTAAGTTTTTTTGTTGCAGTGGTGAATGGGACTGATTCCTTAATTTCTCTCTCTGATTTTTCATTGTTAGTATACAGAAATGCAAGTGATTTCTGTGTATTGATTTTGTATCCTGCAACTTTGCTAAATTCACTGATTAGCTCTGGTAATTTTCTGATACCATCTTTAGGGTTTTCTATGTACAGTATCATGTCATCTGCAAATAGTGAGAGCTTTACTTCTTCTTTTCCAGTCTGGATTCCTTTTATTTCTTCTTCTTCTCTGATTGCTGTAGCTAGGACTTCCAGAATTATGTTGAATAATAGTGATGAAAGTGGACACCCTTGTCTTGTTCCTGATCTTAGGGCTAATGCTTTCTGTTTCTCACCATTGAAAATAATGTTTGCTGTCGGTTTATCATATATGGCCTTTACTATGCTGAGGTAGGTTCCTTTTGTGCCCATTTTTTGAAGAGTTTTAATCATAAGTGGTTGCTGAATTTTGTCAAAGGCTTTTTCTACATCTATTAAGATGATCATATGATTTTTATCTTTCAGTTTGTTAATATGGTGTATCACATTGATTTGCATATAATGAAGAATCCTTGCTGCATCCCTGGAATAAACCCAACTTGATCATGGTGTATGAGCTTTTTGATGTGTTGCTGAATTCTGTTTGCTAAAATTTTGTTGAGGATTTTTTCATCTATGTTCATCAGTGATATCAGCCTGTAGTCTTCTTTTTGTGTGTTGTCTTTGTCTGGTTTTGGTATCAGGGTGATGGTGGCCTTGTAGAATGAATTTGGAAGTGTTCCTTCCTCTGCAATTTTTTGAAAGAGTTTTAGAAGGATAGGCATTAGCTCTTCTCTAAATGTTTGATAGAATTCTCCTGTGAAGCTGTCTGGTCCTGGGCTTTTGGGTTTTTTTTTGTTGTTGTTGTTTTATTTTTGTTGTTGTTGTTGTTTGACATTTTTGGTCACAGCTTCAATTTCAAAAGTGCTTGTAACTCTTACTCTTAATTTGATAATTATGTTTGTTCCTATTGAAAAATTTCTCTTATTTTAAACCTTTAAATGTATGTATTTCCCACACATACTTAAAAAAAGACTAACATGTTAGAAGCTTTCATCTTCCTCTCTACCCTCCAGTCATGCCCCACCTTTTAAAAAAAAAAAAATGTGGTTTGATTTTTAAAGAACACTAGTTCTGGAATTGCTATGGGTTTACTTTTTTGTTTTGTTTTGTACCTTGTTTACACAATAGTTAGCTTAATAAGTTATTTACTTATTACCCTTCCCATTTTTATAGTGTATTCCAGAATATGTCTTTATTTTTAAGTTTTGAGTTTTTTCTTTCACACCTTTGCACCTGTCACTTCATTGACTTCTTACAGCCAGTGTTGCCTTTGAGAATTATGGAATCAATCTGATTCTTGTTTTTCCTTTATAAGCGATTTACTTTTCCTCTAAACTTTAGGCATCTTTTTCTTTTTTCTTTCATTTCATTATACTATGAAGTGAAAGTCACTTGGTCGTTTTTGATGCTTTGCAACCCCATGGACTATACAGTCCATGGAATTCTGCAGGCCAGAATACTGGAGTGGGTAGCTCTTCCCTTCTCCAGGGGATCTTCCTGACCCAGGGATCAAACCCAGGTTTCCCGCATTGAAGGCGGATTCTTTACCAGCTGAGTCACAAGGAAAGCATTATAATGAGTTCCCACAAGGGAAGTCATTATACTGTGACTGGTGATAAATCCACCCCCCCCCCCCAAATTTATCCTTTTTATGGGTTTTTTTTCAGTCTGAGGTCTCACATCTTTTACTAGATCTGGGAACCCTAAGTTATTTCTTGTTCAAAATTTTCTCCTTGTGTTTTTCTAGGAGAAACAGCTTTCCTTTCCTCTGGGCCTCATTACATAGATATATTGACACTTCCACTTCCATCCTCTACCTCTTGCTATTTATTTTCCTCTTTTTTCCCCTTCCTAATATCTTCTAAGAGAGTTTCTTAACCTTTGGCTCTTTAGCCCAGCTATTGGGTTCTTTATCATCCTGGCTCTTAAATTTTCACACCATTAACTTTAGTTGGCGTTCATTTTAAAACTTCTTGTTCTTACTTATGGGCTTCCCCGGTGGCTTAGACAGTAAAGAATCTGCCTGCAATGCGGGAGACCTGGCTTCAATCCCTGGGTTGGAAAGATCCCCTGGAGTAGGAAATGGTAACCCACTCCAGTATGCTTGTCTGGAGGATTCTGTGGACAGGGGAGCCTGGCAGGCTACAGTCCTTGGGGCTGCAGAGAGTCAGACAGAACTGAGCAACTAACACTTTCACTTTGTTCTTACTGCATGTTTCCAGTTATGTCTTCCTGCTTGGAAGACACAGCCCCTTGAGATGAGCTCATCTGTCTTCTCTGTAAGTCTGTTTTTCTGGCTGTCATTTCTTGATAGATCCCTGGACTGTGGAACAACACAAAGGCACTGGCTTATGCCTCTGAGAGTTCCCTTCGATGACAGTCCTTACCTCACTCTGGCTGGGAAGGAGAGTAAAAGAGGAAGATGCACATAAGGCTTTACAGCTGCTCGTACCTCTATTTAACCCAGCCTGCTTGAGCGTACCACCCTGGTACTGCTGTCAGAGCCAGCTGGGTAAGAGTGTTGTGAGCAGTGGGGGCCAAGAAAGCATGAACAACATAGAGAAACACACATGGAGAAGCCTGTCCCCTTCCAGTGTTCTCTATGCCACCTTCTTAGGACCTAGCACGGGCATCTCTTTCCAGCTGCAACCTAGCTGTTTTCTGTTGCCTGAGGTTTTTGTCACAGCTTTTGTATTAGTGTGACTGTTTCATTAACCTGTCTGTGAGATCTCCAAATTTCTGTTGGGAGCCTACTGTAGTTTGCCATCTTATCAGAACCATGTATATAACATTACAAAAAAATCATTAAAGAGGTTATAAAAAAATAAGACTGGAAGTATATACACATTACCTGCCTTTTTTTTAGTGATCTCTTTTACAGCAGGAAGCAGTTAGATATTCTAGATAGAGTGTTGCTTTTCACTTTTGGTGTTTTCACTTGAATACTTACTTTGAACATTGGATTTTATTATTTAAACCAGTCAAGAAATAATTGAGTATCATCCATTTACTGGGGACTGTTTTCAGCTCTGGGAATACAATAGTAGTAAAAGAAAAAAAAGCAAATGAGAGTCCCTGCCTTCATGGAGCTGTCCTTCTAGTGGAATAGAAGACAATAAATAAGATAAAAACAGAAAATGTGTACTCTTCCTTAGATAATGTGTTGGATTTAAATCGGTTTGTTATAAGCATTGAAACAAGTATACTGTCAAGAGTGAAACAGATCACCAGCCCAGGTTGGATGCATGAGACAAGTACTCAGGGCTGGTGCACTGGGAAGACCCAGAGGGATGGGATGGAGAGGGAGGTGGGAGGGGGGATCGGGATGGGGAACACATGTAAATCCCTGGCTGATTCATGTCAATGTATGGCAAAAACCACTACAATATTGTAAAGTAATTAGCCTCCAACTAATAAAAATAAATAGAAAAAAAAATTGGGTTGTTATTTAGCCAAGCAAATAAGATGAAGTGAGAGGGGCCAGGGAATTGAGGGTCTAGTTAAAATGATTGACAAGAAATGATGTAGAGCTCGATTAGGAGAAAGAGGACAAGTGAAAGTGGTAGAAACAGTGGATTGAAAGTGAAGCAAAGGATTGTTGGAACTGTACTAGCAGGAGTGTCCTAAAAAAAAAAGAGGTGGTGGTGGTTGGAGAGTAGATGTTTGGAATTGAGATAATGAGGGGTTGCAGTAATTGTAAATGGCAAGGTCAAGGGAGTGACCATGGAAGAAAGTGACTAAGTTAGGATGGAAAATAAACAGAGAAGAGGCTTCCATTTGTGCCCCTGTGGTGTAACAGGGACCAGATTTACCCTCCTTCCTTAAATAAGTAGACAGCTATGCAACCTAGACAGCTAGACAGCAAAAAGCAGAGACATTACTTTGCCAACAAAGGTGTGTCTAGACAAGGCTATGGTTTTTCCAGTAGTCATGTATGGATGTGAGAGTGGACCATAAAGAAAGCTGAGTGCCAAAGAATTGATGCTTTTGACCTGTGGTGTTGGAGAAGACTCTTGAGAGTCCCTTGGACTGCAAGGATATCCAACCAGTCCATCCTAAAGGAAATTAGTCCTGAATATTCATTGGAAGGACTGATGTTGAAGTTGAAACTGCTGTACTTTGGCCACCTATTGCAAAGAGCTGAATCATTTGAAAAGACCCTGATACTGGGAAATATTGAAGGCAGGAGAAGGGGGTGACAGAGGATGAGATGGTTGGATGGCATCACCAACTCAATGGACATGAGTTTGAGTGAACTCTGGGAGTTGGTAATGGACAGGGAGGCTTGGCATGCTGCTGTCCATGGGGTTGCAAAGAGTCAGACACAACTGAGCGACTGAACTGAACTGATACATACAGTGGTTTTCAAATATTTGACAATAAGCAGTACCAGAAGACGATCTTGACAGAAGATGAGCCCTTATGATTGCACCATCTTTCTACCTAGATGGAGGTCACAATTCAAGAAGGGCCAACCTAAACAGAGCCTGTGGTCACCCTGGGTTGAGGAGACAATGTTGAGAATTAGAGGAGGTCAGAGAGCCTCGAATTCAGAGAATATGGAGAAGAGAGAGTTGCACAGATCTGCAAGGGGTTCTCCTGAGTCTTTAGCAGAGTACTATTGAATATATGCCTGTGAGGAAACCACTTGAGGCTGGCAAAAAATAAGGAATGGCGTTGCAGTCCTGGGCTTCTTGTGAATGATGTCAAAGGCATGATGAAATTAGTCCTGATTATCCCAAGGTAGACGTTGGCGGAGAGGCTATGGGTATTGAAGGGGAGACCTGGAGTGGTCTTGTCAGAATTACAGCGTTCTGGGGCTCCCACTTGATTTTGGCCTGCTGGGGGGTTATTTTACTTCAAGGACAGCAGTTCTCTTTTGACTTCTGCTCCTTCACTTGGCTCCTGCCAGTGGAGGCATGGAGTCCTACAAGAGAGTTAGATTAAGTGGTTAAGTCCAGGAATCACATCAATGTACTCCTTTTCCTGTGCCCTTTTCCCCTGAGAAGAATACACCTCTAATTTACGGTTTAAAAACCAGGATTCATTTAACAAAATGTGATTTCTAGCAAATTTATGAGAAAATATTTGTTCCTCTAAGGAAGAATTGCTCCTGCTGTTCATAATTATAAATAGTAATTTCGGCCTAAAGATAGTTGCCTAAGATTAGATAAATTCCTCGCAGAGGAAATTTTCCAAAGCCAAATTAGAACTCCTTAGAGTTGGAGAGAATTCTGTTCATGTGTGTTCCCAGACCCAAAGACGTAGAAAGTGCTCAGCGAATATTTGTTGAATGACTGTGTTTTGGAGTGAAATGTGGCATTCTGAGTGACTGAAGGCTTCGGGTGAATCTTATCATGGGTACTGAGGCAGCCAAGATTCTAACTTTTCCACATGTGAGTGAACTTGTTAAACTGCAGCCTCTACCCTGTTAGCTGGGCATGATGATCTGGAACTTTTTTTTGGGTACTAGTTTATTGTCGTTGATTTCTTTCTTTTTATTTTCTGGCCACGTTGTGCAGCATGTGGGATCTTCCCTCCCCGGCCAGGGACGAAACCTGTGCCCTCTGCACTGGGGGGCACCAGGGAGGTCCCTGTTGGCCGTTGGCTTTTAAATTCTTGTATTAGGGATGATGGGAACACATGCATGACTGCGTAGATGTCAGTTAGGAGCTTATGGTGGGAGAAGAGCTCATCAGTCCTTCCAATGAATATTCAGGGTTGATTTCCTTTAGGATGGACTGGGTGGATCTCCTTGCAGTCCAAGGGACTCTGAAGAGTCTTCTCCAACACCACAGTTCAAAAGCATCAATTCCTCAGTGCTCAGCTTTCTTTATGGTCCAATAGTAGGAGGTGCTTAGTAAGTTAGTGATTACCGTATACCAAGCACTGTGCTGAATATTTATAGATAATTTTTTTTCATTTATTTTTTAGTTGGAGGCTAATTACTTTAAAGTATTGTAGTGGTTTTTGCCATACATTGACATGAATCAGCCAGGGATTTACATGTGTTCCCCATCCCGATCCTCCCTCTCCATCCCATCCCTCTGGGTCTTCCCAGTGCACCAGCCCTGAGCACTTGTCTCATGCATCCAACCTGGCTGGTGGTCTGTTTCACCCTTGATAGTATACTTGTTTCAGTGCTGTTCTCTCAGAACATCCCACCCTCGCCTTCTCCCACAGAATCTAAAAGTCTGTTCTGTACATCTGTGTCTCTTTTTCTGTCCTACATATAGGGTTATCATTACCATCTTTTTAAATTCCATATATATGCATTAGTATACTGTATTGGTCTTTATCTTACTGGCTTACTTCACTCTGTATAATGGGTTCCAGTTTCATCCATGAATATTTATAGATAATTTAATACTTTGTCTTCTGTGTTCAAACCCTTCTCCCCCGCCTCATACCTTGTCAGTTGATGACCTTGCTTGTTTGTTTTCTGCAAACCATCTTTTCCCTCTCTTCTGTTACAGCTGGCATCCTTCTGTTATGATCTGGATTCAGTGATGTGTTGGAACTGGCTGTGGCTTGAAAGACCAGTTGTACTCATCTCTTCCCAACTCTGTGTTCAGTGACATGTTAGTAATTTGAAATCGGACGTGGTAGGGATATTCATACAATGAAAAGTGGTGAATGCTACAAACCAGGGCTGCTTTCCCCAGAGAACTTGTTAAATATGTATCAGTGCCCCACTGTCTAGATCCTCTCCCCTCTTACCTTTCAGTTCACTAAAGAACAAAATTAACTGAAGTATGGAATTTAAAAAATTATGTGTGTATCTTAAATATATTATTTTGAAAAAAACATTTGCAAGTGTTTGACAAACTGCTAAAACCTTATTATGAAAATGCTCAAAAATACAGAGAAGTTGAACAACTAGTATAATTAATGTTCATATAGCTGTCTTCTTTCTAGATTTGATAGTTCTTAATGATTTTTCCTGAACTATTTCAAAGTAAACTGTAGTAAACCCAATAATGGGTCATGAGAGCTGACCCAGCATTACTTCTCGTACATCATCCTCACTCCATTATAACTAAGAAAATTTATTGTTCCCCAAATCATTTACTACCTGTCCATATTCAGATTTTCTGTCCTCCCAAAATGTCATATATAGTTTTTTTTTCTAACATGGATTCAGTCAAGGTTTGTGCATTGCGTTTGGTTGTTATGTATCTTTTAAACCAGAATAATCCCCTCCTCAGTTTTTTCATGACATTGAATATTTTCTGTTTTTTGTGTTTTGAACATACATACAAAAGTTGTGAAAATAGGCAATAAACCCCAATATATCCATTGATTCAGTAATTGTCAACAGTTTGCCATATTTACCTCGCCTATCTTTTTTCTTTGCTGGAATATTTTAAAAACAAATTCAAGACATGTCATTCTATCCCTTTGAACTCTAAAAAGTAACATTTTCTTAGGTTACCAAACAAAATCAATAATGGTATTGACTTTTTAAAGAAACCAAGCTAGTTCTTTCATGGAGTGTTCCATATTTTGGGTTTCTATGATTTTCTCATTATCATTTAACTAATTTCTCTGATTTCCTATGTTGCCTGTATACTGAAAATTAAATCCAAATTCTTAAACAACCTTTGGCAAGTATATTTTAATGAGCTGTGTGTACTTCACAACACATAACATCAGGGGGCACCCATTCTGATTGTTCCCTGTCACTGATGTTGAGTCGCTTGATTGAGGTGGCAACTACCAGTTGTCTCCATTGTCAAGATATGCGCTCCCCCTTCCACAGTTACCACAGCAATTCATGGAGTGATACTTCAGCACCACGTGAAAATTATTTTCTCCGCCAACCTTTCCTCTAATGTTTAGCAGTCATTTATGTTGTTTGCTTGAATCGGTATGACTTCAATAGGCAATGGAAAATATTATTGCCATTCTTCTGATTCAGAACCAAGGCCTTTTCTTTGAATGTGGGCTGATTTGTGTTCCCTGTAATTGAATGAACTCATCCAACATCTATATCTTCTCTCAGTTCTTTAAATTGGAGTTTTCTTTTTAAGTGGAACAAACAATACAAAGGATTTTTTTTTTTTTTTGCTGAATTATGGCTTTAAAGGGCTTCCCTCACAGCTCAGTTACTAAAGAATCTGCCTGCAGTGCGGGAGACCTGGGTTCGATCCTGGGTTGGGAAGATCCCCTGGAGAAGGGAAAGGCTACCCACTCCAGTATTCTGGCCTGGAGAATTCCATGGACTGTCCATGGGGTCGCAAAGAGTCAAACACGACTGAGCGACTTTTATTATATTATGTTATGGCTTTAAAAAAAAAGTTATTATTGACTGCTCCGGGTCTTCTTTGCTGTGTGTGGGCTTTTCTCTAGCTGCAGAGAGTGGGGGCTCCTCTCTAGTGGCGGTGGCTTCTCTTGTTGTGGAGCATGGGCTCTGGGCTATACGGGCTCAGCAGTTGTGGTGCATGGGCATGTGGGGTCTTCCCAGATCGGGGATCAAACCGGTGTCCTTTGCATTGCAAGGTGGCTTCTTAACCACTGGACCACCAGAGAAGTCCCTACAAAGGATTTTTAAACAAACAGTACAAATTAAAGAGTTGCTAAAGATTTTCCCCCCTCACTTTTGTGATTCTCTTGCCCACTCCTAATTCAGTATCAGTTTTTGATGTGTGTGTGTGTGTGTTTAAGCAACTTGCTTTTGCTGATTCTTTCCAGAGGATTCATCATAATTTCCATAGAAACAGCAATTTCTTTTTACTATCATCAGTTTCTATAACATTTAATTTGTAGCATCAAGCACTGATGTCATAACTAGGTTTGGGAACAAAAGTAACCAATTCTTGGTAAACATTCTACTTACTATATGGGAGTAGATTATGCAGAGTACTGGATAGTAGTTTTACTAGCCAAAAGCTTTCCGTGTCCTATAGACCTCAGTCATGTGTTCCACGGGGAGAATGAACATGTCAGTTAATCCGCACATTGTCACATGGAGGTCCCTTGAGAGAGTCTACCATGTTGTAATCTTTACTTGTCTTTTACACTAGACTTCTAGTTCCTTAACAGTGAAGACTAGTCTTATTTGCATGTGTTTATTTTAACCCTAAAGCTTAGTACAGCAGGTAATGAGTGCTCAATAAAAATATTTGTTGAATGAATCCTTAACTAGCACCAGAGGAGACCATATTGACCTCAAGTCAATGCTGATCTTAAATATAGCAACCTTCACAGTGTTTTGCAAACTTCAGGGTTGGCATGGTCATTGTGTATAATTTATTCTTTCACTGGCTTTTCCTCTTTGCATTCCCTCAGTCTTTGAGTCTTTCTCTGCTCTGTGCCAGCTTCCATTTATGGTGTATGGCAGGCTACCTGTGTTCATTTTCATTCCAGTTTCCTGATCAAGATGCAAAAATGCATAACAATTCTGCTTCTATGGCGCTATACACAAAGAGATGAGAGTCGTAGGAGAATACAAAGTAGTTCCTTAGTTCTCTGTTCTAGGGCTTAACCAATCCCAGGAACTGAAGTCTTCTGTTTCTTCACAGAGGAAATATGACAAAGGCAATGGCTGTACAAGCTTCCTTCATGGGCCGCCCTCCCCACTGCCCCATCCAGTAAGCGGGAGCGACCACTTCTAGAGGTGAGAGGGGACGGCGGACAATCTCCACAACCCATGTGAAGCCGCTCAGAGGCGAAGCTTGGGTTTTGTGAAACAGAGTGAACAGTATGTGAAGTTGCTGAAGAACTTCAAAACAAGGCTGCCTAGGACTGAATGCTCACGGGATGTTAATTATGCTTTTTCATAGAAGCCCATAGCCTCTATTTTAAAAGAAGCAGCTTGTAGCTGAATTTTCCCAATGATTCCAAGATCTTGCTTCTGTAGATATTAAACGTGTTATACATATTCCTTTGAGATGATTATTAGGTTTCAGAACCAGGAGAAAGTTCATCAAGAATATACTCATTGTCGTTTATTGCATTACTTGCTATGTGCCAAGCCCTGTGTTAAATTCTAAACTTCTTCAGTTTTCATAGGAAGCCTAGGATTTATCTCTGTTTCACAGATGATTAAAGTGACAGGCCGTGAGAGGGTAAATGACTTGTCTTTGGTCATACAACTAAGTGTGTAGCAGAACCAGAGTGTTCAAACCCAGACTTGTCTAATTTTAGTTTAAGCCCTTAGTCACCACTGACAGTATTCTCTGGGGTCCCAGCACACATATTTGAGCTCTAAAACTGACTTTTTTGGCGAGGGGTTAGTGGCAAAGAATGACCTAGATTTTCTGAATGTCGTCAGGAACCAAGGTGATGTTCTTTTCAGGCAGTTGTAGAACCTACTCCCAGAGAACTTAAGACAGGTTGTTGTCTTGACCGAGGGGCAGATACCTCAAAAGGTGTTTGAAGGATCTTTATGTAAATGAATGATCGTTGACCTCTTTTGAACATTCATTCATTCATTTGGTAAGCTAAGTGCCTTTCTCTCTCTCTCTTATTTGACAAACCATCATGTTTCAAAATTTGGAGTCTCAGTTTCCAGGCTGAATTCATGTTGTGTAGTTAAGAAGACAATGAAAATTCTTTGAAGATATTCTCAAACTCAACAGGAGGGAGCACAGGGTTTGATTTTTACTTGTTTTTCAAGCTGGCTTCAAGTGGGGACAAACTCTATTGTAACTTTTCTCGAAGTTGGTGCCAATAGGAGCTGAAATAATAAAATCAGTACAATTAAATAGGAAAAAAAATTAAATAGGAAATGAGAGTCTTTTATGTCCCAGGCCTTCGATTAGGTAACAATTGGTTACTCTTCTGGGAAATCGTTGCTAAAATTACAATCAACTGGCAGTCACTGATTGGCCCCATTTACTGTATTGTATCCCAGGAAGAAAAACAATCTCTTACGACACAAGCTTGCAAAGATGATACTGTTTTTCCCCCTAATCGTCATCTTCCTTCTTATTTTCTTATGATTAATTTGAGCCATGTCTTCAGCATTTATTGACAGTGCTATATACCTGGTACCGTGCTAGCCTCTGAGACTTTAGATATAAAAGAGAGCTCTTGCCTTCAAGAATCTCACAGTCTAGTAGAGAGGAGAGCAAATCATAATACAGGATAAGAAATCTCTGATGGAGCTAATGAAGGCTCTGTGGAAGCACAGAGACAGGACATCAAACCCAACTGGCATAGGTGACGTGATGAAGACTTCCAGGGTGAGAGGATTCTTGAACTGCATCCTTGAGGAGAATAAAGGGGAGGAGGGTGTTCTTGGCAGTTGTTGTTCAGTCACTAAGTTGTGTCCAACTCTTTGCGACCCCATGGACTGCAGCACATCATGCTCCCCTGTCCTTCACTATCTCCCAGAGTTTGCTCAAACTCATGTTTATTGAGTTGGTGATGCCGTCCAACGATCTCATCCTCTGTTGTCCTCTTTTCTTCCTACCCTCAATCTTTCCCAGCATCAGGGTCTTTTCTATGAGTCAGCTCTTCGCATCAGGTGGCCAAAGTATTGGAGCTTCAGCATCTGTCCTTCCAGTGAGTATTCAGGGTTGATTTCCTTTAGGATTGACTGGTTTGATCTCCTTGCTGTCCACGGGACTCTCAGGAGTCTTGTCCAACACCACAATTTGAAAGCGTCAATTCTTCAGCGCTCAGCCTTCTTTATGGGCCAGCTCTCTCATCCGTACATGACTACTGGAAACAATTGTAACTTTGACTATATGGACCTTTGTTGGCAAAGTGATGTCTCTGTGTTTTAATATGCTGTCTAGGTTCTTGGCAGAATGAACTATAAAATAGCATATCTAGTTTGGAGAGTGGCAGAATGTGTTCTAACATTGAATGACCAAAGAAGTAGGAGATGAGACTAAAGAAAGAGCTAGGGATCATGTGATTATAGCTTTGTAGGTCATACTGAAGCATTTAGACTATCCCAAGTGTAATGGGAAGCTATTAGAGAGTTTTAAGCAGTAGTATAACATGTTCAGATTTGCTTTTTAGAAAGGTTACTATGGCATCAGGGAGATGGGGAGATTACAGTAAAGTTCGAAAGAGAAGTTAGAAGATTGTTACAGTTCAGAACAGAAATATTGAGGGCCTGTAACTAAAAGTGAGCTGGGGATGGGGATGGAGAATATGGGAGAGATCCAGTGGCTATTAGATCCAGTCGATATTTAGGAGGTGGTCTTCAGTTTACAACTTGACACAGTGTTTAGTGACCAGTTTGTCATAGCAGGGTGAAACTAGAGAAAAAGGAGGAATCTTAAGATGACTCCCACAATTCCATGGGAGTTCCATCACATGATACATACTGATACCATTAGTCAGCAGGAGGAGTAGAAGTGGAGGAACAGGTTTGGTAGAGAAAATGATAGTGTGGGGCGTGTTGAGCTTTGAGATGCTCATGGGACAAGTGAAGAGGACCAAGTCAGCAGTTAGGATATTTTTATACCTGAAGTTTAGGAGAGAAGGTTAGACTGGGGATGGTGGTAGTACATAGATTTGATCCTTTTCAGTCTTTGTGTTCTGTCTGCTTTTCTTACACTTACTTGATTAGTACATAGTGAAAGGTAGATTTACCATAAAGCTAATTAACTTTAAATGTATATGCTTCTCATATGCACAGGCTTCAGGAAGGGCTCTAGCAAGTGTGTTTATGTCATCGTGTGTTTTTGTGAAATTTGAAAAATCCAGATATTACTGCAGTTGGTCTAAAATCCTCTCTTGGCATTTTTAATTACCTTCTTTCACTCTTTCTGTCTCTGGTAATGTTGGAATGTCACAGGTGTTTTTTGTACTCTAGCTGTGGAGAAGCTGAGCTGGGAATGCATATAATTTGGGTTTGCAGTCACTTCAATGTGTAGTTATTGCTGGCCATCCCGATGTAGGAATGACTTTGAAAAGTACTCTTCTACTCTACCAGCTCACCTGGTATTGTGATACAAAGCTGCATAACCAGCTTTGTAACTGTATTGAGATATGAATGTATCTTTACACCTTTGGCACTGGAATCATGGAAATAGAAGAGGATGAAATGTACAAAGCCAGAAACTGATTAATAGAAAAACTTCTGATGGAGTTATAGCCTGAACATCTGCCTGATACAAAGGCTTGCATGCTGGGAGGTGTATTTGGAATGGGATCCCAGGTTGCAGGAGTTCAGAACAAGGGAAGTGAAATGGGAAGAAAGGAAAGAAAATCAAGGATGTGATAGTATGTTGGCTTTTGACTGCAGGTAACAGGTGTTGTGTCCTACCTGGGACTTATAAAGAAGCATTGTGAGATGCTCTCAGAACTGTGCTTGAGTACAGAGGGGGACGTATTCTCCTGTGGGCATTAATTCCTTCTCTGTTCAGGAGAAGTCCCAAAGCAGAAGTGAGAGACGCAATGAGCTATGCTGTGAGCTGTATATGAGGTGATATCTGCTTGTACTGGGCTTCCCCGGTGGCTTAGTGGTAAAGAATCCCCCTGCCAATGCAGAGGCCACGGGTTCTATCCCTGGGTCAGAAAGATCCCCTGGAGAAAGAAATGGCAATCCACTCCAGTATTGCCTGGGAAATCCCATGCAGAGAGGACCCTTGGCAGGCTCCACAGTCCACGGGGTCACAAAGGAGTCCAACACGACCTCGCAACTGAAAACCGCAACTGGTTACATGGGTGTGAAACCAGTCTGAGCCTGTGTGGAACTGGTCACTGTGGCAGTGGAAGGGATGGAAGGGGTAAGCAGTGGGCCAAGAGGATTTTGAAGTGATGCTTAAGAGCCATCTAATGTTGACAGAGGATTCTGTTCTTATTCATTCATGGTCAAACATTCTCTGTTGTTAGAATTACATATGCTAACACAGGGCATGTCATTATAAATCTCCATTCTGTTTTACTTTTTGGTGACAATCACACAAAATAGATTTTGTCAGAATTTCTACTTGTAGAACACAACCTTGTCATGGCTATTAAAAATATCAGTCAACATCCTACTGTGAACTAGTTCCCTTGCAGGACGTTTGGTCCTGTCCAACACGTCCTGAGTGTCTTTGGTCCATGACACATGATTTGGGACAAGACTGAATTTCAAGGGAATCTCATAGACATTTTGGATAAGACCAAGTATCTGCTAACCAACTATTCCTTGCCAGAATTTTCCTATCCATATACAATTTATACAAATAAGATCATACTACATAAAATATTCCTGTTTTTATTTTCCTTTGTTTTGGGTAACTTTTCATTAACAGTTAAGTAGACCTAATTTAATCTTGTTTAACGGCTGCATAGTAGTCCATTATATGGATTTAGGAGAGTTCATTTAATCAGAGTTCTCTGTTGGATATTTTTCCTTATAGAAATACAAAAACTTCTTTTATCTCTGACATATTTTTAAGAGATACTGGGCGGGGGGTGGTGAAGATAATGGAAATGGTGAGAGGAATTGTGAAAGAATTTTAGAGAAGGTTTTTATTTTATTTTTTTGAGCTTTTATATTCGAGTTTATTCTTCATTTAACTTTTAAACACTACTATAGTTGAATATTAAAACAAAAGCAAGTAGTGAGCATATTATGATTATAGTCCTTCACTCAATCACTACTGCAATAAAACCCCAGCAGTGAGTGTTATTCACAGGCCTACTAAGAGGTGTGACACTGAACACCACCCCCGAGGATGATGTTCATCATCCTCATATGCTTCTCCATTGTAATGACGCCGTCTTTCCTGATTTGGATCAAAGTCCACTAATTCTACCTGGTCCATTTCATCAGTCTCTTCTACTTCCTTCCTCTCAGGCAGAAGTTTTTCCAGCAAAGAGAGTTTATCAGGAGAGAGAAAGCCATTCTCAGGAAAGTTTACCTTAAATTCAATGATTAGGTGACCCTTTTCATATGGCCTACGATAAATTGGCATGCCTTCATTTAGCACACACTTGATATCTCCATGCTTGACGATCTGACCTGGATGAGAAGTGATGACTATGGTTCGGTTGTCAAGAGTAGATATTGGCTTCTGGAAGCCACACAATGCCTCAACCAGCTATATGTCCATACACATGAAAAGATCTTCTCCTCGTCAAGTAAAAACAGCATGGTCCTTCTGATCTAAAACAATGATAATATCTCCTGGCTCCAGTCCTGGTTCTTGGTCTCCTTCACCATGGAATGTTATCTTCTGGCCATCTTTCATGCCTTTGTCAATATGAACTTCTAGAATTTTCTTTTCTCGAACTATCTTCCTTCCATTGCAGCTTTTGCATCTATCTTTAGAACTGATCCGCTCCCCATGGCCCTGGCACTCCATGCAGACAGACTGAATTTGCTGAACCATTCCAGGTCCTATCTGATGAATTGTTATTTGCATTCCAGTACCCCGGCAATTGGGACAGCATTCTACCGCTCCTTTCTTACCACCTCGGCCTTCACATTTGTCACAAATCACATTCGTTTGCAGAGCTAGTTTTCTTGTTGCACCATTATATAAATCTTCTAAAATTACTGTAAGTTGATGCACAACGTTTTTACCTCTCCTCTCTCTCTGCATCCTGCCTCCTCCTCCGAAAAACATATCAAAGATGTCCATTGGGGAGCCAAAACCACCACCTGCTCCACCTTCTTTAATTGCCTGTTCTCCTCCTTTGTCATATAATTCCCTTTTCTTTGCATCAGAAAGCACTTCATAAGCTTGAGAAATCTGTTTAAACTTCTCGCCTTCATTTGGATTCTTATCAGGGTGGTACTTCAAGGCCAGTTTCCTGTAAGCCTTTTTCAATTCTTCTTGGGTGGCATTGGGTTTGACCCCCAAAACATCATAGTAAGTGGTTTCTTTCACCATTTTCTACAGCCGGTGAGCGGGCCGATGCCGGTGTGGGGGAGCGGGAAAGAGGGCGTTGCTGTGCGCAGCTCGGGCAGCCGCCGCTCCTCTGCCTTTCACCGAGCGTTCTGGAAAGTTCTGAAGGTTTGGTTTTTAAAGTCGTCTGGTTTTCTCTCTTTTCTGTGATGATGATGAAGTGCTTGAGGTTTCTGGGGAAAGGAAACAGAAAAGTAAAATGCTAAGACTTCTATTGTCTCAGATCAGCAGGAAAAATACTCAGTATTTTTGCCCCCTTTTGTATTTTTTTAAGTTTATTGTTTGCACAAAATTTGCAGATGAGCTTTATGGCAGTGGATGAGCATTTGAACTCAACTTTTCATTTTTCGATGTTGCAGACATCGGGACTCAGTGATATTTTGGCAGTTTTGCTAGCCCTTTTCCTTCATATCATGTGATTACTAATGATATGATAAAACATAATTAGCAAATTTATAATAGCAATTCCATTTCTTCATTACAATTTGAGGTCATTGTAGGAAGAACAAACGGAATGTAGGAAGAGCAAACATAACGCCATGATAGGAGGCAGAAGCAGGAAGACCAGGCCCTCACCCTGGCAACTAAGGCGACTATCAGGTCACCAAGACACAACCAGTCAGAGACTATCAGGCCACCCAGATACAGCCAATCAGAACTTGTTTACGTAAAGATCCCGCGCGCGCGAATGTCTGACCAATGAAAAGACCCCCGCGAACATGTAACCAATCCGCTTCGCTAAATGACCCCTGCTTATGTTTGAAATTGGATGTTCTATAAATATGGGTAGAAAACCGGGCTCGGGGCTCTCAGCCTGTGCGCCACTGCGTTGGACACAGCGGGGGCCCTAGCTCGAGCTAGCAATAAACTTCCTTCTTGCGTTTTGCATTGTCTCTTGGTAGCTTTCTCTCTTCCCGCTCGGGGATTCGGACATCGGGCATAACAGTCATCAGAAAGCACTTCTGAAAAGAGGAGACTTGGATAAGAAAAGGGGATAAGGTTTTTCTGAACAAAATCAGCCTTTAGTTTTCCCTTTAGGCAGGTTTTAAAAGAAGTGATGACCTCACCTCTCTCCTTAAAATGCCTGCTTCTAAAGCAAATGTATGAGGTAGCGTGGTCTGTAGTATTTTTTAGCACATCATCTGGACTTAGGTAATTTTTATTCACTGTATCACAAAAGAACCATGTTTTTATGTCTGTTTTGTATATCTACTGATCTTGCCTCCTTCTGTTGTAAAAATCATCCAAGAAATTAGTTCAGTCAATGTTGAGAGTTTTGCACTACAACACAAAGTTCTGAATGTTACTGATCCAAAGACTAAGACACAGGAAGGAACAGAAGAATTAAAGCTCAGATAGTTGGTCTTACCTTAGCAACGGAAATATATTTCTGGTTTTTTAATCTCCTATTATTGGACATGCTGGGTAATTACTCATCTTTTGGGCTGTTAACTCACTAACACAGTCATTCCTCATTTATCATCCTTAGGAAAGCTACAAGTCTGAAGGAAAAGACAGAAATAGACTCATTGGTTCTAAAATAAGCCCCTTGGTTCTATAGAAGAGCTGCTTATCTCTTGGGAAAGATGGGAAGGTTCCCATCATCTCATCCCAAAAGCCATCCTTTGTCTTAGCCACGTTTTCCATTGCTAATCACTTACTAGGAAAACATTCCAGTGAGTGTGCAGTGAGTGGTACAGACCACCAAAAAAGATGAAGTGGAAGATGCCCGGCATGCCTCACTATTTATAAGAAAATATTTCCCCTAAAGATGGGAAAGTCCAAGTCTTTAAATACTCTGGGAGAGGAGAATAATGGAAAAAACTCTTCAGTTTCTGTTCTGTTGGTTCATAAGATTTTTCTCACAAATCATTTGGACAGGCCTTTAAGCAAGTCACATAGTAACTGAAATCTTATATTAATTGCCCCACTTTGGGTTTCTAGCTAATGTATCTGGCAGCAAGACTGAAGAAAGCAAGAGAGAGCAAACAGCTGGTGGCGGTGTGGGAATGCAAGGCGATCCATTATTTGTGGCCTGGAATCCTAAGTTAGGTGGGAGAACCACAGGGCTCTCCTTAATAGGGCAGTCCACACAGATGGTTTGAAGCAAATGATTTGGCTTTTTTTTTTTTTTTAATGTATGTGTTTTTAATTGAAGGATAATTGTGTTACAGTATTGGTTTCATAATGATTTGGTTTCTTGTCTTTTGACTACAACTTCAGTTTAGGTTAATATTTTGTTCCTAATGGTTACTTCACTTGCTGTTCTACCAGGAAGTTCACTCAGCAAGTCTCTCTGGCGTTTAGTACATATATAAGTACATATTATCTTCCTAGATAATCAGTCATCCATTGTCTTGGGTTTGGGAAATACAATTTAGCCCATAATCCTAGTTTTCTTTTGGTATCTGCTTTCTAATTCCCTTTGTGGTGTGGGTCCTGAGTAGGTCGATCATGGTTCAACAGGCCGAACCAGTAGAAGACAGACACACACATTCATGAAGGAATTTCTCATAAGGAGCAGGCTTATGGAATTGTGGCGACTGTTTAAGAAAGTCTAGAGTTGGTAGGGCAGGCTGTCAGGAAGGGAAGATCCCAGCACGTGGAAACCCCACGGGCATGGTCTGCCCTGCTTTCAGCAGGTGGTAGGTCATCTCTCCCTCAGAAAGCCTTCGCCCTGCTTTTAAGGCTGTCAGCACATTGAGTCAGTCCCACGGAGGATAGCAACCCTTAAAGTCGACCCATTAGAGATTTTGACTGCATCTGCAAAATCCCTTCACATCAGCACCTGAATTCATGTTTAAGTGAATTGTTGAGGGCAGTTACCTAGCCAAATGGACACATCAAAAATCCATCCCATTCAGAGAAGCCAGAGGAGCTGCCTGAGAAATAACTGCCACAGAGGTGCTTCTGCAGTGTTCATGAAATCAGGGCTGGTGTCTGCTGCTGTCTGTGAGCAGTCCTCTCTGGGCACCCACAGTTGAAGCACTGCCTGCCAAGTACCTCCACCAGGGGAGCCTGGTTAGTTAATCTTGTCGGCACCAAACCCCACTCTTGAGTTTTCAAAAGTTGCACATAAAACCGGGTTTCGTTGACTAAAAAATGTTTCCCTCCTGATTGCCATTTTGTGAGTTTTAAAATATTTGTTTAAACTTAAAAGCTAAAGCTCAAGAGTCAACTGCCAGTGGAAAACCAAGTACTTTATCAGAGAAGCTGTTGAAATGCTCTGTTCTGGGGAGTGGAAGAGCAGTGAATGAGGCTGTGAAAGGACAACAGGAGGGGTCCTGGTGCTGATGGAAATGTTCTGTATGTGTTTCAGGGTCAATATCCTGGTTGTAATGTTGTGCTGACACGCAATTTGGTTTCACAAGATACTCTTGGTGGCAGAAACTTGATGGGCACGAGTGTATGTGGTGTCCTGGGTGAAAACACATGAGATCTTTCACAGCTGTATAAGAATGCACAGTTACTTCAAACTAAAATTCTAATTAAAAAAATCATCCATTCTAGGGACTTCGCATGTGGTCTAGTGGCTAAGACCCCACATTCCTAATGCAGTGAACCCGGGTTTGATCCTTAGTCAGGAGAGCTGGATCCTACGTGCCACAACCAAGACTTAGCGCAGCCAAAAATAAATTTTTTTAAAAAGTTCATTTTATAAAGCAATCCTTTTATAATATGATTATTTTCTAATCCATTTTTTAAAATAGTCATGTTTTCTTCAGGAGGTAGACATCTATATATCTTATCCTATGCTTGAATAAACTGCATATGGCTCAGTGGTAAAGAATCTGCTTGCCAGTGCAGAAGTGGGTTTGATCCCTGGGTTGGGAAGATCCCCTGGAGAAGGAAATGGCAATCCACTCCAGTATTCTTGCCTGAAAAACCCCATGGACAGAGGAGCCTGGTGGGCTACAGACCATGGGGTTAAGAAGGAGTTGGACATGACTTGGCTACTGAACAATAACAAACTTAAAGTGTATATCAAGAGGAAACCACTGGAAATGTGCAGGAGGGAGGTAGTTGTGGGACAAATACCATTTTAGCCCAGAAAGTTGTATAGCTTGAAAATAAAACTATGTTTGAAGGATTTAGGTAAATGTATGGATTCACTCATTTAGTGAATATTTGTGTGCCTCTCTGTCAGGCTATAGTTTTCATGTATTTCAGAAACTTTTCTAGATGTAGATATTGATGTCCTTGATGGCTGCCACGCCTTCCCCAAATCTCAACTGATACAGCCATCAATATCTGAGAATCATGTGAATTGGATTTTCTCAGTGTATTTTTCTGATCCAGCTACATCAGATTTTTGTGGAGAAGTGAAATTCCATCAGTCAAAAATAAGTCAATAGTAATATTATAGAGATATTTACAAATGTAATTCATGGATCGTCTTAAAAGATATTTTCTACTTGCAATGTCTTTCAGGTATTTCTATTAGGGATATAGAATAGGAAACTACAGTTAAGAATGGGAAGGTAGGGCCAATCTCAGTTTAAATGTAAAGAAACAGGTATTTATAGCAAATAGAAAGAAGGCTCAGACAATCAGGTAACCTCCAGGGACCAGCATTGGGGCGGTGGTGGTTCTTCAGTCACTAAGTCGTGTCCAACTCATGACTTTCGTGAGATTCACGACTTATGTAGGACATGACTTACGTGTCCGACTCATGTAGCCCAGCAGACTCTTGTCCATGGGGATTTCTAGGCAGGAATACTGGAGTGGGCTGCCGTTTCCTTCTCCAGGGGATCTTCCCAACCCAAGGATGGAACTCACATCTCCTGCCTTGGCAGGCCGATTCTTTACCACTGAACCACCAAGAAAGCCCTGAGCATTGGGCCTGGGCCCTGGTAATAGGCCTAAATGCTCTGCCCAGGACTCTGTGGTCACCTTTAGTGAAGATGCAGGCTTTGCTTTTTTTTTTTATAAGTCCCTTAGGGGCTGAGCACCTCAGCAAGTGATTGCCATCTTTCTTTCAGAGTTTGGCCAATGAACAGCAGGATCTGTTCCCTGAAAGCTGTTATAATCTAAGTTAGTAGATAAATTTAGGGTTCTACCCAGGAAACGGCCCGATTAAGAAATACCTCTGCATCAAATCAACTCCTGCCCTCACCCCCATAAATTAAAGTGTTTAGGAAACCATGATTCCATATTTCACCCCAGTCACCTCCTGGCAGACATGACCTAACTGGGAGTGAGGTTGTCGGGGGTGGAGGGACCCCAACACACCTGCGGTGGAAAAGCTGTCCCTGCTAGGGAGAGCTCAGCCAGCCACTTAACTGGGTGGATATTGGAATTTTTAAAACTGGTTGAACTTTTGGTGAAAGGGGGCTTTTGTCTCCTGGAATAGCAACAGTTATCATCACTTAAAACCAGTCATTTCTATATACAGCAAGTGCTTCTATATATATACTCCTGTATTGTTTATATAGGACTATTTTAAGATCTGTGTCACATTTTTTCTGGTGTATTTTATGGTGGGAAAATTCAGTTGGAAAAAATGCACTTAGCTCTGGTGGGGATGGTAAGGTAAAGTAAGACTTTAAAAAGAAATGAAGTTTTGGGGTTTTTTTCTTCATTTTGTCTTTAAACAGGACAGAAATAGCAAAGTAGTACTTGTGAAATGAAATTGTGTTGCTTCTTTCTCCTTAAGCAAATCTTACATTTTACTCATGTTATTATAATAGACCTGTCACCATATAAGTCGGTAGAAGATCTACAAGGCATGTGTAAGAATTCATCCATGTATTCATTATGAAAATCTGTAAGAAATTAGCTGTTTCGTACAATATAGCTTGTAATTCAGGGTTTCTTTTGATTTGCGCTTGTTGAGAAGGAAAGGGGTAGGATAAGGACATATCTACTCTTAAGAGTAATATGAAAAAAAAAAAAAGAGTAATATGAGTGTGTACAGCCACTATGGAGAACAGTGTGGAGATTCCTTAAAAAACTGGAAATGGAACTGCCATTTGACCCAGCAATCCCACTCCTGGGCATACACACCGAGGAAACCAGAACTGAAAGAGACACGTGCACCCCAATGTTCATCGCAGCACTGTTTTAATAGCCAGGACATGGAAGCAACCTAGATGCCCATCAGCAGACGAATGGATGAGGAAGCTGTGGTACATATACACCATGGAGTATTGCTCAGCCATTAAAAAGAATTCATTTGAATCAGTTCTAGTGAGATGGATAAAACTGGAGCCCATTATACAGAGTGAAGTAAGCCAGAAAAATAAACACCAATACAGTATACTAATGCATATATATGGAATTTAGAAAGATGGTAATGATAACCCTATATGCAAGACAGAAGAAGAGACACAGATGTATAGAACAGACTTTTGGACTCTATGGGAGAAGGCGAGGGTGGGATGATCTGAGAGAACAGCATCAAAACATGTATATTATCAAGTGTGAAACAGATCGCCAGTCCAGGTTGGATGCATGAGACAAGTGCTCGGGGCTGGTGCACTGGGATGACCCAGAGGGATGGGACGGGGAGGGAGGTGGGAGAGGGGATTGGGATGGGGAACACATGTAAGTCCATGGCTGATTCATGTCAATGTATGGCAAAAACCACTACAATATTGTAAAGTAATTAGCCTCCAACTAATAAAAATAAATGGAAAAAAAAAAAGAGTAATATGAGTGTGGCAGCCTGGCTGGGAAGGGAATTTGGGGGAGAATGGATACATGTATATGTTTAGCTGAGTTGCTTTACTGTGCGCCTGAAACTACCATAGCATTGTTAATTGGCTATACTCCAATATAAAATAAAAAGTTAAAAAAAATGTACTCTGGGTGTAGAGACACAGGCATTCCCAGAGCCCAGGTGTGGCTTTGGCAGGAGTTAGGTGTGGCTGTGATATGACACAGTATGGCTGAGGTGGGGGCAGTGCCCCTGAGGAGAGGTTCCTTCCTACTTGTTCTGTGGGGATGAATAAAACCGTGGAGGTTACGATTGGAGAAAATCAAGTCATTTGACTGGCTGGACAAGAAGAACGTAAGAGGAGTATGTGTGCTTAGTCGCTCAGGCATGTCTGACTCTGCAACCCCATGGACTGTAGCCCGCCAGGTTCTTCTGTTCAAGGGCTTCTCCAGGCAAGAATACTAGAGTGGGTTGCTCTGCCCTCCTCAAGGGGATCATCCCAACCTAGGGATCGAGTCCAGGTCTCCCACACTGCAGGTGGATTCTTTACCATCTGAGCCACGAGGGAAGCCCTAAGAGGGGTATGTTGGAGACCAAAAGATGGAAAGACAGGGCAGTTAAGGACCAGGTTCTTAATGGCCTTTGAACCCTACTCAAAGACATTTTCATTTTCTTTTAAATTCAGTCATTGAAGGGAAATGAGCACTTTTGAGTTGTAGAATGATAGGGTTATGTTGTGGTTTAGTAAGTATTACCTTTGTGTCTGTGGGGGTGTTAGGTATTGTGCTAGACTTGGTAGGGCCTGCAGATGAAGAGTGATACAAAGTGAACAACAGAGGTCCCTGTCGTCCAGGCATTGTTGATGATCTCATAAGGGTCGATAACCTTGTGGTGAGTGAGGTATGAGTTGGTTGAGGAGGTGGGCTGGCGAGGAGGCACAGAACCAAAGGCTTGCTTTTCATTTCAGAGATTTGAAGGCCTCTGTCCTGCTAACCCTGGCCCAGGTTTCTCTTCTGGCTCGACGTCTCTAGCCTCCATTTCCTCCTCATGTGCCATAGTTTATACACCTTACAAGATCTTGGTAGTTCTCTTCTCAGTTTGCCTCACAAAATAAGAGACTCAGACCTGAACACGGTATTCCGCATAGGCTAACTGTAGTAGGAGCATTGCTTCCCTTGTTCTGAGATTGCATTGGCACTCAGTCACCAGGAAATAATATGTTCCTGGACCACCAGGTCATCCGTTCTGGGGAGACCTGCCATTAACAAAGAGAAGGGGACTCTGGGAAGGAGGTCCTAGTGAAGAGGCCACAAGTATGCCTGTGTTCCCTCTTGGAACCTGCCTTAGTCTGCTCACCTTCCTTAGCGACTTCTCCTATCACCTCCTGTTCCCCATTCCTGCTTCCGCCTCCTGCCTCATACACCCCTGAGGTCAACTGTTCGGCCCTGACCCCTTTAGTCCCTCGTGGGTGGTAGTTCTGTAACTACTTATTGAACTGTGCATCTTATACATGTTATTGTAGAGTTCAGTTCAATTGCTCAGTTGTGTCTGACTCTTTGTGACCCCATGGACTGTGTGACCCCCCTACCAGGCCTCCCTGTCCATCACCAACTCCTGGAGCTTACTCAAACTCATGTCCATTGAGTCGTTGATGCCATCCAACCATCTCATCCTCTGTCGTTCCCTCCTCCCGCCTTCAGTCTTTCCCAGTATCAGGGTCTTTTCAAATGATTCAGTTCTTCTCATCAGGTGGCCAAAGTATTGGAGTTTCAGCTTCAGCATCAGTCCTTCCAATGAATATTCAGGACTGATTTCCTTTAGGATTGACTGGTTGGATCTCCTTACAGTCCAAGGGACTCTGAAGAGTCTTCTCCAACACCACAGTTCAAAAGCATCAATTCTTCAGTGCTCAGCTTTCTTTATAGTCAGTCTCTCACATCCTTACATGACTACTGTATTTATGTAGCTTTGACTAGACAAAACTTCATTGGCAAAGTTATGTCTCTGCTTTTTAATATACTGTCTAGGTTGGTCATAACTTTTCTTGCAAGGAGCAAGCGTCTTTTAATTTCATGGCTGCAGTCGCCATCTTCAGTGATTTTGGGTCCCCAAAAATAAAATCTGTCACTGTTTCCCCATCTGTTTGCCATGAAGTGATGGGACCAGATGCCATAATCTTAGTTTTCTGAATGTTGAATTTTAAGCCAACTTTTTCACTCTCCTTTCACTTTCATCAAAGGTTCTTTAGTTCTTCATTTTCTACTATTAGGATGGTGTCATCTTCATATCTGAGGTTATTGATATTTCTCCTGGCAGTCTTAATTCCAGCTTGTGCTTCATCCAGTCCACCATTTCTCATGATGTACTCTCCATAGAAGTTAAATAAGCAGGGTGACAATATACAGCCTTGACTTACTCCTTTCCCTATTTGGAACCAGTCTGTTGTTCCAGTTCTAACTGTTGCTTCTTGACCTGCATACAGTTTTCTCAGGAGGCAGGTAAGGTGGTCTGGTATTCCTATCTCTTTCAGAATTTCCCACAGTTTGTTGTGATCCATACAGTCAAAGGCTTTGGAGTAGTCAATAAAGCAGAAGTAGATGTTTTTCTGAAACTCTTGCTCTTTCAGTGATCCAATGGATGTTGGCAATTTGATCTCTGATTCTTCCACCTTTTCTAAAACCAGCTTGACCATCTGGAAATTCATGGTTCATGTACTGTTGTTACCTGGCTTGGAGAATTTTGAGTGTTACTTTGCTAGCATGTGAGATGAGTGCAATTGTGCGGTAGTTTGAGCATTCTTTGGCATTGCCTTTCTTCGGGATTGGAATGAAAACTGACCTTTTCCAGTCCTGTGGCCACTGCTGAGTTTTCCAAATTTGCTGGCATATGACTGCAGCACTTTCACAGCATCATCTTTTAGGATTTGAAATAGCTCCACTGGAATTCCATCACTTCCACTAGCTTTGTTTGTAGCGATGCTTCCTAAGGCATCGCTTGATTTCACATTCCAGAATGTCTGACTCTAGGTGAGTGATCATGCCATCGTGATTATCTGGGTCAGGAAGATCTTTTTTGTGTAGTTCTTCTGTGTATTCTTGCCATCTTTTCTTAATATCTTCTGCTGCTTTTAGGTCCATACCATTTCTGTCCTTTATTGTGCCCATCTTTGCATGAAATGTTCCCTTGGTATCTCTAATTTTCTTGAAGAGATCTCTAGTCTTTCCCATTCTGTTGTTTTCCTCTATTTCTTTGCATTGATCACTGAGGAAGGCTTTGTTATCTCTCCTTACTATTCTTTGGAACTCTGCATTCAAATGGGAGGGCTTCCCTGGTGGCTTAGAGGTTAAAGCGTCTGCCTGCAATGTGAGAGACCTGGGTTTGATCCCTGGGTTGGGAAGATCCCCTGGAGAAGGAAATGGCAACCCACTCCAGTGTTCTTGCCTGGAGAATCCCATGGACAGAGGAGCCTGGTCGGCTACAGTCCATGGGGTCACGAAGAGTTGGACACGACTGAGCCACTTCACTTCCTTTTCTCTTTTGCCTTTTGCTTCTCTTCTTTTCAGAGCTATTTGTAAGGCCTCCTCAGACAACCATGTTGCCTTTTTGCATTTCTTTTTCTTGTGGATGGTCCTAATCACTGCCTCCTGTAAAATGTCACGAATCTCTGTCGATAGTTCTTCAGGCACTCTGTCTATCAGATCTAATTCCTTGAATCTATTCTGTCACTTCCACTGTATAATCGTGAGGGATTTAATTTATGTCATATCTGAATGGTCCAGTGGTTTTCCCTACTTTCTACAATTTAAGTCTGAATTTGGCAATAAGGAGTTCATGATCTGAGCCACAGTCAGCTCCCGGTCTTGTTTTTGCTGGCTGTATAGAGCTTTTCCATCTTTGGCTGCGAAGAATATAATTGATCTAATTTTGGTATTGAACATCTGATGATGTCCATGTGTAGTCTTCTCTTGTGTTTTTGGAAGAGGGTGTTTACTTTGACCAGTGCAATCTCTTGGCAAAACTCTATTAGCCTTTGCCCCTGCTTCATTTTGTATTCCAAGGCCAAATTTGCCTGTTACTCCAGGTGTTTCTTGACTTCCTACTTTTGCATTCCAGTCCCCTGTAATGAAAAGGACATCTTTATTGGGTGTTAGTTCTAGAAGGTCTTGTAGGTCTTCATAGAACCATTCAACTTCAGCTTCTTCAGCATTACTCATCAGGGCATAGACTTGGATTACTGTGATATTGAATGGTTTGCCTTGGAAACAAACAGATCGTTCTGTCGTCTTTGAGACTGCACCCAAGTACTGCATTTTGGGCTCTTGTTGACCATGAGGGCTACTTCATTTCTTCTAAGGGATTCTTGCCCACAGTAGTAGATATAATGGTCATGTGAGTTAAATTCACCCATTCCAGTCCATTTTAGTTTGCTGATTCCTAAAATGTCGATGTTCATTCTTGCCATCTCTTGTTTGACCACTTCCAATTTGCCTTGATTCATGGACCTAACATTCCAGGCTCCTATGCAATATTGCTCAATACAGCATCGGACTTTACTTCCATCACCAGTCACATCCACAACTGGGTGGTATTTTTGCTTTGACTCCGTCTCTTCATTTTTTCCAGAGTTATTTCTCCACTGATCTCCAGTAGTGTATTGGGGAGTTCATCTTTCAGTGTCCTATCTTTTTGCCTTTCCATACTGTTCATGGGCTTCTCAAGGCAAGAATACTGAAGTGGTTTACCATTCCCTTCTCCAGTGGACCACGTTTTGTCAGAACTGTCCACCATGACCCGTCCGTCTTGGGTGGCCCTACACGGCACAGCTCATAGTTTCTTTGAGTTAGACAAGGCTGTGGTCCATGTGATCAGATTGGTTAGTTTTCTGTAATTGTGGTTTTCAGTCTGTCTGCCCTCTGATGAAGAAGGATAAGAGGCTTATAGAAGCTTCCGAATGCGAGAGACTGACTGAGAGGGAAACTGGGTCTTGTTCTGATGGGCAGAGCCATGCTTAGTAAATCTTTAATCCAATTTTCTATTCTGTTATTTGACCTGAGGCCAAACAATGGTGGAGATAATGAAGATAATGGTGACCTCCTTCAAAAGGTCCCATGCACACACTGCTGCACCCAGTGCCCCTACATGTTATTATAGGTAGGTATATATTCATTCATTCACTCTTCATTCAAAAGGAAAGAGAAAAAGGTCTGGAGAAGAGAGGCAAAGGTGATTCCGAGTTTTAAGGCTGGGTGATTGTAGCTCCAGTGGCACTATTTCCAGAGGTGCCAGAGAGGGAGGTGTTACTGAGGAAGGACAAAGGCTCTGTCTAAAGACACAGGTCTTTGCTCGCAGGTG
Organism: Odocoileus virginianus; assembly: GCF_023699985.2. NCBI lineage: Eukaryota > Metazoa > Chordata > Mammalia > Artiodactyla > Cervidae > Odocoileus > Odocoileus virginianus. The sequence goes on from NC_069680.1 coordinate 6,743,143, forward strand.
CAGGCACCCTGGCAGAAGCAGGCCAGTGTGTGTGTCCTTGTTAGAAGGAAGGATGTTGTGGGAATCGCATGGATCGAACACTAAGATGGTGATCCTTGAATTCTTCATCCATGACCTTTCTTATCTTGTGCCTCTTTTGTTCCCAAAGTCACCTTTCCTGATCTTTTGGCTGCATTTGATCTGTTGGTAGTTTCTTGAAGTAGGGTTTTTGTTTTTTTTTAATTTGAAGTAGTTTTTAAAAAAACTTGACCTGCAAACACCAGTCTCTCTCTTCTCTGCTCACGCCACCAGCCCCTCCTTCTCAGTCTCCTTTTTGACTGTATCTCCTTCCTGCCCTAGAGGCGCTGGCCTGCCCTGGCTCAGGCTGCACACACCACCCCTCTTGGGGATCTCCACTGGTGTCTGGCTTCACTCGCCTTTCTTCTCTCCTTCATCTGTAACCCACATGGCTCACGCCCTGTTGAATTCTGCACTTACATATGTAACTGCCTGTTTGATATTTCCACCGGGAAGTCTAGTAGGCATCTTGAACTTAACCTGTCTAACACTGAACTGATTTCTTCTTTCCAGGCGGGTACCTTCCACAGTCCTCTTCGATAAATGGCAACTCTATCCTTCCCACTGCTCAGGCCCCAAAATCCTAGAGTCAGCCCTGGCCAAGTCTCCTCCTCTCCCGCCTACATTCAGTCGATCAGCAAAACCTGTTGGCTCTAATCTAAAATATACACCCGGATTCTAAGTACTTCCCACCCCCTCCATTGTTGCCATCTGGTCCAGGCCACCATCCTTGTCACTGAGATCACTGAAATAACTTCTGTTTTTTAAAAATTTTGATTGGAGTATAGTTGCTTTGCAATGTTGTGTTAGTTTCTGCTGTAAGCAAAGTGAATCAGCTATACATACACATATCATTCAGTTGCTCAGTCCTGTCTGACTCTTTGCAACCCCATGGACTGCAGCATGCCAGGCTTCCCTGTCCATCACCAGCTCCCAGAACTTGCTCAAACTCATGTCCGTCGAGTCGGTGATGTCATCCAGCCATCTCGTCTTCTGTCTCCTCCTCCTCCTACCTTCAGTCTTCCCCAGCATCAGAGTCTTTTCCAATGAGTCAGTGCTTTGTATCAAGTGGCCAGAGTATGGGAGCTTCAGCATCAGTCCTTCCAGTGAATATTCAGGATGGATTTCCTTTAGGATTGACTGGTTGGATCTCCTTGCAGTCCAAGGGACTCTCAAGAATCTTCTCCAACACCACAGTTCAGAAGTGTCGATTCTTCTGCGCTCAGCTTTCTTCATGGTCCAACTCTCACATCCATACATGACTACTGGAAAAACCATAGCTTTGACTATATGGACATTTGTTGACAAAGTAATATCTCTGCTTTTTAATATGCTGTCAAGGTTAGTCATAGCTTCTCTTCCAAGGAGCAAGTGTCTTTTAATTTCATGACTGCAGTGATTTCGGAACCCAAGAAAATAAAGTCTGTCTGAAAATAACACTGTTTCCATTGTTACCCCACTATTTGCCATGAAGTGATGGGACCAGATGCTGTGATCTTAGTTTTTTGAATGTTGAGTTTTAGGACAGCTTTTTCACTCTCCTCTTTCGTTTTCATCAAGAGGCTCTTTAATTCTTCTTCGCTTTCTGCTGTAAGGGTGGTGTCATCTGCATATCTCAGGTTATTATTGGTATTTCTCTCAGCAATCTTGATTCCAACTGCTTTTTGGATTTCCTTCCCATTTGGGTCACCACAGAGTACTGAGTAAAGTTCCCTGTGTTATACAGTAGGTTCTCATTAGTTTATTTTATACACATGATCCCTGGGTCAGAAAGATGCCCTGGAGTAGGAAATGGCAACCCACTCCAGTATTCTTGCCTGGAAAATCCATTGGCAGAAGAGCCTCGTGGGCTACAGTACATGGGGTCGCAGAGTCAGATAGGACTGAGCAACTGCGCGTGTGTGCGCGTGCACACGCATACACACACTCTTCAGTAAAAGCTGAAGTCTTGGTGATGGAGATGTGATCTGCACCCCCCAGCCCCCATGGCATCTTTGCTGCTTTCTCTCCTGCTGACTCTGCTCCAGCCACGCTGCTTGCTTTACCTCAGGCACACCAGGCCTCTCCTCTCCAGGGCTCCATCGTTCCCTCCACCTGAAACGTCTTCCCCAACCCCTTACTTACTTCATTTGGCGCCTTAACACCTTCCAGCATTGTTCAGCTGTCCCCTGACTAGGGAGGCCCTTCCCTGGCCAGCCTAAGCTAAATAATTTGGCCTCTGCTTTTTTGTTCTGCACAACACATTTTATATAGTCTGATATGCGTTTATACTGTTTCCCTGAGTGTCTGTCTCCCCTGCTAGAGTGTTCCTTGAAAGCCAGAGCTTTGTTTTGTGTCTGAGGTATAAGCCTGGCATATATAGTAGACATCAGTACATATTTACTGAGTGAATGAATGAGTTTGTGACTGTGGGTCATTGACACTTACGTAGCTTTGTACCTATGGATTATACATTATGTTCAAAAACATTAGATCATTGGTCAGTGTGTTCAATTTTTGTACATCAGACTAAATCTAACTCTAATGCTGTTTAAAGTGTGTTGACTTCCTTGACGGCCTGTATGCATACTGGTTTCCTTGGGAGATCTTAAGTATGGCCTTCATATCTATCCTCCATCTCGTTTTTGTTTTACTGATGGGGGACCTGAATTCTAACTTACAGAGCATTTCTTTATTTTATTACGAGTTCCATTCTTAGGAACTTCATTGATTCCTACTTGTTGAATTATTATAACTCTTATGTTAGAGAAACTGGGAAATGTTTAAAAACAGAGGCATATCAAATGCCTCCCTTGCCCTAATACCCTTGTTTAGTGAGGGGCTGCAACACTGCATGGGCTTCCCTGGTGGCTCATGGTAAAGAATCCCCCTGTGGTGTAAGAGACACGGGAGATGGGGGTTCGATCCCTGGGTCAGGAAGATCCTATGGAGAAGGGCGTGGCAACCCACTGCAGTATTCCTGTGGGGAGAATCCCATGGACAGAGGAGCCTGGTGGGCTACAGTCAATGGGGTCGCAGAGTTGGACATGACTGAAGCAACTTAGCACGCATGTGTGACACTGCACAACCTCCTGGGAACCGTTAGGACTTGCACCCCTGCAGCTGTGGGACACAGCAGCCACTGCAGACGTAAAATGTTTGACTTTAGTTTCTCATTGTTGAATCTTCTGTTTGTTTTCTTCCTGCTGATCAAGTGCCGCTTTAGGACTCTGTCTGCTTTGCACTCACGTTGTTCGGTCCTTTGGACTACTGCTTGTCGCTTGTTATTAGCTCAGCTGTGTCAAGTTTTTCCTGATTCCTTTCTACTTCATCTGCTCACTTGGCTTTCTTCCTTAGGTGTTTCAGTTACTCTGCCTGCTGTTCCATGTCACTTGATTGACATCAAACTTGTATGAGAGCAAATGAGTCCATATTTTCATCAGGCAGTTAAGGTACCCTTTGTCAGCCTAATCATTGCCTAGTTAATTATCCCTATCAAAATACAAATGGTATCTGTCATTCAGAATCTGAACCTAGCATTGTGGTAAGGTTAAAAGATTCGAGCGTGGCAACCTGCAACAATTCTGAGCTGATTCTCCAGAGAGATGATGCAGTACTTTGATTTGGGGAGCAGTGGAAGCAGGCGGAGGCAGAAATTTGATCCTAGTTTTATTGCATATAGATGATTTTACTTAGCCTACCTCACAGTGAAGACATGTTATTATAATTTCATCTGTGCACGTGCCCTGTTTTGAACACATAGCAGTTAAAATCTAAGTGATTATTTCATAGTAAACTTACAATTCTGAATTTGAATGGAAATGTGTTTATGGAGCCCTTTACTCTGAAGAGAGGCCTGCATAGATCCTCTTAGGTCTTAAGTATTCTGTTAGTCATCTAGGACCAGACTAGATGGAGAGAGGCTGTATGTAGGTATAAGTTTCAGGACAGTTTGAAATGACATGAATACTGCAAGACCCCTTATAGCTAGCCACAAAGAGTGTCTCCAAGCCCTAATTGTGCCAGCAATGTCTGCTTTATTCTATATATAATTAATCCAGTTTGTATAATCTAGCTATATTAAAAAGCTTTAGTGCTATTTCATGCCTGTAATCGCAGATTGTGCTGATTGCTGTGTTTTTATTCTTCTCTTTGGAAGTTAAGAATCCATCAGTTCATAATCTTTTCCAGTTTTTGGTTTATAAATATCTTTTATTAGTTTCCCCAAAATTGCTTTGCTGCTTTCGATCCTGGCTTAATCCCTCCAACACTCAGGTTAAGAACGATGCTATTTGAGCTCAGTTTTTTAAATTTCTGTTTTGATAAGTTTATATTTTCCCTTTGATGGTTCCACTGATGAGGCCAAAGGCTGAACTCCCTGCAGTGAATGGTTAAGTATGGGAAGAGGTACCTTATATTGCTGTCTTCCAAAAGCATGATTAGAGAAAAGGGATATCTTTTTTTTTTTTTGGTACTGCTTACTGGGAAGAAGGTTAGAAAACAAAACTTCTCACCAGGAATTCCAAAGCTAAAAATATGTGACTCTGGGGCAGATGAAGAAGTTTCAACATTGGAGGTGGGGGTGTGAAAGGGAACACTGAGCTAGCTAGGAAGAAAACTTAATTTTCCATCTAAGAAGCCTAGCTTACATGAATAATTTCTAGAGTAAGGCCTTTTCCAGTCAGATCTGTTGGTGCTATCGAGCTGGTATTTCAAGTATGTCCATCTGCATTTAAACGAATTGCTCCAAGACAATCTGATTATGCGGTAGTTACTTTGGTGAGAATAGCGCCTCAGTGGAATGGAAACTTCATTTTGAGTCTAATATTAGACCTTGCTTTGGAAAATTCCTTTTAAATGATCACAAGCTGGGAATAGCAAAAGAATTTAACTTTCGACAGACAGCATTCACCAAGAATTTTTAACTGCTTATGTTTGGGTCCTTGGGAAAGCAGATGGGAGAAACTGACCTAACCAAACTGACTAGACTAGAATTGACTTGACCTGATGCGGTGTTTATCTATCTGTTGCTGATAAGTTTCCCTTGTAGTCTCATTTGCTCAAAATATTTTCATTCTTTTGAGTGCGAGCACGCTAAGGATGCAGATTGTTAGGATGCCTAATTGTCTAACAATCTTAACTTCTCAGTCTCCAGACAACGTTGCCTGCAAAGGGGTCTGAGGCAGAGCAGAAAGGGCAGATGAACCCACCGACCCAAAGCCAGCCTCTGAGTAGGTGCTGGGAACTTCATCAGAACTGGCCTTCAGGATATTTTTAGTTTGGCTGGTTGTGTCTGAGCAAACTCACCCAGTTTGAGGTAAAGTTTATTTAAATGATGTGCCCTCACTCCCACCCCCTCCAAAAAACCTCACCCTGTCATTTAAAAAAATAATATGTTGGGTAGTGGGAGGCTCAAGAGGGGAAAGATATATGAGTAGGTATAGCTGATTATTCATGTTGTCCTGCAGCAGAAGTTAACATTGTAAAACAATTACGCTCCAATTAAAGAAAATCATGATCATTTTAACATTATATTAAGTTTCCAGATATAATGTCTCCTTGGCTTAGCTTGAGGATACGTTTCAGCTGCCCTCATGCCTTGGGTTAGGAAAACCAATTATTGGTGTATGAGATATATTTAATATTTTTAAAAGACCTTTCTGAAACTGAAATGCATCCTTTTTTAATTTTTAAATTTTTAATTGGAGAATAATTGCTTTACAATATTGGGTTGGTTTCTGCCATACATCACCATGAATTAGCCATAGATATATCTATGTCCCCGCTCTCTCAACCTCCCTCCCACCTCCCACCCCTCTAGGTTGTCACAGAGCACCTGATTTGAGTTCTCTGCATCATAAAGCAAATTTTCGCTGGCTGTCTATTTTGCATATGGTAATTTATATTGCTATCACAGTGTACATTTAATGTAGTAGACTTTTTCTTTCTGACTGAGCTGGTAATAGTTGATAGTGCCTTAGAATTGAGGAAGAATATTGATAAATTAATATAAGCTACCATTTATTGATTGCCCAGTTGATTCCAGTCACTGCCTTTGCTAGGTACATTATCTCTGATACTGACGATAATCCTGCATGACAGCAATTATCATGAGCCTGGGTTTAGAGAAAAGGAGACTGAGGCTCAGAAAAGTTACGTAGGCCTTGGTCCTGATCACACAGCTGGTGGTGGCTAAAGTGGTGATACTAGAGTTCATATCCAGAAGTGGTCAGTTTCATAGCATGTGTTCTTGTAGGATATCTTTTTGATGTTTACTATATTTTGAAATTAAACCTGAGGAATTTTAAACATTTACTTATTTTTAAGGGACAACCATGAATCCATTACATGTTAATGTAGCATTTTTATTAGAAATAACTTTTTCCAAAACTTGAATAGTAGAGAATAGTGTTTGCCTTTCTGTGTATTGTTTATTATCAAGCTAAATGGAGGGCAGCTAGATTCTCTTCTGCATTCAGTCTGTGCAGTACACTGTTTTGATTGAGATATGTGAAGAAAATCTGTCCTCACACAGATATGTATTTGAAAAGGGAGAGGTATTTTAATAACCTTTATGAATATTTGGATGTTCTTTGACAATAACCCAAAACTCCCCAAGTGATAGTTTCTTTAAAGTTAGTTGCAATGTAGCATCTGAAACTATGCCAGTGGTGCCCTGTTCCATTAAAATCTTTTGGTCTGGAATCTTCCTTACAAGAGAATTCTGAGTAATGTGTGTAGCTGCTCCCTGACTCCAAGAAGTAGGGCTTAATTCCTACCAGTCACTCTCCCTGGGGGTGGGCTAGACCAAATGACTTGCTTCCAAAGAGCAGAATGAGTACAAGGGAAAAATTGGCAACTTTTGCAGTGGAGAAACCTGGGAAACACTACCTTGGCCGCATAGTGACCGTGAACGTCCCCTGTGATGATGTGAGCCCTGATGTCATGTTGCAAAAAAACTCATAACCCCAGTCTATTTGTGAGAAAAACATCAGAAAAATATGTCCAAATCAGAAGATATTCTGCAGAGTCTACATGATTGTCAAGTTCATTAAAAACAAGGGCAGACTGGGAAACTGTCACAGACCAGAGGAATCTGGGAAGACACGACAGCTAAGTGTAGCGTGGTCCTTAAGATTGGATACATGAACAGAAAGAGGACGTTAATGGAAAAACTGGTGAAATCCAAATAAAATCTGGAATGTACTTACTGTTACCGTATCAGTGTCAACTTCTAGTTTTGATGAATATATCATGGTAAAGTAAGGTGTTAATAGTGGGAGGGGGAAATTGAGTAAAGGATATACAGGAACTCTTGTCTTTGCCACTTTTCTGTAAATCTAAAATTACTGCAAAATAAAAAAGTTTAAAAAAATCCACTGTTATGCATTGCATTCTGAATAAATCGTTTATCCATGCATGATTTGGTAACATGGCCATGGTCATTTGGAGAATACTGGTTCATAGAGTTAGACAAATCTTTGAACTGTTGACACATTTTATTGTTCAGTACTTTACAAATCACATTTGTTAATAGCGCCCCCTGTCTCATCAGGTAAGTCTTCACTGAGAAGCTCTCAAGTTTCACCGTGGTGGCTACACGTTTCCCGAAATCCTAATTTTCCCTTGAAAGCTCAGATGTTATCTTTAGCAGTGAACACTGCTGTTGTTTTCCTGAATGAAATAGGCTCATCATGTTCATTTTCAAGAAAATGTCTGCCAAATATCCAAGTCTAAATAACCATAGCTTGGTAGTTATTTAAATAAAATGTTTGGTGAAAAATTGATCCAACTTGCAACTTAGTTTGCATGAGTCCTTTTCCTCAAAACAACTATCATACTTCAGAATGCAACAGAAATGTTTTATGGTACTTCTCAATTTGTCACGTACAATATTGAAAGACGGGTCCCAGGAATCAAGATTTAATGAAGCTGATTACTTCTACTGCGTCATCAAGGATATTTTCCCGCCTCCGGAAAAGAATTATTTTACAATTTTTAATTGAAATACAGTTGATTTACAGTGTTCTGTTAATTTCAGGTGTACAGCAAAGTGATTCAGTTTTATATACATTTTAAAATTCTCTTCCATTGTAGGTTCTCACAAGATATTGAGTATAGTTCCCTGTGCTATACAGTAGGTCCTTGATGGCTATAGATTTTATGTATAGTAATGTGTGTGTTTTAATCCCAAACTCCTAAATTAAAGGTTACTTGAACAGACCTTCCCCCTTTTACTGTGAGTGTGAGTGTGTGAGTGTGAGTGTGTGAGTGTGAGTGAGTGTATGTGTGTGTGTGTGTGTGAGTGAGTGTGAGTGTGTGTCTATGTGTGTGTGAGTGAGAGTGTGTGTGTGTGAGTGAGTGTATGTGTGTGTGTGTGAGTGTGCGTGTGTGTGTGTGTGTGTGAGTGTGTGTGTGTGAGTGAGTGTGAGTGTGTGAGAAGACAGTGACCACTAGTAGTGACCTGCTACTACCGCTGCCTTGACTTGTGCTGAGGCACTTTTATACCATTGGTGCAAATACCAACACAGTAGAAAACTCCAGGAACATTTTAGTAATCTAAATTAAAAGGATTTGGCCTTTCTGACTTTCCTAAAGGGGTCCTGGGTACCCCCAGGGGTCCACAGACCACACTTTGAGAACTGCTGTCCTCAAGTAAAGCAGCAGTTGCTAAATGGTCAAAGGAACAGCTGACATAGCCAGACACCACCTCCATTGGGAAGCAGATGGCGCCGTGGTGGTACCCGGTGTGTAGACGATGATGCCGTTTTGGCTTAACTGGTCTTACTTTTGATGGCCCATGAAGCTTTCCCATTTGCTTGTGGACAAACATTTCCAAACCATTTTTAAATGCTGAAAGGTAGACTTTGATAATCTGGTATCTGTGTTTGCTGCTGTTTTTAACATAATCCTTTATAAAACTTCATTCAGGAAATTCATAAAATCACCTCTGAAAATTACCTCTTTGCTTTCTTTTCTTTAAAGGTAAATCTCACCTGGCTATTGTGCAGCGAGTAAACAATGAGGGAGAGGGGGATCCATTTTATGAAGTTCTGGGAATTGTCACATTAGAGGATGTGATTGAAGAAATCATCAAATCTGAAATTCTAGATGAAACAGATTTATACAGTGAGTACCATTGCCTGAGTGTAATTTTCCAAAACCTTTACTTTTATTTGCCATGTTTTTTGTGAGTCATCAGACATCTCTCCAGCTGTTGTCTGTTTCTAATTATACACGGTGTGTGTAGGCTGGGTACCACCTACAAGTATATACCAGTCCTTCCACCACAGAGGAAGAAGAGGCAGGTCCTGTAATATCAACTGGCCATGTTTTTTGTTTTTTTTTTTTTATTTGAAAAGCCAACTGCTTCTGAGCTGGGCATTACTTGCCCTGAACAGAAAACTCCATTCTTGGCTTTCATTTCACACAGTTAGGCAAATTGTTTCAGATAAGTTTCTGTCTCTACTTAAAGTCATAATTCAAATGCTTAAAAACTGAGAAGGGTTTGTGGATAGCAGCTGTTGAAATTTCCTTGTTCTAGTACCCATGTGTCAGGATAGAGGTGAAGTTTGCAGGTGTGGTTTTGCTGGGGTAGTGTTCTCACTGCGGAGTATATAGCAAAAGCAGGACAGGTTAGAACACACAGTAAAAGTGCATCTTTCTTCTTGTCTGTTTCTCTGCCTTTTGGGAGGTGGGCTTGGCTTGGGGAAGGTGGGTATCCACACCTGTTTGCCCAGGAGTAGGCTTGATCCTGGAGCTTCCCAGGTGGCGCTAGTGGTAAAGAACCTGCCTGCCAGTGTAGGAGATGTTTAAGAGATCCAGGTTCGATCCCTGGATTGGGACAATCCTCTGGAGGAGGGCATGGCAATCCACTCCAGGATTCTCTTGCCTGGAGAATTCCATGGACTGGTGCATTGCAGTCCTTAGGGTCATACAGAGTCAAACACAACTGAAGTGACTTAGCACACACACACAGGCTCGATACTGGGCTGGGCATTGAACCTGCATTCTGTCCTATTAAATCCACCACTGTTGGATTTCCTCAGCCTCACTCTTAGCAAAGTAATACTCTTTCAAGAGTTTCTTAATGCCAAAGATGGCCCAAGGCCTGAGATGTTAGGGGCTGTCAAAGGTGGTATGGAGAAAGAGAATTTGGGCTCTTTCTGCCCTGTTGGGCTTTTCAAGCTTGAATTGGAGGGGAAAAGGGACCATTCAGATGGCCTGGAGCACCAAGGACAAAGCCAGCCTTGCTCAAAACAGAGTCATTTTATTCAGTCCTTCCATCCACCCGTAAAAAAATTTTTTTTAATATTTAGCTCTTGACCTGCTTCCCAAATGGATCTCATTTTTTCCCTCACATCTGTATAGTGTTCTTTAAACAACACCAGTCCCTATGCGTTTTATCCTTTTGACTCTTGGAGAATAATCAGAGCTTTCATAATAGAGAATATTGTTAATTGTGTGTTTACATTCTTTTCATCCTTCCTCACAGAGACTGTTTAATACCAAGTGTGTCTCTGCATATTTATGTGTTTCCCCAGGGGTAATCCTCAGTGTAAGAAAGATAATCTAGACATTTATGTGCTTTTATGTTTACCCTTCAGCTCACTTCTTTTAAACCTTGATGAGACTGATTTCATACATGGCTTCCTGAGATGAGATACTGAACTTGTGTTTCAAGGATAGTCTTGATTCAGTTCAGGGATGATGACGACCTTTGACATTAGACAATGATTCAGAATGCTTGCCTTGATTTTTGCTGCCTGACTCTAAAGAGAATTTGGGACAGAGGAAAATTCCAGGTTGTGATTGCCTTCTCCCCAGGACAAGCCTGATTAGCCGTCACTGTTTTGCCTTAGGCATGAAATGGTAATGTAAAGACTCATGATTCTTGAGGGGGGGGAAGCAAGCAATTAGGATCTCGTCCCTAACCTAGTTTTTTCTTGATCATTACTTTGTCCAGAAATACTCAGAAGTTTTGCGTTTGACACCTTCAAGATCAAGGATTGGCAAACTACAGCTTACAAGCTAAAAAAAAAAAATTTTTTTAACATTTTTTCAGTTGTTAAAAAGTCAAAAAAATATTATTTTGTGACACGTAAAAATGATACAGAATTAAAATTTTCTATCTGTAATAAAGTTTTACTGCAGCACAGCCCTGCTAATTCATTTTCACATGGCTTCTTTCTGCTCAACAGCACAGTTGTAGCTGCAACAGAACATACATGGCCCGCGAGCCTGAAATATTTACTGTCCAGCCCTTTGCAGAGGAAATGTGCTGACCTCTGTTCTGAATCACTTCCTTCGTATTTGCTTGACCTTGAGGGTCTCATGGTCTGGGGTATTATTACTAAAATCAACAGATATTATTAAAAAGCAACAGATAATATTATTAAAATCAATCACAAATAGTCCCTGTTCTGTGAGAGTGTTCTTGTTTATTTCTCGAGGTTGTGTGTGTATGTGTGTGCGCTCTTTCAGCAGAGGCTGGCACAGACACTAAAGGCAGGCACACGCTTCTTTGTCTTCTGTCGCACGATTGTTCTTCCTGCTGGTGGCAGCCTGAGAAGTAGGAGCCTGTGTGTGCTCTGGGCTCCTGTCCTGTTGCTGTGCGGTTATGTAAAGGCTCTACGAGGGGAGGATTTTTGTCCATAGCTGCCCAATAATAGTACTTAGAAGGGCCCTGTAGATCTTCCCAGCGTGTGTCCACAGTCATTCCTAATCACGTTACCTGTGATTTTGTACTGTGGATTGTGTCACAGCCTGTGCTGCACTGATCCGATGAGGGTTCTCTGTCCCTCCCCTCTCCACGTGCTGTTTGTATGTAGCGTGCCCACCATCTGGAGAGCAAGCTTAGCCTTTCCAATACATCATGTCATTTTTCATTCAAAAAGAGCCCTGATCTAATGGAATGTGTTTCCTTACTTTTTACTTTTCTCATTCCTCCCTCAGCTGATAACAGAACGAAAAAGAAAGTGGCCCATCGAGAAAGAAAGCAAGATTTTTCTGCTTTTAAGCAGACAGACAGCGAGATGAAGGTTAAAATATCACCACAGCTTCTCTTGGCCATGCACCGTTTCCTAGCAACAGGCAAGTGCCGCTTATCACAGTTTGAAATCTCTGCCAACCCTGGAGCAAGTTTCTCACCCACCACTGACTGGGGTGGGCTGGGGGTGGAGCCTGGGAACTGGGGTGATAAGTAATGCCACTTTTGTGTTTTGTTTTTTGTTTTTTTGTTTTGTTTGTTTTGTTTTCTTTTCTTTTTAAATTCTCTCCTCTCCTATGTTCAGTGTCGGCATGAACCCTCTGAGACATTTACCAGGGGTGGACCAGTAACTTAAAATTGGTCTGAAAGGTAAGGATGAATGTTAGTGCCACACTGCATGTGAACGGTAGGCCAGGCCATCCGCTTCAGCTCAGTCCAGGGGAGAGCCAGCTGGCGGAGCAGGCGGACAGTGCATACCAGGCCCCATCTCGGTGTGTGTCAGACATTGAGTAGCGCTCTCTTCAGCTTGCCTCGGAAGAACAGTTGGACATCAGTGGTGACACAGGTGCTATGATTTGCAATGAAGAACAATAAATTCTCAAAATTAAGTTTTTACCCTTTCTGGTTGTAATGAAATCAGAAATCCTCAGAACTCTGACATAGATTTCCTGATGGCCTCTTCAAATCAGATTGTTAACTCGGGCCCATTCCAGGAGGCAAGTGTTCACATTATTAAAACCGCCAACCCAGCCGGCAGTGACTGCTCCAGGGAGGTCAAGGTCGAATGGACTTGAGAGACTGACTGACCCTGCTCACATCCCCAGATGGCTCTCTAGGCGAAGGGTGAGCTCTGTTGGCCAGGGGGAAGTGTGAGAAAATCTGAGAGTGCCCAGTGGCCTGTAGAAGACGTCTGTGTCCAAGATGGGCAGCCAGTGCCTTTCAACTGAATGCGGTGTACTTGAGATATTTTGAAAAGAAGGCTAACAGCAACCACGTGATGGAATGTTACACACTCTTTAAGATCGTTTTTTCAGATACCTCGAAAGCCTCATCATAGATTTATCACATGTGAAAATACTTAGTGTAAAGTAAGAAGAAACAGTATAAAACCATGTGTACACAAGATTATCCTTGTATTGTTTAGTGTACACACACGTACGTACATGGCACTCATGCCTAGATGTGGTATGGGAAAGAAATGCTCACCAATTGCTCAGAATGGTTATGAGTGGTTGGTTTATACGTTTATTTTCTTCTTTCTCTTTTTCTATATTTTCCAAAACTTCCGCAATGTACTATCTTATTTTATTACAAAAAAAGTCACCGAACTAATGCAGAATCTATAGGTCTCACATATAACATAATTAAAAACATTTTAAGACATATGAACAATATCTTTATTTCTGATAATATAGTTCTTCATCATTTAAGAACCACAATTTAGATGTTATTCTGCTCTGCCTCAGAGATACCATAAAGTCCACTTTCAGTATAGCACGCTTAAGTCAGTAACTTGGGGTTTTGTTATTTTAAATGAAATCACTATCTTTATCAATTCAGATCAACATTACTTTTTTTAATAGCAAGCTGGAGTGCATGTTGATGTGTGCACGTGCCTTGCTTTTATTCTGAATCTCTACCTTCCTCTGTTTCCAGACTTTCTCAGGGTAGTCGATGGGAGAGTGAGATGTGAGCACTGCGTCTGAGCACCTGGTACTAACCCACGCCTAGACGCTTCCTGACCTCTGCTTCTTCCTTTGGCTGTTGTTGGACAGTCAGTCTTTTGTGGCCTGTTGCAGGGTGTCCTGGCAGTCATGGAGCCTGCTTCTGGTTGATTTTCCTTTGTGTCAGTCAGAAAATGAGGGTTTTTTTTTTTTTTTTTATGATACCTGAAACCAGCGACAGGTTGAAAAAGAAAAATTCTAAAGCAACAAACATGAGAATTCAGCATTTTCTAATTTCTCCCAGGTTATCTGCCCCCAGTGGATCACGAAACGGAAGTCTCATTAATCCATGCTGTATTGCTTCGATTCCAAGTATTCTTTAAACACTTTAATCACTAGCATCATTTTTTCCATCCATTTGAAGTGTAATATCAAGTTGTGTTTATATCTATAGAAGTAGAAGCATTTAGCCCATCCCAGATGTCAGAGAAGATCCTTCTAAGGCTGCTAAAGCACCCCAATGTCATCCAGGAACTGAAGTATGATGAGAAGAACAAGAAAGCTCCAGAATACTACCTCTACCAGCGAAACAAACCTGTAGACTACTTCGTTCTCATTTTGCAGGTCAGAAGTATTAATCAATAGTTGTTTGATCTCGTTGAGTACCCACCCTTCCAGCTCTGAGGAAACCTGGTGTAGGTGAATGGGTGTCAAGGATTGCACACTTAACACTTAACTTCTGGGGTGGCCTTGTATGTGGGAGAATTTCATCTCCCTGTTTTCATATCTACAAAAGCAGTGTTGTTAGTTACTTTAATTTCCAATACTGATAGGCACTTGGTGATTGCTGAGGCATTGAGGCATTCCATTGTAGAAGGGTGAATTCAGGTGTTTGCTTGTTTTTTTTTTTGGAAGTTTGGAGAATTAACTGTGTATGTCTAAATCCTGGCTGGACATTTGAAATGTCAGTGTTGTGAGTTCCTTGGGTCTTCTTTTCATTGTCTTTTCTTTCTTCCACCCCTCATTAAGACTTGGCCTTACACAGCTTCTTAGAGATTCCTTATTATCTCTTCTCTTAATGTCATCAAAATAATCCATTTATTGGGTTGGCCCAAAAGTTCTTTTGGGTTTTTCCATAAGGTGTTATGGAAACACCGAATGTATTGTTTTTATTTCTGGTTACTAACCAGATTCTGTTTTAATGAGCAACTGATGGGTAATCACAGCCTCTCATGGCAATGGTTAGTTACCTCCTTCTCTACTGTAACATAATCCACTATATAAGGTGAAAAGGTCCCTCCATTCTGAGCCCTCTTAGAGGGGCTTCTGTGCTTCAGCTGACAGGAGGCCCTTGTTATCTCACAATTTCACCTGGTAGAGCACAGGAGATCAAGATGCATAGTACAAAGAACAGTGTGCTAGTTTTATTGATTTCTTATACCTCTTTAGTGAACAGTTACTTTTATGGGAATTCTGAGTGTATTTCAGCACGAGAATACTAGCCCTTTTAGCATTCTCCTGTTTCTTGGTTACTTCCTAGTAAGAATTGAAAGGATCTTTCTAAGAGTATGATTAGCACTTGGTAGGCCTATCTACAGTTTGCATCTAAGCAAGTAAATGAACTAAAGTTCTTTTATTTGAAAGTAACTTTTATCAAATGTCTAGATGCTGGAAACTCTGGGAAGTGTTGTGTTCATGCCCCATGTTTGGCCTGTATAGTGAATTCTGGATGCAGAAGTGAGGAGCTGTAGAAAAGACTGGATTAACTGGGTATATGCTGCTTTCATAGGGTGCTCTTGGAAATTTCTGTTTGCAGGATTTCTACATCAGTACCCTGATGCTTCTACTAAACTTTTTAGTCTCATTCAATCCTAAGCTGTGTTTTTCGTTTCTCGGGATAGACAAGCTTGAAACTCTGAGGGGGCTATTGGGAATTAATTTTATTTACTACAGTGAAGAAGTAAAGCATTCATGTTTCTCATAAAAGGTCAATATGAATATTCCTTAAACCTAGAGAAGCTAAATGACATTAAAGACAGTTTATTTCAGAGAACTCTGAGGATTGACATTGTGAATTTCAGTAGTAGTAGAAACTCTATGGCTTTTAATTGTTGATTTTTATATAGTTAGCATTTATGAATTCTGATTCATTAATGCTCTATTGGTATGTAAGAAAGCCATTTCCTGGCTGATGGATCTAAAAGTAGATTTTATGTAAAAGGGACTTCATAATCTTTGTCCCTTTATAAGTAAATCTTTAAAGATATTTTTCAGAAGACTTTTACGTCTATGTAACTATATTTGAATACCTGTGTCATGTTAAATATTTTTGCAAATGTGACAAGTTCTTGGGACTGATGATGTCATGACAGTTTTATAAAGATTTACAGGATTTATGGAGGTGTTCAAATTATAGAGTTTGGTGAAAGTCATGTTCTTGTGAGCCAGCCAGTTACTTAGGTACCCAGAGAATGACAAAATGAAATATAATACCCTGTCAGTCTAACATGTGCCCAGTCGCTCAGTCATGTCTGACTGTTTGTGACCCCATGGACTGTAGCCTTCCAGGCTCCTCTGGCCATGTGATTTCCCAGGCAAGAATCCTGGAGTGGGCTGCCATTTCCTCCTCCAGGGATTCTTTCCGACCCAGGTATCAAACCTGTGTCTCCTGCCTTGGCAGGCCTATTCTTTACCACTGAGCCACCTGGGAAGCCCCATACAGAGTATAGTCCAAGCTAAAATATCACTAATCCATCATTGGAAATTCATGCCAGGTTATTGAATATGTTCCACTGTATTTTAAGAGCATTAAACTATAGAAAACAGCAGTAGCTGCCTTCCCTTCCTGCCCTCTTCTGAAGACACTTGGAAACTATTATCAAATGATTGATGTCTGGAATATAATTATAAATAGAAACATCATTTTGGGTTTAAACCCTAGATGAAATAGTTTAGTTTATTCAAAGGGCAAACCACATAAGTAAGCTTAATTAAAGGAAATCCTTTAGGTTATGGGGCACATACCTCCCACTACAGATGAATAAAAAGGCACTTTCCTGAGAAAAGTTTTTTAACTAAAATGTATTTTGATAAAAACACAGTAAATAGTGAAAGAAAACTTTATTGACTCTACATACCTTAAATAACTTAATAAAATAATGGAAATGGATAGGAACATAATTGTGATGGAAAAAATTTTTTCTACCATCATAAAAAAGGAAGAAAAACTGTTACTTTTAAACTGTGTACATAATAAAACAAAATTAACCAAGTTGAAGAAGGTTAAATATAAAGCCAGGGAAATACACTTTAAAAACATTTTATGTGACTTCATAAAAATTGGTCATTTGCTGTCACATGTAAATTCTAGTAAATTCAGAAAGAAATTTCATAAAAACAATCTGCACAGATCATAATGAAATAAAATTAAACAAAAATCCGTAATTGAAAAGTACAGAGCTATTTTTAAATTGTGGTCAATTCTCTTACAAAGATGTGTATATAAGGCATAGAACAGACAGTATGTTTTCATATGTGTTAAAGAAACCTTCATTCTTCCTTTACACACACATAATAATCATTGCCTCTGAGGAGGAGGTTTGGAGGACTAGGAATAGGGTGGAAGGGAAACTTCTCTTTTTGAATTTCCTTGTGTATGTACTACCTATTTAAATATGTTAAAAATTGTGAATTAATGGCAAACTAAAAACCCTAAGTAGCAACTGAATTAGGGAGAAAATATATAGATTATCATAAAATACATAAAATATAAGACTATTAAATAATATAAATACTGTATACATAATATGTCAAAATTTAAAGTTTTATTTCTCTAAGTATTTGCATTAGAAAAAAGATACCTATGATTTTCTTTAATAGAAAAAGAGCAAAGCAACAAACTCAAAAGAACAAATTAAATAATAGATTATCATGAAAATAACTTTTAAAATGAAAAAACTTTATATATCATAAACAAAATCAAGATTTGTTCTTCTAAAAGATGAACAAACTCAGTATTCTCATGCCATAATTAATGTGATAAGAGAAAAAGCAAAACTAGAAGTTCTCCCTTGCCCCTCTGGAAAGCAGCTAGAATCAAAAGAATCGCTTGGGGGAAAATTTGAGACTTTAAAGAACTCAATTTCTATATTACACAAATAGAAAAAAATGATTTGACAGTCAGATGCATTCTTTAGGACATGGCCTTATCTAATTAAGTCTGATACTATTGTGGGCCAGTCTCACTTATCCACATTGATGGAGAATTCCTAAATAAAAAGATGGCAGTTAGAAACCAACGGTAGACCCAAAGAGTTATTCACTGTGACCGAATTAGGATTATTTTAGAAACTCAGGGCCAGTTTAATAGAAGGACAACGAAACTAAAATATGCCATGTTAGTTAAGAAAGCAGTAAAAGAAAAAATCCTTACACTATCGATAGTTATCAAAAAGGCAACTGACAGAGGTAAACATCCATTCTTGATTTTAGAAAACAAACCCCTCCCCTCCCCCAGAAAATCTCTGTAAAAATCCATGATGAACAGTGAACAAAAAAGACAATACGTAATATCATTTTGCCTGTTATTTTGGGAAGGAATTTTAAGCCTTCAATATCAAACCTTCTCATGGAGTTTTGAGTTGCAGGATCTTCTGTGTCTCAGTGGATAATGTTTCCTCATCTTGACTCGTGTACTGATAACACAGTCACGTTAAAGAAAAAAATTATCTACCTAGCGTCAACCCTACTTTTAAAAAAAAAGTATGTATAAATACTGGGTTGGCTAAAGAGTTCATTTGAGTTTTTCTATAACACCTCACAGGAAAACCTCAACAAACTCTTTGGCCAACTCAATGTGAAACCAGTATAAGCTCCTTTTGAACCCTTTGAGCTGAGAACTCTTGTGTAGAACAGTAAAGAGAACAAGTTGGTGATTAGCACTTTAAATGCGTAAGTGGTGGTGTTTGGCTGACCGGAAAGTGCCAGTGGTCCCAGACTGTTGCTCTTGCATCCAGCGCACTCGGCCCCTGTGCCTGATGAGGACGGCACCCTCCCGCCTGCGCTCAGCTTGAGCTACTTTGTGTGTTTGTACAGTATGTTGTGCTGTTCGTTGCCCTCTGCTGGGTGTGACCGGGTTAGTTCTATGTTTAGTCCTCTGCTGCTTTCTCTTTGGCTCAGTGTTTCTCACACTTCAGTGTGCTTGGGAATCTCTTGGGGGACTCATTACATCTAGGGTGGAGTCTTAACAAGCTCCCATTTGGATGAGAAGAAGGCTTAGCCGCAGTGATTCATGTAGTAAGAACAGCTTCCTAGCAGAGTTTGAGCAGTAAAGGCAAGTGCTGGCACTGACATCTGGTGGTAGCACTTGGTTAGATGATGGTCAACCAGATAGCCTGAAATCTGTGTACATTAATTTTTGACCATCAAAAAAAGTTTTTTTTTAATTTAAGCATTCATGAACTTGCTGAGTCCCAGGACTACATCTGTGGACTCCAGATTGAAAAATATTGCTTTAGAATGGATTGGTGGTGTTCCTCTTCCTATTGGGTAGGGCTGGTGAACACAGCCTGGCATTTGTGCTCCTGGTGTTTAATGGTATCTTCCTGTAGGTGTCAGAGCCTACTTTGTGATGATGATTTGAAAAACAGAAAATAAAAAGAGAACTCAATTCCAGAGTGAGCAGGAGACCAAGTAACTGCTCAGCATATGGGATCTGAGGGTCTTCAGCCACAAGCCCATGGCCTCTACCGATCGCTTGACCTCGTTCGTGCCAGCGAGGACAGCTGAGGCTTCTCCCTTGAGGCCAGGTCCACATGACTGCTGAGCACTTTGTGGATGCTTGGAAACTTTGAAAGGAGTTACACCTTTTTCCAAGGAAAGCTGGGATCCTGTGGGAACCACTTTACTCAAGGAACCAGCTTTGCTTGGGACAGTGAAGCCTTCTTCCTGTTTGTCAGTTTACCCATGTGATGCCCCTTCTTCCTTTGGGAGTCTGTCCTGCCCTGTCCCAATTTTTTTTTTTTTTTTTTTTTTTGGTAACAGGCTAGAGCAAAGCCATGAATGTTTCAAAAGTAAAATTGATACATAGCCCCTTCCCTATATAGAAAGTCATTATCTGAGAAGTTCCCTGATTGAGTTTTGAGCCCAGCAAGATATTTATTTCCTCAAAGGGCAGCCCTGTTTTGTGTACTGGTTGGTTTACTTGAAAATGTTCACTTTTCTGAGTCATTGACACACACAGATGAATAAAAATGTGTTCCCTGGATGTTTTTAAAACCTGCCAGTCAGGAAAGCCTCACTCTAGAGAAGGAGGGCTGGGTGGTTTTGGGGGGGTTGTGGAATCACAGAACGTTAGAACTGAAAGAACCACAGGGTTTGTCTTCTCTGCTGCCGTTTTATAAATGAAGCAAGGTTAGCCTAGGGCAGCAGTTCCTAAATGCTGATACTTGACAAAGTTTTCTCCAGTTTGAGGCAAAATGAGGGGAAAAAAGGACTGTGGCAATGAGTTCTTCATGAAGCTGTGTGTATTCAGTTTGTTTCCCTGGTGGCTCAGTTGGTAAAAGTATCTGCCTGCAATTCGGGAGACCTGGGTTCGATCCCTGGGTTGGGAAGATCCCTTGGAGGAGGACATGGCGACCCACTCCAGTATTCTTACCTGGCGAATCCCCATGAACAGAGGACCCTAGTGGGCTCCCGTCCATGGGGTCACAGAGTCGGACATGACTGAGCAACTAAGCTCACATGCTGAAATTATGTATTTTCTATATTGGGGATTAAAATATCTGGGCTTCTGTGAAATCGTGGTCTTACACAGATAGCTGTGTGTTTTTAAAAAAAAAACTCTTATGAAATAAAAATGTGACAACCCTCTCTTTGTTCCTGAGGAGGAAGATGGATTTTTCCTAGTTCTTGGGATCCAAGCTGGGAACCACTGAGCTAGTATACCTGCCTTTAATCTGATGGATCTAGACTCGGCAGACTCCACAAGGAAGATAGCTGATCCTCCTCTGCCTGTCAGCCTGTCTTGGGGAGAAGGGAAAGATCAGCCGAGGGGACTGAGAATCTTTGAGCAGCTATCCTGGTCTAACTGACAGCTTTTGGGGAATCTCTCTAGAGGCCAGAATGCCCAGAGGTTCCAGCGCTGATACCCATTTGCAGGGACACAGAACACAGAAGGCCCTGTCACTTTTCTCTAAAAAAAAAAAAAGATTAAAAGATCCAGATCAACAGGTGGTTCATAAAGATGGACGTCATTATGAGTCTTTATGGCATTTAATCCTGCCTCCTGATTTTCTGCATAGAAATGCAGGTTACGAGATGGTCTTGCAGCCCCTTTTGAGTTTACAATCACCAAGGCAGACATTTTCAAATAGTATTTATGTGCATCCTAGCTCCCTGATGCAAAATCAAGGATTAGTCCATGACGAAATGGATAAGTAACTAAAGGTATCCACCGATGGACACTTACCATCTGTTGCTTACCATCTCTGAATATTGTCCTTCCCTACCTCTCTTAGGGACCCTGCCTCCCATTCTTTCCCGCCAGCGTTTTGGCTTTTGCTCCCTGAGTTCCCACCTCTTTTCCCTCCACTAACTGTCCTCCCTTTCTGCCTGGAAGTGGCAATAACCCACTCCAGTATTCTTGCCCGGGAAATCCCATGGACAGAGGAGCCTAGTGGGCTGTGGTCCGTCGTGTTATAGAGTCAGACATAACTTAGCAACTAAACAGCGATGACAGAACGGGCTTCATGAGCCCCATGGCGCCCTCCTCAGCCTGCTGCCGTCTCCCCGCTGTGGCCCTGCCTCCGGTGCTTTGTCCTGCCTTTCCATCCATTGTCTGGTTGCTTCCAGAAAAGACCCCCTCAGGCCGCAGTGCCGCCCGGTGACTGTGACTGTCCCTTCACCGAGGTTCTTCCCTCCTCCTCTCTGCGGTGATGCCGTCTGGTCCTACCTGTGTCTGTGGTTTCTCTTTTTCCTCCTGCTCTCAGTCAACCGTCTGTAGTTGCTCCTTTTCTCTTTCCACCCACTTTTCTCTCTCACATCGCCATCTCCAGTTCTGACCTTTTCCCTGACCTTTGTTCTTCCATTTCAGCCTTTTTGATGGGCTCTTTGAGAGGTCTTGTTTTCTTGAAGGGCATTCGTCCTGTCTTGCCAGCTCCCATCACTGCCTTTCCTAGTGTTTCCACCTCCACGCATGGAGTCCCCGTTCTTCAAGTCACTCAGAGCAAACTTTGCTTGCGATTTTCGACACCCTGCTTTCTCTCCTTATGCTTTTCTCCCTTACTGTTTCACTAAATTATGTTGATTCTTTATCCACGGCTCCTCTCATGATGATCTTTTTCCAGTCCTGTGGTTACTGCCTTTGTGTATGTTTAGGCTTGATCTTCCTGAAACCTGCTCTAGAACCTGACTGTGCTAGCCCATCCTTCAAGGAGCTCCACAGTCCGACCTGCTCACCAAACTCTCTTTTCAAACCCGTCTCCCCTTCTTCCCTGGTAAACCCACTGAGCCTGCTGTTGCCAACCTCTGACTTTGTCACCATTCCCTTCTCTTGGCTCAAATCCTCCTCCTCAGATTTTCCTTCCTGTGTAAAATTTCTCTTTATACAAGAACAGGAAGTAATTTTTTTCTGTCTCATTGAACTCCTTATATTCTTCTTGTCTTTTTCCTCATGTGGAACTTTTGCTCACTGCCTTGTATCATGGCGTTTCTGGTGCTCTCCCCTTACCCTGAACTGTGTGCTCTTGGAGCACAAAGGCTGTCTTCTCACAAGGCTGCACAGCCTCGCCTATAGGACCCTGTGTGGTCAGGGTTTTAGCACCTTTTGGTGTGCAGGTTGATTTTGTATTATAGCAAGAGAATTGGTTGGAGCTTGATAAAACTAGTATTTTCCATCGAGTGAAGGAAAACCTAAAAGAGAGACAACAGATGGTTTTCTGAGGAAGGGATTCGAGAAAAGACTTCCATAAATGGGAATTTAGTGTAGAATAAAAGGGAGTGATCACAGTGATAAGAGTTTGCATTCGTGGGTGACAGTGTAGCATACTGATTAAGAGCTTGTTCTTGGGTCACTTCATCTTTCTGAGTCCCATTCTCCTGATTTATATGAGGGTGATAATTGTGTCTGCTTCATAGAATTGTGAGCATTAAGTGAATTAATAAAGCAGTGTGAATTGTTGGCACAGTTCCTCTTCAATAAATGGTAGCCTAAGTTTTGTTTACTCGTGGTAAAGGATGCATCATAAAGGTACACTCTTACCAGAGAGCAAGAATTACAGGTAAGATGACAAGAACTTTTCTGATCCTTGGCTTAGAAATCTAGAATACAACTTGCTTATGAGGGTTTTCCAGTAGCCCAGAAAAATGCATGTTGATATCACCTGTCATGAAAAGATTATGGTGAACCCTAAGGCTGGGGGAATGAATAAAGCACAGCCTGTCCCAGAAGAAATGGTGAGAGTGAAGAAGTTGTGGTCAAGTTAGAGGAAGGAAAGAGAAGGGAGAACCTTAGAAGAGGTCTTGTCCTAATGGAAGGACATTTCTTAAGGTGCTTTCCCAAGACAACAGAAGTACCACATTGTCACGGTGCCTCTTGGGTGTCTGGATGACCAGGGATTGGCCTGCGGGGTGTTTGCTCAATTGGTCACGACTATGATAGGGAGAGAAGAGTGACTTCTGCCCTCAGGAGCTGGTTTAGTTCTCCCTGTTTGATGGACACAAACCATGTTGGCCCTTGACCCTGACTCTGCTCTGACTCAGGCTCCCATGGGACTGCCTGGGTGACGGTCACAGAGCACTTTCTCAGTGTTTGTCCCATGGATGGGGCAAGAGCCCCATCCTTCTATCCCTGGGAGGGCTCTTAAATCCATGAACTGGGGTGCTGGGGACTACTAAGTGAACTCATGGAAATTAAACATCACACTACCATCCCCAGTGCATGTCCAGCTAAATCCAGTTTTCCATATTTAAGATGCATTAACCCTCTCCTTTAAGTGGGAAAGGCTACCTGAGGCTTTTTACTTCCTTGGTATTGTTGGGAAAGGGATTTAGACCAAAATCTGAGGAAGGACTAAGTCTTGCATAGGATTTACAAAGGTTCATGTAAGTAGGCTGAAAATGCCCCCTTTTTCCTTTTCACAGGGGAAAGTGGAAGTAGAAGCTGGAAAAGAAGGTATGAAGTTTGAAGCCAGTGCTTTTTCATACTATGGCGTGATGGCCCTTACAGCCTCCCCAGGTGAGTGTCCTTGTCAGCCTCAGGGCCGGGCTCGGTGTCAGGAAATAATGCCCTGTACTGTCACTTTTATCTCTGTACCTACTGGCTAAACACAACACTTGTTTCTTTACTTTATGAACTTTTTATTGAAGTGGCATACAAAAAAACACTGCTCACCTCGTACATACACACCTCTGAGCATTTTCACAAACTCAGCTCTCCTGTGTAGACCAACTCCCAGATCAGGAGACAGAAAGGGCATCACCAACCCTCAGAGGAAACTGCACCCCCCACCCCCACCCCACCCTCCCCTTTAGTCACTGTCTCCCCAGAGTAACCACTGTCTTGACTTCGGAGCCTTGACGAGCTTTGCCTCTTTTTGAACTCCAGGTCGGTGGAATTGTTACCCTGACTTCTCTCACCCAGTGTTGTCCTGGTCACCTTCATCTGTACTTCTGTGCGAGCGTGCACTCTTTCTTCTCGTTGCTGTATATTATTGCACAGTGTGAACATACACCAGTGCGTTTGTCCTTTTCGGTACTGGTGGACACTGGGGTAGCTTCATGTTGGAGGTAACTGTGAATTGTGTGGCAGTAACACTGCACACGTCCCTTGGTGAAGACACTTCTGTCAGGTCTATATGTAAGAATGGAATGTTGGGGCCCGTGTTAATAGCTGTTGCCCCAGTTTCCCAGAGTGGCTGAGGAGTTCCCACACGCCTGCCCCTGCTAATGAGGGTTCCAGTTGCTTCACGTCCACCTGTCCGCCACTGGATACTCTTGAATCTTTTAGGTGTTAACTATTCTGGACTTGTAAAATTTTCATTTTTCTGAGGATAATTGAGGTTGTCAATATGTATCTATTGCCTGTAGCCAGTTCTTCTTAAATAGAGAGCTGGCCAGTTAAGTTGGCCAAGTAAGGGTGGGTGTACCCTCAGGGTATCTATCCAGTGCTCTGACACAAGATGCCAGAACGCGGGGTCTGTGCCAGTGGGAATGTGGCCGCAGAGACTTGGCTCGCCTCTGGAATGGGACTTGAACGGTCTCTCTGTGGCTTCCTTTGCTTTAACCGGGCAGGCAGGTGGGCTTTCCTTAGCTCAGCTAGTAAAGAATCCACCTGCAGTGCAGGAGACCCCGGTTCGATTCCTGGGTCGGGAAGATCCCCTGGAGAAGGGATAGGCTGCCCACTCCAGTATTCTTGCCTGGAGAATCCCCACGGACAGAGGAGTCTGTCAGGCTACAGTCCATGGGGTCCCAGAGTCAGCACAGCATAGCAGGGCAGGCAGGTAAACAGGGCCTGGAGTACCACCTTGTGGTCAGACTGCCTAATGACATGCTGTGTGCTAGGAAATACCTTCCGTATTAACCTCAAACTTAAAAAAATCACCCATGAAGAGTGCTGTCACTTCTGAAAACCAGTCTCAAAAAGGGAGGGGACATCTCCAGGCAAGTCTGTGTTGTGACCTTGGTCCTCATTTATTGCGCCACACAGTGTCTCAGGCACCCAGAGATGTTACGGTTAGAAAGCAAGAGAAAGGTCAAGAATTCTGAGGTTCTAAGCCTCCCCTGCCCCATGCATCTTCTCACTGCCCTGGTGCAGGTTATTGAGTTCCATGGGCCAGCATCTCCATTGTCAAGTGCCGACTGACACCCGACATGAGCACAAGGCTGTCGAATCCACGTAATTAGTAGGTGTCTGCTGTAAACCTGAAGGTGATCTGTTTTCACTGCTAGTGAGACGGCAGGGACAGTCTTTTTTTTTTTTTTTAATTTTAAAATCATAAACTGCATGTATTTAATTAAAATCATACATAGATCATGTATTTATTGTTCATCAGCTTAGTTTAACATTATTCTCTTTTATTTATTTTTTTTAAATTATTTATTTATTTTACTTTACAACATTGTATTGGTTTTGCCATACATTGACTTGAATCTGCCATGGGTGTACATGTGTTCCCCATCCTGAACCCCCCTCCCAACTCCCTCCTCATCCCATCCCTTTGGGTCATCCCAGTGCACCAGCCCCGAGCATCCTGTATCATGCATCGAACCTGGACTGGCGATGCGTTTCACATATGATAATTTACATGTTTCAATGCCATCCTCCCAAATCATCTCACCCTTGCCCTCTCCCACAGAGCCCAAAAGACTGTTCTATACATCTGTGTCTCTTGCTGTCTCACATACAGGGTTATCGTTACCATCTTTCTAAATTCCATATATTTGCGTTAGTATACTGTATTGGTGTTTTTCTTTCTGGCTTACTTCACTCTGTATAATAGCCTCCAGTTTCATCCACCTCATTAAAACTGATTCAAATGTATTCTTTTTAATGGCTGAGTAATATTCCATTGTGTATATGTACCGCAACTTTCTTATCCATTCATCTGCTGATGGGCATCTAGGTTGCTTCCAAAGGGACATTCTTTTTTTTAATTAAAAAAAAAAATTTTTATTTTTCATTTATTTTTATTAGTTGGAGGCTAATTACTTCACAACATTTCAGTGGGTTTTGTCATACATTGACATGAATCAGCCATGGATTTACATGTATTCCCCATCCCGATCCCCCCCCCACCCCACTTCCCTCTCTACCTGATTCCTCTGGGTCTTCCCAGTGCACCAGGCCCGAGCACTTGTCTCATGCATCCCACCTGGGCTGGTGATCTGTTTCACTATAGATAATATACATGCTGTTCAAAGGGACATTCTTATCTAGGTCTAGAAGACCTGGGTGACAGCCTGAGTTCCATCATTTATGGGTCTCCCAACTGAGAAAGGCCCTTGGCTTCCTCACTATTAAAAGGATATGAGATCATCTCCTGTGATTGTTAGAATCTGATGATACTCACACAAGGGCTTTGTAACCTTCAAGGCACCAGAAGAAATGTTTATCTTAACACAAGTAGGTGTTGAGGTTGCAGCTCTTGCTTGGCAGCCCTCCTCATGTTAGCCCCAGGTTAGCAGAATCAGTGTGTGAGGTGGCTTTGGAAAGAAAGATAGTCCTCTATGTAAGAATGTAAGTTGTACATTTTTATTGGTCACTAGTTCTTGAAACCTAAATATTAGCCCGGTTCATACTGAACTATGGATTCATATAGGGATGAATCACATTCAGAAAAGGAAGAGCAGGCCTTCCATACAGAAAGCATGTGGGGCTGCAATAGCCATACCTAGTATGCAAATACCCAGAAGGAAGAGAATTTCATTAAAGCATCCTGCTTACTACAGAAGCCCAGCATTTTGCTTGACTTTACAATTAGGATTCATGGTTTTGTATATCCATTGAGAGATGCATTAGTGTTGTAATCTCAAGATAATGTTTCTATTTGTTATTGTTGATTGCCTAGAAAACCCTGTGGTAATCAGTTATCAAGTCCTGCCCAGTTATTTGTCAAATTATATCTCAATTTAAAAAAAAAAAAAAACACCTGCCCAGAAAATATGACCCCTGCCTAGTAGGGCATGTTGTTTGACTTTGGTCTGCCACTCCCAGGAAATCTGCGTATGATGTTCTTTATTTATTGGGTTGCCCAAAAAGTTCGTTCGGGTAAGCGCTTATGGGAAACGAATGAACGAACTTTTTGGCCAACCCAGTACCTTTCTCTGATACTTTGAATTGCTTTGGAATACGTGGCAGTTTCAAACAATCCAGTCAAAGTTACTATCAGACTAATTAAGAGTGTAAATGAATTGAATAACTAATTGCTTGGCAGAGACGGGGATGCTGTAGGCTGTGCACCGAATGAACATCGGGTGTTTTGGCAAAAGCGTCTTGGGTCATGCTCCTGGGGCAGATGACGGGTTGAGCTCCCAGTCTGTGTGGCTGGCTGTGATTGAAGTCCTTAAGAGCACGTTTTGAGCTATAAACTGCAATTGGGTATTAAAGGCTTAAGATGTTTCTAGGTTAGGAAAGAAGCATGAGTGGAATTTCTCCCAATTTCAGCCTCCCTATACTCCTCTTCCTGGAAAGCAGTGTGTGTTCTCTTGGTTTATATAATATCATATAGGCTTCTGCATATCTGGGACCGAACACTTATATGGGTAGAACAGTTATCCACTCCTGTCCCCTAATTACAGAGAGCTCCTGTCTTGCCTTTTGAAACGGTCTCACCCTGTTTTTCTCCATTTTTCAGTTCCTTTGTCCCTGTCTCGTACCTTTGTTGTCAGCAGAACAGAGTTGTTAGCAGCAGGTTCTCCAGGTAATTCTGCATGTTTCCTTTTCATAATTCTTCTTATTGCCTCCCTTGACCCCACCAAAGCCCAGCTGGCCAGGTCTGCTCCTTCTGTTCGGTTAAGGCCATTTTCAGTTTTTCTTTGAGCTCTTAAAGTCCATAGTTCTATGACCTAAGAGTGAGCTACCCAGGAAAGCATTAGCCCTCAACAGATGGCAGAGAGGGTTTGGGAGCTGGGAAGGGAATCTTGAAACATGAACAGCGATGACACTGGGGAAAGGAGAGTGGTTCTAACGTGAGTCACCAGCATTCTCTGTAAGTCCCACCCACACCGCTGACCTTGGATTTTCGTTGCTGCCCTTTGGTTCTTTTGGTGACCTCAGCACAGTCATGGTGGGTGAAATCTGCAGAGGCCCCAAACCTGAGGACTCTTCTGCAGAACACATTCAGCCAAAAGGCTGGAGGACTGTAAACTTTCCTTGGTTCTCCATCCTCGGAGGCCCCAGCATTCCTGTTTCTTTGGTCCTTTTTTCAGATGTCCACGTGAACAAGGTGCACATATTTCCACCCTCCGTCAGGCAGGTGGCCCCACTTCTCCTGTCTCGCTTTCTTCCTTTTGAAATTAGTACAGTGCACATTCTTAACAAGCTACTGGTTCTTGCCCCTCAGGAGAATGTGGTCATGCCTTCCTAATATGCCCAGCTGCTAAAGAGAATGGCAAAGGTTTAATCTCTCTTTAATTAAAATTGCTGGGCTTTCCTACTTGGTAGTCCAATTTTTCTGTATTTTGTTCAATACAGCTTATATTTTAAAATCTGACTGAAATTTGTATCTCCTCATCCAGTTTCAGCAAAAGTCTAGAATGCCAATACTTGGTAAAGGAGGCAATACTTACTTGTCTTAGAAGGAACATAATATTTTTTAGGTCTTTGTTGTTAAAAGAGTTGAGGGTGTTTGGCCATAAGATACTACTTATCAGGCTGCTTGACTCCGACTAGCTGACAGAATATACGTATGTACATATACATGTATTTGTATTATATGTATATGTATTACAAATAAATACATAAACATGTATTTATTTATATGTGTGTTGGTATTTTTTTCTCCCCTTTTTATTTGCTGGCATCTGCTACTGATTTAAAATGTCCTAGATACTGAAGTAAAGTGACTTTTGGATGACGCTCCTGGAAATGTCGTTTGTGTTTCACTTTTTCTTAGAACTTAGCGATTTCATAGTTCAGCCTGTTCCATCTGATCTGGTCATAAGAAAATCCATTTTTGAGGGTCCAGGCCTTCGGGCTGCTGGCATTACAATAATAAGATACCTGATGAATGGAGGTTGAACTACACCAATGATTTGCAGCCAGTTCCACACAGGGTCTTGTGGCTCTAAGGGAGGAGGCTGGGATGTTTCTTTATTGTGTCTTTCTAGCTTACTAGCTAATGAAAGGATTCCTGGGTAGGATGAATAAAATAAGCCAAGACAAAAAAAAAAAAAAACTTCTGAGAAGGCGTAAGAGCAATTAAAATTGATTTTTTTTCATAATTATCGTCATAAAACCTTGGCACATAAATTTGGCAATAAAACCTGCACTGGGGGGTGGCAACTTGAAGCCTTTGTTATCTTTGGGTGTGAAGACTTGCACATTTCACCACATGCTGATAAAAGGTGAGCGTGCTGGTTTCTGCTGAGTTACAGAAAAGGTCGTGGAAAACGGTCTGTTGCTCTGGACTGGCTGTGATGCGAGGCAGTGGTTCCCTGGCAAAGGGAAGGGTTTATCTCTCAAAAAACAGAGGTCGGTGAGCTGAGAAGAAGCTAACTGGGAGTCTAGATACCTTGGGAGACCAGAGAAATTACCCTGTAATCCTCCTCAGGAGAAAAGTAACAGGAGATTGAGAAGCAGAACGCTGCATGACAGCGATCAGGCAATGCACAGGGTCTGATCAATAAGAAAAGTGCTCTTAAAATGTTTTTATTTATTTATTTATTTAAATTTATTTTTTGGCTGTGCTGCATGGCTTGCGGGATCTTAGTTCCCTGAACCCGGGCCCCCAGCAGTGAAAGCGCTGAGTCCTAACCACTGGACAGCCAGAACATTCCCAAATGTCTTGTTTTCATAACATTAAATTGAAACTCAAAGAAGTAAACACCATTTCAGAAGTATCTGTAGATTTGGGGCTAAAGACTGGGGATAGAGTGGGATCACTTGTTTCACAGATTGTTGTATCTGTCAGCCTGTGCAAAGTTAACAGGAGTGCAGAGAAGCTTGATCCTGAGGGTAGGAGAGTGGTGGAGAGGTCCTGGGTGGGGCTTCAGGGAAAGACTATAATAATGTTAATGAGGCTCATTCATGGTGTCAGACACCATGCTAAGTGCTTTACCTTATCTCTTGTTGACTCATCATCAGACCTTACAAGTGGAGTGCTGTTACTATTTGCTTTTTATAGATAGGGAATCTGAGGCTTAGCAAAGTTGGGCCATCTGATCCAAGTTAGGTCACCTGCTAAATAGAAGATATCTGATAAATTATTAATTTGCCTTGTTCTCTTAAGTGGAAGCAACAAGAGGAAGTGCTGTTGAGTTTAATTTTGACCAACAATGGAAAATTGGCTCCTCACATGAAAACTGTAGAGAAAGCTGTGACATGAAAATTTTAGGAGACGATGAGCCCATCATATGAGCTTCCTTGAGTTCTTGCCATGTTTTGTTCTGCTTGTCATATTTAAACAGGGACTTTTGCTCAATGGTCTCTCAGATCGTGGTCCCAATGGGCTAAGGAAAGATAAAATTCGAGGTGAATGGTTGAATTATTTGGCCCAGAGAAGAAGAGACTTCAGAGAACTATCTTCAGACTCCTCAGGGCTGTTCCAAGTAGCAGAGGAGTGGAAGTTACTCGATAGAGCTCGGTAGAGTGGAGAGGCTGTCACTGAAGTTGAGGAAGCAGATTTTGATGGCTCTGATGACAGACTTTGCAGTCGTTGAAGGGTGGGACCAGCCGAGAGCCAGTCAGAAGCACATTGCAAAGAGGAGCCAGCCATCAGCTGGGATAGTAGGGCCGCTTCTCTCCTGTGACATTGTGCAATTCAGTGTGGGCACTCGGTTGATACTTGTGCAATAGGTTTGACTAGGAAAGCAAAAATGGAAGAAGCCTTGGTGAGGGGAGGTGGGTTTTAAAGCCTTGGTGAGGGGAGGTGGGTTTTATCTTTAATGAAACGTGTTAGAAGCTATGGTGAATGTGCCTTTAAAAGCAGCAACATTTAGACTCACCTGGATTTCCTTTCACTTTGTTTATATGAACGAGTTCATTGAAGACTGCCCCAGCACCTAAGCTAACCTAATCAAACCTTCTAAAGGGGTTTGGTGTCTCCCAGGGTGCTTAAAATCCTCAGATGTCCTCAGGCTACCTTTCAGGGATTTTACTGGGGTCAGAGGCAAAGATAACAGGTTTGGCTGGGAAGCATGGACAGACAGACCTGTTTTAATCCTTTATAAACATGCACTGACTTAGGAACATTCTCAAGCGTTTTTGCTTCTGGCAAATTGATGCTGTGCTGCCTTCCAGCAGCCCAGGCCTCTATCAAGTAGCTTCTGTGTCTGGGGCCCCGCCTCCCCTGATATAGCGTGCAGCCACCGGTCTTTGCTTATTGGAGACTCGGTGTGTTCGTGTGGATGGGGCTGGGAATCTGTTGCAGGAGAAGCTGTGAGCATGCTGTCAGAGACCCTGCAGTTGAACTTATTACTTTACTTGGAAAATAAAGAGCTGACTTTGAGTGACATCTGACCTCATTTAAAAGGCGGCTGGGTTTTTTTTTCTCTCCTTTTCCAGGTGAAAACAAGTCACCTCCTCGCCCGTGTGGCTTGAATCACTCGGACTCTCTCAGCCGCAGCGACCGAATTGATGCGGTAACGCCGACGCTGGGGAGCAGCAACAATCAGCTCAACTCTGCATTCCTCCAGGTCTACATCCCTGACTACTCAGTGCGAGCCCTCTCCGATCTCCAGTTTGTTAAGGTGAGAGGGAAGGGTGGCCCGGCTGGGCCTGGCAGGGGAAGGTCAGCTTCCCTTATGAGCAGGTGGCTCCCCAGCCCCTGCATGGAGCCTTCCTTGGTGGTTTTGCGGGGGGCCCTGCCTCCGCCAGGGAAGACATTGATCTCCCTGACTGTCCAGTGAGCTGCCAAATCAGATGTAGCTTTTTTGGGCAATGAGAGCTGGAGATGGTTAAAAAAAAAAAAAAAAAAAAAAAGAGGAAACCTTTTCAGCCAGTCTTCACGGACTTCTGAGAAACTTGGAGGATTTGCTAGGGAGAACCCTCAGCTTACCTCCTCCCCTGAGCCAGGGCTTTTTTCTGTCTGGAATAAAGATGGCTTTGAGGGGACGAACCAGCTTTAGGGGATGGAAGCCTATCTCCATTTTCTAGTCTGGCTGGGTGGGATTTTGAGACAAAATTTGGACATACCTTATACCAGTATAAACTGACCTGTTCATAGAGTCAACATGAACTTTAAAAAGTGAAGTGAAGGATGGTTTTCACCTAGGGCAACTACTCGGGGCCCTTCAGGGGGTATAAGGTGTAATAAATACAATGCCATGTGGAGAAAAGATATCCTAAAAATATTATTTTGGTTTGTTTTCTGTACCATCTCCTGGCCCCAGATCTCAAGACAGCAATACCAAAATGCCTTGATGGCATCCCGGATGGACAAGACTCCTCAGTCTTCAGACAGTGAAAACACTAAAATTGAATTGACTCTTACGGAGCTGCACGACGGGTTGCCGGATGAGACGGCCAACCTGCTCAACGAACAGAACTGTGTGACGCACACCAAGGCCAACCACAGCCTGCACAGCGAAGGCGCCATCTAGGGCGCCCGGCCCCCACACCAGGCCGCTGGCCTCCCGCCTTCCGACCGTGAATCCCACTAGTGTGAGCTTGTGTGCCATGCTGCATCCTGCAACATCCTGACACCAAAGACTCTGTCCCCTTCCTGGAAGCAGCAGAGGAGGCCAGGGAGGGCAGGCATGGAAACCGGAGACAGGAAGTCGACCGCCAGGGCGTGGCATTTCGAGATTATGGAGATGAACTTCTTCCGCCCAAATAGAATCATGTTTATTTTTTCAGCTGTACCTTTTATCATTATTCACTCTCCTCCTCCCTCGATTTGCATGAAGTTGAAAATTGTCGCGATTTATTTTTTTCCAAGAGATCATGTTTTTAAAAAGTGTCTTTTGCAGAGTTTTAAGTTGTTCTGTCTGAACTCTGCTGTGACCCCATGATGTGACCTTAAGAGGATGGACTTGTCCCTCCAGTGGCCTCCCTTGGGCCCTCCCTCCCCACGGCCCCAGGGAGGGGCACCCTTCCTCTGTGCCCCAGTGGGTGTCGCTGTCGAACTTGAAGGATGAATGACACAGACCTGCCAGGGACCCGCAGTTGCCTCTCTGAGCTCAGTGTTAAGTTAATGTTTAACGGTGTCCCTTCCCCTCAGAAAGGTTTAACATTTGCTTGGAATGTGATTTTGCTCCCACTCTAAGGAATTTTTTTTTTATCACCAAAATGAATGTTAATGAATTTTAAACTGATGGTTTATCTTTGCAAGAGGCCAGGGTGGGTCCCCCCCAACATGCCCCCAGCCTGGGACCTCTGGCTCAGCCAGGCCTCTTCCCCGTCTGAACCTCCAGAGCGCCATCATCCCACCCCACCCCCGGCCTTGCTCTTGTTAACCCAAGATGCTGCTACACAGATGCCAAATGGAAATCTTCCACGGGGCCCTCGAGTAAACTCGAGGTGTGTCATCCACACTCCTGCCCTTCTTGCTGGAACGGTATGTGGTTGTTAGAAAAGGAGTCAGACCTTCCAGCTGTGCTCTGTGCGACCTGCCGAGAAGGCATGTCCAGACCCATGTGTCTCACGGAGGGAACTCTGGGGACTGCCAGCCCCCGCCCCTCCGTCCAGGGAGCCAACTGTCCCTCTTCCCCTCAGCCCTGGGCCCCCGGGGCCCAGCAGGGCCTGTGTGTCCCCACCCGAGGACTTCTGTGCCTCGGACTCAGCACATGCCAGAGAGGCTGCCTGTACAGCCAGGGTCAGCTTGGCCCCAGACAGGGATTCCGAAACCAAATGTGTGTCATGGCCACTTCATGTGTGTCTCTGTCTTATTTTAATACCAGATTCATCATGTGTAGTGAGATTAATATCAGGAGGTTATTTCTTGAATGACTGAATTCTTAACTCTTAGCTGTGTTTTAAGTGTTAACCCAAGGGATATGTGCATTTTGGGGGCAACATTCATACACTGAAGTGACTTCCTACTGACCACAGTTTTCATGTAGACCCGTCAGTCCATGCTGTGTCCAGTGTCTAGGCAAGAAGATAGCATTTTCTCCATTGGGTCTCACTGCGTGAAGGGAAGCCCCAGGGCTAAGCGGCAGTTTCTTCTCCTTTCTCCAGGTAGGACTGTGCACCCCAGGCTGGGCGCTGGTGGGTGGGAGCTGTAGTCGGTGAAGAACCAGAAACACGCTGGGCTTGCCTCCCAGGGAGCAGCTCGGTGGCTCTGGTGTCGTGTGCGCCCATGGTGCGTGGCTTCCCCTGGTATGTCGGTCCTAGAGCATCTTCCCAGAAGGTGCCGTGTCCCTTGGTGAGGGAAGTACTTCCTCACTTGGCAGAAGTCACTGGGGTGCCCCCTTAGGGGCTGAGTGGCCTGCTGCCAGCACCCAAGTTGCCACCAGTGGGATGGCGCTGCCGTAAAGTGTAAAAGGTCTTGCTTTCTTAAGATGTGTTAAGTTGAGCGCGCTGCCAGTGTGATGTGACTTGGGAACTGGGGTTGTCTGTAGCAGGGGGCGCACAGAAATGAGAGTTCCCTGTAACGAGGGAAACCTGGGCCTTCCGAAGGGAAAGATTTCTGCCCCAGCCCCTGGACCACGCTCTGGGCCGGGACGGCACTTGCCATCCCAGTGGTCTGGTGGAGCCAGGCTGCCAAGCCGTGGTACCTCTGGCCTCCAGGATCTCTGCCCATCAGCTTCCCCTGGCCGATCTGCTTCGATCTGCCTCCCCTACACAGCCCATTTCCAAGCGTGTTGCCCCTGGAAGGAGCCTCTGGAATCACTGTTAGTGTGTTGGATCTTTTTGGAGTCCACCTGCTCCTCTGAGAATGCTAAAGCCCTGGTGAGAGGATTTCTGCTGCTGGCTCCTTGGCTTCGGGGAGAAATGGATGACTTTTCCACACTGCCGTACCTGCTCCGTGCGGCTCTTTGAAAAGTCCTCTGTAAAGGAGCTGGTGGCAGGAGGGCTTTGCCATGGGGCTCCTGGAGGATGAAATTTTAGTCTCCCAAGTTTGTATTTATTTTCTATAAACTACTCTTTACCTTTGATTTTTCACACTGTTTTATAGCAACAGGGAATCCCAAGTAGGTCCTGTCTGGTCCTTCAAGGAATGAAAGCTAACATTTGGCGACAGTTAGATCTCCTTTGGTGAAAGCTTAGGACCATTCAGATGGTAACACTCAATATCTGAGTGATAGATATCTCTTCCAGATCCCACTCTCCTTCTGGAAACTAACTACAGGTTGTTGAAGGAGAGTTGCTGGCTCATTGCTTCTGTGAGGCAGGAGAGCAGGAGAATGACTTGGGCTTAGAAGGTCTGTGCAATTCGTGTCTGTAAAGTAAACAGGAGCAGGGCAGAGAACGACCCTCAGATAGTTGAGATCTTGATGTGTGGTGGCCAGTCCTTAGCACCACCGGCAGGTTGTCCTCTCCCTGGGCTGCTGGCTTTGTAAGCGTGGGTGAGGAAGTGGGTCAAGGAGCAGACACAGGGCCTGGGGTTCTGAAGTGTATGGGAGCCCTACTGTCTGGCCCAGGGCCTCGCTGTCCTCTTCAGTGTCCTCTGGGGCCCCTTCTGTGAGCCCTGGCTCTGAGGGACCAGACAGGGCCGCCTCCTGCTCCTGAGCAGCCATTCCGGCATCCCGAAGGTTCCTCCTGGAACTAGATTCTGGTATCCAGGTGTTCCCAGGACAATCTGCTTTTTCTTCATAAATGAGACTTCCTAGTGCTTTAGAGGTTACCTCTCTTTTCTCTGTTCATCTTGCCTGATTAGGCAAGTCCAAAATCAAGTGTTTAAACTTTTAGGAAAACAGAACCTTAAGATTTGTGCATGGAAATTGGGTTGTTAGTCAATTTACAGTCAGCTTAAGCCTTGGTTCTCACATAATTTGAATTTGAAAGGGCACGCCATGTAACTTTCCTCCCCTTGCTCCTTACCTCACTTCTGAAGAGAGCTCAGTGCCCATGCTGACAGGATTGTCTTCCCTTGGTGGGAAGAATAGGGCATCTTGCCATTTCCTAATATAATTTCAAGGAATTTTTGTGCACGTGTTGAATGTAAAACTTCACACTATTATGGAACATTAACTGTGAATATACTGACCTGTGCTATCCCCGGTACCATACAGTTAAAGGACCAGCTTTTCCATGTCTTGGAAAACAGTGCTAGATGCAAGAAGTGCATTTCCCTTAGGAAATGAAGCAACAGGAATTTGCGCTAAGCAGGGACCATGATCTTCTGTCCTCAAATTACCTCAAGTCGAGGAGCAGACCTAAGTAGGCCCTGGCCCACTGAGCCTGTGTCACGGCTGGTCAAAAACAAAACCCAGCCCTGTCACCTTCTGAAAACCAGCCAGGGATCTGACCACTTTCTCCTATCCTGGGCCAGGAGACCAGTATCCCTCCAGTGTTTGCCAGGACCCAGTCCAGGCAGAGGACTCACCTGGGCTGGCACAGGAAGGTGCTCACCTTGTTCCCTGGGATTCTAAGCAGAGGCACCAGGGAGGATTGGTCACATGACACAAGCTCCTTGTTAGCACGAGGGATTTAGCATCTCCACTTTGATCCTGGAGATGGTTTTTCTTGCAGAGCGTTGGGGACTGCCAGCCTGAGCTGGGCAGTTCAGGGCGTGGAGCTTTCTGAAGTGCCACTGCTCACTTTCTTACTTGAGGACAGGGCTCTGGTCCCAGGTCAGGTGTGATTTTGTTATGGCCTCTGGACTAGTGGTGCTTCAGGCCAGCAAGGGCATCTTGGAGGGCTGGCAGGTTAATGCAGAATTAGGGGGGATTTAAGGAGTTCAATATGAGTGATTTGGGAATTCAGAAACTTTTCCCATGCAAATGTTATCAGTGAGCAACCTACTCAGTGGATTTTTATACCTCAGGGCCATTTGCAGATTTTTATCTTTCCACATTTCTTTTGTATTTGAGTGGGCTGTTACAAGAGATGAGTTTGGGGAATGTTGTTCCTTTGCTGTTCATTGCCTGTTTTTGGATGTGCAGGGCACCCAAGCCAAGCTTGCTCAAGGCTGTGATGGTGGGCCTTCCACCTCCAGCACGTGCAGGCACCCTCCCTACAGGGAGCGCTTATGAGCTGGTTTTCCTCCTGCTGTCTGGAGATGCCAGGAGTCCCTGGGCAGCCCTGAGAACAGGAGGCAAGAGGGCAGCTCACAGCAGCTGCAGCACTTGAGGCAGCTTTCCATCCCACCATCTCGGGCAGGGGACCTGCTTTGCAGACTTCTGTGGTTGACTCGGCTCAAGTAAGCTCTCTGTATATGCTAGAGCCACTGACATCATCTCAGAATTGTTTTAAATATCGGGCTGTACTTGAAGCAACATGGAAACAAAAGGTTCCAAGTGGCAAGAGAGTCAAGTTCTAGGAGTTTGCATGCCACGGTTTATATGTACACAGATCCAATACGCACTGTAAAACTTGAGTGAGTACTCGTTTTCAAGTTTGAATACCCACTGGGTATCAGACATGAACGACTTGGAACAATGACTGAGAGTACTGTCTTCATTGGCAGCATATATTCTGGCATTTGCCCACATCTGACCAACATGCATTCATTTGAGAAGTGGGCCCGGATTCCTCTTCAGACTTACCCTGGAGAGAACTATCAAGTGTGGACCTGGTGGACCTTGGGTACCTGCCCTTGAGTTGGAGGCCCAGGCCCCTTGGGTATAAACAGCTGGTTTCAGGCTCACAGAGCAGAAGGGAGAGGGAGAAAAAAGTAAGGACTCTCATTCCCCAGAGAGCCCAGCCTCACTCCTGGTTCATTACTCCCCATGTCTAAAGTCTACTGTGAAGGTGAAGTGTGTCAGTCCATTGACTTTTCTTGTTTCCGGAGTCCTTGAAGTCCACAAATGTATATGCTTTATTTTATATTATTATTTATTATGTACATACGCCTCTACTGTTAGTACATCGTCTGTGACTAAGATGAGATCTGTTCCTGAGCCCCTCATCCATGGAGCCTAGGGTTCTGTTGTCTTTCAGAGTGGGTGAGAAGGAGCAGTTTTGTCTGTTTTTGTCTTAAACAGGTTGCTGCTCTTATGTTGGTCCTAGTGTCCCAGGCCCTTTTATTCAACCCACCTCTGTTCCTGACAGCAAGTGTTTTGAGATGAGGATGGAGGCAGGTCTCCTACTTCACTGCAGGGCCTCTTCAGGGACCTCTGTGAAATACTTTAGAGGTGGTTTCGTGCTGACTGGGTCTGTTCTCTAGGCAGTGGTACAGCGTGGCTTTGAGGCCAGGGCCTCCACTCCCACACTCCGAAGCCAGGTTGGTGGCCTGGCTCCACAACAGGGATGGTCTCCAGTTCCCACCCTGGATCACAGAATCCATCTCTGTGCACCGGGGAAGCTGCCTGCCCACCTGGGCTGCTGAGATGCCTTTTCTTGGTTTTGAGGTCCAATGCCAGCACTGCCTTGGCGCCTCACAGAAGACCTGCTTTGAGTCTGATTTCCACCCTCCT
This sequence comes from Odocoileus virginianus, assembly GCF_023699985.2. Classification (NCBI taxonomy): domain Eukaryota; kingdom Metazoa; phylum Chordata; class Mammalia; order Artiodactyla; family Cervidae; genus Odocoileus; species Odocoileus virginianus. The sequence goes on from NC_069680.1 coordinate 6,782,011, forward strand.
TAGTCTTTACTCACTGTATCATAGTGTACATTTCATGCTTTGCAGCAGCGGAGTTTTCTGAACACAGTTATCTAGAGCTGTGTACATAAACCTAAATAAGCACAAATGACATGTATAGGTTTCATGAGCTGATTGTCATAATGAATGCATTTTATAATTCAAACGATGTTGTAGATTTACAATCTCTATTTATTTTGTATCAATTTATTTGTAAATTTTGTGATTGTTTTAAAAGGTTTTTGTTCATTTCTATTATTCTATTTAGATAAATGATGATTTCTGTTCACCCTTCTATTGAATGTGTGTTCCCTCTCTCCCCTATTACCTCTGCCAACACAGGCCTCGTCCCCTGCCTAGTGGGAAAGCTGGGATTGATTGTCACCAAGGCAACACAGCAGGGCATTTCCTTTGGATGTACACTACTAAGTCTTACATTAAAAGAGAAGCAGGTGCTAGAACTTGAGCCTCCAACTTCCAGCCAACAGCAGGGCTGTGTTCTCTTTTTCAAGGATCATCATCTGTTCCCCATCAGTTCATTTTAGATAAAGATGCTGGGGGTACCCATTCAAACTGCCCCAGACATTTGCAGCTCCATCACTAAAAACACATTTCAGCTGGCAAATGTCTTAACTGTTTTTTCCCTAGGCAAGCCCAGAGGCCTCATTCAAGCCTCTCAGTTGGTTCTTAAAGATGAAAATGGCTCTGCAGATCTTTCTCTGTGATGGGAAGCCTAAGACAATGGTTGCAGGAGGCACAGATGGTCTACCCTTAACTTAAAATCAAGGGCATGTGTGGTGAGTCATGGTCAGATGCTGTTCAGGATTCAGTGGGCCTCCCTGATTCCTGTATGAGCCCCATCCTCTTCCACTGCCGCTTCTATTCCAGGCTTCTGTTCCTTCTTACCGTCCTCATTCACGTGACCAGATCCTGAAGATCTTCCAGTCGAGGTTCATGGACCCTCTGTGATCTATTCCTAGACCACATCCTTTTGGATTCCTTTTTACCTCCCCTCTGTCTCAGTTCTACATTCTTCTGAGAATTGAGCTTCTTAATGACTAGTCCCTTGTTTTTCCTACCATATTGTTTTAACCATGATGTTCTTGATCTATTTTACTTACACTAGTCCTGTGGATTGGAGACATTTTAGTGAAGAACTGCTGACAAAACTGGCTAAGATGCCACCTGACCTAACCACCTCTCCTATCTCCCCAATCATCACCCCCAATTTCTTGAAAGTGGAACAAGGTAGAGCTACATCCCAGTTAAGTGTTATCTTCTTGGGAGTCTGTTTGCTCTCCTTAGAAGAAGAGCAGAAAGCAGGGCCAGGGAAGGAATTCTCTCTAGCATGTCTGCTCCCAGTTCGCTGCTTTTCTTAGTTTTTCCTGCTTTACTCACTTTGCCTAGGTGAGTCCTGAGCTCAAATCAGGAAATTCTCAAAGGCAAATGTGATTTTTCCTCCTGTGATGATGAGGTTTGCCTAAGCCTTCCCTCTGCATCCATGGGGTTGCCTGCATGTTGGTTCATTCCTGAGCTGTATCATGATAAAAACTCGGGTTTTTATTTCACCTAATGCATTATGCTCCCCAGTGCCTCTCGTTAACCCAGCACTTCTGAGGACAAAGATAGTGATCAGATGGTCTTGTAGAGAAAGTGAGCAGTACAAATGACCTTTTTGTAGCCTGGAGTTGATTTCTGGAAACACACTTTTTGAAGGTAATTCAATTTAATAGATAATTCCTTATTAAAGCCAGAATGTTTCATTATATGAGATGGCTAATAAATGTTTGGCTTCTTTGTATGATTGTTTTATCGTTTTCCCTCCAAGATCCTCACATCTCTGCTCTTTCAAAAAGTCCCAGAACAAAGCAGTGGTTATAGTGCCTCTCTGTGACATTCTGGTGGCATGACATCTCCCCTAGTGGATGACTGTGAGGCCTAAAGATGCAGGGGGAACTGGGTACCAGAATTCTTTGTCAGAGTGCTTTGCCTGCTAGGATATGAGTGACTGGGAAGCACTCAAACAGTAGGCTTAAACATGGCAGGAATTTTAGATGAAGCCAGCTTCCCTGCGACAACTCTGCTACATCACTGACCTGAGGGCAGTGGGTCCAAAAACAAACTTACTTGCTTCAAAATTCCCACAAACTAAACATTATCTTTGGTGCAAACCCTCTTGCAAACACTGAACACTTAATACTTTTCAGTGCTGGGAAGGTGTGCATGACAAGTCCTCTTTCCAGTTATCTCAGGAACTTGTGAGACTTAGAAGGACTAATACTGTTTTTCATGCGAAGACCATGCACTAGGCTGCTTGGGCTCCAGTGTGTGTGATGAGGTTTCCCTTGGCCTGGACTCTTCAGCCTCATCTATAGCCCCGGCGAAACACGGCTTTGGGAAGAGCACAGTGGGAGACCAGAGCATTTCAGTGAATATATATGTACCTAATTTGATTCATGAACCAATCTGTCTAATCCATAAAGTGGAACAAAGGTATTTTATGGGCAGTGACCAGACCAAAAATTTCTGTCATTTTAAATTAGAAAATAGATTTACTTACATTTATAGTAAGAGTTGATGAGCTTGAGAGGAAGTGTTCTGTGCTCACTCAGGATTACTGTTTGGGGTTAAAGCTCTTTAAAAGCACTTAAACTATTGTTTACATTTTAATTTTTATCTACCTTTGTGGGAACAAGTCAGATAGTTGTGGCCTTGGGAGGAAGACATGATGTCTGAGGGCAGGGGAGAAATGCTTGAAATTGTCAGGCTAAACAGAAAAGCAGCCTTGTTGGTTCTGCAAATGAATGCTCTCTCTCCATAGAGGACTTGCTTTCTGCTCTGCCTCCACGCTCAGCAGTGAGAACACCGTGTGCTGCTGCTGTCCTGCTCCGGGAGGCGTGGGCCGGGACCCTGTGGGCTCCGGGAAGTCACCGGCTGCTGTGCACGTGCATGTCCTCCCTGCTGGCCGTGCACCGCGTCTTGTTTCCAAGGCTTCTCAGGTAGCCCCATGGTGGAGATTTCATTTTCAGGACCTCCCAAAGCTGTGTATCATTTGAAATTGTTCCATTTGAGGAAAAACTTTAAGAATAGCTCTGTGCTCTAGTCACCAAGAAAGAATGTCATGAGAAACCTAAGTGTTGAGACATAAACTAGTGAACTGAGGAGTTGGGATTAAGTGTATGGCAATAGTTAGATCATAGTTATCATTTTTCCCACCATCAAAGAAAGGTTAAATAGTTTCCATAATGTGGAATGTGGACAAGGCTCCTACCCTTAATGTAGACTTAGATATGCCGTTGTTTGTCTCGGGCTATTTGTGGTGAATAAGTGGAGTATTTTTAAATGCTGTGGCAGCCTTGGAAAAACTGCAGGGCTTTAAAGCTGCTGACAAAATATTTCTTAAACAAATAAATCTGATTTAGGAATATCTAAACATGGACAAAGTACTTTTAAATCTGACATGTCACTGCAAGTGACTTTTTAAAGTGGTTGCTTAAAAACAACACTAACATGTCAAAAGGATTTGTAGCGCTTAGTTGTTCTGTTAAGACCTGCTTTTCCTAAAAGTACCTGAGAAAGGTCATTTTAGGTCTCAAAGGATCTTATGGTAGAAAACTTAAGGTCTGAACAGAACACTAAACTTTCTTGGCTCTAAGTAACTTCTCTAAAGTACATCATTCAAGTTTTACCTAACCACCTCTGTAGAGATGTTATGTGCAGGCGCGTCCTTCTGCAGAGGTTGGACTGTGTTCTGACCAGCTGCTGGATATGCTGGGGTGCCTAGGGCGTTAAGAGTCTGAAACTAAGTGGTGTTCACCATGTACCCAGGAAAGAAATTCTGAAGAGCTGGGAGAGCTTCTTCTCAGCCTAAACACCTTAAGTTTTTTGTTTTTTCTAAAAGAAAATTATAGTTTAACTTCCTTAATTATTAACAACAGAGAGAAACTCATGTTTTAACAAGTCCAGTTACAGCTACTCTGAGTAGCTAGCTGCCCATGGACCACTTACTCCCCAGCACTCTCTTCCAAAAGGAATGAATAATATGCAGAGAAGCAACAGCTCTGCTCTGGGGCTCAGACTCATGGAATCCTCGGTCTTTAAAATATATTTTGGTGGTCCTGAAGAAAGCTGTGACCAATAGTGGAATTCTTATTTCAGGAGTGTGCTTTTTTACTTCTCAGACTTTGGACCCACTACCAGAGACTCATCTAGCTGAAAAGAAATTCTTAGGTTAAGATCTTATGTGAATAAAATGATACAAAATGGGTGGTAGCTTAAAGCAATGTGAGCTTGTTGGTCCTTACTCTAACAGAATATTTAAAGGTACTAAGTCAGCCAGATACTATCTGGCTTTGGGATCACTGAAGACATTGTCATACTGGGCAACATCTTCGTCTTGAATGAGAAGAATAGGTATCTGGAGTCACCACATTTGCTACCATTTAAAATAGGAGCAGTATGTAATTGCTATCTGCAATAGCATATCTAACCTAATACTTTAAAAGCAGCATTCAATTCCTAATAGATAACAGATGCACATGCCTTGATGTGACGATGTAAAGCCATATATATTGAAAATGGTAAAGTAAAGTAATATGGCCTTGGCTAAGTTACTGAGCTGTGTTCCCTACCTACAAAATGACTTGGAAAAAAAGCCCCACCTTGTAGTCCTGTACCAAAATAGTTTACATTAAAAAACTGAGGCCCATTTAAGTGCTATAAATTTGGCCATTAATCACACTAGACTATGTTTCCTTTAAGAGAAAGTCAAATTGATATCACTTTGTCAAACCTAAACCCACCTGAACTAGCAGTCTATAGTTGTGCTAAGGAAGGGCTCAAAGTCAGTATTAGAAATATTATACTTTATTGATTCTAGAGCAGCTAATCTACCGTCCCGTGTTGACAAATAACAGTAAGAATGGAAGAAACATATGAAGGTTAAAGTGAGCGTCTACATCACTGTGGAAAATGTTGTAACAAGGTTCATTGTTCTGAAGAGGCAGTTATAATACCTTAAAGTGTACAGTAATGATCCATTCTTGTTCCAAGCAACAAGAAGTGATTTCACTTGGGAGTCTGAAGTGAATTTATTCATACTGATTGTGCCCACTGTTTTCGTAAATGGTTCTGACTCACAAAAAAGCCCTCTTCCCACCCTCTTAATGCTTGTTTAAAAGACAAAGAGGATAGGGAAGGCTGGAATGGGGTGGCAGGAGCTACCTGTAAGGCCCACGTTAATTAATTTTACTCACTATGGTAAAGAAGGAAGCTCTGTTCTTTTCGGGTGGCTCACTCCTTTGTCCTCTTTCAGCTAAATTCTTTCCACAGATTTACCTCAGATGGGAAAAAGACCATTTTGGGGGAAAAAAAATTTTTTTTTTTAAAATTTTTGCTTATCTAAAAACTGTTGATGTGGATGAAGACTTTTGCCTCAAAATGCAATCACTACAGTCCATTCCAGCCCAGTCCTACAGCAAGTAGAGTACACTCCTGCAAAGCCACTGACAGCAGCCTTACCAGTCATGGAAAACCTGAAAGCTTGTAAAGAAAAACTCTGACCTTAACAAAAGACTACATTTGATAATGGAAATAATATATTTCTCCACTGATATACAATACTTATGTAATGCACTGAAAAAGATGGGATTTTGGAGTAAGAGCACAATTTGTACCATAACATTTTTGGCTCACATCTCCCCATTGGCGTCCTTGCTCCACTCTGAGGCCCTTCGCCACCCTTAGTGTATCTGGATAATACACTGCCATACACTGATGATGAAACAAGACAAGGAAACCATGTCACAAGCCACGATGGAGCCCATCGCATGCAGTTCAGCCCAGCTTTACCCTTACTTTCCTCCAATACAGACTCCAATTTTGAACCATCTGCAAAGAGTGCAGACACACAAAACTAAAACAAGTATCTCCCTATGATTAGAATATTTTAGTCTTCAGAAACTTTTCCAGATGTACCTTTGATGGAGCCCCCCCCCCACCACCCCCCACTAGGACCCACACAGGGACACCCTTTGCTCCTGTGAGTCCTGCCAGAACTTGTGTAATGGGTGCTCAGCGTCGGCGTCTTCCTCCTCACTCCTCCTCCTCTTCCTCCTCCTCATCATCATCTTCGTCATGGCAGTGTGTAATTTCCTGGGGGGCCAGTGGGAAGAGATTGGGGGGCTTAATCTCACTAATTGACCGTGTCAGTTGGTGCCGCTTGTAGTCGGTATCTTTGAAATCCACTGATGTGCGGTTCCGTGTGGCGAGCGGGGACTCCATCTCATTGATATCTACATGTATGTGTTCCACTGTTGACTCATGAGGCATCTACAACAAAACCAGAAGTTCAGAAAGCAGGTGGAATAGACACAGCTGTCTCCTAGGTCCTAAGCCCTCTGCCTGTGTTAGATGGCCACATGGTAACTCCCAAAATGGACCAGACGCCAAGTCAATTCAGTTAAATATCTTCTTAGAACTTCCTAAAGCTCCCTATCCTCTTTTCTCTCCCAAACCCTCAGAACTGTGCCCAGATCAGATACTATAGTCTAAAACTGGTAAGATGGTAGAGAAATTACTATTTCACAGCTAAAAAGTCTTGAAATCTAGATGAGTATTATTAACAGAATATAGGAATATAAAATTACACTTCTCTCATTTAGTACTAAATAGAGGAAAGCCTTCACCATCCAAACAACTTCTAAATCTCATAGTTTCAGAGTAAAGTTAAGCTCTGTAACATTCTATCTTGATTGGTCTTTCTCAGACTCCTTTTTGTGCAACCATGTAACCTGGCCATAAGCTCTGCACATTAGAAAGAAATGATCTAAACTTTCCTGTGCCATGCAGATAGCCAGTTGCAGAACTTGGCCTTAACAGTGTATCTTAACTGTAAATAATGGCCTTGGGCTATATTAACTCACCAAGACATGGGCAGCTCTGAAGAGGTAGCTGAATGGATAATACAGCAGGTTGATGAACGATGCTGCATAGAGATCAGCATAGCGCATCACCTGACTGGCAAAGAGGGTCTGCCGGGAGCCACTGCGGAATAGGCTCCCCATCATCCCGTAGCACATGTCCATGTCGTGAGTTACTTTCTAAAACAGAGAACAAGGTTAACGCTCAGCTCATTCAGCAGACATTTACTGAACACTGGCTATGTGCCACTTCTTGTATAAAATCAGAAACAGAGAAATCATTTCAAGTTTATTCTCCAAGTTTTTTCCCAAATCCCATTTGGTGGATACCTTAATACGTCTCTGGATGGAGCTGATATCTGGGCGCTCATTGCTGCTGCTGTCAAGGTGCCTGGAGACAAGAAAAATTAGTGAAAATCTCTAGAAAGGACGTCTCGTATATCTAGGTGACTCCTGAAGAGGTAGATGGTTTTTAGGGAAGAAATTTTTGATATGAGGAAACTTACTTGTAGAGTTCAGCCAAGAAAATATCCAAGCTCTGAAGCTCTTCGAAAAGTGCTAAAGTTTGGAAGAAAAAGGAAAATGTTTTAAGTAAATAAAAAAGCATCTAGTTTTTAACTGTTACTAAAAACTAAATTAAAAGGTTTCAGATATGGCTGAAGAGTAAAGCTGTAGGTGAGTGTATAAAATGACTTCCCTCACCTTCAGGAAAACCCACTAACACTGCTTGGAATCTGGCAGCACATGACACCAGAATTTCCTCCTTAACTGCCCTTCCTCCTCCTCAAATCCACTAACTATACAACTTTCCCAACTGGATGCTGATTTTGAGCTTGCTGCTAAGTCATGTCAGTCGTGTCCGACTCTGTGCAACCCCATAGACGGCAGCCCACCAGGCTCCCGTCCCTGGGATTTCCCAGGCAAGAGTACTGGAGTGTGTTGGAGTGGGTTGCCATTGCCTTCTCCATTCTGAGCTTTTTAAGTGCCACTTCATACCCCATCTCGGGTATGTCAGCAGAGCAAGTGTTAGCAGTTTCACTTTTGGATAAAAGAATGAGTCACAAGTTCAGAAAACAGAACCAACTCAACTAAATTTCTGAAGTTAGTTGTTAGTGAGTGTTAGTCACTCAGTCGTGTCTGAATCTTTGTGACCCCGTGGTCTGTAGCCTGCCAGGTTCCTCTGTTCATGGGGTTTTCCAGGCAAGAATACTGGAGTGGGTTGCCATGGCTAGCCAGAAAGTCCCACCAAGAACTACAAGCAGTAGCAACAGCAAAATATGTTGTAAGCATTCCAGCCTTTCTCAGCCTGGGTTCCCCAAAGAGAATTAAGCAGTGATGCATCCACTGTATGTAACCAATATTCTTAATCTACCATCTGTGAGAGAACTGAGAGTCATATCAAATCATCTTTGTTTTGCAGTTCAAACGAGGAGTCTCAGTTGAAAAAGGTTGTACTTCTATCTCCTTTATAAACACCCTGCCTCAGTTAAGTCCCAGCAACTTTATGATAGTAGGTATTATCTTCATATCTGAGGATACTAAGGCACAGGGTGTCTCAGCATCTGCCTAAGGGCATGAAGATATTAAGTGGTAGAGCCAGGGTTACTACCTGAGGCAGGCTGAGTTTTCAGAGCAGTAACATTTTATATTTTAAAAGAATTCAAGAAAAAGGGAAAACAAGATAACCTCTCCAAATTCTGGACTTGTGTGAAATATGTGGCTATATGAGAAGGAGGTGCTCAAATATTAGGACCTGCCTCTGACTCCCTGCATACAAAGTAATGGTTCATCAAAGAGGACTGATTCATAGCTAGCCATTAAGATATAAACTAGCAATAGTAAAGATTTATAAAGTAAGAACAATGGTTCCTTACAACTCTTATCGGTCCAGACATGCAGTTCCTGTGCGAGTTCAGGAATCACCAAGAAAGTTCGCCACCCTTGCCGTTTCTTTGATTTTAAAATGTCCCCAAAAATGTGATCTCCAATATACAAAATGTCTTTGCCCTTGGCTCCCAACAGATCACAAATTGTATCAGATGAACCTGAAACAATGCAATGAGAAAATAAAAACCAGCATTCCAAGTACTATAACCATTAAATAGTATATAGATTAATTTTATTCTTTTAAGTATGTGAGGAATAGACTGGAAAAAGGGCTCACCTTTCTTAAGACAAAGACTCACCATTGTCTTTTTTCATCATTCTTTTTACTGCCTCTATGACAAGGCCTTTAGCTCCACTGTGCTGACCAGAGCTCTCGATCCCCAAATCCAAGAGCAACAAAACCACGTCTCAGCTTGAGGGACCATAACCCTCCAAAGCACCACTACCATTTCTCCTCACAGGTCTGCCATTAGGTTGGCTTTGTTCAACTGCTTCTCATTCCAATAAAATATGCATCTATGTCTGTAGAGACTCCTAAAACCCCTTTGAGGCCTTGGGAACCATCCACGTGATTCCAACACTGAGAAAATGCCTCAAATATGCAGAGGAGGAGGACAGGGAAAACTGGTCCTTTTAGTGAAAATCAAAGATTCATTAGGACATGCTGACAACTTCTCAAACCCATCCTCCCAACTCTTCAGTAGGTGACTGAAGTGTTTACCTTCAGGAGACGCTATTTTTAGAATACTAAAGAACATAAGAAGCATGGTGTCAGGAGGACAGCAAAGCTTTCACAGTGAGCTTCAAGCACAGACTTACACAAAGGAAAGTGTGTGACTCACCCCCAGAGTAGACGATGCCATGCTGTAAGGGGCCCGTGTAGGTACCAATTTTCAGCTTGCCAGTTTTCTGTGAGAAAAGAATTTGGATTTTGTAAAGTTATCACAATCTCCACCAAAAATGCTACTTGGTTAGGCAGCCAAATGAATGTCACTTTTGAATTATATTCATTTGAATTATTCAGCTATATTAATTGAGACCAAAACTCTTAACTTCAAAAGAGGAGATAAGGCTAGTAAGTTAAAAATACCTGTTTCCTGGGGGAAGAATAGGAGGGGGGGAAGGGGGAACATGAAGGATAATTGCTCGTGGACAGACCATCCTCTCAACTTACAGTATCCACCTGACGCAGTACTGTGCCTTCTCCAAAGAACAGTGGTTTCCGTGCGTCCACCAAGATCAGGTCAAAGTAGGACTGCCACGGCCGATGAGAGCTCCCAGGCTGATAAGGAAGAAAGTGAAAGCCAAAACATCACTCCTAATCTAAAAGCACTTCTGTTTCATCTCAAGTCGGATGAAAGCAATATATAAATACTAAGTAAAACCAGAAAATGCCACTGTTAAAAACATATTGTGGCTTATTATAAGGCACATCCTTTTGAAAGCAGGCAAAGTGAAAATATAAATAATGACTCTAATAATCTTTGTATTTTAAATTGCTTCACCTACTTACTAATTTATTTCAAGCAATTTAATGTATGAAAGAGTGTGCTCATACTCTAAAAATGGGCCTAAGAGGCTCACAGGGGCTAAGGAGAGATGCAAAAAGACAAATATGTACGAGACGGACTAAGAAAGAGGCAGTTTAGCATCTGAACTCAAGTATATAGCTAATGCTAACACAGAACTATTATTAGCAAATTTTATGGGTTATGCTTTCAGAATGGTGGTTCCAGGTACACACTGGTCTTTGGCTCATACTGCAGGCTAATCAGCACTAATGTGGAAGGTATGCCCATCAACATTACTTCATCTTGAATTGGAACCATGGCTTTTAACCTTTTAAGATCAAGACAAAGAGCACTAAATACTGTGCTTTGGGGTGATCTCAAAAGTCATTAACTAACATTTATTCAGAGAAACCTAGTGACTAAACCTGGGTCTCTTGCATCACAGGCACATTCTTTACCATTTGAGCCACCAGGGAAGCCCCCTAAATTGTGATTAGTATTCATTAAATCTAAGACCATACAGAAGGAGTGACGACTTCTCTGCTAAGTATCAAAGTTAGCTGTTCTCTTGACACAAAACTCAGCAATTACTAACAGCAGAATATAGAAGTTGTTAAGAATATATACATTTTCTGTTTCTTTTAATAAGATTATCTCCTTCAACCTGAAAATTCCTTTCTGCCACATAAATTTAGCAATTCTGTATAAAACTTCTTGGGCATAAAATTCTCATCCCATCCTACTAAATACCACATGAATCTCTTATTTCTGTCTACCAAGTTTTCAAACTGCTAGCAACTTTTTAAATTATACTAGCTCCTGCATTACTTCTAATATTAATGAAGATTTCTGGATGGCTCCTGACCAATTCCTTACGCTCAATATTCCAGAATATTAAATGCATTCATTATTGCTAAATCAACAGTCTGTTATATTACAGAGAGTACCTTGGGGCCATGTGGGAAATCAAACAGGTAAGTCATAATTTTCTGGAAAAAAGAAAATCCAACATAAGATCCATTTACTATTTCTGCAAGAGATATAGGACACCTAAGTAAAGCACACACAAGCTGTTTATAAGACATGTCTTTTTCAATACAAGATTCATTACATTCTTGTTTCCTCTAAAGTTTATGAAATCATGGGAGTTGAAGATAGAAATTAATGCTTCATCACAGCAAACAAATGCAAGCTTCTGACATTCTCAGTAGAACACCGGGTTCTTCTAGGAGATATTTTTATACAGATTTATCCATATATTCCTATCAAGTTCTCTGAGTGGACCAGAACACGTATTTGGAGGGAAGGGGTATCTGCGATAAGGGTGTAGAGAAAACTGATGACTCACATAGAAATAACACACCGTGGCCCTCTTACTACTGTTCCCAGGACAATCAAGCCAACTTATTCCAAATCACTAGATTTCTAAATCAGCATTTTACATAAAGAGGGTTAGCAAGCACTAAGCTTGCTAGGACTATGAACTTGTAACCAGCTTAGCAAAAGTAACATGAGGTTAAGGAATTAAATCAGCTTTTCTATATGCTTTAATCATGGCAAAAATTTTAAGAGGTAGTAAATTTTGATGGCTAAGAGTCAAAACATCTTTTTACCATCTATTGCTGTCTGGCTCCCAACAGCAGGGAGGGAACGTATTACACATGTAATAAAAGGCCTAACTTTTCAAGTTGCAGAACGACACACAAAGACACAGAAGACACTGTAATCAGCACAAATGTTTTAAATAACCCCCAAAATGAAAACCTTTAAGTAGCCAATTATAATCAGGAAAAATTGTCCAAAGAAATACTCATAAAAATTTGAGAACCACTTTGAGGTGTGCCATTTATTTTTGCTTTTTTCATTCTGCTTTCAAAATGAAATGGCAAAAAACTACTCTCACTTAATAAACTACCTTCTTTATATTCACAGTTCTTTAGTCCAATATAATTCCTTTGTATAAAGAAACAAATATATTAAGCACTTACATCTGTATATTTATAGTCACTGTTGGTGGCAAGAAATACTTTTCCTACTTCCTTCATCCGGCTCAGAAGCAAAGGCAGTTTTCCCTGAAATGTAATGATGATGATGAGCGGAACAGTAAAACACAAACACAGATCTTCTTCCACACGTGATGGGGTTATGTCCCGATAATACATGGAACATGGCAGCCAGCCTAGTCTACCTCAAATGTGCTAAGAACATACATTAGCCTACAGTTGGGCAAAATCATCTAACACAAAGTCTACTGTAACTTATAGAACACTATACTTAAAGTGAAAAGCAGAATGGATGTATCAGTTGTTTACCCTTGTTATCTCTTGGCTGACTAGGAGCTACTGCTCGCTGCTGCTGCCCAGCATCTCAGGAGTATCAGAGGGCATATCACTAGGCCAGGAAAAGATTCAAAATTCAACACAGTTTATACTGAAATGTATCACCAAATATATATATATGGTTCCTGTGAAAGTGAATATATATACATATATATTCACTTACACTGTGGAGTGGTCAGATAAAGGACTTTTTTTTGTCTACTGAAACAGGTGATACCCTTTAAGGGTGGGTTGGTTGGTTTCAGAATTTTGCATTTAGAAGACCACATTGTCATTGTGCATGAATTATTATATATGCAGAATATATATGGTATATATAATAGACATATATAAAATATATAATTATATGCCTATTAAAAACATAACTCTAACCTCCTCTTTATGTCTATCTCAGGAAAGAGTTTAAATTACCTTGTAATCTCTTAAAGTAAGTGAATTAAGTGTGTTATAGATTAGGAGAAGCCAATTTTAGAGATCAGCTAGATACTCTATGGAGAGTATTAGATATGGTCTCAGTGTGTACACTTTCATTTTATAAAATACCTTGCAGAAATGGCATGATGTATATAGAATGCAACTTGAAAGTGCCCGGACTCATCTGTAGCTACATGAGGAAATTCTGACTCCTGATGTGACCAGAAAGAAAACAGCCTTTCCTTCTCTCACAGTGAATAGGTCCCTTCACTCAAATCCTCTTGCACCTCTCCTGAACCCCTCAATGTTCTTTCTTGAAACAACAATCATGGACATGGGAGTGGATGGGAGATAGGAGGTACAAAGTCTGGAAATAAGACATCTTTACCAAAGAACTTTGAGGGAATAATTGCATCTACTACTTTTACTCTGTAAGAAAGGAAGAAGTTATCTCATCTCAGTGCTGTGTGTGTGTGTGTCTGTGTATTTTTTATTTTGAGATAATTTCAGACTTAACAGAAAAGTTGTAAAAATAGTACAGAGGGTTCCCATGTATTCGTCATCCAGCTTCCCTTAATCTTAACCCCAGTACAATGATCAAAACTAAGAAATTGACACAATGCTATTAACTGTAGACATTTAAAATTTTTACTATGTTTACCACTAACGTCTTTTGAAGTATTTTAAAGCTTTCATCATTATTCCCAGTTGATAGGTTAAAGACAATTTAAATAACAGTCACACGTGTACATTTTTTTAGATGATATAGCACCACGGTTATGATTCAGAGTACACTGAGGTGTGACTTTTGGCTTTCTATTTACTAACTGTATGAACTTGGAAAAGTTACTTAATCCTGAGTCCCCAGTTTCTTCATCTCTAAAGCAGAGGTAAGAAACTAACTCAGGGTTTTATGGAAGGTTAAATGGGATAATGAATGTAAACACTTAGCACAGTGATATGTACACAGTAACCACTCTAGCTGCTATTACTATAATTAGAGCTAAAAGGATAAATGAAATACTGGTCCTCTTTGCCTAATAAAAAACAGGAAAAACAAACCTCATGCTCCAGCTGAGAATGCTTGTTGATTATACTTGGCATGTGTTAAAGTGCCAGGACAAAGAAATATCTTCTCTTGTCCATTTCATTATAAATAAGCTTGCTAATTTCCCTAATAGGTAAAGCAAACTATCATGCAGATCTACTTTTCCCTTTACTACTTACATCTTTGACTACATACTTCTCAAGATTTTCAACTGTCTTTTCCTTAAGGGAACCCTAGAGAAAGAAAGAAAAAGAAAGCAAGAAAATAACAAAATCAATTTTTAAGTTTATTATAAAAACCGTGTCTACTATTAGCTTAAATGCAATTCTAAATATTTCCAAAATTAAATTGGCAGATGTGATTTGCTGCAATTCTGCCTCCAAAATGTATTTAAAATAGAAATCAAAAGGCATTTCATATTTAATTCAGCACAATTTATAATAAATGTAAACATAATATCATTAATCAGTTAATGTTATCAGCCAAGCAGGAGGTATTTGGAAAAAACAAATGGACCATAAGCATCCTAAAAGGATATGGTAAGTATAACCCTAACACTAAAATCTCTTCTAGTAAGTCTGGAAAATGCAAACTGAAATAAAATCTAGAAGCCAAGCACCACCACTGAGGGAAGACCAGCATTACCTCTGTAAGCCAGACAGCCAAAGACAAGAACAAAAGTATTCTAGAGAGCTATCACTAGAGGCAAATCCCCCTTTTTTAACAGGTGAAAAACTCTGCCCTGTTTGCACTTGGAAAGTTAATGTCAGACCATAAAAGACACATGCCAGGCAGTAAGCAGGTGAAGAAGCAGCTCCTAGGTACCTTGTAATGAACCCAGTCAACTGCGTCTCTTACATCCTGGAACATACTCCGGTAAGACATGAAGAGGTCCCCATCTTTAAATCCTGTTTCGCAGCTACAGAAAGATGGAAAGAACATGACAGGGAATCCAAAGGAGGGTAAATAAAGGAAATACCAAACACTGCCCAGGGGACCCAAAGGTTCCTTTGTCACATAATAAAGGCTGTGTGGCTAATTCGGAAAATAATCACTCCCTAATGAAAATCCATTCTGACCATCAGAGATGACTACAGTGTTCAACGGAATATAGTAACTGTGAACAGATACAAAATAGTAGAAGAGTATGATGGAGGCTAAAAGTCTAGTTCCAAAAATAACAGGTTGTTTTATTCATCACTTATAAGAAACAGGTTCCCATCAAAGAAACATTTAAAATTGGTAATTTAGGTTCTCGCCACCCTGACTTTTCTGACACTGTTTCTAAGGTATGGTCTATTTTTTATTTATCTTAGTGACTTAGTGCTCAACCAAATTTAGTGCCTTGAAGTGGGTAAGGCCTAAAGAGGATAAGAAGTTAGCAAACTCTGGCACATATGGCCGAACTTAACAATTCCCCCTAGAAAGGAAAGGATATCTTTTTCAAGACTTAAGCACATTTTTACTTGAGGGAGGATAAACAGTATCTTCCTCAATCAAATCTTGCTGGGCCTGGGAATGAAACGAAATTACTATCCCTGAATGGCTCCTGGGTAGCTGCTGTGAAATGAGTTGGGGGGTTTTAGTGCAATTCTGCTTGGACAGATAATCATCACACAAACCTCCCACTCAGTTGTCACAATTAGCACCTCTGCTGGCCGTCTTCATTCCCAGGAGAAGCCAATCAGAAGTGGTCCCTTCCAAACATGGCTGCAGCACACTGGCAAGGAGAGGGCCGTGTGGGAGGTGAGGGCCTGCATGGAGCTGCTGGTGCTGTCCCATCTCTCAGGCTGGCACTGTGGCATCTCTCACTAGCACTAAATTCACTTCAGAAAAGCAGAAAAGACCTACAATGGCCAGTTCTCTAAAACCCTGTACATTAATTTTAAAAAATCAATTGGAAAAAGAAAATTATAGTACACACATACCTGGTATATCTGGGACAATTAGTAAAAAAATCTACTAGGCAGGCCAACAGGTAGGTCTCTGAAAAATGAAGAATAGATATTCATAAGCTATAAGTGAGATAACTAAAATCTGTTTATCTCCCTTGAGCAAAGACAAATGATCACGGAAAGAAGGGGAGACATCAGTATATGTAAGCATAGAATGAGTCTACCTGGTAGGTTGAATAGTGTGTTCAGAATGTAAAATCTTTCAGTGTCATCTCGTTGAATAAATTTATTTGGATACTGCTCTCTAGTTTCTGGTCTGAAAGAAAAAAAAATTAACCGACATTCAAAAATAATATAACTCTGAGACGTATTCATCATTCAAAAATTAATTCAAACATTTTGGTGGCTATATGCAAGGTGGGGTTCCAAATAATACACATGGGAAACTCTGAAAATGAAGAGGCTCACTCACTGTTTCAGCCCCTAAAACATTCTCAGTCTGGCTAAGGGAGGGAGTCGCACACACACACAATTGTGAAGGTCCAAAACAGAACTGCCACAAGAAAGGTGCAAAAAGCTATAACAAAACAGAGGAAAGGGAGAGGGACCATTTCAACTTAATGGGTAGAGAAAACGGAATGTAGAGAGGAAAATCTAGGAAGAATCCATGAAAGTCATGGCATATAAGCTGATCCTTAAAAGTTAAAACAGCCCAATCCAGAAACTAGTCAAATTCAAGTAGAGAAAGGGGAACAGAAATACAAAGCTAGAAAGATGAATTGAGGCAATCATGCTATTGTTTTTATATATTTTTCATCTGAGCTAAACTGTAAAAGTATTAAATTAGTAGGAGTGTTAGGGTAAAATGGAAAAAGAAATGTGATGTGTTGCAAAAAACGGCTACAGATCTTTCCTATCCCTTAGTAATGTGACTCTGCAGTTCCTCCAATTAAGAGGCACAGTCTCTCTCTCTATCCCTGAATACAGGCTTGAGTAACAGAAAATGGGATCCAAGAAGACTTGGAAAACACTTGTGCATTAGGGCCAGTGTACTCCTGCTGGAGAGTAAAAGGCCCCATGCAGAAATGAGGTGCCCCCGCCAACAGGCTGCCCACTGTCAGACATGTGCAGGAGGCCATTCTCGATCAGCTAAGCAATTCCAGAATTGCTCAGCTGACTCAGAATTTTGAGCTAAATCAAATGGCTACTGGTTTAAGGCACTAAGTTTTATTTATTATACAGCAAGAACTGACCCCAGTCCATGGGGTCGCAAAGAGTCGCACATGACTGAGCGGCTGAACTGAAGAACTGACTGACACAGACACAGAGGCCTGGGAAATCAGTTAGGGCTTCCTGCAGGAGTCCAGTTGAAAGCATGAGGGGCATGGGCATGTCCTAGAGTGGGCACAAAGGAAATTAAAGAGAAGAATTACTCAGGAGGGATTGCCAAGGTAAAAAGAACAGGCAATTGAACAGATGTGGTAGACGAGGGACATGGAGCCGAAGATGATAATTCTCACACTAAGGTGTCTCTGAGAGGGTGGTGGTAATATTAACTGAAACATAAAAACTAGATAAAATACAAGAGGAGTTTTATTTTGGATATGTTAATCTAAAAGTGAACATTTTTATAGGCAATTAGAAACAAAGGTCAAGAACTTTAAAACAGAGATTCAAATTTGAGAGGTTGCTGGGATCATCTACACACAGGTTAACAGAAGCAGTCAGGTAGACTATTAGAGCAGAAGAGGCCACTTAAGAGTGTAGAGAAAGAAGAGAAGACTGTGTCGAGGTCCACAGAGGACATTCAGAGTTTAAAAGAAAAAGCCAGTGAAACAAACAGAAATTGTTAAAGATGCATGAGAACCTTGAAGAGTGAAATGAAACACTGCAAGAAGAGGAAGGAGATAGTATTATTACAGAGAAAATAAAAAGGAGAAAAACGAAAATATAAAAATGAACAGTCCTCACAATGAATACATGAAGATTAACTAATTTAAATAAAGGACACCAAATTTAAATTTCATACTCAGGATAACTTGGGTAATGTTTGTTAACTACAAATGTCATAAACTCTACTTAGGAATATAAAATCACATTAGTTCCCTGTCCTAGCCAGCATTCTGAAACAAGAGTTCCCAATGAAGAATAACTTTGTGGAATATCATATCTTCTAGCCTTCCAAGATTTTCTGTAATGAAAATTAAAGCAGAAAGAAATAATAATGATATACTTTCCTCAGTCAGGTTTAGTAAGATGACATTGTCCTCTTGAATATCTTTTCCTATTCCCTTCATCATTTAAGAGTAATTCCTTTACATAAGGAAAGTTAATCATTATGCAATTAGAACCCAAACTGACTTATAAATACAGTTAGCCATTACATTTTGTTTAAGTGTCAAGTCATGCTAGTATACATTTAAAATGAAAACTGATTCATGGAGAGGTAATATATTATAAAAGAAGGGATGCTAGACTTAGGAAGAAAACAGAGTTCAGTATTGCTAACTATCTGTGACCCACAGAATAAAGATTTGATCTCAACATTATTCTAACCTAAAACTTTAAAAGCCTTTACTATTGCCTGAAAAGAGGTTCCAACTCACAGGCAAGGCATGTAAGGTGATGCTTGGTGGAGCCATAATTTTTCTTCCAACTTTGTTTACCACTATATTTCAATAATTATCTCCG
This sequence comes from Odocoileus virginianus, assembly GCF_023699985.2. Taxonomy (NCBI): domain Eukaryota; kingdom Metazoa; phylum Chordata; class Mammalia; order Artiodactyla; family Cervidae; genus Odocoileus; species Odocoileus virginianus. Next base: position 6,800,713 of record NC_069680.1, read on the forward strand.
TTGCCCTCCATCTTCATTCTGGCCTTCTCCGTGGGCTTTCTAAAGACTGTACAGTGCTAAGTACTGTTTGAATGATTCTGCATGTAACACATAAATGATTTATTTCTGAAACAATATTAAATATATTTCCAAAGAAACTATTTGGAAACTTTATTGGCTTCTTTGGGGGAAGAAAGGAGGTCTATAGATCTTGAGTTAGTAAATCTAATTGTAATTCTAACATATGGAACTGCTTCTCTTTCTTTTCTTCTCTATCTCCCACCCAATAACACAAAAATCCCTCTTCAGGAATTCATAAATAGAACCTTGGTTCATCATCATTGGGATTCTGAATTATAGTGACAATATCCATACAGAAAAGAGTCTGGGTTTCTAGTACTATCTGCAGTCACCTCACCTTCTAAATCCCACCTTTTGATACTCATGAACTTGAACAAATCCCTCAGAGAGAAATGGTGAAAGAAAGGTAGATATAACTACTGGTCTAATCAGATGTGTCAAGTAGGGTGTTTATTTCAAACTGTTCCCATAGTATATACCTGGAAATCACTGAGTCTGTGTAATGCCAGCTGAAGACTTAACAGATGATTCAATTCCAAATAGGGCATGACGGTTACCTCAGATTTAAATGAAACTCTGGTACAGTTTCAGTTAGTGTCTCTTATCACAAAAAAGTATTTACCAAAAAGACATTGTTTATTTAACAAATTTCAATGTAGACTGTGTAGTTTTTACTGCTTTGCTATTGAAAATAAATAAGAGACTGATACTTAACCCATATTGGTTTTAAGAGTTGTTCTGACCCTAATAGTGTCAGTGGTAAAGTAAGTGGTATAATAGTAGAGAAAACGTATAATTGTAAAGCCATAATTACAGAAATTGTCAAACTGGGGTATTGTGATTTTTAAAGAAAAATTTGAGATGTTTCAAAAAAGATACTAGACATTAAATTTTATCTGCTGTTTATTACTAGGGTGGAGAGTTCAAATTAGGTAAGAATAGAGGAAATATGCTAATTATGAAAATAAAACTTATCCTTGTTTGTTTCAAATAGTATCACTCTGTATTCATTTTAACCCCATGTTTAAAAAAATTTAACCACATGATCAAATACCTGAAGGTATACATTAGAATATAAAAATAATATATTAGCTGTTAAAAATCTTAGTCATTTACATCACTGTAGCTTTAAATTTTTCAAAGTACTTTATGTACATACCTCTTCTGAGCAGCTACCTGAGAACTGTATTAAAAAGGAGAAAATAAAAATCTTAGAATTTCAAATAAGTCAAAGCCACTACAGTTTTTTGGCAAGTTTCAAGATTAGCTTTGTTGGATGCTATATAATTTTAGAAGGCGCTTAATTTAAACAAAATGTAACTGCTAACTATATTTATACATCAGTTTGGGTCCTAGCTGTCTAAAAAATAATTGTTAAGTATGCTTATGTAAAGGAATTGCTCTTTAATAATGAGGAGATAAGAAAGTATATTATACTGGGGAAGATAATGTCATCTTCATATTGTTTGACTATAAAAACACTAGAAAGAGGCTAAAGGTTCTTTGTACTCACCCCCTTATGAAGTTAAATCCATGTGCACAGACCAAGAGGTTTCCATAGGCATCAACTTTCAAAAGATTTCCATACAGTGTATCAAATACTAGTCCCCTATGTGAAAATGAAGATATCACCAATCACACAAAGTAATAATGGCAAGGATCTAATGTAGTATTTACTCAATTACCACAAACCAACCTTCACCTTATTCAAGTTTTATGGTGGCTCATGTATGTGCCCAAAAATACAACCCCAGAGGGTAAAGTGAGTGAATAAAATCTTAAAAATGAATCCGAGAGCAACTAACAAATACTTAATTCTGTCCAGATGAATAATCACAATTGTTTTGTGTGAGAGAACTTAATCAAACAAGGTGTAAACAAAAATTTCTCTGAATATAGCTGGTTCTTTTCTAAAACAGAGCTTCTTTTTATTCTCTTAGACAACTGAGTTGGCTTCTATTTCCCTCTATTAGACATTTCTCGCGCCCCCTGAGGTGGCCTGTGGTTCCCCTTGGATGGAAGTGCATTCCGCTGCCCAGTGAGAAGTGAAGAATTCTTCCCAAGCCCGCCTATCCAGTCCGTCTGTCCGGTCCATCATATCTCGCCCCGGGACTTTTGTGAGAAATGTTGTGAGCCTGGCGGGCCACAGTCCATGGGGTTGCAAAGAGTCAGACACGACTGAGCAGCTAAGCACACATAGGACACACACGATGGCATCTCAAAATAAGCCTCATCTTAACCTCAAATCTTTCTTATCAAATCCAGAAATGGAAACTGCCAAGAAGGCTCCTGATTACCAAGTTGAATACATTAGCAAAACAAAATATATTAGCAAAACTCCCAACAACGTAAGGGAGGAGCATCTGCAATTACTGACCATCAGTTTTAATAATCCCTCTTCTCATAAATTTGTTGTTGTTGTTTAGTTACTGAGTCCAACTCTTTTGTAACCCCATGGACTACAGCCCACCAGGCTCCTCTGCTCATGAGATTTTCAGGCAAGAATACTTTGAGTGGGTTGCCATTTCCTTCTGCAGGGGATCTTCCCAACCCAGGGATGGAACCCAAGTCTCCCGCACTGGCAGGCGGATTCTATACCACTGAGCCACCAGGGTCATAAATGGACCCTTCTCATAAATGGACCTTCTTTAATAGCAATGAACTAAGTTCAAAGTTCAAATCAGGAACACAAAAGATATGGTGTACATGAAAGGTTCATGGTAATTTCAGAAAATCAACCAAAAAGCCCCGAAGAGCTTTTGATGTTTTGTTGCATCTTTTTGTTTGTTTGTCTGGGGGATGGCATTGGTTAGGGACACATTTGGCATTATTAATTTGGGGGACAAAAGGATGGGTTTTAATCCAAAAATAATCTTGAAAAATTACCTGGTAGGGAATGTAGAGTCATATGCAAAGCTGAGAAGCTCCTGAGGATAGCCAATAGAAACTAATCTCTCCACGGTAAGCTCAAAGCCAAGGGACTCATACTCCGGGGACTTGTACACTGCACAAAGAGGAGGTTCTCATTAAAACACAGCCAATTAAAACGGAAGGCAAACGAGTGAATTTCAACTTTCCCAATTCCTCTCTCCTGCTAAATTTGCCATTTTTCTTCTTTTCCTTCAAACTCCATGTTTTGTACTGCCTCAAGTAATCGCAGAACTCAACTGTTAGTCCGTGGAAACAGGTCATGTTATGATAGGAGTAGCAGCAATAAGATGAATTATCAGGTATTCCATGTTTCTTCATTCTTAGGAAACCTAATCCAATCATTTTTTTCCTTTTTATTCTCTTAGGCCCACAATCTAAAGTTGGGAGGCGGGGAGTGTAATAGGCACAGCTGTGGTATTAACCATGGGAATATAATTAATATAAAACTAGAGAGACAGGTCTATATAAGTTGAAGTCCTCACTGATGTGCATGACTAGTATAGGAATCCTTCAAAATTATTTTTTTTAAAAAAAGACTAGTCTACTTTTAGAATCACTATCTGGCTTAGGAATTGCCTTAAACTCCAACCAGCATAATTCTATTTGTTAGGATTTACGTGTTTTCTTTATCAGTCCTAAAATGTCATAGCCATCAAAACTGCATTTTACAAATTATTAGTGCTAAAAGTACCATAAAAAGACATGCCTAAGACAGGGAAGTCTTGATATCAACTGGGAATCAGACACTGAAGAATTATAACTCATTTTATTAAACCTGATTATGGAAAAATGAATATGTGCACGTATATATAATGTTATATATATACCTCCTTATCTGCCAGAGAACAATGAGTTTTTTACAGGTGAAGTAAAATAGATTTTGGAATATGGGGGTTTCTCTCAAATATAATGTATGTCTGAAGTTTTCTATAATGAAAAACCTTTTTCAGAATCATCACAGTTCAGTATAAAGAAAATGTTGTTCCTTTAAACGGGTTTCTTCCAAAATAAAGGATGTAGGTAGACATTCTTCCATCAGTTTTCTAGGAGCAGGTAAGCCATATTAAAAACTTAAAAATAAAAAACACCTGTGATCTTGCTAACTGCCAAATGAGGCCAAAAAAACTCCCCAAACATCCTATTCTTATGTCTCATAATAATGAAACTATTATTATAGTTCTATCTACAATTAACATATAGCTTATGGCTCAAATGGACTCTTCATTGTAATTAGTCTGCCTATCCAAGTTAGAGCTAATATTTTAATGAGTATGATTCAACTTTCCCTTTCTGAAAACAATCCTTTAGAATATTTCTGGAAATACATAAAACAATAATATTGGTTGCCTCCAAACGGGAGCTGAGTAGCTAAGAGATAGGAGAGGAAAAGAGACTTTCGTGTACCTTCTTCTGTACCTTTAAAACTTGTAATATGTTAATATATTTATCTATCCTTTTAAAATAGAAATTTTTAAAAACAAGGTGAGCTTTCAAAATCCTTCAATAAACATTTGTCATATTAAAAAGCCTACAAATTTTAAAGTCCTTTAGGAGATGCTTAAGTCTCAGCTCACAAGAAAAATGCCAAAAGAAGCTGTCATTTCTTCTGTGGAATGATGATTTCATGCCTAAGCTAACTCTGGCTAACATTTTCAAAACTGGCTATATTTTTCTCCTCCTCTCAATTTCAGCACCACCCTCACCCATCCCTCCCCCCAAAAACCTTTTAAATCCTCAGGCGTGGAAGATGCACACTGTTGTAAAGGAAGTACTGTGTATATACACATGCGAACAGAATAAGAGCCGGTGCATTATCATAAAGACTAGGAAAGCATGGCATCCGTTGATGTCAATTTAAATTATTTTGAGAATATAAAATAATATTTCACCCCTCGAGCTTCTGCCTCAACTGAAAGTAAATTTCATTTTAACAAGATTTTCACAAAACAAAGATTACTTCTCAATCCTAACAAAGCCCCACTTACTTCGAACAACATTTTACTTAATGGAACAAAATTCCTGTATAGCAAAATCATTTGGATAATCCACTGACACTTATTCTCATAGGATTTGGCCCATGTAAAATGTTTTCAATTATTAAATTTTCATAAAGATAATCTGCTGGACATACCTTAAGAATGGGAGATAGAAACAAAAGTTAATCATCCCCACTGATTACCTCTAAATGAATAATTTTCCCTAGTTAGAGAAGTGATGAAGTAAGTAATAATATTCATTAAAATCTATTTCTATGAGGCAATTTGGACTGAAACCCAAATCAATTTATTGAGAATTTTTAGTGAAAAAAAAAAAAATGTGGGAGGCTAGAGAACACAATTTCTGCCACCATGAGGAATAGAATAGCAGAAAATAAACACTATACTCCTGTCATATTTGCGTTTATTCCAGGGCAGAACTTCCAAATGATTGTCTAGAAACTCCATCTACTGAAGTAAATACTTCAAATTTCCTTTCTCTCAATGAGTTTAGGATGCTTCCAAAAAATACAGTTTTCCCCAATTGCTTTTAAAGTTGCATGACAAGTATAAACATCAGCTGAAGCCAGAATTTAGGTTTTCCTGAGTCTCATCCAAAGCTTCTCATGGAGGCATACAGTGCCACTATTAAAAATGAATTTCTAGATTGCGCAGGCCATCAAAGTTTAGGCTTGGGTGTTGAAACACACTACTCTCCCTCCAGTTTCTTTCAACTAGTCCAAAATAAACTGTTCTATTCACAGATGGGAATGGATTTAGCAAAGAGAGTCCAAGATCCACTCTGACAACACTATCTGTTTCACTAAGCTCTATGTTAATCAGTAAGACCTACAAGCTATTGACATTTTCTCATAAGCTTCCTGGATAATCATTTCAGTAACACGAACTCCCAGGTCATTAAATCATCTGCTAGAGAACTATACACTACAACCAGGGCTGGAGAAGCAGAACTGCAGCTGCACAGAGCATGAATCTAGATGTTTGGTTCTAAGTGTCCCCTGAGGATAATTACAATCTGTTCTGACCTGGTGGCAAAAATGACTACTCTTGAAGCCTACATATCATGGCTCAAATGAATAAATAAATAAAAAGCAAAATTCCTTTTTTAGTCAACCAGGCACTTCAAAGCCAGCCTTGACATCTGTGGGCAACCATATGTATCACCTCAGACTTACAGCTCCATATGCCTCTCTACAGCTGCAAAGGGTCTAATTTCAATTCCTCTGGCAAAACTGGCAAGTAAACGATGCACAGCTTCAAACTCAGTTCTTATAACTGACTTTCCAAAACACAGCCAATAACTTCAGGCGTAAACATAGCCTTACACATGCATTGCTTATTTCTTCTTCAAGAAGGTCCTCAGGCCTATCCTAATTTACCCAATATCCAGAGACAAAGGAAGAGGTTATTTTAAGGGCCAGAGTCCAAAAAAGAGGCCTGCTTCAGGCACCAGGGCAGCACACAGTGTTCTCAGGTTACGTAACCAGACTATAAAGAGAACAACCAAAGCTTTGAGAGCTGAAGCTACTGAGAGCATTTGAAGATATTCTTTACTCCATAATCTGTGAGAGACAAAAACAGTTCTTCCAGAAGTATCAACTGCCTGTTGTGGGGATGAAAGCTGTGGGCTCCGTTTTGAGTAGATTTTGTTCATACAAGACACAATCTGTATTAGAGGAGACAGTCCCTTTGGATGAGCCAAAAACTTTCTGCAGGGAAGTCTGGGACTCTCATGCACTTTTTACCTTTGCCACCAAGACACACTGCGACAGTTCAGAGATTTTAGAAAAAAGGAAGGGCACACCTCTACAGAGGTCCCAGCCTAGCAGAATGCTGCTGCCAAAATGAGAACTCACATGAGGCAGACGCAGATGCGGAGTGTGCCACTCCAGTCTTGAAGGAGTCACACTGGCTCTCCTGTTAAAAAACAAAACAAAGCAACAAAACAAAACAAAAACAAAAACTGGTTTTAACACTGTTGTGATGGGCTGGAACAGAGAGATACCATTTGGAAATTGGTATTAATAGGAGTTACTGCCTCCTATTTAGAAGCCTCTGACCATCACTAAAATTCATCTAATTAGCCATAACAAGAGTATTGAAGATAAGCTTAAGTATTATACATTATTTAACTTTTCTTATACCCTAAGCCTAGAATACAAGCCTGATCCTGAAATGTTAAGTCAAAAGACAAATAGAAAAATAAACTTCTTTTGTCTTAGTTTATTTTTTCTGCCACATTTCAGGTTTTATGACAAAAACTGAATGCAACTGGTAAACAGTTTAATTGAACTACAGTAGGTGAAACAGACTAATAAAGAATACAAGAATAAACCAGAGCAGTCTCATCTCACTTTTAAGTGCTCATTTAAACAAAGTCTGCTTGTACCTAACAACCCACTTTTCTACCCTTCCAGCACCTAAATTTGTAATCTTGATACAGGTAAGAACCAACTTTCCCTATTAAAGATCTAACTAGATGTCCAAATATGGAACAGAAGGGAAATTTTTTTTTGATTCTGTGAATGGATATTTGCCCTTGGTAAATGGAGTCATATTATTCTATTTTTTAAAAGTTAAAGAAACTAACTAGTCTAGTAAAATAACTGACTTGAAGATACATAAATCTTTTAAAGATATTGATAAATTTAGGATATGAATTATGTGTAAGTTATAGGGTGTTTTCCCTGGAGACATTTAGGTTTTTGAAAACATATATTTAGATTCCTCCAACTTCTGTATTTTTTGTGAAAGGGAGATGGTACTAATTGGAAGAGCAAAATGACCAAATACAATGTTGAAAATTTCTAAAACTATTACCAACTAGGAGAAATGAATACTACCAATCATACTATGAAAAGAAAAAATCCAACACGACCACTCAAGAACAGTAATTTGCTTTTATGCTATAAATGTGATCAACATCAACATTCTTTATTTAGGCTACATGATCTTGGTTCTCTGAGCTAACTAGGAAAGGTAATAATTCACATTTTCATTAAGGAAACTTTAAATCTATCCATTCTCATATAAATAAATACCAGAGGGCCTTTTCTATTTTTCACAACTATTTAAAAACCCCAACACGCTATCATAGACAGTCAAAAATTTTCTCTCTAACCTATGAGATCACAAATGATCTTTAAAAAATGAAAAATTCTAAAAGCTACCTCAATTTTAAAGTACCTAAAATCCAAAATCTAGGTACCATTCAACACTTTCAGTAACACAAAATAAAACCAACTCCAACATGGCTAGATATGTAAGTAACTGAACAAGTAGAGTCTGAAAGACTGTCAATCTCAATTCATTGCCAATGCAAAATTAAATGGTAATTAAAAGATTTATTTAAAAAGTCATTAAGAAATTAAAAGAATATTTATTTTAAAATAAAATGAAAAAAATTACCTAACTCAAAATTTCCCCTCTGAGAACCTATATGCTTAGTAGGAATGTGTATTTAGACTATTTTTTTCATTTTAAAACAGAAAAACTGGCATTTTTTGAAATAATAACTTTAAACACCCTCTTTAACCAAAGATGTTTGTTAATTTTTTAAAAAAGAGAGAAATAGCTAGTATATAATTTTTCCCTCAAGTAAGAATAGATCATCACACTCAAATGCCTGTACTTGAAGTCAGAAGAATGTAACAGACATCTGTATGTCTACTGTATACAGGTATTCGATCCTGAGAAGAGAAAACAAAATAATTCATAATCTTAGGCCTGAAGGAGATCACAGTGTACCACAATTGGATTTTTATAATAAATTTTAGAAGATCTACAACACAATGTGACTAAGGAGGTACAGGACAGAAACGGGGCCAATCAGCCCAGTCCAGGAAGTCTTCTTAAAAAAAAATGTGTGATTTACTCAGGCTTATTGGATAATCCATTTTTATAACCAGTATCTCAAGGTACTACAAAATTTACCAAACTTTCTGAGACTCACATAACATGTTTTAAACACCTCTGTCAGGGTCAGGCAAGTCAATTAATGTACAAAATGGTCTAAGTGTTGGTGTAGGTCTTGGCATAAAGGGTGAAGGAGCTGTCAGCTATAGCTGACTTCCCCGTGGGAATGAAAGTTAAATGCTGCCATTTACGTGATAACAACCAGCCTAGATTTTTATTTGGAATCTGCCAATTTTTAGCTACGGACTCAATTGAGAAAACCAACAAACTTTACTTGAGCCAGACGATGGTCTGTGGTTTCAGTTGTGCCCATGGGCCACTGGGGTGCAACCTCCAGTGTACACTTTAGATCAGATACTTTCACATAAGTTCTCTCATCTAACTGAAATGTTTTGACTGTCCTTTTCAAAGAGTTGTCGTCTGTTTTTTTTTTTTTGGCTGTACCACACAGCTTGTGGGATCTTACTTTCCTGATGAGGGACTGAAACTTGTGAATCGGCCCTTGGCAGTGAAAGCTGTGTCCTAATCACTGGACCACCAGAGAATTCCCCTCTTCAAAGAGCCTTAAAGAAGTAGAACTTAGCTACTTAATGAATTGGAAATCCAGGTGGAAATAAATTCATTCTTCAACAACCACAGAATATCCTAGATAATGTTGTTCTACTCATTTCAGGAAAAATGGAGTGAAAGTCGCTCAGTGGTGTCCGACTCTTTGCAATCCCATGGACTATACAGTCCATGAAATTCTAGAGGCCACAATACTGGAGTGGGTTGGGTAAGATCCCCTGGAGAAGGGATCGAACCCAGGTCTCCTGCACTGCATGTGGATTCTTTACCGTCTAAGCCACAGGAAAAATTGAGGGGTGGATTTAAAAAAACTCAGAAAATAAAGGAATCTTTACTGTAGTCACTCGGTCATGTCCGACTCTTTGTGATCACACGGACTGCAGCCTATCAGGCTCCTCCATCTGTGGGATTTTCCAGGCAAGAGTACTGGAGTGGGTTGCCATTTCCTTCTCCAGGGGATCTTTCCAACACAGGGATTGAACCCAGGTCTCCCGCATTGCAGGCAGATGCTTTACCGTCTGAGCCACCAGGGAAGCCTGTAAATCAAATCCCTAACGATTATACAGTAGAAGTGAGAAATAGATTTAAGGGACTAGATCTGATAGACAGAGTGCCTGATGAACTATGGATGGAGGTTCCTGACATTGTACAGGAGACAGGGATCAAGACCATCCCCATGGAAAAGAGATGCAAAAATGCAAAATGCCTGTCTGAAGAGGCCTTATAAATAGCTGTGAAAAGAAGAGAAGTGAAAAGAAGAGAAGCGAAAAGCAAAGGAGAAAAGGAAAGATATTCCCATTTGAATGCAGAGTTCCAAAGAATAACAAGGAGAGATAAGAAAGCCTTCCTCAGCGATCAATGCAAAGAAATAGAGGAAAACAACAGAATGGGAAAGACTAGAGATCTCTTCATGAGAATCAGAGATACCAAGGGAACATTTCATTCAAAGATGGACACAATAAAGGATAGAAACAGTATGGACCTAACAGAAGCAGAAGATATTAAGAAGAGGTGGCAAGAATACACAGAAGAACCATACAAAAAAGATCTTCACGACCCAGATAATCACGATGGTGTGATCACTCACCTAGAGCCAGACATCCTGGAATGTGAAGTCAAATGGGCCTTAGGAAGCATCACTACGAACAAAGTTAGTGGAAGTGATGGAATTCCAGTTGAGCTATTTCAAATCCTGAAAGACGATGCTGTGAAAGTGCTGCACTCAATATGCCAGCAAATTTGGAAAACTCAGCAGTAGCCACAGGACTGGAAAAGGTCAGTTTTCATTTCAATCCCAAAGAAAGGCAATCCCAAGGAATGCTCAAACTACCGCACAATTGCACTCATCTCACATGCTAGTAAAGTAATGCTTAAAATTCTCCTAGCCAGGCTTCAGCAATACATGAACAGTGAATTTCCAGATGTTCAAGCTGGTTTTAGAAAAGGCAGAGGAACAGAGATGAAATTGCCAACATCCGCTGGATCATCGAAAAAGCAAGAGAGTTCCAGAAAAACATCTATTTCGGCTTTATTGACTATGCCAAAGCCTTGGACTGTGTGGATCACAATAAACTGTGGAAAATGCTGAAAGAGATAGGAATACCAGACCACCTGACCTGTCTCTTGAGAAACCTATATGCAAGTCAGGAAGCAACAGTTAAAACTGGACATGGAACAACAGACTGGTTCCAAATAGGGAAAAGAGTAAGTCAAGGCTGTATATTGTCACCCTGCTTATTTAACTTATATACAGAGTACATTATGAGAAACGTCAGGCTGGAAGAAGTACAAGCTGGAATCAAGACTGCCAGGAGAAATATCAATAACCTCAGATATGCAGATAACATCACCCTTACGGCAGAAAGTGAAGAGGAACTATAAAAAGCCTCTTGATGAAAGTGAAAGAGGAGAGTGAAAAAGTTGGCTTAAAGCTCAACAATCAGAAAACTACAATCACGGCATCTGGTCCCATCACTTCATGGGAAATAGATGGGGAAACAGTGGAAACAGTGTCAGACTTTATTTTTTGGGGCTCCAAAATTACTGCAGATGGTGACTGCAGCCATGAAATTCAAAGATGCTTACTCTTTGGAAGGAAAGTTATGACCAATCTAGATAGCATATTAAAAAGCAGAGACATTACTTTGCCAACAAAGGTCCATCTAGTCAAGGCTATGGTTTTTCCAGTGGTCATGTATGGATGTGAGAGCTGGACTGTGAAGAAAGCTGAGTGCCAAAGAACTGATGCTTTTAACTGTGGTGTTGGAGAAGACTCTTGAGAGTCCTTGGACTGCAAGGAGATCCAACCAGTCCATCCTAAAGGAGGTCAGTCCTGGGTGTTCATTGGAATGGCTGATGCTGAAACTAAAATACTGTGGTCACCTCATGCGAAGAGTTGACTCACTGGAAAAGACCCTGATGCTGGGAGGGTTTGGGGGCAGGAGGAGAAGGGGACGACAGAGGATGAGATGGCTGGATGGCATCAGCGACTTGGTGGACATGAGTTTGAGTAAATTCCGGGAGTTGGTGATGGACAGGGAGGCCTGGCGTGCTGCAATTCATGGGGTCGCAGAGTCAGACACGACTGAGCGACTGAACTGAACTGACTTACTGTAGTCACTTGATTTGGTCCTCCACCACAACACTGAACAATTATGTTGTAAGAACTGTAATTATCTGAATCTGATTCCTTCACATGACTGTGAAATCAAACAAATGTTCCCAGTGTTTGAAAGAAACAGTCATCTCATGGTCTGCCTAGGTAACCAACTTTCAGAGTTCCCTGACCCAGCAGGTTTTATCTATAAGGTTTAACCTAAATCCTCCCTACCCAGCTTAACTCTGTTATCATTTGTCCTATTCTCAGTGGTCATTATCCCTATGATAAAGTAAACATTCAGAGAATGTGTAAGTAGAAAAGAGATAATGAATCAAAAAGAGCTATTATGTTAGGAATACTTTAAAAACAAATTTCTCCATGTTGAAAATGGCATGTGATTTTTTAAAAAATTCATTTAGTAATGTTACTGATGTAGCAAGTATTACATGATGTTTATTCACACAGAAAAATCTGACTTACATTTGGATGTTTTTATGCTTGGCAACAGAAAACAAAGGCCATGAACACCGAAAATTAGTTTCTACACTATGTAATATAGAGATGAAACTGAGTTTTATTAAGCAATCTTTTCAATTCCCGAATGATCTAGGAGTTGGTCCATAGAGTCGCAAAGAGTTGGACATAACTGAGCAACTGAACTGAGCTGAACTGAATGATCTAGGAACAAACCACATAATACTGCAATTCAGAGATGAATTTAAAATTAGCGAAAACTCTACTGGGATATAGAAATGACAAAAAGGAAATCAATCAAAGCTTGGAAATGATGTCTAGTCACAGATATATATTTACTGATATCTATCTATATACAAAAGGGCTGCCTAAAAGTAATGTGGGCTTCCCTGGTGGCTCAGTGATAAAGAATCCACCTCCCAATGCAGGAGACGCAGGTTTGATCCCTGGGTTGGGAAGAGAAGGAAATGGCAACCCACTCCAATATTCTTGCCTGGGAAATCCCATGGACAGAGGGGTCTGGTGGGTTACAGTCCACACGGTCGAAAAAGAGTTGGACACGACTTAAAACAATAAGAGAAGTAATGTATAAACTTAACACATGTAATATAAATCTATATCTAAAAATCATAGTTTCCAGAGTATATATCTCAATTAATACAAAGAACTTTAATCCACAAGAAGAAAATGCACTGGAGTATTAAATAGTATTTCTTTTTTAATTCTTTCCTAACATACAGAGACCAGCTCAAAAGTATGCTTGGCTGGAGAAATAGTATTTCATTTTCTGAGGGAGGTAGTGTAAGAAAGTCTTAAGTTTAAGAAAAAAGCAGCAAGAGGAGCTCCAATAAAGATCATATTCTAACATGTATATATGGAATTTAGAAAGATGGTAATGATAATCCTATATGCAAAACAGAAAAAGAGACACAGATGTACAGAACAGACTTTTGGACTCGGTGGGAGAAGGTGAGGGTGGGATGTTTTGAGAGAACAGCATCGAAACATGTATATTATCTAGGGTGAAACAGATCACCAGCCCAGGTTGGATGCATGAGACAAGTGCTCAGGCCTGGTGCACTGGGAAGACCCAGAGGGATCGGGTAGAGAGGGAGGTGGGAGGGGGGATCAGGATGGGGAATACATGTAAATCCATGGCTGATTCATGTCAATGTATGACAAAACCCACTACAATATTGTAAAGTAATTAGCCTCCAACTAATAAAAATAAATTTAAAAAAAAGATCATATTCTCAAATAGAAATGAAAAGACTAAAAAAGACCTTTAAATTGAAAGACCGTTTTAAATATAAAGTCACTTTATTGGTATTTTGCCAGTTTCTTCCACCTGATTTTTAAATTTAACTTTATTAAGGATATTTTTTAATCATACATAAAAGTAGAGAGAAAATTAAATGAACTACTTTAAACCCATCACCCAAGCTTTAACAATTATCACTATTTTGTATTCTTGTTTCATCTAGCCTCCCTAATTTATTCTACTCCAATTGAGTTAACTTTTATTAGATGAGAAACTTTTTAAACTGATCTTTAACAGAACATTTAAATAGCACAAATGTACACAAATATCAAGGGCTTCCTGGGTAGCTCAAATGGTAAAGAATCTGCCCACAAAGAGGAAGGCCAGGGTTTGATCCCTGGGTCAGGAAGATCCCCTGTAGGTGGTCATGGAAGCCCACTCCAGTATTTTTGCCTGGAGAATTCCATGGACAGAAGAGCCTAGCAGGCTACAGTCCATAAACTCATAAACAGTCAGACATGACTGAGCGACTAACACACACACACAAGTATCATACATGTGCACCTACAGAATTATTCCATTACCTAGATCAGGTGATCCTTTAATTACAGCTTAAATCTCCTTTCCATTTAGAGGCCAATGAAGAACAGTCTTTTTATTAGCAGTAAGTTATTATAAAACCCTTCCAAATTAAGGATTGCTCAGAAATATTTTAACTATACTATGGTTATCAATTTTATAGTTTTGATGAAAAAATCATTCTACCAAAAGCACTAATCTTTTAGTATGATAGGACTGGCTTAGTATTACCATGCATTAATACTTTCAGGAAATCCGAGTTAACATACAGGCTGATATGTTGGGCGGAACAAAATAAAACAGTGTAAACATGCGAGAAAAATTTTAAACTAGGGACGCCATCAACAATAGCTCAGTTTAAAAAAAGAATAGCTTAAATCTGTTAAACAAACTAGTAAAATATTTCTACCTAAGGATCAATGAATCTATTCCAAAGTAGTTCTCTCTAAAAGACAACTATCCCCCCAAAAAAGAAAAACCAAAAAATCTCCAAAACAATCCTGAAATGAACACAGTCAAACTGTATTATGCCTTTCCTCCCATTCTTTCCCCAAATAATGCCTTTTAAAAGCAAATGCAGTAAAACTTACTCATCAAAATGAGACTTTTCTCATTCAAAATAACCACTCCATAGCAATATATACTTACTCCAATAATGCATGACTCAAAACATATCTGAAATTGTTTCAAAAAATTACTTTCAGAGTCTACAGCACGTTGTTCTAGATATATATCTCCCTGGTGATATGTTTTCATCAACAAATGATGAATTTAATTTAAGATGGTGGGGAGGCAGTTATTGAGAGCAACCAGTGATTAAAAGGGAAATTCAAGCTGGGTTAAAAAAACAGGTGAGTGCTGAGAGCTTCTCTGGTGGTCTAGCGGTTAAGAATCCACCGTGCAACGCAGGGGACACCGGTTTGATCCTGGTCTGGGCAGATCCCATAGGCCTCAGAGCAACTAACTTGAGCGCCACAACTACTGAGCCCATGCACTACAACTACTGAAGCCTCCATGCCTAGAGCCCATGCTTTCCAACAAGAAAAGCCACTGCAATGAGGAGTCCATGGACCACAACCAGAGTACAGCTCCCATTCACAGCAACTAGAGAAAGCCCATGCACAGCAATAAGACCCAGCACAGCCAAAAATTTAAAAAAATATTAAAAAGCAGAACAGGTGTGACTACTTGAAGCAATGAAGTAGATTTTCTTCTGGGTTTATGAACTGGCTATGAAAACAATTCCAAAAGAATTACTAAAATTCTAAGAAATAGCCATATTACAGTAATTTTTCTCTAATCAGGTGACTTTATGAAGGATAATATGTATTTGGAAGCATATCTTCTTATGGACATTCTTTTATAAAAATTAGTTTTTTGACCCATTTTATATGTGTTTAATTTTGCAAGTCACTTCAAATCTCTTCTGGGGGTTTACATAAAAGTAAATTTTATTGCTTTGTATGTAACAAACCTTCTAGCTATGTAAACCGATTCAACCATAGGCCCTGTCAAGTACAGCTTATTCTAACTGGATCTTTGATACAAATCACTGATTGTACTTGAGTACTAAATTATCACTTCTCATCTTCACAATTCTTTTTTTGGGTTGAGTCCTCATAATATATTCTAATTAAATTTTTGTTTTGCTTGTTTTTATGAGGGTATTTTCCAACTTACTTTTACTGATAAATCGATCAACTAGCATCCTTGTTTTTTTCTTTTATGGAAAGGGATCATCTCTTTTTGGAGAAAGGTTTCCCTCACTCCTTTTATCTGTTACCCTAGTTTCTCTATTCACTCAGCTTATCCCCCTTTTCTACTGTTTCAGAAGAAACAAGGAACAGAAAACCACCTTCAAAAGTTCTTTTGAGAAAAAAAAATTTCTCAGGGGAGAAATGAATGCACTTTACTTATCAAACTACATCTATTTTTATATTACTTTAATCTTCAACTCTGTATATTTGATCCATTCACAAACTGATACATCCCTCATGAAGAAGAAGACACACATAGGTTAATAAAACTTTGACTGACTTGGAGGCTCTCATTCACTAACACAAAAACCTCTTGCACATGGAGAATCTGTCTGGAGGGCTGTGCGTGCTGCATGCTAAGTCGCTTCAGTCATGTCTGACTCTGTGACCTCGTGGACTGCAGCCTGTCAGGCCCCTTTGCCCATGGGATTCTCTAGGCAAGAACGCTATGTGTGGGTTGCCATGCCCTCCTCCAGGGAATCCTCCCAACTCAGGGATCAAACCCGTGTCTCTTATGTCTCCTGTACCAGCAGGCGGGTTCCTCACCACTAGCATCACCTGGGAAGCACCCCAGAAGAGACACAGAAGTTGTTGTTTGGTTGCTAAGCTGGGTTCAACTTTTCTGCGACCCTATGGACTGGAGTTAGGTAATAATGTGCAAGTTCTGTTTTCCAAGTTATGAGAGGGATGCTCTGACTATCTCATGACCTAGGATAACAAGAATTTCTCTGCCCTTTTTGATCATCTTCCTTGTGGTTATCTTCCTTGGTTTATAAAAACAGAACCTTTTTTTTTTTTTTTTCAAGAAATGCATTCCTTTAAGAGACCCTGTTGTCACACTAAGAACTTCAGATTCATCCAGTTTATACCCATCCACAATTAAGTTCAACTCAGCTGATGTTTCATATTTGTTTCATTCAGCACTATTGCAAGGAACCTCATCTTTCTTTAAGGAGAGGTACTGAAGCACAGACAAGTTTACACTGTCATATGTTTCACTTTTTAAAAAAGTGCTCTCCCTGCAAATACGGTCAAATGATTGACAAGAATGTTAAGTCCATTTAGCAAGGAAACAGCAGTCTTTAATGGTGTTAAAACTATACGTCCACATGTGAAAGAATGAAGTTGGACCCTTACCTTATACCACACAAAAAAAACTAACTCAAAATGGATCAAAGATCTAAATGTTAAGAACTAAAAATATAAAACATTTAGGACGTTTTCATTATACTGTATTTGGCAATGATTTTTGGATGTGAAAGCAGCAAAGTCACAGGCAACAGAAGAAAAAACAGGTAAGTTAGTCTTCACCAAAATTAAAAACTTTTCTGCTTCAAAAGACACTATCAAGAGAGTGAAAAAACAACACACAGAATGAGAGAAAATATTTGCAAACCATATACCTGAGAAGGGATTAACATCCAGAATATTTAAACAGCTCCTACAACTCAACAGCAAAACAAACAACCCATTTAAAAATTGGACAAAAAGTACAGCCACTATGGAAAACAGTGTGGGGATTTCTTAAAAAGCTGGAAATAGAACTGCCATATGACCCAGCAATCCCACTTCTGGGCATACACACCGAGGAAACCAGATCTGAAAGAGACACGTGCACCCCAATGTTCATCACAGCACTGTTTATAATAGCCAGGAGATGGAAGCAACCTAGATGCCCATCAGCAGACGAATGGATGAGGAAGCTGTGGTACATATACACCATGGAATATTACTCAGCCTTTAAAAAGAATTCATTTGAATCAGTTCTAATGAGATGGATGAAACTGGAGCCCATTATACAGAGCGAAGTAAGCCAGAAAGATAAAGACCATTACAGTATACTAACACATATATATGGAATTTAGAAAGATGGTAACGATAACCCTATATGCAAAACAGAAAAAGAGACTCAGATGTATAGAACAGACTTGTGGACTCTGTGGGAGAAGGCAGGAGTGGGATGTTTCAAGAGAACAGCATCAAAACATGTATATTATCTAGGGTGAAACAGATCACCAGCCCAGGTTGGATGCATGAGACAAGTGCTCGGGCCTGGTGCACTGGGAAGACCCAGAGGGATCTGGTGGAGAGGGAGGTGGGAGGGGGGACCGGGGTGGGGAATACATGTAAATCCATGGCTAATTCATTTCAATGTATGACAAAAACCACTGCAACACTGTAAAGTAATTAGCCTCCAACTAATAAAAATAAATGGAAAAAAAAAAAAAGAAGAAAAAGTAGTGAAAAAAAAAAAAGAAAAAAAAATTGGACCAAGAACTTTAGATATTTCTCCAAATAAGGTATACAAATGGCTAATAAGCACATGAAAGATGCTCAACATTACCAATCATTAGGAAAATGCAAATTAAAACCACAATGAGATACCAACTCACACCCATTGAGAGCTATTATCAAAATAAAAATAACAGAAACTTGAAAATAACAGGTTTTGGTAAGCATGTAGAGAAACTGGAACCCTCTTGCATGGCTGATGGCAATGTAAATGGTGCAATCACTGTGAAAAACAGTGTGGCGGTTCCCCCAAAAGTTATACATAGAATTACCATATGATTCAGCAATTCCATCCCAGGGTATAGACCGAGAATAATTGTAGGCAAGGACTTAAGCAGATACTTGTACACCATTGCTCACAGGAGCATTAGTCACAGATTGCAAAGATGGAAGCAACCAAAGTATCCACTGACGGTGGATAACAAAATGTGGTATATAAAAATAAGGGAACAGTATTCAGCCTCAAAAAAGAACGAAATTCTGAGATATGATAAAACATGGATGAAATTTGAAAACATTATGCTAGGAGATATAAGCTAGACATAAAAAAACAAATATTCTATGACTCTACTATGTATATTAAATATCTAGAATAGGTAAGTTCACAGATACAGAAAGTAAATTAGAGGTTATAGGGGTTGAAGGGAGGAGGGAATGAAAAATTACTGCTTGATGGGTACAGGGCTTCCCTGATAGCTCAGTTCATAAAGAATCCGCCTGCAATGCAGGAGACCCTGGTTTGATTCCTGGGTTGGAAGATGCACTGGAGAAAGGATAGGCTACCCACTCCAGTATTCTTGGACTTCCTGGTGGCTCAGCTGGTGAAGAATCCGTCTGCAATGTGGGAGACCTGGATTCGATTCCTGGGTTGGGAAGATCCCCTGGAGAAGGGAAAGGCTACCCATTCCAGTATTCTGGCCTGGAGAATTCCATGGACTTTATTGTCCATGGGATCACAAAGAGTCAGACACAACTGAGACTTTCACAATGGGTACAGAATTTCTGTTTGGGATGATGAAAAGGTTCTGAAAATGGATAGTGGTGAAGGTCGCACAACACTGTGGATGTATTTAATGCCACTCAATTATACGATTAGAAATGAAAAAACGGCAGTTATGTTACGAATATTTTACCCCAATTTAAACAAAGGGAGGGAAAATGTGCCCGACCCTGCTTGAGATGTCTTGAGGGACAGCCCACCAATATCATATAGTACTTCTCACTTTAGAGTTCTCTTCCTCACCCCTTTAAATGCTTCTAATCCCAGTAAGCTTGAATATACAACTGCTGACAGAAACATGATCTGAATGCCCTGGACTTTAGTCCAAGCAAATACACCATGCAAAAAATGTTCATTTAAATGTCAAGTGAGTTGAGTCAACTCCAGTAACAATTAAACAAGATCAGAGAGCATCTACTATGCCTGAGAGGATAGGATAAGAAACCAAAAGTCAAAAAAAAAAAGGAAACCAAAAGTCCTGAGATGCTTCTGCAAGTAGCAGGATAATCTTCTGATTTACCGAGACCGAGAACTAGTTTCTCTTTATTTCTTCCCTGATGCTCCTAATAGCTTTTTATTCTATCTTCCTTCCCCACTTTAGGCTTGTTAATGCAAAGTGCTTAGGTGTATGGGATTATTAAATTTCACCCCCAGCAGTTAATGATATGGTGTAGATAGGAGAGGAGGTCAGAAAAATTCAAAAGGAAAGAGTCTAAAACATATTTTCAATCCCTCCCAAGATTCTTTAATTAGAAAAAAAAAAAAAAGCACAATTTTAGAATTCTAACAATAGAATATAGTACTCTGAAGCTTCATTCCCTTAAGATTGCTTCTATTAATAAAAATTAAAGAAAAATTGGATAAAACTATAGCACTCCCCCCTTGTCTTCGATGGATTCATTCCAAGACCCCAACTGGATGCCTGAAACTGCAGACAGTATCAAAGCTTACACATACTATTTTTTCCCTATACATACATACCTCTGATAAAGTTTATAAATTAGTCACAGTAAGAGATGAACAATGATAATAAAATAGAACAATTATACCAATATACTATAATAAAAGTTACATGGCCCTTCTTTCTCAAAATATGTACAAATTTAATGCCTTTTCCATCTTAACTAAGCACTCATCACACAAACAGTAGCCAAAGTTTTCATGATTTTCTAGTTCCTTTTATACAATTTCATGAACAGAATATTCATTCTTACTATAGACCTTAGTAACCTTAGCAAATGATGATTTTTTTTTCCTTATTGAGAACTTTTTCTTTTTCTTTGAGAAGTTTTTCATTTAAAGGTTTCTCTTCAGCATATATACACTGCCATATATTACTCGCCATATTACTCTTGCTCTTTGGGGCCACTAATAAAAAATAAAGGCCACTTGAACACAAGCACTGTGATATCATGACAGCTGATCTAATAACTGAGAGGGCTACTAAGTGACTAACAGGGAGGACACTCTGGACAGAGGGATGATTCATATTCTGGGTGGGATGAAACAGTAAAGTACAAGATTCCATGAAGCTACTCAGAATAACGTGCAATTTAAAACTTATGAATTGTTTATTTCTGCAATTTTCCATTTAAATATTTTCAGACCACAGTTGACTATGGGTAAATGAAACCATCAAAAGTGAAACTGTTGATAAAGGGGCGACTACTGTATCTGGTCCCATCACCTCATGGGAAATAGATGGGGACATTACTTTGCCAACAAAGGTCCATCTAGTCAAGGCTATGGTTTTTCCAGTAGTTACGTATGGATGTGAGAGTTGGACTGTGAAGAAAGCTGAGCACCGAAAAATTGATGCTTTTGAACTGTGGTGTTGGAGAAGACTCTTGAGAGTCCCTTGGACTCCAAGGAGATCCAACCAGTCCATCCTAAAGGAGGTCAGTCCTGGCTGTTCATTGGAAGGACTGATGCTGAAGCTGAAACTCCAATACTGTGGCGACCTCATGCGAAGAGTTGACTCGTTGGAAAAGACCCTGATGCGGGGAGGGATTGAGGGCAGGAGGAGAAGGGGACGACAGAAGATGAGATGGCTGGATGGCATCAGCAACTCGATAGACATGAGTTTGAGTAAACTCCCGGAGTTGGTGATGGACAGGGAGGCCTGGCATGCTGCAATTCATGGGGTTGCAAAGAGTTGGACATGACTGAGCGACTGAACTGAACTGTATCTGAAGTTTAAGGATGCGGACTACATTTAAATGCCAGAGCAAGATGGATTTTGCTTTAGGGAGAATTCCCATTTTTGGGAAAAAAAGAAGGCTTTTATCTTTTATGTTTATGAACTTTTTTCTATTATTAAGTTCTTATCAAGAGATGAGTAAATAATTTCTGTACCTCTGATAGCCAGGAGCAGCAAGAGAAATGGAAACTGACTTAGTTTTAAATTTGAGCTAGGAGGTGCAGTGGTAAAGAATCCACCTGCCAATGCAAGAGCCAAGGGTTCATTCCCTGGGTCAGGAAAACCCTTTGGAATAGAAAATGGCAACCCCCTCCAGTATTCTTGCCTGGAAAATTCCATGGACAGAGGAGCTTAGTGGGCTACAGTCCATGGGTTCATAAAGAGTCAGACACAACTGAGCAACTGAGTGTGTACACGTGTGTCAATGTACAAGCTTCATACAAGTCATCTTACCTGTTGACTCTGGGGCCTTATTTGTAAAATGGAGCTTTGTTATCGCTGT
Organism: Odocoileus virginianus; assembly: GCF_023699985.2. Classification (NCBI taxonomy): domain Eukaryota; kingdom Metazoa; phylum Chordata; class Mammalia; order Artiodactyla; family Cervidae; genus Odocoileus; species Odocoileus virginianus. Next base: position 6,822,847 of record NC_069680.1, read on the forward strand.
TTAGTCACTAAGTCAAGTCCAGCTCTTTAGCGACCCCCTGGGCTGCAGCCACCAGGCTCCTCTGTCCATGGAATTTTCCAGGCAAGAATACTGAAGTGGATTACCATTTCCTTCTCCAGGGGATCTTCCAGGCTAAGGGACTGAACCTGCAGCTCCTGCACCAGTAGGCAGATTCTTTACCTAGTGATTCCTATCTCAGAGGGCTGATGTGAGAATTAAAAGGTACACTGTACATAAAGTACATTTCATAGCTCCTAAGGAAAGTGAAAGTGAAAGTGATTAGTGGCTGAGTCGTGTTCTACTCTGTGACCCTATGGACTGTAGCCCACTAGGCTCCTCTGTCCATGGGATTCTTCAGGCAAGAATATTGGAGTGAGTTGCCATGCCCTTCTGCAGGGGATCTTCCTGACCCAGGGATCAAACCTGGGTCTCCTGCATTGCAGGCAGATTCTTTACCATCTGAGACACCAGGGAAGCCCAAGGGTGACTTTATATTTGTGAAGGGCATTAAGTAAATACTAGTGAACCTTCCCCCACACCTCACTCCTACCCAAAAATGTTGTGCTACTCTCCCTTGGGGTAAATTTCTGAAAACAATTCTACATATATAATTTTGATGTTAATTCCATGGAACTTACTGTATGTTTAAGTTTTTCATGCAACCCAAAAGTCAACTAGTTCTTTTCACTTAAAAGAGTCTTACTGTTTCAAAAAGGAAATAACTCCCCTTGTACTTATGACACCTCTGTACTAAAGTAAAAATTTTAAATTTAAGTAAGAACTTTTTCACAGAAATCTATTTCTTCAGCATGATCCTGCTAAGAAATAACCCTTCACTGAAAACACTGCTTAATTTCTATGGAAACATAATCTGATGCCAAATACTTTGTCATTAAGAATCTACTCAGAAAAGAACTTTAACTTTCTATTTTTTGTGATCATTGGCAATACTTAAGAAGAAAATTCAAAAGAGTGATTAAATATTCCACTGTCAACTGTTTAGCATTCCAGGTTTCCCCACAATATAGAGGAATACAAATGAGTTTAATTAATATTGATACTTTTCTCCTTAAGAGTTTCCCTTATGCTCAAGTTCAGTAAATTAACATTTTGGTATCACCAATCAGAGCAAGAAAACTACTTTCCCTGCATTTATCATTTTACATATATTCATTATTCCGTTCAAACCTTATACCAATAGTTCATCCCTATAACCCTGCCCTGTTTTTGGATTAAATGAAGAGGTTAAGTAACATGCTAGTAGCCAAGAGCTAATACAAGGCAGAGCTGGGATCCAGATCCAGGTCTATCACACTCTTCTTTCTCTTACCACAGAGCCTCCAAGGTAAAGATGAAAAACAAGACTGGGTCTGAGCTCAGAGTACATGGAACTTACCCTTTAAAACAGAAAAAGAGCTATCCTGGTTTGTTGTTTTTTTTTTTTTTAATTACTTTTTTACACCAAGATTACACTCACTTAACAGCTAGTGACTAGCATTTTGCTTGTTAAAGAAACCACGTTTTGGAGATTAGCAGTCTGGCAGAAAGAGATGATCTATTACCATGAGGAGGTGATCTTAAGTACATTATGTGACTCAGTTAATCATAAAATATTTTCTCGTTTGAAACCTAAGCAATACATTTCTAGGTGTAATATTATAAAACTAAGTAACAAAATACTAACAGTAATGGGAACCCCAGGTCTGTTTATGCTTATATGCCACTTGAAAAATGAACAAGAACTAAACCTTAAAAACTCAAATCCTCCTTTTGTTTTCTATTTTCACTCTTCTGCCCACTGTTAGTAACAACAAATTCTGCAACATAACATTTTTAGGAGTCCTGTATGCAAACAAAATCAAAGAAACAAAATTAACAAATAGTACAGATTGGTCCCTTCATTCTATGGAGAGGGAGTAATGTGGTTATAAACAACTTTCTTGCTCTCTCACAAGTTCAAAAACCTAATCTTAGGTCAACTATCAAGATCTTTTTGGGCTTGGTTTGTCCTGGAGAATGTACTTACAAGTCTGATCCATCAGTCTGTCTCACTAAAGCACAAAAAGGCTAAACATTACTCTCAGATAAAGACCACAAACACAAATTCCGAGGTCTAGAAAGGACCTACAGTAGACAATTTAATAAAACAGGAAACCAGAACATAGTCCATCACTTGTTGGTAACGAAGCTAATATACAAGACTAAGTATGACGCTTGCTCCTTGGAAGAAAAGCTATGACCAACCTAGATAGCACATTAAAAAGCAGAGAGACATTACTTTGCCACAAAGGTCCGTCTAGTCAAAGCTATGGTCATGTATGGATGTGAGAGTTGGACCATTAAAGAAAGCTGAGCACCAAAGAATTGATGCTTTTGAACTGTGGTGTGGAGGTGACTCTTGGAGTACAAGGGACTCCAGTCCTTGGACTGGAGATCCAACCAGTCAATCCTAAAGGAAAGCAGTCACAAATGTTCATTGGAAGGACTGATGCTGAAGCTGAAGCTTCAATACTTTGGCCACCTGATGAGAAAAACTGACTCACTGGAAAAGACCCTGATGTTAGGAAAGACTGAAGGCAGGAGGAGAAGGGGACAACAGAGGATGGGATGGTTGGATGGCATCACCGACTCAATGGACCTGAGTTTGAGCAAGCTCTGGAAGTTGGTGATGGACAGGGAAGCCCGGCATGCCGCAGTCCATGGGGCTGCAAAGAGTCAGACATGACTAAGCAACTGAACTGAAGTATGACCTATATTCTAAACACTGACTTTTGTATACATTTAATCTGTATTTAGTAGACAAACTGGTCATACTATAATTAATGTACATAATTCCATTAGAGAAATAAAGTGTTAACCTAGAGTACTGCAGAGATGAAGCTTTAAATAAATACCAATACTGGCATTAATTCTATAGGCAGGTTTCAGGATTAAAACTGATTCAGGTCCAAAAGTTCTCTGCTTGCAAGTTTTAATTTTTTTTTTTTTTCCACACTAAAAGAAGTTTATTCTTAAATTCTTTTATGTTCTTTTATGATAGCTTTGGCCTAAAAATATATTGAAAATAGAGATTTTCTTAGTGGAAAAAAACTCTAGATTCTTTAACAGACGGTATAATTTTTTTACACATTGGTCAAGTATATTATTTTTATGAAACAGCGTAATTTCTCACTACATCCATGGTTAGGTATAAAAAATTGCCATGTCAATCTTACACAGAAATCCTGCAAATAAACTAATAAAAACAAAAAATGTATAGCTTGCTTTAATTACAAGGATAGCTGATGATAAAGGGATCTTCTCATAAAAAAAAAAAATAACTATGTGAGGTATGAGGCTGACATTGGGATGAGATGAAGACAGTGAAGTTCCCATCAGAATGGACTGTTACTGAACACTGTGATTCACTTCACTCAATGAATAAATGTACCAAACTCTAAGCAAAATCATGAAATTTTTGAAAATTACTATAAGGCCATCTGGCCACCTGATGCAAAAAGCCAACTCATTGGAAAAGATCCTGATGCTGGGAAAAATGGAAGGCAAAAGGAGAAGGGGGCAGAAGAGGAGGAGATGGTTAGATAGTATCACTAACTCAACGGACATGAATTTGAGCAAATTCTGGGAGGTAGGGGAGGAGAAAGAAAGCCTGGTGTGCTGCAGTCCACAAGGTCACAGAGAGTCGGACACAACTCGGCAGTACAACAAAAACAAAATCAACTTCTCTTTTAATAAACTAAAAGAACAAAAACCCCACAACTTAATTTCATTCTATCAAAGGTTTGTATAATACACTTAAGGAAAACTGCGAGTTTGTAATAATTACATACACAGCTTAACAAGCTTAGAGTCCATGTATGTATTCTTGCCTCAGTTATCCTCTTTCTTATTAGAGATAAATCAAAGTTTTAAGTGATTATTTACCACTAATTCTATCAACCCTGACATCTGACATGAAGATGAGGATCATCAAAGTCAATCTTCTTACCAATCAATATGGACTAAAAGTGACCCAAAGTTAACCCAATCCATGACACCTCTCCTTCCAAAGAAGGTCTCCTAAGGTCATTTTCTAGACCCAAACAGAACTGTTTTCTTATGAAAATAGCTTAACTCCCCAAAATTAGATTCCATCCCAAACTCTTTCCATGGAAAGGTCATATATATTTCAAACATGTGTAAACACAGGAAGAGAAACTTTGAGAAAACCTATGTAGTTGTTTTCTCTGAAGAAATTTAGGCAAAGCTTACAGTGTGATAAAGTAGGCCCTGAAACCATAACCACCTTCTCTTACTGAATGAACCATTCCAAAACAAGACTGCCACTTGAGATGTAATGTCCTATCTAGACTCTTCGGAAACACCAACCCTTGCCTTACTATCAATCTCACTGCATTCTAACTCTAAAAACCAGTAATCCATCTATGCTGTAAATGATTACCCTGTATCACTCAAAACATTACTTGCCAGAATAGCCAATTCATAGATTATGCTAGATAGCAATTTTATAGCATATCTAATCATTTCATTCCAGATAAAATGAATGTTCATTAGCTTGTTCCTTCTCCCAATTAAAAAAAAAAAGGCAAATGGTTATTGAATGTCTTCTCTTTAGGAATAGAGTTATACAAAGAAGGTAGCCATTTATTGTAACAGCTACTATTTATTAAGCACTTAATATATACGGAGCTATTGATTGATAATACTGGCTTCCCTGATAGCTCAGTTGGTAAAGAATCCGCCTGCAATGAAGGAGGCCCCAGTTCGATTCTAGGGTCAGGAAGATGCCCTGGAGAAGGGATAGGGTACCCACTCCAGTATTCTGGCCTGGAGAATGCCATGGACTATATAGTTCATGGGGTCGCAAACAGTCAGATAGGACTGAGTGACTTTCACTAGTTCTAGTTATTGATAATAAAAAAAAAAAGCTAAAACAACCAATTCCTTAACCCTCAAACTCTAAAGTCAATACAAGTGGAAAAAATGAAACAAAGTGTATTGTGTCACATTTCATTCTGCATAGAGAACTGGCATATTTCATTAATGCCTGAAGCAAGAAAGTAGGTCAACAATATCAAAGATATTAACGGTGCTAAGAGAATACAGAAGCAAAACAACTAAACTTAAAAATTATAATCAGAAATAAAAGTTATTATTGCCTAGGTCCTAATAAAAAATATAAACCAAATGAAGAAAATGCCTGGAATATTTGGATAGTACTTTAATAATTTCATAAGAACTGTTTTTATAGTTAACAATTATCACAAAAGCAGGTTGCAACCTCAAAGTCATAATTAATTTAAAATCATTACTAAATTTAATTCTTCCTCATTCTCAAGCACTCACTGAAACCAAAAGGTGGTTTTTTTTTTCTTGGCAGAGGTTGAGAGGTAGGGGATTAATAACATAGATAAACCCCTAGCTAGACTGATGAAGGAAAAAAAAGGTACAAATTACCAGTATCAGGAATGAAAACAAGGACATTACTACAGATCCTACAGACATCGAAAGAATAATTTCAAAACATTATGAATTATTTGATGTCAATAAATTTGAAACTTAGATGAAAAGGCACAAATTATCAAAATTGATACAGGAAGGAACAGAAACTGACTAGCCCCATATTTTTGTTTAAAAGTTGAATGTATAATTTGAAGTGAAAGTCGCTCAGTCATGTCCAACTCTTTGAGACCACCATGGCCTATACAGTCCATGGAATTCTCTAAGCCAGAATACTGAAGTGGGTAGCCTTTCCCTTCTCCAGGGGATCTTCCCAACCCAGGGATCAAATTCAGGTCTCTCGCACTGCAGGCAAATTCTTTACCAGCTGAGCCACAAGGGAAGCCCAAGAATACTGGAGTGGGTAGCCTATCCCTTCTCCAGCAGATCTTCCCGACCCAGGAATCGAACCAGGGTCTCCTGCATTGCAGGTGGATTCTTTACCAACTGAGCTATCAGGAAAGCCCAATAATTTGAAACCTTCTCACAAAGAGATAACTCCTGGCCTACATGGCTTCACTAGTTAATCCTATCAAATATTTAAGGAACATGTACATGACCAACTACATGACCAAGCAGGATTTATTCCAGGAATGCAAAGCTGGTTTAATATTCAGAAATCAGTCAGTGCAATTCACCCTTCTAATAGACTAAAAAAGCAAAAAACATATAATCATCTCAACTGAGACAGAAAAACATCTGATGAAATTTAGCACCCATTCACATTAAGAAACAAAGCAAAACAGAACTCTCAGAAAATTAAGAATAAAAGGGAACTTCCTCAACCTGATAAAAATTATCTACATAAAACCAACACCTTATTTAACAGTGAAAAACTGAACATTCTCTCCCTAAGATCAAGAGCACTCAGGAAGTTAATACAACATGGTACAAAGGTTTTAGTCAGCACAATGAAGTCAAAAAATTTTTTTAGTAAAATAAATTATAAAGATATATGGGCTTCCCTGGTGGCTCAGTTGGTAAAGATCCCATGGAGAAGAAAATGGCAACCCACTCCAGTATTCTCACTGGGAAATCCCATGGACAGAGGAGACTAGTGGACTACATACAGTCACAGGGTCGCAAAAATCATACACAACTTAGCGACCAAACCACAATAAAGATATATAGATTGGAAAGGAAAATTAAATCATTTGTAGATGATATGATCATAGTGAAGATGCTCAGTTGTGTCCAACTCTTTGCGACGCCATGGACTGTAGCCCACCAGGCTCCTCCATCCATAGGATTGTCCAGGCAAGAGGACTGGAGTGGGTTGCCAATAGAGGTAGATAATTCTAAGGCATCTACAAAAGAGTTACTAGAACTAATAAGCAAATTAAGCAGGTCACAGAACACAAAAACACACTGCATTTCCAAATGCTAATGACAAAAAAAATAGAAAATGGAATATAAAACACCATTTAAAACTACATTAAAATATGAAATATTTAACAGATAAATGTAACAAAATATGAAACCTTTACACCAAAAATCATGAAAAATTGTTAAGATACTAAAGAAGATTAGGTAAATCAAATAATGTATCATGTTCATGGACTGTAAGATTCTAGATAGTTAAGATATCAAATGGAATAAGGGATGAAGATAATCATAAACAAAATCCCATCCAGGCTTTTTTGTAAAACTGATGAGTTTATTCTAAAATTTATACAGAAATATGAAGGACCTAGAACAATAAAGGACTAGAATAAAGGAATAAAGTTAAAGGACTTAACACTACCTTACTTTAAGACTAACTATAAACCTACAATAACCAGTCAAGACCATGTGACATTCACTGATATCAATGGAATAGAATGTCAATAGATAGACTAACACATATTGGCCAATACAGTCACAAGATATGTATCTGAAAGAGGATCAGCATTCAGAATATATACAGAACTTCTATAATTGACAATAAAAAGATAAACAACCCAATTGAAACATAAGCATTTGAACAGGCACTTCACAAAAGAAACACATATACACAATAAGCACATGAAGATTTTCAACATCAGTAGTTATCAGAGAAACACAAAATAAAGTCAACAGTGAAATAACACTACATATTCACTAGAATGGCTAAAATTCAAAGCACTGACAATATCAAGTGTAGATAGGAGTGGAGCAACTAGAATTTGCATGTTTTCTGGGTACGAATTTAAAATAGTATCACTACTTTGAAAAACCATTTGTCAGTTTCCCACAAGGTAAACATTATATGGCAATTACACTCCTAAATGTTTTCCCAGAAAAAAATAAAAATATACATCCACAAAAAGACTCCTACACAAATGTTAACAGTTTTACTCACAATAGCCCCAAACTGGAAACAACCCAAATGCCCGTCAACGGATAAATGGACACACAAATTGCGGCATAAAAACAAAAGGACTGCTACCTGCTCTCCCGACCCAAAAAAGTAAAGTTTAAAGAGAAAAGAGAATTTCATAATTTTCACTGGTTAGCATCACTAGTAATAAGACCTATTATGGGCCCCTAGTATCATGCTCTAAGAAGGGCACATACTTCTTTGGTATTTTTCCCAGCTATGCACAATACTTCAATCTATTCATGGGAAAAAAAAATCAGACAAATTCAAATTGTGAAACATTCTACAAAAACATCTAACCAGGACTCTTCAAAAGTGTCAAAGCAATGAAAGATATGAAAGACTCAGAAGTATAACAGAAGAGACATAGGAAATATGACAACTAAATCCAATGTGAAATTCTGGTTTGGATCTTGAATTGGAATAAAGGACTTTAGTGTAAAAACTGAATAGAGTCTGTAGTTCAATTAACAGTATTGTACTAATGTTAGTTTCTTCGTTTTTATAATTGTCCTACAGTCAACCATGGGTCAAGCAAGATGTTACCATAGGAGGGAGTAAAGGCAAACTATTACTTTTGCAACTTTTCCACAAATCTAAAAATATTTCAAAATAAAAAGTTTAAAAAGTAGGGGTAAAAAAAAAGAATGAACTGCCTACTGACAGACACAACATGAATGAATCACAAAAACATTACGCTAAGCAAAAGAAGGTAGAAACAGAGTACATCACTGTATGCTTCCATTTACATGAGATTCTGGAAAGGTATAATTAATCTGTAGTGACAAAAAGCCATGGGGCAAAGAGGGGAAGGAGGAGAAGTAACTTCACAAAGGCAGTGAGGGAACTTTCTGTAGTGACAGAAAAATTCTCTATCTTCATTGCGGTGATGATGTTTGCTGGTTACACAGGCATACACATTTTGTCAAAGTCAATATATAATTAAAATGCATGTATTTCATTGTATGTAACTTATTCTTCAATAAAGTTTATTAAATTTTTTAAAATGAGTCCATGCTTAAAAGTATTTAACTTGAATAATTAGTGTATATTTTATATTGGGTAAACATAAAATACCATGATTGATTCTTAAACTGATATATTAAAACTTATGCACCCAAATTATTCATTCAATAAATATTCACTGAACAACTAATATACTCCAGATTTTAGGCCACACATAGGACATAAACGTGAAAAAGAAACTCCTTACCCTTGAGGAACTAGCAGGCCAAAGGGGAGACAAGCAAGTGAACAAAAACTGCAAGTGAATTACAAATTGCTCTGGGGAGTGATATACCAAGGTGTCAGGATTGCACAGAGAAGACAATGTCTCAGAAAAGGCTTCAGAGAATATAAGCCCTTTCCTGTGAGGCAATTCCACTTATTTCAGGGATATTTATCCCAAATACTCAAAGCTTTAAAAAAAAAACACTTCTTTTAGTCTTGTCACTGTACTTTATGGCACATTTTTCTCATGAAAAGTCCTTAGTACTTCAAGAGTGTGGTTTGTTTGTTTAAAAACCAAGTTATTCAGATAAATTTTATGAATATTTATTATGGAAAACAGGTGGCAGTATGAAATCAGTAAAGTTGTTTTCCTACATGCTTTATGAAGTGAAGGCAATACCACAAGGATAGTAACAATGTTTTTCATCCAAAATAGAACTGCTGGAAAAACATATAGTCTCTCAAGGGGGCTACTTTATTTTTTTTTTAAAAGGGGGCTACTTTAAAGAGCTTTGTCTTTTTGAGTGCTTAAGTCTTGGTTGCTTTGTCTGCAGGGGGAGGGGGAAGTGCGTATCACTTTCAAATTATACCTTGCTATAAACTGTCATTATTCAAAATATAATGTAAACTTATTATAGTAACATATATTATATACATATGTATACATGCATGCTTAAGTCTGAATCTTAGTTCAGCTATATCACAACTGAATGTCTTTAGAGAAAGCCCTCAAAATCTTAGTGTCCTCTGTTAAATGAAGACAATAATAGTAGAATCTGTCTCGTAGGATTCTGTAAGTATCAAATAAGTGATGTGAATGAGATAATCTGCATATTAAATGAAATAACCAATGTAAAACACTTACAACAGGGCTTGGCATATAAGTACCTAAGAAATGATAATAATCACTATTATATATAGCAAAGTATAGTGTTCTAAACTAAGAATAAACATTAAAATATAAAGTAAGATTACAAAAAAAAAAAGCATATAAAAAGAAGAAACCATAAGGTAGCTTTAAAGTTTAGAAACCAAGATTCAGTGACTTTTTTGTTAAACAAGAGAATTCATTTTTAAATTATTCTATAGAATATACAGTTATGTCAATGCTCAGTAACAAAACGCACCAGGCACATTACAAGTTTCCAATGAATACTTAGTAAACTACTTCAATACAGTAAGATGGTCTTAGTAACCAAGAAAAAAAAGTTTGTGACTTTTCAGCCCCATTAACTTCTATCTCTGCTTTAGTTAATACCCCTTTCAGCTGCCAAATGATCTTTTCCCTGGACAGCAGAATTCTAGAAAGGAAAGACTGCAGGATTTTCTTCCAATTTGGACAACAAGATATACACTGAGAAAGCATAGTGTTTCTAACTGCTTTCTGGTAAGAATATCTGAAAGCATCTGTGTCCAATTGGGAAAATATAAAAGAATCTACTGCAAAAACAGCTTGAAGGTTAAAGAAAACTAAATAAATGACAAAGAATATAGAGAGAAGAAAGAGAAATTCAAATCAAGTCAGTGTATATTTTCAATATATAACTTGCTTGGTAAAATATACCCACATCCATGTAACAAGTACCTATAAACTGCATGTGCTCATTTTTGTCCATTTTTAATATTCACTTACAGTTGCCTAAATTGAACATCAAATTGAGATTTATATAATTTGAGATGAAAGTCAGTTTTCTAACACTGTTATATAAAGTTTCTGAAGATAAGTGAATTAATACATTTTAATGTTTTGTGTACTTAAAGACAATAGTTTTAGAGAAAATTTCTGAAATACTCTTTGAGTTGTACACATGTGCAGGTACAAACATATAAACGTGTGCTCAACTCAGTTCTTCGCCTCCTTTTTTTTAGTCTACTTTTTTATTTGAAACAAAACTGATTCGCTATGTTGGTATTAGCTTCAGGTGCACAGCAAAGTGATCCAGTTATATATGTATATATATTCTTTTAAAGACTCTTTTCCATTATAGATTATAAGATATTGAATATATAGATCCCTGTGCTGTACAGTAGATCCTTGTTGTTCATCACTACTACCTCTTAAATTAAATGACATTTTTGCCAGACTGCAAATAATTTAATAAAAACTTTGTAAGTTTTCAAAATATGTTGCAACTATTGGCTAATACATTAAGTATTTCAAATATATCTCAGAGATAGAACAGCAAAAACAACAATGTTGGTGTCTAAGGTCTATTTGATAATGAAAAAAGTAATAGCTCTAGCTTTTAAAGTCTTTACATAGTATATATGTGATCATTTCAAAAGAAAACCAACATATTTTCCATTTGTCTTAAGCATAACATTGAAATTCTTAACTGATAAAAGTTTACCTGTGGTAGACAAACACAAAATTCCATCCTTGATGAACAGCTTAATACAGTAAAAGCCAAAAGTGCACGAATATTCATATTAATGCATACTTTCATTGTATCATTTCTTACCAGGGCCTCTAATTTAGCACTTGTTCTATCTGTACAATCTAAATCTCAAGGAAATCTGATAATTTCAATATTCACATATGTCAATGAAAGCAGCCTGGTAACAAGAGCTTCTGGCAGCTAAATATGTGACTACATCAACAAGTGTTTATTGAAAGGTCTAGTAGGTTGTATCCAAAGTAGTAGTTCTTTAAGCAATCAGAAAAGTGCTACTCACCAGCGAGTGTATAATCCATGTCAAAACCAAAACACTTTATTTTTTCCATGGCTAAACTCCGGTTCACAAACACCCTAAAGAAAAAAAAAAAAAAGAGTAAAAAATTATAACACTGTAGCCAAAAAAAAAAAAAAAAATTAAATTCAATGGAATTATCTGGCTATCTTTTTAGATATCATTTAAATACCAATATTAAGATTCACAATATAAATTATTCAAGTCCTCCTTATACCATAGGTGACATCAGATACTACGCAAAAATATGTCAATTTTCTTACTGTGTCTTTATTTTAACAAAGCTATGTACTCAAGATTTCAGAGAATCAGTTCTCCTTTTCTAAGTCTGACTCCATAAAATAGCTTATTTCTGAGATTTTATAATTCACTCACTCATTTATAATTTATTTAATGAACAGAGGTTCACTTAAAGTCTATCATATGCCATACACTAAAGACATAAATATAAACAGATTTATTCAACAAATACTTACCAAATGCCTACTACCTATCAGGCACTGTGATATGGCAGAGAACAAAAGAGTACCTGCCCTCATGGTACTTAAATTTTTTTATTTTATTTTTTTTTTATTTTATTTATTTATTTATTTATTTATTTTGCTAATTACTTTACATCATTACAGTAGTTTTTGTTGTACATTGATATGAATTAGCCATGGATTTACATGTACTCCCCATTCCAGTCCCCCCTCCCACCTCCCTCTCCATCCGATCCCTCTGGGTCTTCCCAGTGCACCAGGCCCGAGCACTTGTCTCATGCACCCAACCTGAGCTGGTTATCCGTTTCACCCTAGATAATGGTACTTAAATTTTAACCAATCTCTATCCTTGAGGAATTCAGCAGTAGCAGGAGAGAGGTTTAAGCAAATAATTAAAAGTATTTTAATAAATGCTATAAAATAACATGCAGGAGATAGCACAAGTTGTTTGAGCTGATCTTAAACAATCAGTAGGAGTTTTCTAGTAGGACAAAGCAAGAAAGGCACTCCACAAAGAATGACAAAGTAAAGATAAGGTTTGCAGTGAACCAAAATACATTTACTGGAGCTGAGTTTTCTTTGGTTTTACTTTTCTGTTGCAAACGCAAGTTTTCCAGAGAAGGGAGAGAAGCAATAAAGGTTATGAAGCTAAAAAAAGGTAGCAAGGGTCAGATTAATGAAGACTTTGTGTGCCACACTAGAGAGATGGGACTTTATCCTGCAGGCAAGAAAAAATTATCAGATTTTGATGAAATGCAATAAGCAGATTCAAACTTCAGAAAGATAACTATGAAGATACAAGGAAAACGAAACATAATAGTATGCAGGATCATCATCATGATGGCGCTGTGGGTAAGTTTCAATCATCTCTGAAAATAAGGGTATCCCCTCCATCTCATCCCAAAGTTTGGTGGCCAAAATTACTGAATGATTTATCCTCTTATTACCAAAACTTTTCTTTGTCTTCATCTCATAAGTAACTATGAGACGTGAGAATGCTACAAATCACTCAGGAAACTTGGTAAAAATAAAGATACCTGGGCTAGGCTTCTCCCACTGACAATATAGGTCAGTAGTCTCCAAAGAGGAGTGACTGCACCTGAGGATATGAAAGACTCCCCTGGAATACAGAAGAAAGGGTTACAACTTCTACTCAAAATTATCTCGTATTTTTAAAATGTCTAATTTGTGTTATGTTTTCTACTATACACAAGTAATGATAGCAGTATATGTAATTTAAGTATGCATCCAGAGGGATGACTGTTCCATACTTTAACTGATGAAATACTCAAGTTTGGAAACCATTAATCTAGATAACAAAGAAAAACCTCTTCACCAACTCAAGAACTATTGTTTTAACTTTAATAGAAAGCTTTTCCTCTCATCTCAGAATGCACGCACTAATTTTATATGCAAATAATCAAATATTTGCTTACAATATTTTAACTGGTGGACTTAACAGGTCCTTGAATTCAGAAATGTTATTCTCTAAAAAATATGAACTTATTTCTCTCACAGTGTGCTATGCACACTAGATAAGCTTTATAAAACTCTTAGTCCCTGAGAGAGATGTTATGTAAAACATTTATACTTTCTTTCCCTAAGAAAACCTGTTATTCTGGAAAATCAACCCTTATTTTGATTGGGTTAATAATGGATGGGAAAGGAAGAGTAGTGAAGAGCTGAAAGATACAGGGAACTAGAGAACAAATGACACCCACTCAAATCTTTTAAAAAATACCCCCAAACTCCAAATATATCACCATGACCCTTCTACCACTTCATCAAATTTCACTCTATTACTACCAACTGGAGCATCTACTTTATTATCACCTTTTTCAGTTACATAAATCCTTATGAAGGCACAAGAGAAGGTAAAGACACTGAGTAATGGTTTTAACTCTGGAAACACTGAAGCTGAGACTTTTCAAACACACTCTCAATTCAGGCTAGGGGGCCAACTGGATCAAATCCTTGATCAAAGCCCAAACAGCTGACATGCCTAAAATATTCTGTGGGAATTTAGCAGGAACAGACTGGGAAGATTTTTCTATCCAGGAGAGAGAGATATAGGACCACATAATAAAAGGAACAGCTTTGATTCTGACATAAGAATGATGCAAGCTGATTTTAGACACAGCTACAATCATAGACAAAAAGATACTTTGCTGGTATCAATCACTGCTAAAGGCAGAAAGAAACAGACCCAGCTAGATAATCCACCCACTTCTTTCTCGTCCAGAAGAGAGGTTAATCTGTACTCCTTAACGCATTTTTAAGGATACAGAGATCATACTATTATCCTTAGGCATTGTCCATAGAAACTCTGGGAATGATATCTATCAGGAATAAGAAAATCTGTTGTTTCTGCAAAAATAACCATTGCTAAATATCCATTAAATCACACTCTTTCCTCTGACTAACTGGTCATTTTATTCAATCAACATGTTTGTCGAATGCCTATTACAAACCAGGTACCATTTATGACATACATCCTAGAAGTTGTCCTTTAGGGAGTAGCTAAAACTAGTAAGATGTTTTAGATGTCTAAAATTAGAAAGATGCTTTTCTATGAAACCAAATATCCTTTATCTTTTCATTTTCATTTAAAGTACCCCCACCTATAGAAGCAACTCCTGAATTTAAAAAAACAATCACTCCTGTCTCCCCTATAATTTATTACTATTATGAAACAAAAGAAAAACCTCACATCTATTCTCACCACTCCTTTTCTTTCCCTATTTAAGCTACAATATGGGAGAAGGGGGCAATAGGGAATTAAATCTAATTCATGCATGAATACCTAAAGTGCATAAGCAAAGCTGTGATGACAAAAGGGAACAGCTGCATTATAGATAACTGCAGTAATATATATGCCATGATTTATAAAGATAATAAACATCCAAATGCTGAAAGTATGCACTGACTTCAGCTGAGAGGCAGCCTTGAGCCAGAAATACCGCGTCTCCAGAATATAGCCTTAAAGTGAAACTGATTTCCTGGCGTCAAACTAATAAATATTCTTTACTGTTATTATATAAAAGAAAGTGCTAGGTGCTCTATCAATAAAAGGCTGATTCACCATCTCACCACACTTTTAAAACAAAAATACCCTTATCTGCCTTGGGGAATCCAAAATTTCCTATTGGTCCCAGAACCTTGACTGTATCTTCATTAATGCCTGTTAACTTGTGTCACTTTTCTAAATTATTAACCAGTGGAACATACTCCACGTCTCTAGCTTCAAGAGCCTGCATATACTTGTGAAACTTTCCAAAGCTTTCTTTAAATAAAGCACAAAGCTGCCACCCTAGAAAGCACGACTGAACTAAGCATCCAACATTAAAATGCAATTATCAGCCAGAAATTCCTATGTACTAAGTCATTTGCAAGATATAGATTTGAGCATTAAAACAACAGACACAACCTTTAGCAGACAGACCAAGAAACACTATAAAACTGAGCACAGACGTCCACACAAAGACAAATGTAACAGCTTTTACTATCATACAGCACTGCAGTAAGGCATAAAACTTGAAGAAATGCTATCCAAATAAATACAGACATTAAACAAAAGAAATAAGACTATTAACATAATGTGCTTTAAGAACAGGAATCTAGTATTCTCACACTAAAGGAACATGAACATGCAATTTATTAAATTTGGAATTTTGTAAATAGCAAACTCTTAATGGTTTTGAGATTTAACTTGTAATTCAAAGCAGCATTACCTCATCTGTCACTGGTTGCCGTTCTGCAAAGTGTGAAACTATCTGAGTCAACTAGTTCTTGAAGTCACATAACAGAATTCTTCTTCAAATTCCTAGTATAATTTTTGTGTGTGTGACTTTAACCTTACTTCAAAAAGACCGTTTTAGTCGGAACCAGGCCCCTCCACGGTATGTCTCTTCTGAGACAGTGCTGGAGAAAACACCTCTGTGTCTAATTTAACTTGTCACTGGATATCACTGTTGCTCCACATGAATCCATCTGGAATAGAATTTCTCTGGCACTGGTGAACTTTATCCCTAGCTCCTCCTCCTGCCCAGGAGTCACAATTTCCTGGCCAAAGGCCCAACAACAGTTACTGCAACAACAAATGAGACTAAGGATACAAGCAAAAAATCTCAGGCATGTTTTGGTTATGGGTTTGTGTAATTATATCCTCAAAGTTTGTTACAGTTACAAGCGCCTGTTGGAGAGTGCAAATTTAGATTATCAACCAAATGATGTATTTGAGTGTCTGCTAATTAACAGAAAAATGCTATATGGTGAATTTTTGTTGAAAACCTAATTTGTATCTCTCTCCCCAAACTAGTCTCTATTTCCACTAGGGCACTCTCATTTCCCCCTTAAGTCTAAAACCTAGTTAACGTCTTTTGATTCTTTCCTCTCCCTCAAATCCACAACATCTCACTTGCCTTCATTTAAATTTCCAAATGTCTCTAATCCAGATCTTCCAGTCCACTCAAGCTGTTAACAACCTGTCCAGGTCCCTCATTAACTCTTCAGCAATCATCTCTCAATGGCTCTGCCTGCGCACTAATGCCAAATTAATTGCTTTGAAGTAGTGCTACTCAAAAGTGGGGTCCACAGTCCAGTGCAGATTTGTGAAGTGCTGTTACTGATTTAAGAAACTACAAGTATTTAGAAACTTTTATATCAATTTGACAGAAAAGTTTTGTTTGTTGAACATAATAACAAAAAATGTATACTTTCACTTTATGTCTCTTCATTTTCAAGTAATTCATTTTTATTATAAGTATCAATTTCTAACAGAAGAGAAGTCTTTTAGAAGAAAATGGTTCTCCAACACAGATGAGAAGCATGGTCCTAAGGCCCAGCTCTAATCATGCTGCTCTCCCTCTTAGACATTCCTCACTGCTACTGCTGTCACTTCAGTCGTGTCTGACTGTGCAACCCCATCCCTGGGATTCTCCAGGCAAGAACACTGGAGTGGGTTGCCATTTCCTTCTCCAGTGCATAAAAGTGAAAAGTGAAAGTGAAGTCTCTCAGTCATGTCCGACTCTTCGCAACCCCATGGACTGCACCCTACCAGGCTCCTCCGTCCATGGGATTTTCCAGGCAAGAGTACTGGAGTGGGGTGCCACTGCCTTCTCAGAGACATTCCTCACTACCTACTACCAAATACAATTTTTAAAAAAATCTTCGAGGAGTTCAAAGCTTTCATTATCTTTCCAAAATCAGTTCTATCTCACGTTGCTCCACATCACACACCTTTAGCTCTAGTAATTAAAATGAACTACTTTTTATTTCCAAAAAGTTCTCTGAAGCTTTGTTCATACTGTGCACCATACCTGAAACATCCTTCTTAGTTATCTCTACCTTATTTTTCAAGACCCTTGAAATTTCTTTAAGAAATTCTTCTGGCCATGCCAGAGAACTATTCTAACAATGATGCCCCTGGGTCTTAGATTACTTTTTTTATTTAATTAAAAATATTTCACCAACAACTAAAGTTCTAAAATGTGATGCATGTGAGCAGTTATGGCACGTCTATATTTTATCATATACAAACTGTTTAATTCCCTTATTCTTTACTGGATTATAATCTTGGAGACAAGGATTTATTGCCTTCCCAACAACTAGCATAGGGCCTAGTAATGACTAGACACAATACTCAACTGAATTAAAAATTAAACTAAAAAAAATTTAAACTAAAAACTTAATAGCAATTAGTGACTGCCAGAACTGTGGAGAAGAAGGAATGGGCAGTTTGTTTGGGGGAATAATAAAAATATTCTGAAATTAGTGCTGTTGGTTGCACACCTCTCGAGAATATACTTAAAACCACTGAACTGTACTCTTTAAAGGGTGAATTGAATGGTATGTGAAATATATCTCAATAATGCTGTTATTTAAAAAACATAATGACAAGACCTTAGTCTGCCTTTACGCTCCCATTCTTCAGTAAAAGAATGCTAGTGATCTTAAAAAAAAATTCTTATTTATGAAAATGGATCCTTAAAAATCAAAAGTTTAAATACCTCGAATATACAGACACAACAAGAAATTGTGGACTAGATTATAAAAGTAAGGTCACTAAAGCATCGGTTTTTTCATCAATTTCCAGCCAACAGTTTCTTACTAATTTGTCTGAATATTTTCTCTGAGGAACACCCTTAGGAAGGATACATTATCAGGTTATGCTATGAGACCAGCACCCTGTGCTTCAAAAGTCTGAATAAGCATGCTATCATTTCTAAAATAATACATGAATTATCATAATTTTTCTTATTCAAATACTCAATGTTAAAAAGTCCCAGTGAAGAGAATGTGGAGGTATACAAAGAACAAAATTAAAGATGGTTAAAATTTAAGATGCATCAACTGTAAAACTCACCCATATTACATGCCACTAAAAAAGGGCCAGGAGGGGTGCCCAAGAAAAGTCAGTCTTGTAAAGCTAGGATTAACAAAGGACTATATCCATAGTACAAGGAAAAAGGAGAACTAAATCTGCAATATAGAAGAAACACAAGGACATTTGTGCATCTTGACCCTGACACCAAGTCCAAGAAATGGGAAAAAACTCCCCATGAGAATCTGAACAACAAATCTGGTAGGTTTGTGGTTTAAATTTACCCTACCAGCATGGTTAATGTTGCCCTTACGTGACTGACAGAAATGAAATTCTCTCTAAAAGAACTCAACTTAATTGTAGGTGGTATATTGCTAGATGTAGCCCAAATTCAGAGATGTCTAAATGTGAAAAAATGTGTATCTTAAAAAGTGATAAACAAGGCCTAATAAGAGCAGCGATTATGCTACCTTTCCCCAAAGATTTCAAAGCATACTTTTAAGGAGAATCTCTTTAAAAGACATTAAAATTCCCTTCACTTTCAACCTCAAATGAAGAAACTGCAGTAATGAGAGCAGAATGGTGGGGAATAAGAAAGAGGACTAACAAACGAAGAATACATAAATTAAAGGAGAAACCGGAAACAATGGCAGTACTTCTGAAAATTACTGTTCAGAAATGTCAGTCTAAAAACAGGTTTTTTCCAATCTTTTTTTCCTACTTTCCCCTAAATTCTTTACTTTTTCTCCCCAATTTTTAAAAGTAAAAACCAATGTATAGAAGATAATTTATAAAATACAACAAAATATTAAGGTTGAATTCTGTGGAATAAAAATTAGAGAAGAAAATATATTTATCCATGTTATCATTAGGCCAAATTAACAAGTGTGCTTGTTATTGTGCCCATAATGGAAAACAGAGGTCAAAATCTAGAACTTAAAATAAAAGCAAATGACAAAACTGATTTTGGCTTCTCACCTAAAAGACAGCAGGCTCTAGTGATAAAAGGCATTCTGAACAGCTCCAGAAGACAAGGGATCAATCATTACAATGAAAGAAGAATGTATATTTTTTCCCCTTGCATTACACATCCTAGAATACCTATATTTTTCCAAATATATTCCTTTGACTATGCTAAACAATAATAATTTTATTTATAAGATTTTAAATAAGCAAGTTCAGTTTCTCAAGTCTCATTCCCCCTCCAACTTTACTGAGGTATAATTTACTTCAAGTGAAATTCACCCATTTTAAGTGTGAAGATTGGTGAGTTTTGGCAATTGTATACACCCATGTAACAACTACCACAATCAACCCAAAATATTTCTTCATGTCCTTTTGCAATACTCTCCCCAACCCATGGCCACAAAATACCAATGATCTATGCTGTCACTAGTTTTCATGTAGATGAAATCAAATACCATGTAGTCTATGTCTGGTTATTTTTCTTAACACAACAGTTCTGAGACTCATTCATGTTATTACATGTATCAAAAATTAGTTCCTTTATTCCACAGTAGTATTCCATTGTATGGATATACCACAATTTATTTACCTATTCAATTACTGGATATTTTGAGTTGTTCCCAGTTTTTGGCTATTGTAAATAATGATACTATGAACACTCACATATAAATCTGTATGGACATAATGCTTTCATTTCTCTTGGAGTAAATACCCAAAAGTGGAAATATTAGTCCATTTAATAAGTGTATGTTTAACTTTAAAAGACACTGCCAAAATGTTTTTATTTTGCATTCTCATCAACAATGCTTGAGAGTTCCAGTTGCTCCACATTGTCAGTGTTAGTCATTCTAGTGGGTCTGCAGTGATACATAACTGTAGTTTTAATCTGTATTTCCCTAATGGTGTTAGTGGTAAAGAAACTGCCTGCCAATGCAGGAGACAAGAGACACAGATTCGATCCCTGGGTCAGGAAGATCCCCTGGAGGATGGCACAGCAACCCACTCCAGTATTCTTGTCTGGAGAAGCCCACAGACAGAGGAGCCTAGCAGGCTACAGTCCACAGGGTCGCAAAGAGTTGGACACAACTGAAATGACTGAGCACGCAATGACAAATGATGCAGAGCATCTTTTCAAATGTTTACTGGCCATGTCTTTTTGTGTGAAGGATCATTCACAAACTGGGTTATTTGTCTGTGTTATAAGAATTCTTCAGGTATTCTGGATATAAGTTCTTTATCAGATATATATGTATTGAGAATATTTTCTCTCAGTCTATGGCTTACCTTTTTATTTTCTTAATGTTGTCTTCTTAAAAGCAGAGGTTTTTTTTAAACTTATGATGAAGTCCAATTTATCAATTTTATCTTCCATGTTTTTATTTTTTATGTATTTAAAGAGAAATCTTTACCGAATTCAAAGTCACAATCATTTTCACCTACATTTTACTTTAAACTTTTATATTTAGGTCTATGATCATTTCTGTGTTTTTTTTAATATATATGTGATTGAGGCAAAGGTTGAGATTCACTTTTTTTCTTTATGTATGTTTAGTTGTTTCAGCACATCTATTAAACAGATTAACCGTTGACTTACCATGGCGTCATTACTGAAAATCAACTGACTGTATGTGTGGGTCTACAAACTTCCTATTAGGTTTCATGATCTCTATATATCCATCCTTACACTAATAACATACTGTCTCGATTACTATATGTTTACATAAGGCTCAAGTATAATTTTTGATGATTTAACTCTACTAATAATCCTTTTCTATTACTTATTAGGGAAATAGTTCATAGATATAAAAATAATCACATATACCAACATTCTGAATATAAGAATCATTTCATCCCAAAGTAGAAACTTTATCCATTTATTTCTAAAGATAGCAAAGGAGAATAAAAGCTAACTGATTTCATTTATAGGCTCCATTCAATTCAAATGCACTTGTTCATTACCTATTCAGACAGTAAAAGAATTGCCTCATGGATCCCTAGAAATAATCTAAAAGAATACTCCAGGCTTTATAGTGTCCTCTGACTTGTACAGATCTTTTTTTAACCAACCAATTCTAACATATGTTTTACCATGGGGGGCTGGGGGGAAGTACTAATTACTTCTCAAGAACTTTGACTGCATCTAGAAATATAGTTCTTCTTAAATCTATAAACCAGCTTTATAAATAACCACTGTACAAGCCTGACAAATATTACCAGCATCCATGATAATATGTACCATAAAAATTGTTTAATAAAAACTGCAAGCTTCTAGCTAGAGCTAGAAGGAAAGAAAATATACAAACCTGAAGAGGCAGTCCTCTCATAATTTTCACATTTAAAGAAACCTCAAAATTCCAGTGATGTCATGAGAGGTCTAAAAATAATACAGAATTATTTATACCCATGGCTGCTCTTTTTAACTAATAATGAGGCTTTATAAAATAGCAGTAAAAGGGGCCAATTTTATTTTGCTCACAATCAATACATGACCAGATTAAAATAAATTATAAACACAAGACTCTGAAACTACTTCAAAATTTCTACTAGAAAAAAATTAAGAACTTCAAGAAAATCAAAATTTAAATTGCACTGTATTTTTAGAGAGTTTTTTTTTTTTTGAGGGGATCTGTGTCCTGTTTGATCAAAGGGGATGTTTCTCTGGAATTAACCAGGTCAAGTTATGCTTGAAGGTTAGAAATGAGATCGTTAACAGGATGTAGCTATTAACTTGCATGTCACCTATGATAGTGGTCATAAAAAGAATATCAATAATAATTCAAATTCTGAAACATAAGAGAAAAGACTATAAAGACAATTAAAAAACCCTACGGAACTATTTTATATAGCAAAATAAAGACAAACGGGGGATTCCACATGAAATTATTTTTGTCTACAAGTGACCAGAAAGAAAAAAATCACAGGTTGCTTTTCAATCTTTCACACCATTTTCTAAAGGTACAAATTATTTTCAAATGCACTTGAATTTTTAAATTTCACTCATTTCGATGTAAAACTCTTTGGTAAGACACTACTGTTTGCTTCCAATCTTCATAAACACTTTCTACTGAAAAACAAAGAGAGTTTACCACAAGGTAAACAGGGTGCTTATCTCTCACTGAATTTCTATGCAGATTATCCACCCTCAATGCAGTCTTTCCAAATAGCAACTGTAACTTTACAGCAGATTACATGTGAAACAGTAGCAATGTAAACTTTCGGCTGAATTTCTTTCAATCTCTCCCCCATCTCCACTCAGACTGGTAGCACTGCTTATTAATCTTCCAATTCACTCAGATGACTAGAACATCTCTTCGCTGAGAAAAATGAGGAGAAAAGAATAATAAACTCACTTACCCTTCCTTAGACATTCTCAAAGATCTACTTCCTCTGGAAGAGAATACAGGATCAACAAACAAGCTTCACTGATCTCTTGAGAACTGTAGCTCATTTGTTAAAGCACAGAGAACTCAGGCCCTGAGAGGCCCAACAAATTCGGGCAAGATGCCGAACCCTAAGCAGGCAATATCTCAGAGACCAATATCCTCAGCTTTAAATACTTACAAACCAAAGAATAATAGGAAAAAATTGAAGAGCAGGAAAAATAACTGATGGTCTAAACTGTGTAAGACTGGCCAGTTTAGGCAGGAGACTATCCAAATGGCAAGTTCCCGTAAGAGACAGGAATCGTTACTGGCAAACACACAGAAAAAGCAAATTTACCCCCTAATGAGGCCCGCCAACAGTACGCAAACAATGTGAGTTTCACAGAATGGAGCGGCCCTAGTCAGTTCAAATCATTTAGTTTACTCTCGGAGGAAAAAAAAAAAACATAATACACAGCACTATGTTTTAATTATCAGTTTAGTTATTTCCTCCCTTAGAAAATGAACAATGCAAACTACAAGAAAAGTAAGTATTTATGTGCCGATCATATTACAGGAGTAACCTAAAGTACTTCCACACTGTGGTCTCTTTTCTGATCATTAACTACTTTTAAGAAAAACATCTGTGTTCACAAATATTTTACTCATATACCTGAAAATGTCAGCCCATGTGAAAAGAAATTTACAGATCTTTGGCATGTGGAGGATATACCCAGAACATTCTAAAGGTTAATTCCAAATCTCAGAGCAAGTTGCAGTTTGAAAGAAAAACATTTGCAACATTCCTGCCTCCTGACCAATATAATGCATAGGGATTATGCAACAGGGGAAGAAATAAACAAGTGTGCTAAAGTCTAAGAACATTGATAAGGCAAATAAATCCTCCTACTGATGGTTTGATTTAAAAATAAAATATACATACCTTAAAGAAATACTAGTTGGATTTAAATTTTAAAAAACTTTTATCTTTAAACAGTTATCTAACTATCTTACCATAAAGATTTCTATTACTTACTATAAAATGTTTAAATAGTCACCAAGTGACTAAAACCACTACCAAATACTACAAATTCAAACTAAAATTATTTTCAGTTTATTTAGAAAAGCAGTATGGTGAAAGAGAATGAGCACCAGAGCAACTAGGTTTAAATTCAGCTTTCTGGCTGAATAAGTTAATTAACCTAAGCCTGAGATTTTTCATCTATAGAAGACAGATAACATCTGTCTGTCATTTGTAAGCACTCAAAGAACCATTGGAACTTGAGGGGTAACAGGGAAAAGCATTATCTCACCAAAATATCTCTTGGGAGATACACTGTAAAAATCCAATCCTCAAATTACACATGAATATGAAGGACTTTCACTATCCTCAAACCAAATTCCATAAATACAAGCATACAAACTGAATATGGAAAAATGATCTAATCCTTAAGAGTGCCAACTTCCCATGGCTTCCCTGGACTTCCAGCTTGTGGCATCACAGCTTAGTGTGGTGGAAATAAATGTAATTACTATTTTAAGACTTTCTACTTGTAAAGAGAAAGGAAAACAAAAATCTCACTTGAACAGAAGGTATACACACTTATACAAGTTTCCCGTGCAAAAGAAACTGCGTTGTCTAGCTATTTCAAACTCAGTTCATATATTTAAGAAATGTTTACTAAATGTCTATCTGCCAGCACCTAGTACCAATAATACAAACATGACAGTTCTTGATTTTAAGGAACCTCTAATGGAGGAGGTCCATCAAAAACATTAAAAAGCTGTCTGTAATTGCAGTATCAGACATATGCACAACAGAGAGGTGCACTTCCCTGTCTTACTGCAAGACAGGGGTGCCCAAATTGTTGCTGTTAAACTGACATTATACTAAGCACTTTTATAGTTATTATCTCATTTAATCTCAAATAACTCTGTGAGGTAGAAATGATTCATATTTCATAGATGACAGAACAAAGTTTATAGCAGTTAAATACTGTGATTCTAAAGAAATTAAAGTGAAATAATCCAAAATACTAACCCAAGGTCCAGGTTCCTAACCACCACACTAAAAAGGATTAGCAACTATTAATCAGATTAAGAGGAAAAGAGGGGTGGAGAACATTCCAACAGAAGAGAAATTATGAATGAAAAGCAGAGTGACACAGATATTATGGCGTGTGGGAAAAAACTTAGATGCAATTCAGCGTTGACAGAATACAAGAATTTGAGGAAGGGAGCTGCTCAAAATGAAAGTGGAAAGCAAAAGATTAGTCCTCACAGGGTCTTAAATACTATGTTAACAGGCTTAGGATTTATATGATAGCATTCTGGATATGATGCCACTCAAAGGTCTTAAGCTGGGTGATAAACATGATTTACAAAACAGATCTGAAGATGACAAGGCTAAAAGCAGGCAGACATAAGCGGGGTTATGGTTACTTTTGCAATGCATGACAGTGATGACCAGAGCCTGGACTAGCACCATCAGGAATGAAAAGAACAGGCCAGAATCTAGAAAGATTAGGAGGTTGTATTAAAGTGCACACATGCTCACATGTTTAAATGCATTGAAAGAGGACTAGAAGAATGCTCTCCAAACTACTGACATTGTTTACCTATGACAAAGAGGAATGGGGGTGAAAATGTAAATGAAGGGGAACTTTCATACTTTACTGTATATATTTCTGAATTCCTGAATATTGCACAATAAGAATTTAATTATGTATTACCTAAATAGTTTCAAGCACTTTTAAAAAGTAATTACAAGATTAAAATTTGGGGTTGATAACTGTATTATTCTCTATTTCTTGGATTGATGGTAGTCACACTCACAGATGGTTTGACTTCCTAACGAGAATAGTAACAATTATTTTTTAAAAAACTTTGAAAAGGGAAGTGGTTGGAAACAGAGATAGGAATGTACTTCAGATCATTTTGATTCTTAAACCAAAATTCATTAAGATTTAAATGTTTGAGGGACTTTGCTGGTGGTACAGTGGATAAGAATCCGCTTGCCAATGTGGGGGACATGGGTTTGATCCCTGGTCCAGGAAGATTCCACAGGCTGTGGAACAATTAAGCCTGGGTGCCACAACTCCTGAGCCAGTGCTCCTCAACAAGAGAAGCCACCGTAATGAGGAGCCCATGCACTGCAACTAGAGATGCAATGAAGATGCAGCACAACCAAAAATAAAATTAATTTTTTAAAAACCTAAGAAAGGGACTTCTTTTATAGAAAAGTATTTAAATGTTTAATATATAACTGGAAATTATATTTTTTAAAAAGTTAACAGTATATTTGAAAAAAGATTCCAAAATGAAATGCTGAAGAAAGTAAAAATTAATTAAAATAAAAAATGTGAAGAACAGATTCAGGTCAGACCCAACCGAAAACAGAATTAGTGAACTGGAAGGTAGGTCAGGAAAAACATTCCAGAATGTGACACAGAGACAAAAAAGGATGAAAAATACAAAAGAAAGGATATGAGAAGGGAGGAAAACAGTGCCAAAGTCTAACATACACTTATCAGAGTTCTTTCTCCAAAGAGAACAGAGCAAGGACAACACACGAAAAGATAACAGCTGAAAATTTATAAACCAATTAAAGGCAAGCATAGAATAAAGAACTCCAATGACTCCCAAGCACAATAAATAAAAAGAAATCCAAAGTTTATTACCTACCAATTTGGGGAGGAACATTAGTGGGAGTGACATTTCTGACAGTCTTTTTGAATAGTTTTGATTTTTGAAACCATGTTACTATTATATATAATACAGTTGACCCTTGAACAAGGAGAGTGTTGGGGCACCAAACCCCACACAATTGAAAAATCCACATATAACTCTGCAGTCAACCCTCTATTTCCTTGGTTCTGCAAACTAGGAATAGAAAAGAATCTCAAACTAAGATCAGAAAGGAACTGCCTCAAACTGATAAAGGGCAGCTGTGAAAAACCTACAGCTACCATCATACTTAATCATTAAAGACTGCAACCTTTCTTCCTAATTTAACAATTGGAAGAGTATTGGAAACTGAACTCTTTCAGCAAATAGAACTAAGACAACTGGATATTCACATACAAAAGAAGGAATTTAAACCCTCACCTTGCACCATATACAAAGTTAGCTCAAAATGTATATAAAACTTAAACATAAAATGATATCTCTCAGAAGAAAATACAGGTATAAATCGTTGTCCACAGATTAGCAATGATTTCTTAAACATGAAAACAAAAGCATGAGAAACAGAAATCATATACAGATTGAACTTCATGAGTAAAAACATTTGTCCTTCAAACGACACTACCAAGAAAGTGAAAAGACAACTCACAGAATGAGAGAAAATATCTGAAGATCATATACCAGACAAAGGTTTAATATCTAGAAAAATGAATAACTTACACAAGTCAACAATAAAAAGACAAACTCAGTTAAGAAACGGGCAAAGGATCTGAAGAGATATTTCCTGAAAGAAGTTATATAAATGGTCAATAAGAACATAAAAGATACTTAACGCCATTAATCATAAGGGAAATGCAAATCAAAACCAGAATACCACCACATAAACACTAGGACGGATACAGTAACTTTTAAAAACCCACTGACAATAATTAGTGTTATTTTGAGAATGTAGAGAAATTGGAAGCCACATACACTGCTGAAGGGAATGTAAAAAGATGCATTTGCATGGCCAAAGTTTGATGATTCTTCAATAAATTAAACAAAAAGTTACCATATGACTCAGCAAATTCCACTGCTATATATATAACCCCAACATTGAAAACATATCCACACAAGATGTACACACGAATGTTTGCAGGAGCATTACTCATACCAGCCAAATGTAGAAACAGTCCAAGTATTAAGCAACAGATGAATATATAAACAAAATGTAGTATATTCATACAAAGCAATATTATTCAGCCATTAAAGGAATTAAGTATTGACTCATGCTAAAGAATGGATGAATCCTGAAAACATCACGTGAAAAGACAGGAAAAAAGCCACATATTTTATGATTCCATTTATATGAAATGTCCAGAATAGGCAATTCTATACACAGAAAGCAGGTAAGAGACTGACAAGGACTGGGGAGAGAAGAGAATGAGGAGTAACTACTAACATGTGTAGACTTTCTTGTGAGGGTGATGAAAATGTTCTGCAATTAGAGAATGGAGATGTTTACACAACCCCCAATATACTAATATACTGAATTGTATATTACTATTTTATGTTCTATGAATTAATCTCAATAAATCTGTTTTTTAAAAAATCTGTATTAAGACAAATCAATAATAAGAGACAACTCAATTAGCAAATGAATGGAATAGTCAAGTCACAAGACAGTATCCAAATAGCTAGTTAACATGAAAATGGTGTTCAACCTAATAATTCACCAGAAAAATACAAATTAAAACCAAACTGATATGTCACAAAATAACCAACAAAATTACTTTTAAATTAGACATACTATTCAAGAGATTGATATTAAAATGTTGGTTACACTGCTTTCACACATTGCAGGTAAAACTGTAAATCAGAGTAACCACTTGGAAAATCTATTTTTCCTCTGTACTAAAGCTAAATGTATGCTTTACGAATTGGCCCAGAATACTACTCCTTGCTATTCTTTCATTTTTTTCAAAATTTGAATACAGTAAAATCAAACTTCTGGGTGTGCCATGTGATTGCATCACCCCCCCCCCCCCCTCAAAAACTCTCCTGCTTTCCTCCTGTAGTCACACTCCTCCTCCTCTGACAACTCCAAGAGTCCACTTATCAGTTCTCCATCACCAAATGTGCTCAGTCACTTCACCTGTGTCCGACTCTCTGCAACCCCACGGATTGTAGCCCGCCGGGCTCCTTTGTCCATGGGATTCACCATGCAAGAACACTGGAGTGGGTTGCCATGCCCTCCTCAAGGGGATCTTCCTGACCCAGGGATTGAACCTGTGTCTCCTGCATTGCAGGCAGATTCTTTACCACGGAGTCACTGGGGAAGCCCCTCCATCACTCTAGTTTTGTCCTTGAGAGTACCATATGAACAGAATCATACAGTGTGGAACTTCTTAAGACTGGCTTCTTCGACCCAGAATTGTCCTTGAGGGTTAAGGTGCTGTGTCTTATTGACAGTGTGGTTCCTTTTTCCTGAGTTATATTTCATTGTGTGGATGTATTGCATTTTATTTAGGCATTCACTCACTAAAGGATATTTGGGTTGTCTCCTGTTTGAGGCAAAACCAGTCAATCCTAAAGGAAATCAACCCTTAATATTCATTGGAAGGACTGATGTTGAAGCTCCATTACTTTGGCTACCTGATGCGAAGAGCTGACTTACTGGGAAAGGCCCTGATGCTGGGAAGATTGAAGGAAAAAGAAGAAGTAGGCAACAGAGGATGAAATAGTTAGATAGCATCACTGACTCTATGTTCTTGAGTTTCAGCAAATTCCAGGAGACAGTGAAGGACAGGGAAGCCTGGCATGCTGCAGTCCATGAGGTTGCAAAGAGTTAGACACGATTTAGTGATGGAGTAACAACAGACTAATATACTCTACACATTATTCGTGCAGTTTTTTTCATGTGAGCACAAAGTTTTCATTTATCTAGTACAAATATCTAGGAGTAAGATCTCTGGGTCATTAGCTAAATGTCTCTAACTTTATAAGAAACTACCAAACTGTCCTGCAGAGTAGCTGAAGCATTTTGCCTTTCTACCAACAATGAAACAGAATTCTGAATGCTCCACGTTCTTATCAACATTTGGTACTGCCAGTATTTTTTATTTTAGCCATTGTAATAGGTTTATACAATGGGGTTTTAATTGTCATTCCCCATTCCCTAAAAGCACATTCCCAACACGGCTGGGGATGTTACGAATGTCTTTTTATGCCCTCCATATGTCCTCTGCAATGATGTGTCGGTCTTTTGCCCATTTCTTTCATTGAGTTGTTCTTATATTGTTGAATTTTAAAAGTTCTTCATATATTCTGAATACAAGTCCTTAATCAGATGTGTGACTTACAAATATTTCCTAAGTTGGTAGCTAAAAACTGAAAAAAGTCAAAAGCTCCAAAATGAATAAACAAACTGTGGCATAATCATACAACGGAATGCCAGATAGTAATAAAGAAGAACAAATTACTGACACGCACAACAACATGGCTGAATCTCTTAGACATTATGCTGAATAAAAGAAGCCATATCCAAAAGAATCCTTGAGGGAGTTCCCTGGTGGCCTCATGGTTAGGGTTCTGGCTTTCACTGCTGGACAATCCCTGATCAGGGAACTGGGATCCTGCAAGCCGCAAGGCATGACCAAATATTATTTTATAAACATATTGGTTTGGCCAAAAAGTTCATTCAAGTTTTCTTGTAAGATGTTACAGAAAACATACGTATATACACATACACAAAAGAATCCTTGAAGGTGAAATAGACTATATAAATATGAATAACATTTCCTCAGCCAAAGTTTCTTACTATAGGATTTCATTAAATCAAAGATTTGCTATCTTTTGTTCTCTCTCTTCCTTGCCACTGCCATGACCACCACTACTTTCCTTTTTCATTTTACTTTTTGTTTGGGGAAAAAGCACAGAGGGAATGGTGGCAGAGAAACTGAGAATGTTTTAGGATCTAGCATCTTCTTTTGAATAATAAAGTTTAGAGAATTTGTATTCCATGAAGTAGCATCACTGCACATTTTAAAGAGAACTTGTATCTAGAGCACACAATACCCATGATACAAGAAGTTATGTCACTGAGAGAATTTTATAAATTAAACTTGCTATGTTGAGATAACTATAGATTCACATGCAATAGTAAGAAATAATATAGAGAGATTCCTATACTCTTCATCCCCAATGGGAACATCTTGCATAAATATCACAACCAGGAAACTGACATTGATACAACTCACCAACCTTATTCAAGTTTCACCAGTTTTATATGCACTCATTTGTGTCTGTGTAGATTCATGTAATCACCACTAGAGTCAAGATACAAAACAGTTCCATCACAAGGATTCCTTGTGCTACTTTTTACAGCAACACCCATCTCCCTCCACCCAAGCCAATCCCTAACATCAAACCACTACTCTCTCCCCTATCTCCATAATTTTACCATTTCAGGCATGCTATGGAGTAATACAGTAAGTAACTTTGTGAGATTTGCTTTATTAACTCAGCATAGTTTTCTTGAGCTGCATTAAAGTTGGTGCATCATAGTTCATTCCTTGTTACTGCTGAATAGTATTCCATCACTCAAATGTTCAAAGTCTTACCAATCCCTGAGTCCTCATTTGTCATTCCTTAGGAATACGAAACACTAGCCAAAGCATTAGAATGATATACTAACAAAAAAATTAATATAGTTCTGATACTCTACCTCATTCTTCTTACTCTGACAGGACATCTGTACATTATTTAAGGATGGCTTCTTGGCATTTCTGAGAACCTTATTTCCATGTGACTTTCAATCTACAATATGGCTACTGAAACTTTAACAATTTATCCACCTGAATATTAGAAACTATACTAAAATAGCAGGTTAACTCAAAATGATACAAAATGGTAAGTAATGATAGATAAGTGCCTCTAACTTTATAAGAAACTACCAAACTGTTCTGCAGAGTAGTTGGAGCATTTTGCCTTTCTACCAACAATGAAACAGAGTTCTAAATACTCCACATTCTTATCAACATTTGGTATTGCCAGTATTTTTAATTTTAGCCACTGTAATTTGTATATACAACATGGTTTTAATTGGCATTCCCTATTCCCTAAAACGGGCTTCCCTGGTGGCTCAGAGGTTAAAGCGTCTGCCCGCAATGCGGGAGACCTAGGTTCGATCC
The DNA here is from genome assembly GCF_023699985.2 of Odocoileus virginianus. Taxonomy (NCBI): domain Eukaryota; kingdom Metazoa; phylum Chordata; class Mammalia; order Artiodactyla; family Cervidae; genus Odocoileus; species Odocoileus virginianus. The sequence goes on from NC_069680.1 coordinate 6,854,592, forward strand.
CAGGGTCAGGAAGATCCCCTGGAGAAGGAAATAGCAATCCACTCCAGTATTCCTGCTTGGAGAACCCCATGAATTGAGGAGCCTGGTGGGCTACAGTCCACAGGGTCACAAAGAGTCGGACACGACTTAGTGACTTCACTTCTTCCCTAAAAGCACATTCCTAACATGGTTGGTGATGGTATAAAATGGTATCATTTTTATGATACAAAAAGTGAATGACATTCATGTGATATCCGTAAGTAATTGAGAAAAAAATTAAACTTCACTTACCTGTAGTCCTTGTCTGCATAAAATCTGACACCTGTCTTTAATCTGAGGTTAAAACATTATTAACATCTCTAATTCTACTAATGTGCTAAGCTCTAGGTACTAAAAAGTAAATTCCTTTTATTCCTTAGACATATATGATAAATTTACGTTGACTGGAAAATAAATTATTATTCAACAGATCTAAGTAAATACTGATATAAAGGCCAAAATTTCAATTAAAAAAATAATTTCAGACAACTATACAAAGAACTTTAAGGACAAAGTGACTACAATGTCTTTCAAAATAAGACAAAAGTTTGGATAACCAAAAATTCACAAACCCAGTTATTTATCTAATTTCAGTTTGACAAGATAAAAACAACTGATGAATTCACAAGCTATGTTCACAAAGAGCAAATTCACTTACAAAAATTAATCTGTACAGTAACCATTGAAACTTTAAAAGGATAAAACCAAATACCTGACTTCAGCATCCAGGGTACTGTCAACAGGAAGAGCAGATGAAAATTCTAATAGTTCCACTCCTGGATTTGGTGGACACAAACTGTGACTGGTACTCATTATTATCAAATTCTAGATATCCAACAGGGTACTATTCAAAAGGTAATTGTTTAACCTGCCTCCTTCAAGCCACAATAAGATCTAAACAGCTCAGCCTGTCTTCTGACCATATACAGAAACATATTCCAATGAAGGGTTCCGCCTGATGATTAACCCCAGCATAGACAACTCAACAATCATAATAAGGAAATGAAAGAACACGTCATACATTCTGAAGGCCAGTTTCTTAATAATGACACATGAACATCATTTCCATATTGTAACTTAGAAGACTAATATTAAGCAAGAAAAAAAGTTGGAAGTTAGGTATTTATTTACTTAAAAATATTTAGCTTCTTCCAAAAGGGAATTCTGAAGCATCACATACAAGGTACAATTATGATAAATGATCATCACAGCTTGCCTGATTTAACCAAGGATAAATTACCAATTCCAATAAATGTCTTTAATATGGAGCCCTGAAATAGAATATAAATTGACTTAACTAAAAAACTAAATTTCTTTTCAAAGCTTTCTATTAAAAAATTTTAATTAACAAAAGCAAATACCTGCAAGAGTTCAAGAACCTAATTCTCTATATTAAAAGGAAATTCTGGAATATGCTACAACAAAGATGAATCTTGGTGACATCATGCTAAGTGAAATAAGCCAGTCACAAAAGACAAACACTGGATGATTCTATTTACACGAGGTACTTGCTGCTGCTAAGTCCCTTCAGTCATGTCTGACTCTGTGCAACCCCATAGATGGCAGCCCACCAGGCTCCCCCATCCCTGGGATTCTCCAGGCAAGAACACTGGAGTGGGCTGCCATTTCCTTCTCCAATGCATGAAAGTGAAAAGTGAAAGCGAAGTCGCTCAGTCGTGTCCGACTCTCAGCGACCCCATGGACTGTAGCCTACCAGGCTCCTCCAAACATGGGATTTTCCAGGCAAGAGTACTGGAGTGGGGTGCCATTGCCTTCTCCACACGAGGTACTTAGGGTGGTCAAAACCATCAAGACAGAAAGATAATGGTGACTGGTTGCCAAGGGTTAGGGTGAGGGGAGACTGGAAAGTTATTATTGCTCAATAGGCATAAGGTTTTAATTTTACAAAATGAAAAGAGTTGTGGGGATGGACAGTGGTGATGACTACCTAACAATGTGTATATACTTAATACCACTAAACTGTATACTTAAAAACAGTTAAGATGACAAATTTTAGGTCATGTATACTTCACTAAAATAGAAAAAAGGGGAAAAAAGTTTTAAATGATCTAAAAGTTCAAACCGTTCATGATGCTTTTTCTATTCTTCCTATTACTCTACTATACTAAGAACACAGGGTGTGAGAGCCTGTCTAAAATCTTCCAGGAGGTTATCATTCCAAATGAGTCAGAAGTGCTGTCAGGCTGTGACACATTAAATACAATTAGGATACTTGATGTTTCCTAGATGACCTCTCTTCACTACATAATTCTAAGCCCTTGTTTTCAGTGATGTTACATCATAACCAAATGTATACTTTATGAATATAAAGGCTACAATAAAAAAACTGAATAGAAAATATAAAACACCTCTCTCTAGATTTTTTCTCTTCCAAATGCATATGTTATGCCTTTTATTTTACACACACCTAAACACTCTGTTTTACAGTTTAATTCCCACATACATGAAGCAACATGTCTCATCACTGCAGAGGATCACCAGTACCCACTGACTAATTGAGTCTTCCTATTTTGATGGGAATTAACAGAATCAAATCAATTTGTTATGAAATACTGTTTCCTTTCTAATAGATTTGCACCACTAAGTGACCAAAACAGAAAACTTATTGGGGTCTAAAATAAGTTATACTGCCTACAGTGGGATGGACTGAAGATTCCACCTTGTCAAGACAGATTTGTTGTCAGCTTATATGTTCAATTTATATCATGTTGAGCTCCAGGACTATGTGAAATATAAAAATGCATTAAATGAAACTGATAAGACAGGACAGTTTACACTGCATGAAGCTGTTCAACAAACTCTGGATGATCATTAAAACCCCTTTGTCTAAACCAAATCAAGAATGTAGAAGTAACTGGTGTTCTCAATGAACATAACAAGCAAACAGAAAAAGCAGAATGAAAGATTTGGAATTTGGAAAAGGCAGTACCCATGTTTTAAACTCAAGAATACAAAAATCAGCACATTTTGTGAGGTTCAGGGTTCATCCTTTGCATCCTTCTAAGAATGTGACACTAGTTGGCAGGAAGGTGTGGTTTTCACCTGAAGTGATAAAAATTTGTGTATACCACATATTAAATGATTCAAATATACACTTTTTTGCTTTGGGAATTCAGTTTTTAATTTTTCATCTTTTACTCTCTAAGTTTCCAAAATTTTGTTCTATGGTACAAGTAGTACTCATAATATGTGTTCTTATGTTTTTTTCCATAATGTAAACAATGAATTGGAAAAAAAAATGCTACCTAGTGACCTAGTATCAGGAAAATATCACCAATCTACTTAAAAACCAACTACTAATACAATAATTAACTTTCAAAATATTCAATATTCAGTATCAATCTTCTTCAAAATATTAATGCTTACTGAACCACTGAAATGTTACCTAATCTGGATTAGCTTTCCTACACAATAAAGAATGGAACCAGAATAATTCTTTCGTCTGTTTTACAAAAACTTATCTGTATAAACTAATTTAACCATCTCAGAACAGATGAGTAATTGAGTTATCACAGATTTCCTGGAGTTCCCATGCAATTTTTTTGGCACTACCAGTAAACCAGCATTTCTACTTATTCCTGGCTTTCCCAAGATGGAAGCAGAAATGGTTCTAGTGTGGCCCAGATGTTTCTATCAAGTATAAACTTCTAATTTATGTCTAAAACCAATGATTCCTAATTACAATACCTACTTTCAAGTATCTCAGCTACTTAAGGTTCAGGTAGCCATTAAAATTTAGAAAGAGCCATTTAACTGAATCTATTAAAAGTGGCAAGTAAATTGAGAATACTTTACACTTTAAATTTTTAAAGGAAAAATGATTTAAAGGAAATTTTAAAATCTTAACATAAGAAAACACTGTTAATATCAAGAATTATTTACATTCAAGACTAACACAGTAACCAGTAGGCACAATTCTAAAACTCTATTTAAAAATTATAATCAGTTTCTGGCAAATAGTAATTAAGAATTGTATTATTAATAACTAAGGCACAATCTTTTAGCTGCTGAAGACTTTCTGCTCTTGAGGACTTTTATTAGTAGATATAAGAAGATATAAGAAGCAGTAAAAAGAAATTTTTTTTTTTAAGCAGCAACAGCAATGTGGTTAAAAGTCTGGCAATTAGAAGTCTGGACTTTGGACTGGTTTGAACCATGAACTAGCTATGTGATCTAGGGTAAATTACCTAACCACTCTGCACACTAATTTCATAATCTGTAAAATGAAGATATTATATGCCCACTTTATAGAGCTGTTTTGAGAATTAAGCTGATAAAATAGGACCTCCCTGGTGGTCCAGAAGTTAGGAATCCGCCAATGCAGGGGACACAGGTTTGATCCCTGGTCTTGGAAGATCCCATATGCCATAGAGCAACTGGGCCCATGCGCCTCTACTACTGAGCCCAAGACCCCTCGAGTTTGTGCTTCACAAGAAAAGCAACCAAATGACAAGGAAGAGTAGCCCCTGCTTGCCGCAACTAAAAAAAGCCCAGACGCATGGCAACAAAAAGCCAGCGCAGCCAAAAATTTAAAAATAATAAATAAAATAAATAGACTAAATACTTACCGATGATAGGCTTCTCGCCGATACTTTTTCAGGGCATGTTTATCCATGTTAGCAGGCATATCTGCCGCATTTTGTAACCGATCACTCCAGGAGGTTGTCATTTTGTTTTAATTGTACGCTCAATTCTAGAAAAGAAAAATCAGTAATTTAGCATATTAACACTGTCATTCATATATTGATATCAGATTTTTAAAAAAATTAGTAGAATTGTAGATTGCAAACTGTCTGATGTAACTATCTATTTAAATATATTGAGGGCCTTCCCTGGTGGTCCAGTGGTTAAGATCAGCCTCCCAAATGCAGGGGATGCGGGTTCAATCCTTGGTCAGGGACTAAGATCCCACATGCTGTGGGTGCGACTCGGGCCTCACAGTGCAACTGCTGAGCCTGTATGCCACAAAGAGGATCCTGCATGCTACAAGTGAGACTCGATGCAGACTAAATAAATGAACATTTTGAAAAAATAAAATAAAATGTATTGAATATGGAAATACACTGAAAATTGAACCAACACTTCTAAACTATCTAAATTTAGGAAAATAATTTCATAGGTAATTTCTATCCAGAAAGATCACATATATCACTTTCAAATAATTAAGCATGACAGTCAGTAATAATTTACTTTAATCCTAGATTCTAGAAAAGTAGCTGAGACCACAAAGATTTGAGAAAATATATAATGTTCAGTTAACATATGTGAAGTTAAAATATGTAAGGTAAGCAATTTTTAAATTCTGATAAACAGCAAAATCAATCAATGGTAGTACAAATATAAGTCACGTGCATTTGACTTCTAATTAGATTATGCTTTTGTATTTTTCTACAATAAATTATCTTCCACATAGCATTAAAGACTGAACTAGAAAAAAATAAATAAATAAAATGAAGGAATGGAAAGAAGTAAAAAAAAAAAATATTAAAAAAAAAAAAGACTGAACTAGAAGAAGAAATAAACTAAAAGATTTAATCTCATTAGAATAAACATTTAAAGCCAGGTAAGCAGGTAAATGTCTTTACTGTATTTTAACTATAGGTCCTGTTATAGGTTTCACTTCTATTTACAGAAGTTTTCATCTGTAAATAGTTTTAAATAAGGATGAAAAATAACCTTTTAGAGTTAAATCTTTATTAACATTTTATTAAAGTACCAATAGGGCTTCCCTGGTGGCTCAGAGGGTAAAGCATCTGCCTGCAACGAGAGAGACCTCGGTTCGACCCCTGGGTCGGGAAGATCCCCTAGAGAAGGAAATGGCAACCGACTCCAGTACTCTTGCCTAGAAAATCCCATGGACAGAGAAGCCTGGTAGGCTATGATCCATGGGGTCACAAAGAGTCAGACAGGACTGAGCGACTTCACTTCCACCTTTCTTTCTTTCATAGTACCAATACTTGTGAAAACATCTGCATTCTAACTTATTCCCAATTTTGAAAATGCTAACACTGTTTACATTAAGTCAATTTTTAAATAAGTCATCTTTGTAGCTTTTGAAAATAATTTATTGAAGCAAAATTCACATAAGAAAACAAACATTTTATAGTGAATAAGTCGATGGCATTTAGTATGCTCATAGTATAGTGCAACCACCACCTCTACCGAGTTCCAAAATATTTTTATCACTCCAGAGTAAAACCCCTTACTCAGGGATTCCCTGGTGGTCCTATAAGACTCCACATGCCCAATGCAGGGGGCCTGGGTTCATTCCCTGGTCATGGGACTAGATATCCCACATGCCACAACTAAAGATCCCACATGCTACAGACAACAAAGATATAAGATCCCACGTGCCACAACTAAGACCTGGTGCAGCCAAATAAATATTACCAAAAAAAAAAAAACTTACCTAGTAAGCAGTTTCTCCCCATCCCCCCTACCCCCTGGACACTACCAATTCCAGTTCTGTCTCTTTGGATTTATCTATTCTGGTTATAGCATTTAAGCAGAATCATGTAATACATGAGTTTTTGTGTCTGGCTTCCTTCACTTAGCATGTTTTCTAGATTCATCCATGTTGTATCATGTTTCAGATACTTCACTCCTTTTTATGGCTGAATAAGAAATATATCGTTTGTATGTACCACAATTTGCTTATCCATTCATCCATTAATGGACATTTGGATTCTTCTACCTTTTAGTTACTGTGAACAGTACTGCTATGAACATGTATGAACAATGCATTTATTTGAGTACTAGTTTTCAATTCTTTTGGATATATATTTAGATCTGTAATGTTCCTGAAGTAATCAAAATTTCCAAACCCTTTAGGTAACTGTGGTACTGGCTAGTACTAGTCAAGGGACTTCCCTGGCAGCCCAGTGGTTAAGACTCCATGCTTCCACTGCAGGGTTCACAGGTTCGATCCCTGATTGGGAAACTAGAATTCTGCATACCACAGGTGTGGCCAAAAAAAAAAAAAAAAAAAACTCTAGTTAAAAACTAGTTTTAAAAACTAGTTAAAAACTATATTTTAAGACTCTTCTATGCCAAAGCCTTTGACTGTGTGGATCATAATAAACTGTGGAAAATTCTGAAGGAGACAGGAATACCAGACCACCTGACCTGCCTCCTGAGAAACCTGTATGCAGGTTAGGAAGCAACAGTTTGAACTGCACATGGAACAACGACTGGTTCCAAATAGGAAAAGGAGTATGTCAAGGCTGTATATTGTCACCCTGCTTATTTAACTTATATGCAGAGTACATCATGAGAAATGCTGGGCTGGAGGAAGCACAAGCGGGAGTCAAGATTGCCGGGAGAAATATCAATAACCTCAGATATGCAGATAACAACACCCTTATGGCAGAAAGTGAAGAACTAAAGAGCCTCTTGATGAAAGTGAAAGAGGAGAGTGAAGAAGTTGGCTTATAGCTCAACATTTAGAAAACTAAGATCATGGCATCTAGTCCCATCACTTCATGGCAAACAGATGGGGAAACAGTGAAAATAGTGGCTGACTTAATTTTGGGGGGCTCCAAAATCACTGCAGATGGTGATTGCAGCCATGAAATTCAAAGATGCTTTACTCCTTGGAAGGAAAGTTATGACCAACCTAGACAGCATACTGAAAAGCAGACATTACTTTGTCAACAAAGGTCCCCCTAGTCAAGGCTATGGTGTTTCCAGTACTCAAGTATGGATGTGAGAAGTTGGACTATAAAGCTGAGTGCCGAAGAATTGATGCTTTTGAACTGTGGTGTCGGAGAAGACTCTTCAGAGTCCCTTGGACTGCAAGGAGATCCAACCAGTCCATCCTAAAGGAGATCAGTCCTGGGTGCTCATTGGACGGACTGATGCTGAAGCTGAAACTCCAATACTTTGGCCACCTGATGCGAAGAGCTGACTCATTTGAAAAGATCCTGATGCTGGTAAAGATTGAGGGCAGGAGGAGAAGAGGACAACAGAAGATGAGATGGTTGGATGGCATCACCGACTCAATGGACATGGGTTTAGGTGTTCTCTGGGAGTTGGTGATGGAAAGGGAGGCCTGGCGTGCTGCAGTTCATGGGGTCACAAAGAGTCAGACAAGACTGAGCAACTGAACTAAACTTAAAATATAAAATTAATATGTCATTTTTCAGGCTATTATAACTGAATCTAGATATGAGGGTTTTTGTCTTTAAAAAAATTCATATAGCAAACCCAGACTATTTTGTGAACCCCCCCCCCAAAAGGGTTAAATTTTGAAAACTAGAGCATTACAATGGAACTTCAATAATTTTTCATGTGGGGTGGGTTTGGATATTGAGTGAAAAAAACAGGACTATATTCACATAAGTTTAAATAAGACTCAGAAATGAAATTTGTATTCTATGATAAATTAAGAGAAATTAGAATAATCATGCCATTAAAGAAAAGCTTCAATTTGAGTTCAAGTCCTACTGTGGTTATAGTTCATATAGCACAGAAAATAAATTTTTATTTATTTACTGTTAAGGCCATAAGTGAATTCCAACTTTTAAAAATCTCTAACAGTACTCACAAAAGTCTGCTTCTTTTTATTTTTAAAAAGTTAAGTAGATCAGCAGAGGGTGAACCCTCTAATCTTCACCTGAATATTGATTAGCACATATGTAGTTTGATTTCCTCAGTGAGGAAACCACACAAGGCCCTAAAAAGAACCAGCTAAAGAGTGTTGAGGAAACAATTTCTGAAGCTCACAGACTAGGAAGAGTTCCTGCCTCTATCGGCTAGAATGGAAAACTTCATCATCATATAGTATTAAGTAGAGCAGTTGGAAGGATTTTGTGTCTGTAGAAGGCCAAAATTATCTGGGCTGCTCTGATCCTGCCTAGCAAAGGTTAAAAGCAAGACCTAAAAAAGATCAAACTGCTTCCAAGTAACTTAGCTATGTCACAAAATAAAAATATGTGTAAGAATACAAAAATATCTATTACTTAACAATGTAAAATGTATACTGTATGGCATCCAATAAAAAATTAGCAGCATTCAAAGAAAAAGAAAAATATGATACACAAAGAGGAGAAAAATCAACTGATGCAAACCCACAAATGACACAGATGATAGAATATTCAAAGACACTAAGTTGTTGTTATTAGTCTGTGTGATAAGTTGCTTGATTCCAACTCTTTGCAGTCCTAAGGACTATAGTCCAGGCTCCTCTGTCCATGGGGATTCTCCAGGCAAAAATACTGGAGTGAGTTGTCATGCCTTCCTCCAGGGCATCTTCCTGACCCAGGGATCGAACCCAAGACTTTTATTATTAGTCTAGTAGACTTAAAACGCTAAGTATAGGTATGAAAAATTTTCTAAAAATACACAAATCAAACATCTAGAAGTAATTACAACAATATCTGAGGTGGAAAACATGCTAAATAGATCAATGACAGAGCAGACACTACAGAAAACATCAGTGGACTTGGAAGACATAGCAATAAAAATTATCCAAATTAAAAGAGATCAGTGGCCTGTGCAACATGTTAAATTATATTCTGATTTCTAATATATGCATAATAGAATCCACAAAAGAGAGAGGACAGAAAAAAAAATATTTAAAGAAACAGTGGGTGAAAATTTGCCAAATTTCATGAAAATTAGAAATCTACAGATCCAAGAAAACTGACCAAACCTCAAGCATATGAGATAAGAAAACTACACCAAGATACATCAAAATCAAATTATTTAAAAGGAGTGATAGAAAACATTAAAGAAAAAGCTAGAAAGAGAAGACATCGAGAGAAAAAAAGAAAAAAAATGTTTATCTGAAGCAGTGAAGTCAAAGGAAAGTGAAGAAACACTTCTAAAGTACCGAAAAAACATAAGTGCCAACGTAGGATTCTTTACCCAACAAAAACACCTTTCAGACATACAAAAACTGAAAGAATTAATCACCAGAAGACCAGAAGAAATTTTAAAGAAGTCCTTCAGGTAAGAAGAAAACAATACCAGATAGAAACCAATCTACACAGGGATGTCCTTGGTGGTCCAGTGGTTAAGAACCTACCTTCCAATGCAGGGGATACAGGTTCAATCCCTGGTCTGGGAAGATCCCACATACTACAGAGCAACTAAGTCCATGCACCAGAACAGTGCCGCAACTACTGAGCCTGCATGAAACAGCGATTGAAGCCCATGTACCTAAAACCTATGCTCCACAAGAGAAACCACTGCAATGAGAAGCCCTCACACTCTAACAAAGAGTAGCCCCCGTTTACTGCATCTAAAGAAAGCCCAATGTACAGCAACAAAGATCCAGTGAAGCCATAAATAAATAATTAAAAAAAAAAATCAATCTACACAAAGGAATGATAACTATAAAATATTAAGTACTTTCAAAATACAACTGTTTGAAGCAAAAATAATAATAGTATATTGTTGCGTTCTCAGTCACTTCAGCTGTATCCAACTCTTTGTGACCCTGTAAACTGTAGCCCACCAGGTTCCTCTGTCCATGGGATTCTCCCAGGCAAGAATACTGGAGTGGGTTGCCATGCCCTCCCCCAGGGCATCTTCCCATCCAGGGATCGAACCCAGGTCTCCCGCATCATAGGTGGTTTCTTTACCATCTGAGTCACTCAGAAGGCTTACAGAAATAAAATATATGACAGTAATAACACAAAGGTGGAAAGAAAGAAACCAGAAATATAGAATTTTAAGATTCCTATAGTATACATGAAACAGTATAATACCACTTGAAAGCAGACTGTGATAAGGTAAAGATGCATATTACTTACCCTAAGGCAATCACCAAAGTAACAAAGCTATAGCTTAATCAGGCAACAAAAGAGGTAAGGGGAAACAAGAAATAACCCAAAACATGAGACAAAGAGAAAAAGGAAACAACAAAGCAAACAAAAAACAGCAAAGAGGTAGAAGCACCTTCCACCACATTTAAAAAGTTACATTAAGGGTTTTTTGTACCAAACATAATTTGTATTCACTGCTGGTGAGAATTCAAAGTGGCACAGCCACTTTCAAAGATAGTTTGGCACTTTCTCATAAAACTAAACACTGTCTCACCACGTGATCCAGCAATCATGCTACTTGCTATTTACCCAATGAAATTGAAAACTTATGTCCACACAAAAACTACAGGATGTATTACACAAGGAGTATGCCCAAACATAATCTATGGACTTTAGTTAATAATAATGCCTCACTATTGGCTCATCAATTCTAACAAATCAATTCTAACATCAATGCTAATACAAGATGTTGATAACAGGGGAAACTGTGTTTGTGGTGGGGCATGTGTGTGAGGGAATATTCAGGAGAACTCTTTTTTAATTACATTAAGTTTTAAACATCTACCCCAATTTAAAAAAAAAAGCTGTAAAGACTTAAATATTGATATTAAGACATGATGCCACAAAACTCCTAGAAGAGAACACAGGCAAAACATTCTGTGACATAAACTGTACCAATGCTTTCTTAGGTCAGTCTCCCAAAGGCAATTAAAAAAGAAGCAAAATGGGACCTAACCAAATTTATAAAGCTTTTCCACAGCAAAGGAAACCATAAATAAAATGAAAAGACAACCTACAGACTGGGAGAAAATATTTGCAAATGATACAACAAGGACTTAGTTTCCAAAATACATAAACAGCTCATACCACTCAAAAACAACAATAAAAATAATCCAATAAAAAATGGGCAGACCTAAATAGACATTTTTCGAAAGAAGACATTTAGATGGCCAATAGGCACATCAAAAGATGCTCAATATCACTAATTATTAGCAAAATGCAAATCAAAACTACACCCTCATACCAGTCAGAATGGCCATATCATTTAAAAGTATTCAAATAACAAATGTTGGAGAGGGTGTGGAGAAAAGGGAGCCCTCCCACATTGTTGGGAGGAATGTAAACTAGTGCAGCGAGTATGGAAAACAGTATGGAGGTTCCTTAAAAAAACTAAAAATAAGAGTATTCCCTGGTAGTCCAATGGTTGGGATTCCAACCTTTCAATGTCAAGGGCACAGACAGGTTCAGTCCCTGGCTGGGGAGCTAAGATCCTATGCCACGTGGCACAGCCAAAAAATTAATTAATTAAATGGTTCATTTAAAGAAAGTAAGTCCATCCCTTATGCTGAGGTTTAAAAAAAAAACAACTGAAAACAGAGTTGCCATAAGATCCAGCGATCCCACTCCTGGGCATATATCCAGAGAAAACTATGTAATTTGAAAAGATACATGCACCCTGATGTTCACAGCAGCAGTATTCAAAACACAGAAGCAACCCAAATGTCCATCGACAAATGACTAGATAAAGAAGATGCTGTGTGTCTGTGTATAAAGTGGGATGTTGTTGCTGCTGTTTAGTTGCTAAGATTTGTTCAACTCTTCTGTGACCCCATGGGCTGTAGCCCACCAGGCTCCTCTGTCCATGGGATCTTTCTAGGCAAGATACTGGAGTGGGTTGCCATTTCCTTCTTCAGGGAATCTCCACAACCCAGGGATCGAACCCACGTCTCCTGCATTGGCAGGAAGATTCTTTACCACTGAGGCACCAGGGAAGCCCATTTCACATGCTAGCAAAGTTATGCTCAGAGTCTTTCAAGGTAGGCTTCAGCAACATGTGAACCAAGAACTTTCAGATATACAAGTTGGGTTTCAAAGGGACAACGGAACCAGGGATCAAACGGCCAACATTTGTTGGATCACGGAGAAAGCAAGGTAGTTCCAAAAAAACATCCACTTCTGCTCCATTGACTAAGCTCAAGCCTTGACTGTGTGGATCACAACAAACTGTGGAAAATTCTTAAAGAGGTGGGAGTACCAGACCTCCTTACCTGTCTCCTGAGAAACCTGTATGTGGGTCAAAAAGCAACTTGAAAACCGGACACGGAACAACAGACTGGTTCAACACTGGAAACGTGTACGACAAGGCTGTATATTGTCACCCTGATTGTTTAACTTCTAAGAAGAGTACATCATGCAAAATGCCAGGCTAGGTGAATCAAAAGCTGGAATCAAGATTGCTGGGAGAAATATCAACAACCTCATATATGCAGATGATACCCCTTTACTGGCAGAAAGTGAAGAGGAACTAAAGAGCCTCTTGATGAAGGTGAAAGAGAAGACTGAAAAAGCTGGCTTGAAACTCAACAGTCAAATCTATAAGGAAATTATATTTGTTCACAGACTTCAGTAAAGTGAGGATATGATAGATAAACAATAAATCAACTTACTACTAGGTTGGCATTACAAGTCATGTTCTGCACATTATGGTTTATATGTATATGAGTGACACAAAAATATTTCACTCCCTTCTGAAGTTTAAATATTGACTCTTTAATTTTGTTTATATATTCCACTTGTCTCTTTTCATGGCTAACAGAGGACATAAATGAAACAAAATTTTATTTTCATATTGTGTTTCCATTAAAGTGTTTTCTATCACTCTTTAGGTGGGAAGGGGGAGATAAGCTACAATCAGGGGGAAAACATTTGCAGTTCAGTTCAGTCACTCAGTCATATCTGATTCTTTGTGACCCCATGGACTACAGCATGCCAGGCTTTACTGTCCATCACCAACTTCCTGCTCAAATTCACATCCATCGAGTCGGTGATGCCATCCAACCATCTCATCCTCTGTTGTCCCCTTCTCCTGCCTTCAATCTTTCCCAGCATCAGGGTCTTTTCCACTGAGTCAGTTCTTCTCATCAGGTGGCCAAAGAATTGGAGTTTCAGCTTCAGCATTAGTCCTTCCAATGAGTATTCAGGACTGACTTCCTTTAGGACTGGCTGGTCTGATCTCCTTGCAGTCCAAGGGACTCTCAAGAAGACCACAGTTCAAAAGCATCAATTCTTCATCACTCAGCCTTCTTTATGGTCCAACTCTTAAAACCATATGTGATTACCGGAAAAACCATAGCCTTGACTAGACAGACCTTTGTCAGCAAAGTAATGTCTCTGCTTTTTAATATGCTATCTAGGTTGGTCATAGCTTTTCTTCCAAGGAGTGTCTTTTAATTTCATGGCTGCAGTCACCATCTGCAGTGATTTTGGAGCCCCCCAAAATAAAGTCTGTCACTATTTCCATTGTTTCCCCATCTATCTGCTATGAAGTGATAGGACCAGATGCCATGATCTTCATTTTTTAAATGTTGAGTTTTAAGCCAGCTTTTTCACTCTCCCTTTTCACTTTCATCAAGAGGTTCTTGGTTCTTCACTTTCTGCCATAAGGGTGGTGTCATCTGCATACCTGAGGTTATTAATATTTCTCCCAGCAATCTTGATTCCAGCTTGTGCTTCACACAGCTTCACACAGCCTGGCATTTCACATGATGTACTCTGCAAATAAGTTAAATAAGCAGAGTGACAATATACAGCCTTGACGTACTCCTTTCCCAGTTTGGAACCAGCCCATTGTTCCATGTCTGGTTCTAACTATTGCTTCTTGACCTACATACAGATTTCTCTGGAGGCAGGTCAGGTGGTCTGGTATTCCCATCTCTTTAAGAATTTTCCACAGTTTGTTGTGATCCACACAGTCAAAGGCTTTGGAGTAATCAATAAACCAGAAGTAGATGTTTTTCTGTAATTCTCTTGTTTTTTCGATGATCCAACAGATGTTGGCAACTTGATCTCTGGTTCCTCTGCCTTTTCTAAATCCAGCTTCAACATCTGGAAGCTCTCGGTTCATATAGCTGTTGAAGCTTGGCTTGGAGAATTTTGAGTATTACTTTGCTAGCGTGTGAGATGAGTGAAATTGTGCGGTACTTTGAACATTCTTTGGCATTGCCTTTCTTTGGGACTGGAATGAAAACTGACCTTTTCCTGTGGTCACTGCTGAGTTTTCCAAATATGCTGCTGAATATTGAATGCAGCACTTTAACAGCATCATCTTTTAGGATTTGAAATAGCTCAACTGGAATTTGAAATCCTTAAAGATGATGAAAACATTTGCACACACCTAATAAAAGAACTCGGAGAAGGCAATGGCATCCCACTCCAGTACTCTTGCCTGGAAAATCCCATGTTTGGAGGAGCCTGGTAGGCTGCGGTCCATGGGGTCGCTAAGAGTCAGACACAACTGAGCGACTTCACTTTCACTTTTCACTTTCACACATTGGAGAAGGAAATGGCAACCCACTCCAGTGTTCTTGCCTGGAGAATCTCAGGGACGGGGGAGCCTGGTGGGCTGCCGTCTATGGGATCACACAGAGTCGGACACAACTGAAGTGACTTAGCAGCAGCAGTAGCAATAAAAGAACTTGTATCCAGAACATATAAAGAGCTCTCAAAACACAGTGAGAGGGCTTCCCTGGTGGTTCAGTGGTAAAGAATCTGCCTGCCAATGCAGGAGACATGGGTTCGATCCCTGATCCAGGAAGACCCCACATGCTGGGGATCTGCTGAGCCTGTGCACCACAACTGCTGAGCCCGTATGCTGCAACTACTGAAGCCCGAGTGCCCGAGGGCCCACTGCTCCACAGCAAGAGAAGCCCTCGTCATGAGAAGCCCATGATCGCAACTGGAGGGCAGCCTCAGCTCTGCAACAAGAGAAACCCTGTGCAGCAACCAAGACCCAGCACAGCCAAAAATAAATAAATGAAATCATTTAAAAAAACCAACACACAACAAGACAAAGAATCTAATTATCAAAATACAGGCAAAATATCTGAACAGACACTTCCTCATAAAAGATATACAGATGTTAAATAAGCATAAGAAATGATTCGCAACAACATTTATCATCAAGGAAATGCAAATTATAACCAAAATGAGATTCTACTACATGCCTATTACAACATCTAAAATTAAAAAGACTGACCAGGGACTTCCCTCGTGATCCAGGGGTTAGGACTCTGTGATTCCACTGCAGGGGGCACAGGGTTCAGTGAGGGAACTAAGATCCTGCATGCCACACAGTGTGGCCAAAACAAAAAAAAAGATTAACCATGCCAAATTTGATGAGGCTATAGAGCAAGTAGAACTCTAATATACATGGCCGGTAAGAATTAAAAAAGAAAAAAATGGGACAAGCACTTTGGAAAACAATTTGCCGTTTCTTTTTTGTTGTTTTTCTTTTTTGGCCATGCAGCATAGCTGGTACAATCTCAGTCCCCTGACCAGGGACTCAACAAGATCCACAGCAGGTAAACCCCAGAATCTTAACCTCTAGGCCACCAGGGAACCCCCAGCATTTTTTTAAAACATATCTACTCTAGGTCCCAATCTTTCTACTCTCAAGTAACTGTCCAAGAGAAATGAAAGCATATATCCATATAGACTTGTACATGAATATTCATAGCAGCTTTGTTTGTAATAGTCAGAAAGAGAAAACAACCCAAATGTCTACCAACAGGTGAATGGATACATATGGTGTTACATCCACACAATGGAATACAATGAGGCAATAAAAAAAGAAACAACAACATGAATAAATCTGAAAATTATGCTGAGTGAAAGATAAAAAACTGAGTGCACACTATATGGTTTTGTTTATATAAAATTCTAGAAAATGCCAACTCATCTACAGTGATAGAAAGCAGATCAGTGGTTGCCTGGAGTAGAGGAATGAGGTGGAAGGGCCCGACGAAACTTTTGGGTGTGATATGTTCATTACCTCAATTATGGTGACTGTCTCACGGCTATACACATATGTCAAAATTTATTGTATACTCTAAATATATACAGTTTGTTGTATTTATACCTCAATAAAACTGTTTTTAAAAAGTCAGGCTTTTCTTTCCCTCTTTCCTTACAAATTAGAGGCAGTAATTATACTAACAAAAGAGTTCCTCCATATATTTTAATTTATTTTTGTATTTCTTCAAATTATTTGTAGGAAAAATTCAAAGCACCTTCTTGGATCATTCATGGACTAAACAAAACACATTTTATTTTAAAAATTCAAGTTACAGAATCTCAGCAAAGGTAACATAAAAATTTATTCAACAAAAAACATAAAAATAAATGATTAACCATATAATCATTAACATGAAATAAAATCTGCCATGAACTCTATAGTTTTGTGAAGGTTAAGGGGTGAGATTTTCTTAAATCATCTTCAAAAAGTTCCTTACTTGACAGTTTTCCTATGATCTTATCTAACACACATAAGTGTTACTATGACAGATTTTTGAACTCTATTCACAGAGCCAGCCTTATCCAATGCTGAACTATTTTTCCGAGCAACAATAAAATTACAGATGATTATCATATGGCAAAAAACAGAGTGCTCCAGTAAATAGGTAAGCATTTCGTTTGTCATCTGTTCACACTGTCAAGCTTAAGAGTAGTTTTTTCAGTAAGGTACAGCAGTGACTAATGTTGAATAAAAGCCTCAAATTTTAATTCCTTCCAAGCAATAGTGGTACAGCTTATACTGAAACAGTACTTTGCTTCAATATAAATTATCCAGGCTGCAAAGTAGTTTTATCTAAACAGTAGCAATTGAAATAAACTCTCAGGCATTCAAAATACTTTAGTTTCACACTTTAAAAATATTTCCTAGGGAAAATATACATATTTATAGTTCCCTTCACCACCAGCACCCTCCCCCAAAGAAAGGGAAACCAGCTGCCCCCAAAGCTCCAGGCAACTTCTGAAAACAAGAAGCAAAGTAACTGAAACGGCAGGGTAAGCCTTATGAGTATTCTGCAGCCTGGTTAGCAAGGCCATTTTAATGTCTGTTTCAGGTCATGTCAGTAGCTCACTTGTAAAGAAGTGAGTAGCACTTCAATACAATATGTAGCACAGATGCATCAGGCAAACTGTTTTTTCACATAGCAATTTGAACGAGATATTCATTTTTCAGTGGAATACGTGTGTCACTATAGGCAATATATAACGATAACAGTAATACAAACAGTGTTTTACTGAATTTCACTGGAAATTATTTTGTGTTTGAAATATAAAATTAGGAATTTATAAGTTTTATAATCAACCATTCTCGTTCTAAAAACAATGAACACAGCTCTGAGACTTGAATGGAAAGGATATTTTTAAATGGCTTTTTCAAATTTCCTCACTTTAACCTGAAATTTATTTTATTTTCAAAAATACAACGTTCATTGCATATTGCGCTGTGCTCAGTTGCGTTCGATTCTTTGCAGCCTCATGGACTGCAGCCAGCCAGGCTCCTCTGTCCACGGAATTTTCCAGGCAAGAATACTGGAGTGGGGTGCATTTCCTACTCCAGGGGATCTTTCCGATCTAGGAATCGAACCTGCGTCTCTTGTGTCGCCGGCTCATCTGCATTGGCAGGCGGACTCTTTATCACTAGTAACTGAATATTACACATATTAAACTGTTAGGGGAAGCACACTGATTGAAACCGCCCACCCTGGCCAGGCGTATAGTAACCATTTGCATGAGTTGTTTTATGACAGGAGATCCTGATAAGGAATACGGAACTAATAAGCCACCACCAACCGGAAGAGTTCGGGGAAAGGTCAAAAGGAGACACCGCATGTCTGTCCTCTTCCCAGCATCCCTCTCGATAGCATCCATCTTGGCTGAGCGATGCGTGCGCCACCAGGAAAGACTCTGAATTAGAATGATTGGCCAGACGAGATCGGGCGCGTTCAGGGTGGTATGGCCGTAGACTAGAATGATTGGCCAAAGACTACCCGGAAACTAATCTCATCACCATAAAACCCAAGACTGCAAGCCACGCGGCAGGGCAGTTCTCCTGGGTTCCCTGACCCTCCTGCTCTCTGCCCGGGTGCCCTTCCCAATAAAATCTCTTGCTTTGTCAGCACATGTGTCTCCTCGGACAATTCATTTCCGAGTGTTAGACAAGAGCCCCGTTTCGGGCCCTGGAAGGGGTCCCCCTTCCTGCAACAAAACTATTATAGTTTTCTATATGGAAAAAGAAAAGTTAAAGCTATATTGCCCATATGTATGCCTGGTATCACACTACCATTTTACACATAACTCTTGATAATCCTAATCCTTGACAGATGAGCAGTAAAACCAAGGAAGTGTAGCGGTACCTTAGTTGGTTACATCATTATGCTGCCATCAAGGGCCCCTTCTGCAACAAGACCACAAACCAATTTACTTACAAATACAGTCCCTGGAAAACAAGGGAAGCCAGATCAAATTCAGATTAATTTGTCTAACGATACTGCTAAAAATCTAAATCGCAGTTTATGTAGTTAATAGGTCCACCCCTAAATCAAAGAACAGCACTTTGAAATAAAATACAGCTTTGCAAGTATTCTTGTAACCTTTGTTTCTTCTAATCATAAAACACATGAAAGAAAATAATCACATAAATTAAGATGAAGGAATACTAATTTCTCCCCAAAAGTAATAAGACTCCTTGGGTGGTGGTGGTTGTTTAGTTGCTAAGTCATGTCCGACTCTTGTGACCCGTGGACTGTAGCCTGCCAGACTCCTCTGTCCATGGGATTCTCCAGGCAATAATATTGGAGTGGGTTGCCATCTCCTTCTCCAGTAAGACTCCTTAAAAGTGTGTTATGTATAAACTGTTAAATGTTTCATTAACTCCTATCTTTTTAGTTTATAAGAAACAGTTTTTTGCTCATTTTTCATTCAGTTCTTTATATCATTTGCCCATATTTTACATTTGTGTAAAAGACGTAAGTTTACACATCAAGTGATACAGATGGCTGACAAATTCCAACTAATAAAATCTCACTTACCTATCCACAAATATCACTAGCTATTCTCGTACCCTACTTTATTTTTCTTTTTTGAACATTTACACTTCTAGATTTAACATATTTGACAGTTTTGTACTGCCAAGTCATTTTTTCTAAAATGCAAGTTCCACTAGGGTAAGACTTGTTTTATTCACTGCTGTATCCTCAGTTCCTTGAAATGCAGACTTGAAATGTACAGGCAGAAATAAACTCTTAAACCTCTACATTTGGAGCATTTTGCTTTTCAGAAGCTAATTTCTGTGTACACCTGAAAATGCAAGATTACGCAGGTTCTTTTTAATGCTCTAAATCAATCTTCATGAAATCTTATTCTTGGTTCAGAAACACATAAGATTCTTAGCTTGATTAATATAGTATTTTGCTAACATTTCAACACCAGGCCTTCGAACAAAAGGTTCCCTGTTCTCTGATGGAAAACAACAAAACTAAGAAGAGATCTTGTCAAATGAGAAATGTACCACCTGTTGCCAGGACAACTTGTTTTTCTTCTTCAAGCAACAACATGCTCCAATCTCTAGTTTGAAACCGTAACTAGAAAATGTGAATGTATTGCATGTGTTCCTAAACTTCCAAAAATAGACCAAAAAAGACCCAAATTTTATGTTATTCTGAACACTTTACTGCTGCTACTCCTAGAATTCCATTAACTCTGCCACATCACACAGAATTCATCCGTATATGAAGGTTGCTTTCAACTGAAT